>NC_086256.1:27999730-28623918 GCF_021018805.1 Prinia subflava
GCGGCAGCGGCGGGGCGGCGCTGAGGAGGCCCGAGGCGGGCCGAGGAGTGGCGGGGCGGGCGGGCGGGGGCCCATGTGCGGTGGCGGCGGACCCCCCCCGCCCCCCACTACCGACGCCCGTTCGCAGCCAGGCGCCGCCGAGGCGGCTCTGCGGGCGCGGAGCGAGCGCGGCCCCGGCCCGCCGGCGGCGGCAGGATGAAGTTCGCCGAGCACCTCGCGGCGCACATCACCCCCGAGTGGCGGAAGCAGTACATCCAGTATGAGGTACGGCCCCGGGCAGGGCTGCGGGCACCGGCCCCGGCCCCCGCGCCTCCCGCCGCCGCCGTGCCGCGGGGCGGTGCTGATGGAGAGGCAGCGTGCGTGTGTGTGTGTGTGTGTGTCCGGCCGCCGCGGCGGGGAGGCTGCGGCGCTGGGCACCCCTCGGCTCTCCGGCTCGTTAATTAATGAGTTAATTGCCGCCCGTAACCTCTCGCCGGGGGACAGAGGTCGGGGCACACGCGCGGTGCGGCGCTCGGCACCGGGCAGCCCCGGCCCCGCCGCAGCCCCGGCGGGCTTCGGCACCAGCGCCGGCTCCCGGCCCCGGAGCAGCGGTGACTTTGAGAGGCTCCCGGCCTCCCAAGGGCGATCCCGCCGGGCTGGGCAGCTCCCGGCGCCCTCCCTGCCCTGCCGGGGACCACCGGTACCGCTCTCGGCCCCCAAAACAGAGCACCAAACCCCCGAGCCCCCAAAACAGGGCACCAAAACCCTGTCAACTGCCCTGAGCCCCCAAAACAGAGCACCAAACCCCGTCACCTTCCCTCAGCCCCCAAAACAGGGCACCAAACCCCTGTCAACTGCCCTGAGCCCCCAAAACAGGGCACCAAACCCCTGTCAGCTCCCCTGAGCCCCCAAAACAGGGCACCAAACCCCTGTCAACTCCCGTTTTATGATCATTTTTAAGTAAGGCTGTGCATCTCGCTGTTTCACACTGGAGTCGGGGCGTTTATGAGCACTGTTTGCACCGAGTTCTGCTGCATTAACCGTGAATTATCTGCAGAATATAGCTTTTTTGGGCTCTGTCGCGCCAGCCTGCTAAAGGTCACGCTGATTGCCTCGTTTCAGATTTATCACACCGGTTCTGGGCTTAGGTTGAACTGGACGGAGCTGGAGGTGGTTATTTGTAGTAAAACCATTTCCTATTTCAGCCTCAGCAGTAAAAGTGGCAGGTGCCAGCGATGTCTTTCCCACAAGTAATAATTAAATCTAGACAACGGAAAGCTGATTACAGGACAGCCGTGATCAGCAAAACTTCTTGACTGGTTGACTCAGTTAAAGCCGTGCAACATTTGTTATTGTTTGAGGGCCTGGATTTTCTCCCTAGGACTATAATAGCAATTTATTTGTACTATTCCTATTAATCTGTCTGCATTTGCAAGGCAAACCACATTTATCATAGCTTGCTTTGTTGTAATGTCGTGCTTGAAAAGTTTATATCTGCCCTTTTCACTCTTCCTTTGTTTCCCTTTACCTGACAGAGGAACGTGCAGAGGAACGGATGTTTAAATAAAAACTGTAGTTGGATTTGGCTTTACAACAATATTGTGATCTCCTTGAAATATGTGGAGAGCTAGATGGCCAAATAATGCCATCGGTCTTTGAGGAGGAGGAAAACCATTGTCTTGATAAAATAAAGGGCCAGCTTAGTTGTGCATCATGTCTCTGATGGGTTTTCCCTGTGAGAGTTGTCTTCTGTTCCTGGAAACAGAAAACTTGGATGTCTTCCTAAGAGCAGCTTTGGAGGTGGGTTGGAGGGGAAGGCAAGGGGGAAATGAAAGGGTGAAAGATCTGGCTGCATGCTGAGCAAACAGCTGTGGGGAGAGGGGAAGGAGACCCAGTGAACTACGACACCTTGATTAATGTGTGAAGAGCTCTGCTGCTGTCGGCCACTGTTTTCATTACGGGAGGTTAATTTTCAGCTGTTTTAACTAGGGCACTAGTATTATGTCATTCTCCCTTCCTCCATCCCAGTTTAAAATGCAGATTTCAGTAAAAACTTCCTTCAAGTTGTTACTCTTCCTAATCACAAGTAATCTCCTCCTTGGATAGACAGCTTAATGTGGAGTGAAGGAAAACACAAACCTCACCCTCCCTTTCAGTAATAACTTTCAAACTCTTTGTTTGCCTTGTTGCAGCTGGCTGGATGTGAGTCAGCCTCCTGCTCATGCATATTACAGTGATGGAATAGCCTGGCATTTATTATTCAGTGACTGGTGGTCGTGTGGGTGCAGTGCACAAAAGCCCAGCACTACCTCCGTTTACTTGTTGACTATACCTGAGGCAAAAAGCACCCAGCCCTCCTTTGTACAGAAAAATTCCCAGGTGTTGATGAGCAAACGTGAGGTTAAGCTTTGCCTGTGTTACTTGTGTGCAATGCTGCTTACAGAAGGTGTCAGAGTAACGTTTTAAAACATTGTTTGTATATTTAATAGTGTTACAATGTTTCTTCACCTCATATATCTTTTCAGTCTTAATTAAAGCTGTAACCACCCTTTCACAGGGAGAGATCTTTGGGGGTAGGTTTTTCATTCTGAAAATATTCTTCCCGTTTCCAGGGTGTCACGTTCAAGATCACAGAATTTTGGAATGCTTTGGGTTGGAAGGGACCTTAAAGATCATCTTGTCCCACCCCTGCCATGGGCAGGGACACCTTCCACCATCCCAGGCTGCTCCAAGCCCCATCCAGCCTGGCCTTGGACACTGCCAGGGATGGGCCAGCCACAGCTTCTCTGGGCACCCTGTGCCAGAGCCTCCCCACCCTCAGGGAAGATTTTTTACCTAATGTCTGATCTAACCCTGCTCTCTTTCACTTTGAAGCTGTTCCCCATGAAAGGACTAAAAGATGATGCAGAAATTGCTCTCTCTAAGTCATTCTGTATTGTAAAGCTTACATGCCCTCATCTTAATTTTTTACTCTGGTATTTGTAGTTATTTGCATTGGAGAGCAGGTGATTCCTGGAATGTGGCAGCACTCAGGTCACCTGGGAGATCCTTGGATGGGATTTGGAGTGAGTGTGCCTGGGGGAGCTTTGCCAGTCGGATCAGGTGTAATCTGCTGGTAATAACATCAGAAAGAGAAATGGGATTGTTGTTACCTTTTCAACACCTAAAAATGTAGTTTCACTTTCAGGTGGTCTTTAACAATTGACAGTCCTCGAAACTTCTTACCATTAACACGCTCTTTCCCTCCAAAAATAATCAATTTAAATATTCTAAGTGTGTTTGCAGGAAGCATGGAAGTTACTTGGGCTTAGGGTTGGTAGTCAAGGTGAGAGCTTTAGGGAGAGAAAAATCCAATAATTTTCTATAAACAGGAAAAAGTAAGATATATTTTGATAGCTGTGACTTAAATTCTAACTTTCTTTCTGCAGAAGCTCTGCAGTGACCATTACTGTATGTCTGCTTTTTGAGAAGGAGCACTTGGCTTACAGAAAAGAGGGAAAATGGCAGTGAATGCTATCCCGTTTCCTTCAGCTTTTCCCAAAGACATTTGCTATGACTGAGCCAACAATTACGTGGAGCTTTACACAAATCTTGATTGACTTGGTTTGGCTTTCCATTCCAAATTTCCCTTCTAAAGACTGCATGAAATGAAGTGGCTGTGCCTCACCCTGGCAGCAGCAGTGAAAAGGTTTGCTCACCTTGTTTTAGGGCATCTGGCAGTGTATTTTGTTCTGTAAAGTGAGTCACGTTTTCCTAGCCCGTTAAACTATAGCTGTGGTATGCACTGCTTCAGTGCACGTTTTGCCTTAAAAGTTTTGGGCCATTCATTTACCCTTCAGTTCCTTTGGAAAAATGGAAAACAGGAAAAACATGAAAACAAACGCAATCCCGACTTTGTGTCAGACGACTAAATTCTTATTTCCACATAGTTAGGTAGAACTGAACAAATTCAGGTGACTCTTGCATGAATTTCAGCTGATGCCTTTTATTTTTCTTTTTTGGCTGAGAGTGTGCTCTGCTGCATGTAATGCTTGTTTTTGATGCAGTGAAATATTGGGGTAGTTAGTCCTCTGTTTATCCACAAACTCTCCTGCGTTCCTTTGCTCCCTCTCTGGATTGCTTTCAGGAGGAGAGCATTGCTGTGCCTGCTCAGACTTCTGAGTGTGTGTGTGCACGTCCAGCTGATGGAACTGTTCAGCTCACTTGTACAGTTGCCAGATGGCTGTTTGGTTGCAGTTAATCTGGCCTGAATTCGTTTCTCTGCAGAAGTCTGATGGTATTTTTATAGAAAAAGTACATAATACCTTTGAAATCGCAGCGACTGGGGAGGGAGGAGGAGCAGAACAGCTATTACAGGTGCAAAGTTCATGGGAGAGGTGGGTAAAGGTGTGAGCAGGTGACCTGCCTTCCCTTGGAGGGAGACCCAAGGTTTTAAGTCCATTTGCTGTTGCAGAAGGGAAACAGGTTGCTGAGTTTTAGGCATCATTTCTCCCAGACACCACCTGCAGCAGGAAGAGGAAGCTGGTAGCTGAGGTTGCCTGCTTGCCTTCAGAGCCTCTCTTGCAGAAACAGGCTTTCAGTTTTTGGGAGGTGGCCAATTCTGCTCGTCAAACCCAGCTTTATGATAGGCAGTTCACACCCAGGCTTGCCACCTCCTGACACAAATCTGTTGTGCTATTTCACTATTTGTCCTTCGGGCTGTTAGCAGACGAGCTTAGAGGAGCTTATTAAGTGGTTTGAAAGACTCCTTTAAAACAGTGGGGTTTTTTTAGCGTTTTAAGGTTTTTGTTCTTGATTTTGGTCACTGTTAAAGACTGATGGTTGCATTTTCAAGTGTCTCCTTTTTGCCTTTTTTTTTGGTTCTCTCATATGTATCTAAGTTTGCTGATGGTGCACAGTGTAGCCTTGGCACAGTCTAAAACAGGGAAATAACCCATTTTGTTTAGTTTGAGGGCAGAAAGAGTAATTCTTAAGTGTTTCACATTGACAGTGATGGATAACTTTTGTAAACGATCGGTTCTAAAATTCTGTAATCTAGAGGACTAAATAGTTTAGGTGTAAAGCAGCACTGAGTCTTTCACTTTCAGGTTATTGGTTTACTTATATAGGTCAGGAAAGCAGTAACAAAATCTGCTGCCCTGCAGCTGCCAGATTGTACTATGTCAGTCTGCATGGGGAGAGGTCTATGGGACGACTGACACCTTCAGCTTTCAGAATTGTTTAGTGCAGGACTGTCAATGTTGTCCTTTTCAATTTATTCTTTAAAAAATGACTGATAAAACCAGAGATAGGAATCACACTGCGTTTACCTCTGGGTGGGTTAAGAGATGAGTTTTTACTACAGTGACTTTCAATGTGCTGTCTCTTCTGGTTTGTTTATCCTGTGTCAGGTGGTTGTGGTTCATGGAAAAAGTTACAGGTAGGTGAGGATGACGACTGGGCTGGAAAAGGAGGAAGACTTTTTGACTGCTTGGTGTGCAGAGGCAGACCATGTGCTGCTGACCAGTGAGTCATGGGGGGTGAAGTGGCCAGAGTTCCCGGGGAATTTTAGAAAAGCACCGAGGGTAGAGGAGAGCTGTGCTGCTGGAACGAGGATCATCCAGCAGTGGCTCAGTTGGGAAAACAATTATGCAAGTGACCTTTGTAGAGACCTCTGTGGACTCAGGAGCCAGACCTTTGAGAGATGCCAGAGCTGCTGGTGTAAGCAGCCACCTTGGATATCTTGTGATAGACTTGTCCTTTAGACCTTGTATTTACCCAACAGGACCGTAACCACCGTGTTACAACAGCTGCTGAGCTGGGGGTTTTTACTTCCAGGGTGTTGGGGGATTTGTCATTTAGGCTGGGAGGTTTTGTCCTGGGGCACTATGACACACACCTCTGCTTCTGCTGTCTTTCAGGATTATAGACGTACGGGATATGTTGAGAACCAGGCAGAATAGATAGGAACTGAGAAGACCTGAATGACTGTTTTTGTGTTAGATTTCTGTGGGCTCAAAAGTGAGGGAATGAGATCAGGTTTTTGTGGTGGTGGAGGAGGGTACTCAGTTTTTTGTGGTGCTGAAGGTTCAGTATGGGGCATTAAGATCTGAGGTGTGTATGAGCAAATCACTTTGCGGTAGGAATGGGTCCTTCTCTGTGGCTTCTAGCTCCAAAATTATGGCTTAGGTTATTCATAAAATTGTAGAATACTTTGAGTTGGAAGGGACATTTAAAATCATCTTGTTCCAACTCCTTGCCATGGGCAGGAACACTTTCCACTAAACCAGGTTGTTCCAAGCTCTGTCCAGCCTGGCCTTGGACACTTCCAGGGATGGGGCAGCCACAGCTTCTCTGAGCAACTTATGCCAGGGCCCCACCACCCTCACAGTAAAGACTTTTTTCCCTAATATTTTATTCAAACCTGCCCTCTGTCAGTTTGAATCCATTCCCTCTTGTCCTGTCATTCCTGGCCATAGTCCCAAGTCCCTCCCCAGCTCTTCTGGAGCCCCTTTAGGCACAGGAAGGGTCTCTGAGGTCTTCCTGGTGCCTTCTTCAGCTGAACACCCCCAGCTTTCTTCCCCCTATCTCCATAGCAGAGGTGCTCCAACCCTGTGATCATCATTGTGACCCTCCCCTGAACTCACCTCATTCCTTCAGTCACTGATCTGAACTCAGGTTATGTGGATGTGAGCGAGCTAATCTTTAATCTGTGCCTGGGGTAATACCAGCACCTTAACAACTGCCTGGAAAGAGGCCTTCCTGAAAGGAGCTGCAAGGCAGATCATGGTGTCTCCAGGACCTGAAATCTGATTAATTCATTCATTCTGGCTGGTGTTAATGTCGCCCTTCAGTTCCCACCTCTAGACAAGGCTGTCACCCTTGGTTCCCTAATCTCCTTCATTGTGTTGTCTTCAGCTTTTAGAATGTATGTGTATTTTTGTGCTCCTATATAACAATGATGGGAAATCCCTGAGGCTGCTTTTCCTCCATTTGCCTTGACAAACTCCTCTGTGTCACGCAACACTTCAGGTCTTGTTGTTATTTCTTCATTTTTTTTTAATGTAAAGGCTTTAGCATCCTACCAACTGGGAAACATTTTTCCGAAGGAAGACGTTGAAATGTACAGTTGGAATAAATTTTATAGATTAGTAAGATAACAGGCTTCAGACAAAGCAGTCAGTAAACACGAACCTGTTTCACTTGTGAACAGAAATACGTGTGATAGCCTTGACATCACGTACCATAGCTTTCTGTGCCAGTCTGCGGGATAAAAGGGCTTTAATTGCTTTTGTTTTCAAACAGGCGTATCAGAACAGTGTAATTTCTTTTTTTTCGCTTTTAATACTAACTGTGTTCCCTGTTCTCTGCCTCTCCCTTGCAGGCTTTGAAAGAGATGCTATATGCGGCTGTGGATCAGGCCCCTTCTATAGAAGGTAAGCAAATTGTAACCCACACTTGTGTTTTTCTTGGCACTGGGTGCTGAACACGTAGTCCTGCTACTTTTCTGTCCTCAGTCCTCCTAAATTGGTAAACTTAATATCCTGATGGGCAAATGCCTGGCCTTTCACAGCCTGCATGCTATTTTTGATTGCTAGAACTCTTTGTCCTCTCTCATTGGGACAATAAATGTCTTTGTATAGTTTGAGACAGCAACAGCTGGATTCCTCTGGCTTATAAGGTCATTCAGTGGTGGAAGTATTTTCTTCATTGCTTGAGAACAGAGCTTTGTTCTCCTGTGAGAGCCAGCCACTCTGGGAGATAGCTGTGCTGGAGAGACACTGGTTCCTGGTTTGTTACTGGTGATTTGAGCTGGAAGAGTCTCCTCCTTTTGTTCTGTGTCCTCCCTGAATGCTGTGCTGCCTTTCCCATGTGGACATGAGTATATCTTCTTGTTTGCATGTGTTTATTGCCTCTGACTACTCTAAATTATTCTAGTAAGGTGTTTGGTATTAAGCTCACTGCATTTTAAATAGTTTGTTTAATTAAGTGATGATCTGTGCAAAATTTCTTAATGGAGCCTTTTACTTTCTGTATCTTCCTTTTGTTGTCTTTAAAGTACTGAAGAGTGTTTGCCTCTGTGTTGCTTCGCTCCTTACTTTCTTGTCCTTCATGTGGATTTCCAACTGCTTTATAACCTCCTTGCCTTTATTAATTTCACTTTGATTGCAGAGTTAATTTTACTAATTTCTGAACATGGCTCTGGGCTTCTTGTATATTTATAGAGCAGGAGAACAAGTGCTGGTGTAGTCAGTTGTCTAACATCAATAATGCTGGTCACTCTTCATGTTAGCTCATTAATTACTTCCCTTTTGTTGATTAGAAGTGGGAAATGAGGTGTGACGTAGTTAATATAATGTGATTTTTTTTAAAAAAATTAATTCAACTCCACCTGCTCTTCGATTAGAATTTTAAAGCCAGAGCTGCAATAATTAATAGTTCAAAAGTGTGTGTGGGATGAGGCAATCTGTCCTTAAACTCTTCAGAGGTGCATTCCAAGCTGAAAACTTTGTGGAAGCAGTGCTCAGGCAGGTGTAATTTTTAGATTTAACCTGACACTTAGTAGCTCACTCAATTCCTGCTAATTTTGTTAAAAGAATCACACTTTTCTCTTAAGTGCAGGTCCTAGAACTAGATTTCTAAAGGTTATGGTCCTAGAATCCAAAATCTATGGGTTATCTTTGGAAAAGTCAACATACACTGGCAAAGAGGAAAGTCTTGCTTTATTATTTTAGAGTAGCAAAATTGCATAAAACCCATCCACAAAACTTTTTCCCCAGCAGCATAAGAGGAACTGATGTTTTCTGTGTAGGCCGAACTCCCTATAGTAACTTTTTAAGACAGCTTACTAATGTTATTGAAAATCCAGCAATATTTTTATGGGAGACTGGGAGCAATTACAACTTTTTTTTTTCTCCTGTCTTCTGTCCATTGGTTTATTATTGACAGTGTGAGCAAATGGTGTGTGTGCTAATGGAACTTTGTAGTCTGATGTTGGAATGTGACTTCCTGGGCTTGGCTTAGGGTTATGTAGGATTTCAAGGTGGGCTTGAATTGCTTGTTGTAAAGTGTTATAATTCAGCATTTTGATTTCTTTGTTTTCAGTGCTTGTGTTACAGTGGTGTTCTGTAATGTGCTATGATGTTTGTGTGTAAACATATTTGACAAAGCAAAAGGAGGTGAAGAATAAAATGATGTTACATTTATGCTCTTTTAAACACTGTTAGAATTTTATCTTGTGCTTCTGCCTCCTTTGATGCTTTAAAAACCTCAACAAAAGGAAAGCAATGACTTTAGACAGTTTTCTCCGGTAGAACAATGTTCTGTTCATTTTTGGAGGGGTTTGGTCTTTTCCTCTGTACTGTAGAGAATATAATCCCAACTGTTTTGAACCACTCCTATTTAAATCTGTCTCCTGACCTGCCCTTAAATGGAGAGCAGTTACACTAATTCCTTCACCTTTTGTGCTGGAAATGAATAATTTTCTTTTTTCCATCCCTGTTGCTTACATCCCTCTCTTTTTTAAGCCCTTCTGCCTTTGTTCATAGAAACTTTAGGCCGGGTTTAGGATGTGACTGCACACAAACCATGCCCAGAACACTGCTTTTAGTCCCTATCAAAGGAGATGGAACAAGCTCCTTGCACTTTGGGAGGGAATGCAGTAGCTGTTGTCAGGGGCTGGCTGTTGGCCTGCATGTTTCCAGTTTAATATTTTGGATTTTGCAATGGATACTTCTATGTTATTTTGAGCTTAGCACAGAAAATACAGGGCTGTGCTACTGAAACCCAGCCTCCCAGTATGTACCTGATGTAATCTCATTTTAGACTGGTCTAACTAAAATCCATTTGCTAATTGATCTTGTTGATCACAGACACGCTGCAGAGCTCAAGGGTTGGCTTTGATTTACCTTGCATGAGTTGTAAGCTAATCTTTGGATAATATATTGGCTTGTGAAGACAAGGGAGTTTTGTACAACAAGGCTGAGGTTGATTCTGGTTCTTATTCTGCTCGGCTGGATGTGTGATCTGGCATTTGTGAATGAATTTCTTAGATTTCTGCTGCAGGCTGCTTACTATGTCAGTCAGTAAAATTTGCGTATAGAAAGAAATGCTTCCTATTGCCTAGTAGAATGCTGAAAGCACTTTGGAAATTCTTTAAAACAATGAAAAAAAAGTGCTACCCAACCAAGGCATGTTGTCAATAATAGACAAGGCAGGTAATAAGTGAGCCATCAATCATGAACAGCTTTCTTTGGGTTTGTATTTAGGCATTTTCTGTTTGTGGATGGGTAAACAAACCTGACTTCAGAATGACTCTTAAATTCTGCAAGGGATGGTTGCTTGTGCTACTCCAGTGGACAGAGTGCTGCTGGGAAGATGTTTGCTCTAAACTGTGCAGTTTATTCTGTGGAGATATGGTGACTCTTCTCACTGTGCTATGTTGAATCACACCTGTGTCTATCTGCTTTTTCCTATTTTGGGTAATAAATGGACTGTGATTTTAACACAAACCTTGTAGAGGTGGTTAAGCAAAACCTGTCAAGGCTGCATGGTAGGAGGAGTTTGTAGCTGTCCCCTCACACAATTGCAAGGTGCTGTGGCTCCCTGTGTTTCATGAGAGTTATTCCAGACCGTAGCATGTCTTTTCTGGCAGTTCCTAGCTGTACACATAGCTTTCTTTAATCTGTTCAAAGATACATTTTTTTCATCCATCTGTCTCCTTTGTAATGACACTTTTTATATGCCAGTGTTATTCCTCCAGATGCTCCCCATCTTTTTGCAAGGCAATCCCCTGATGAAGCCTGCACCATCCTTCCACCTGAGCAACATCTGTACTAAATTAGTGTTCAGGCTGTTAATTCAATCTTATGCACATCACTGGAAAAGGTATCAAATGCTGCTGGATTCCCAGCTGTACGGTGAGACTCGCTTGGCTTTCTGGAGAGTTCTTTGGCACATGTTTGCTTCCTTAGCTGTTTGTTGTGTTCTGCTCGCTGTTACCAGAGCAAGGGGCATGAGTGGATGCTGCTCCCAGGATATCATTCACAGCTCCTGAGTCCCTGTGGCACAGCAGGAAGGCCTGAATACAAGTGTGCCAGACCTTTTTTAACCTTAAATACCTTTAGGAACAATCTGTGATGATTTAGAGGTGAAACCCGTGCTTAGCTCTGTCTTCCTTTGAGGCACAATGTGCAGTACTGCAAAAGCATGAAATTCTGACCACTGGGAGCAGATTTTTTTCTTCCTCTTCATTTTTTTTGTGGATTCCTTGTCCTCCCACTGCTTCCTGTTCCATTTGTCACCTGAGTAAAGCAGGTTACTGGACCACTCTTGCTGGGAGTGCTGCTGATTATTCCACTCGGTGAGCAGATGTGCCGGCAGCTCCCCAAGCTCCTTGCGATGCTGCAGCGGGCACGAAAGGGGAGCCTGTAAATTATTCATCCTCATTATCTGCTCGAGTGGGCAGGGGCCACTCTAAATATTATTTCCTAGAATATTTGCCTTTCAGATAGTTAAATTTATCCTCCCTTTAATACTTGTGTAAACAAATATCGTTGTTGTAATATCAGACGGTACAAGGGCATCCTGTTGTATCCTCTTGTTATGGAAATGACTTAATCCCAATCCCGAATTCCAGAGGCACCTTTCAAACAAGGATCACACTGGTTCTGTGGGGATGAAATGGTGTATTGGGGTAGAGGTGGGCAGTACAAGTGCTCCAGGGTAGATTTCAACCCCAAAAGTAGGAGGTGGTGTTAAAGCAACATGAATTGGTGGGGGAAAAGCTTTAGTGATGCCAGATATCCTCTGCTGGTGCCTGTAATCTTTGCAGTCACCTGTTTACTCATGGTGGATTAGGAGAGCAAGAGGTGCAAGTTTGGGGCATTCTGAGAGTGCCAGCACAGGCAGGGTATCCCATGTTATTCCACCCATGTTTCTGCTTTGGTTTGTAAAGCACTTGTCCTGTTAACTGACAGCTACAGATCTTTAGTTTGGATTTATTTGTGTTACTGAATAAACAAAATGGTATTCTTTAGGGGGATAAGTCATCTTGGTGAATAAGTAGGGTGTGGGACATCACATTCTTTTTCTTTCCAGAGGAAGTTATGAGCCTGACAGTTTTTATTATATGCAGACATGCTTTGTAGGGTTGATCAAAGGCTTATGATTTGTCTGTATATATGCAGTTATCTTCTTTTTATTTCAAAATAAACATTTATTTCCAATTGCACAAGCTCACTTTGTAGCGGCTTGAGGTTTTGTTTACATGGGAATGCTTAAGGCTTAAAAGAGTCTTCAACAGAAGTGCTGCACATCAGAAGCAGCCACAAAGAGATTAATGCTTTGTCTTTATTTCAGTGTGTTGTCACACACCCATGAGGACAGGGGGCTTGGTGTCCTACACCCCAGATTCAGGTCCTTGATTCTGTCTAGGCTGTAATTCAGTCTGTAGGTTTCTGTATTTATAATTAGTATGTAAACTAACAAAAGAAAAAAATAATCCCATGACAGTCTTCTTCTCGGTTGGAGACCTGATGCCAGGTATTGGATTATCTGTAGGAAAATAGGTTATTGGTTGTGGAAAACGTTAGCTCCCAGAGTGTGCAAACGGTGGACAGGAGGAGGACTTGGCAGCATACCAGCACTTAGAGAAGGAGATGATGTCTGGTTTCTCTTCCCCTGGAGCAATAAAATTTGAAAGGTAAACAGTGCATATGGTTGGAGTAGGGTCCAGAGAGAACAGCTGGATGCTTGCTAAAATATTTGGAGCACAGATGCCTGTGTGAAAGCGTGGAGTACTGTGTGTTCATGAAAAAGTCATTTTGCTGTCAGGAGCGGTTCAGTGCTCACAGATAGCGCTTTGTACCAAGCCCTGCCGCTTCCTGTGCCTTCAGAGCAGCACACACACCCACCCACGCTGCCGGTGCAGTGACCTCCTCTGAGGTGATGAGCACCAAGAGGCTGAATTGTGCTTAACCAGGAACGAGTGTGACGTGGATGTGGAATAAAGGTCAGGTTGGGCACAGAGCTGGAATCACAGAATGGGATCAGAGAGTGGCTTGGGCTGGAGGGGACCTATAAAGGTCAGCTAGTCCAGCCCTCCTGCCATGGGCAGAGACACCTTCCACTATCCCAGGGTGCTCCAAGCCGTGTCCAACCTGGCCTTGAACACTTCCAGGGATGAGGCACCCACAGCTTCTCTGGGCAACCTGTGCCAGAGCCTCTCACTGTGAAAAAAACATCTTCCTTATATGTAATCTAAACGGACCCTCTTTCGGATTAAAACCATTACCCCCTGTCCTAACACAACAGGCTCTGCTAGAGAGTCTGTCCCCAGGCTAGTGAGTAGGGATTGAGTGATTGAAAGTGACTTGTTGGTTGTGGAGGCAACCAGCCAAAGCAAGGTTTGATGTTATTACTGTCCCATAGACCACAGATTCTCAGGTTGTGGTCTGAGAGTCCTTCCAGGGCCTGCTGGTGTGCTCAGGGTCCTGTCCTGCCTGCACATGCTGTGAACTCTTTCACTTATAAACCACTGGTTTCAGAAACTCTCCTGGAGCCAGTGGGAGCCACCCTGGGGCTCTCGGGGTGGTGTGGGACCACGCAGGGTAACCAAGAAGGTTGTGGGGGGTAGGTGGTTTAGCAGGTTGGTCACCATTTCTTTATGAAGGAAGCTTGTGATTGCTGTCAGTGGAAATGCTGGACTGGCTCACCCTTTACATTTGCCCTGTGGCCAGCTTGTGGCTGATCCTCTGCTCCATCTGTGTGGACAAGCCTGGAAAGTTGTGTTGCTGCTGAGCAAGCCTCCTGTCTTTTCCCCTGCTTTGTGTTCTGAGCTTCAGCAGCAGCTCAGATTGCTCTGACACATTCATGTTGGGTGAGGAACTCGAGTCCTGAGTGTACCAAAGAACAGGCTCAGGGCTTAGGAACAGGCAGGTAATGGAATCATGGAAGATCCTGAGTTGGAAGGGATCCACGAGGTCCTTACACAGGACAGCCCCAAGAGTCACACCATGTGCCTGGGAGCACTGTCCAAATGCTGCTTGAGCTCTGTCAGGTGTAGTGCTGTGACTGCTTCCCTGGGGAGCCTGTTCCAGTGCCCAAACATCCCCTGGATGAACAACCCTTTCCTTATATCCAACCTAAACCTCCCCTGGCACAGCTTCAGGCCGTTCCCTCCCTGTCCCTGGGCACCAGAGGGCAGAGATCAGTGCCTGCCCCTCTCCTTCCCCTCACGAGGAGGTTATGGATTGTGCTGAGTCTCCTTTTCTCCTGGCTGAACAAACCCAGTACCCTCAGCCTCTCCTCAAATGGTTTTCCCTTCACCATTTTGCTCTGTAATTTTGTCCTGTGCCCTTTTTTCCTTTCCTTCCGCATCTTTTGGTATTGAATGCTAAGGGGTGTTAAACCCAGGATGATCCCAGAGCTGGGCCTGGCAGTCCAGGCTGACACACAGGAAAAGGCTGGACTGATGCCTTGGGAAGGCTGACCTGAAACAGACTGCACAGAGTAGAGAATAAAGTAGATATTTATTGAAAGGCCTCCAGGATGCACCTTGGGCAGGACAGGGCCTGACCAGGGCTACCCCCAAGGTGGACTAAGAATGGTCACAGAATGGTTGACCAGTCATGAGATCTCACATTTTTATAAGTTTTGATCTATTTGCACATTGGGGTTTAATTGTCCAATTACAGCTCCAGGTTATGAGGTCCCATCCTTCTTGTTCCTCCCTTCAGCCACCCTTGTTTGTGCTTTTGGGCCTGAAAGTTGTCCTTGGTGTTCAGCAGGAAAAGGATTTGTTTTGTGTCCCTGCTCAGCAGCACTGAATGTGAGGCTCAGAATTGCAGCACAGGCAGCACAGAATGTGAAAAACATGAAATCTGAAACTTAAGGCATCAGGACCTAGAGACAGGTTTGTCTGGCAGGACAGCAAACCTTCTGCTGCAGAATGGGTGTAGAAGATTCCTGAATGATGTGTGTGGGGTAACAGCAACATCGGGAATGCTCAGCTGTGCCTTTTTCTTTTTTTTTTTTTCTTTCTTTTTCCTTCCTGCATTTGCTTTCCCAAACATTAAGATGCCAGTCTGTGGTTAGAGGAATTAACAGTGCTTGTAATTTAGCTGGGATGTGCCCAGTTTCATGTTAATGGTCAGCACTCAAGGGTTGGAAAGTAGGTTTGCAATGCTGGAGGATTGACAGCCAGCACTCCTGAGACAGCAGTGAGATATCAGGCAGCTCAGTGGCTGTACACATGAAGAGCACTGCACATGTTTATGCAAGAGGCCAGTATTTATTGCTTTGTTTCAAGAAAAGGCTTCACTAGACAACTTAACAGCAAGATTTAGTGCGTGTGTGTGGCAGCCTCTGGCTTTCTAGTCATTCCTTTGGTGCTGTGTTTGATATAGGTGACTTGAATTATTAGACAATTAAGATTTTTGGATGAGACTGTAGCTACTCAGTGAATAATGCAACATGAATTAAGTTTGATTGGTTTCTCCCTCTTTAAAAATGCATGCTGTGGGCAAGGGAATGAGCAGAGTGTCCCTGGAAGGAGATTTCATTCTTCTACATCATAGCTGCTTGTAAGATGCTTCAGAAAAATGGCCAGCATGCCAGTGGCCATGGAGTGGTGGCATCTGTGTGTGGTGTGGTGGAGGATCAAAGGCTGTCCCTCTTCCTAGAGTGATCCTTTGTGTTCTCTTAATCTGCTGTAATGCCACACCAGGCAGAGACTATTGCACAATTGGTCTCTCAACATGAGAAGGTTTCTTTGATTAAATAATTGTACAATTAACATCAACGTGGTGAAAAGTCAGCCCAGTCCTGGTGACGTGTCTTTCCTGATTTCTGAAGTAAAAATGAAAGCTAGTTGTGTATTTCACCTGTGTTGGGGGGTTTTTTAGCACTGTATCTGTCGTCTTACAGCTTGACAATGAATTCACTTAAAAGTGTAACTGTACTTTTTGAAAATACATAATCTTTAATTACAGCTTAAAACTGCAAAACTACAGCATCTTGGTTTTACAAAGCCTCTGTTAAAAAAATTGCTTCCGAAATTCCTGTATTATTCTATTTATTCCACAGCCATGTAGTTAGGATATTTGAGATTGTTTTATGCTGCTTTTGTTGAGTGTGAATCTTTTTTCCCTGAATTAGTACTGCCTAAGTGTGAAAGCCCGATCCTCTAGTTCAGTTCTTTCAGGAACTGAGAAGGGTAAACCTTGGAGAGGTATAAAGCATATTTTACTAACCTCTGGTATGACAAGGGTACATAAAATTCCTTAGTTGTAAGGCAGCAGGACTGTGAGTCAGAGTTGTCTATGTTTAACTAAAAATCACAAAGAAAACTGCATGAAAATACATAAATTTAGTTTTTGAAGTGGTTTTTCTCTGTCCAGGGTGGTGACTGGGATCACAGAGGGCACAGACATCACTGGGATGGTGCAAAGCCTTTCTGGGCACTGACTCTGCTCGGATTGTGCACTCAGCAGCTTGACTTCCCCTCTGCAAGGGGGAAGCCTTGTTTATCTCCTAGGAGATGGAAAACCAATTTCTACTTCTTGATGAGAAGCTGGCAGGCTATTTGACTAAACAAGAGAGGCAAGGCAGCCTGGTCGAGAAGAGGGGAATATAAATACCAATATAAATGCAATTTATTTTGCATGTGCTATATAGCCCCAGGCGCACGTTTCAGAGGGGGAGTGAGAATTTTTTGCATGCTGAAATGCCAGCTCTAAATAGAAAAAGAGGCAAATTTGACATCCAGACTGTGTTTATAACCTTGGTTTTATTTTTACTGTAATTGCTTTTGCATGCTTTTATAAATGCTCCTAATGTCTTTGTGGGGCAAAGTGCAGGGGAGCTGCAAAGATCGGCGTGGGTGAGCTGATAACTTGGGATCTGTCTTGTCCCACAGCTGCAGACTTGTTCTGACGTGTGGCCAAGGCTGCTATTCTGGAGCCTCCTTGCTGGGATCCCATCCCTGCTCAGCTCTGCCCAGGCAGAGAGTTCAGTGCCAGCGTCTCTGCTGGTCAGTCCTGTCATGGGTCAGCTCTAGGGGAAAAAGGGGAATGCTGGTCTAAACCCCTGTTTTTATTTTAATTCTCTCCTGTTCTAGCTGATTGATGACTTGGATGAGTTTGTTATGGATTTCTTTGCTTTGAATGCCATGTCAGGGCTCAGTGTGGGTGCTGAGAGTGAACCCAGGTCCTTTATGGGCTCAGGTGTAGGGGTGAGTCACAGGCAGGGCAGTAAAATGGGGTAATAATGAGCAGAATTGGCTGATGGACCTATAAAGTGAATTCTGTAGATAGCTTAATGGATTTGGCTTGCACTTCAGTGTTTTGGTGTGACTTTGTCACACCAAATCAGCAATCAGAAGGCAAGGAGAGCAATAATCTGAGAGCCTGATATGGCATGCCATGTTATTTCATGGTCCTTGAGCTCTGCACCAGTCCAAGGCTAAGGTTCATTTTCTCCCCTGCCCAGCCACAGGAGAACACACTTCTCCATTAAAAGCCTTGGTTGGGGCTGCACCTTAGCTTGGTTCTGCCTGCGCCTTGGTGAACAAAGGTGCAGAAAAACAACTTTTGGAAGTTTCATGGGCTTCTGAAGCCTCTAGGAGATTGCAGCTCTCTGTCATTTAGAGACAAGAAAGCTTCCCAAGGAGGACGAAAGAAAGGAAAAATCAAAATACCTTTTCCTTGTCTGTGATCAAACTGGATTAAATTGTTCTCACAGGTGGTATTTGTGTATATAGAGATTGCATTTTGGATGCTGGAAGTGATGATTTTGACAGTCATTTATGGTGTGGGTTTAATTAATACAATATCAATAAGACTTGTTTATTAAAGCATCGTGTTTCTAAGGAGAAGCCAGTAAAATATAGATTGTGAATGAAATTTTGAGCAGTTGGAGGCAGAGAGGATAGATAGAGACAGGATGCTGAGCTTGAAGGGCTCACATCTGATCAGCCCCATCTGCTGTCCTGATCCTGCTGAAAAGTGACTGCTGGTTCTGGTCAGCACTTCAGATCCTGCAGAAATACCCCATGCATCAGGTGTGAGTTTTAGCAATATATCAGCAACAGGGAGCCTGCCACAGCTTTATTGCTGTTCTCTCCAGCAGATGTCCTTTTTGTGGTGAGGCCTCGGAAAGGGAAGGAGCGAGGAGGGCGGTGAGGGGACAAGTGGAGGGTTCGTCTGTGTGCTGAAGCTGCTCAGGCTCGAATCCTGCAGCCTGGCTCACATTCTCACATTTCCATGGGCACGAGGGCACTGTTCTCCCCAGCTGGTGCCTTTGGCTCTGGTGTTGCATGCACCCATGTCTTCTTGGAGGGGAAGATCAGTTTGCTGCCAGTGGTGGTAAACAAGACTTCGAACTCAAGGCTCAAAGGCTCCAAAAGTCCTGACTAAAGAGCTTTCAGCTCTTCCCCTCCCGTTTTAGAGATCCAAATACAGCTCAGCTGGAATTATCTGTACCAGTTTCCCTTTCAGTTTCTTCTGCTTCCAGGCAGCTCCTCCAGGTTCAGTTCCGGGTGTTGTTCTCGGCGGGCTGAGCAGGGTTGATGTGGTAGCACTCGAGATGGAGCAGATGTTCTTCCAGCTCAGGAGGAATCCAGCACTGGAAGGAGCCTGATCTGGGCTTGGGCTTGCCTAAGCACAAATCTGAGTAATGAATTCGTCATCAGGCAGAGAATTCACTTCCCTGGGGACATGGAGAGGGAGGCTGGTACAGCCCAGCTGTCACTCAGGGATTGCTGATGCAGGAACTCTGCACCAGCTGAGAAGGTTCCAACTGCTGTAATATAATATATTAAAGCTCAGTTGCCAAATCCTTTAGTTTGGTATTTCAGTAGTAACACGAGTCCTTCATGGTGAATCTATGGTCTGTTTACCTAACCTACAGGGATATGTTAACTGGCTGCTTTGAAACCAAAGGCAGCAAACCTTAACTGTAGCAACTCTGCTGTCTTCTACATGAGGCAATTTTATTGAATCCTTTCTGTGTGGTCAGCAGGGCATGCCAGAGGGTTTTGCCATCTCCATCCATTTTGGGAGTGATTTCATGGTTACTGAGGTATATGGGTCACAATGGGGTGAGTTTGGGAAGAGATGTTTCTGCTCTGTCACCCTCTTACCACCTTGGCCACGGCTCTCATTTTGTTTTGGTTTCTTTTTCCTCTCTTGTTTTGCATTCAGCAGTAGCGTATGGCTTATGGTGGCTGGTCTCATGTGTGATGATTATTTTCTGAGATGTTTGGAAGCTTTATCAAGTAAGGAAGGGAATTGCAGAATTGAGTACTGTTCTGTACATAATTAGCCCAACATCTATTTCAGATTTTCACTTACATGCACCATTTCTGTCTTCAGAGTGGTTAAAAAAAGCTTCTGTCATTATTCTTTTCCTGCCTTCTGAATTTCCCCAGCTCTGCTGATCCTTTGAGGAGCTGCCGTTATGGCTCTTGGCCAAACTCTCAATTTTTCTGCTACCTTTGCTGGACCAGCACCACATGCAGTAGCAGATAAATGAGTGACTCCCTCCTGTAGCAAGGGGAAAGTGGTACAAGGACTTCAAGATAATGGTTGTTACTGTAGACTTGCAATTTTTTTTTTTTTAATAGTGAGTAGTAACTTTCAAATTTTAGCTTCAAGTTTGCCTTAACTTTCTGGTACCCAAAGAGCTTTATTTCTGTTAAGTCCTATGCTGAACTGTGTTGGAACTGCAAAATTAAAATATTTTTAAGGGGGATTTATTCCGTGCATTGCAGGAAGATGAGATTTCTGTGAAAGTTTTTACTTGCACTCTCCTCTGAATATTTTGCAATTACTTCAGCCAAGATCACGTTGGAGTTTGAAAATGGTCTTCTTGAGAGAGCATAGCTAGAGAATGAAGTGTTCAGTTTCTGTTGCTCTGACATTGCTCTATCATCACTTTATACTAATTGCAGGAGATCCACTTGAAATAATCTAAATTAAAAAAAAAAAAAAAAGAGGGGGAAGAAGTTTAGACATAATACTAAATTCACTACTTCCTTAAGTTCTTTTGCAAATGTCTATCAGACCTTGCAGTCCTCATGTGATTCTGCTGTTGTGGATTTTTAAATAGAGGAAGTAAAACCAAACCTCTCAGAATAGTATCTGAGGTCAGTACCTCAGATACTATTTGTCTTTTAGAAGTTCCTTGTCACTGTAACCCAAAGAGGTGGTATTATTTTAATTAATTATTTCTTGTCAGATGAAAATAGTCAGGTGTAACAGAATGGAGAAAGTTGCCACTGTGAGTTCTCTTCCCATTCTTGTATTTACTTTTTCCAGTCCATGGGCAAGGCTAAGGCAATACATCTTGGACTGTTTGGTAAATGATGTTTTGTCATTCTCCTTTTTTCAGTTTTAAGTTTATTTACAGAAAATAGCAAAAATAAGGAAGTGCTTCACGTGCAATGCTTAGTTGCTTGAGTGTTACAGGGTCAGGGTTGACAACTTCCCTTTTTAAGGGGCTGGATACAGATTTCGGTTGTGTCATCATTCAGGTTTCACTCTTTCAAGACTGACATTGTTGGTATTTTTTAATACTGAGTGCTACTTCTGGATTTTTAGTTCAACTCCAGTTCTGCTGTGCTGGAAGCAAGCGCAGCTCCTTCACGCTGGGATTGTGCAGCACTAATTCTTTCTGCTTTGCATGACGTTGCCATGAGCTTCCTTGGAAAGCTGATTTATCTAGATCTTCAGTTTCCCCTGTTAGAGGGTGACAGGAGGTTATTTGAACTGAAAACAAAGGCTCAAATAGCTCTTTGAAATCTAAACAGAGTGGGGAGTGTGCCATCTGAGAGCCAGTTCTCTCTGTTTTATCCAGTACTACCCTTGCACACCACACTTGGGGGAATTTTTTATTGGTGGGGAGGAAAGTTCCCAGTAGGGTTGCAAAGCCTACTGTTTCTGAGGAGAGGAAAAGAGGAGGCAGAACCCACCCAGCTCTGCCCAACGACCTTAAATTAATCTCCTGGGCTTTCCTTCAGTGCGTGGGAGAAAAACTATCTGCTTGGATGCTAACAAGAAATAGCCCGTTTAATAAGCGTTCTGTACATCTATTTATTTATTTACAAATATTCTCGGTCTGTAATTAAGGCAGGCAGCTCTGCTCCGTGCTGCCTGGTGCTCACTTCCAGGCTGGAGCTGCACGGGATGAGTGACTGCCGGCGGTGACGGCTGCGCGCATCCGTCTGTTCCAAACAAGCAGCTCTGCAGCTGATCAAAGCACGAGCATTAGGCTGCTCCTGTGGAATTAAACTGCTGAGGAGGGGATAAATAGCAGCTCTGAAGCAGGCCTACCTGGACTGACAGGCTTTGTTGTCAACACGATATAATTTGGGATTTTTTTTTGTCTTGTTTTGTTTTTATCAGAGGTCTTGTTCCTTTTAGTGGAATATTTGCTCTTCGAAGCCCAAGCAACTGGCTTACTCCTGATGGAAAGGTGCAGTGCACACAGTTCCATGTGCAGTGCAAAGTTTATCTTCACCAAGCTGCAAGAAAGGCAGGGCATCCTTTGTGGGTGGGGTTTTTCCAAACACTTTTCTTATAAAGACGGTTTTTGGTTCTCACACATTTATTAATAGTCTGGATTTAAACCTGTATGGATACTCTTACGTCTGTTGTATAAAGCAGCGTATTTATCTCAGACATGGAGAAGAATAGGAAACTAGCAATATGTCATGGATTACACTTGCCTTTTGGGCTCTAGATGAGAAGTCAGGTTGTTTTTCCTTCCCCCCTGCCACATTTCTGCTTTTTTAATTCACCAGATAGTCTCACCTAAATGGCATTTATTTAGGTTGCCCTATTCAAAGGCAGTCCTTTTGTTTTCTCTTTAATACTGCTTTTTATTCATCCAAAGTGCACCTCTATGCATAGTAAGTACTTGATATTAGCCCATATAATCATCTTAATGTGAAAAGAAATAGCTTTCAGAACAAATAAATTTTTTCATGTTCCACACTTAAGCATTTAAAATTATTTCCAAACTCCTAGTTTTTGTAGATTGAATTGAAGTTTATGCAAGTCTTACAGTTTCAGTGACCCATTAAATAATGAAATAAATAAATGAACAGCACAAACTTTGATCTGGTGTTTTTGGAATTCTGTCTGTGGAAATGCCACTGTCCCTGTGCAGAAAGAGCCAGTGGTAACAACTAAACCAGCTGCTATGAGCTGTGGCCTCCTCTTTGTGCACAGTGAGGTTCTTGTCTCTTCTCTTTCATTGTTGTTTTATTTCGGGTTAGAAACCAGTAAAAAGTCAGAGTTCCCTGTTAAATCAAGAGTAGAAATACGTCAACGTGTCTACTACAATCTGTTTCCACTTACTGCTCCTGTCAAATTGGTTACATTCACAAAGTACAAGTAGCATTTGTGATACAGGATCGTTTTTAAAGGCAGATTTTGTGTAATAGCTTTTCCTTGTCATTTTATTTCTATTACAGCTTTCTTCTTCCTGCATAGTGAGGAATTTTACATCTGGGATAGGATTTGGTGTCTGGTTCTTTGACAAACTCACTTTGAGTCTGGCTGTGTCTTATTTTTATCGATTACAGTATTTCTTTTATATTTTTCAGGAACCTAATTTAGCTGGAGACACTTGTGTATTCTGTAAAATTTCAGTGTGAGAGTTTGAACTTGGTTTATGTGCTACAGTTGGGGAGTGGAGGAGGAAGAAGAAGAAGCAGAAAACTGTGGTTTGCTTTCTGGGCAAGGAGTGAATTCCTGCAGAAGGCATGGTGCTGGGCAAGGGGGAAAACCAAGAGTGATGGTCCTGAGCTCTTTCACTCCTTGTGTTTGCTCAGTCTTGTAAAACTTGTTGGGACTGTGACTCATTTTCTTACAGAGGAGTGTAAGGTAATGTGAGTAAGCTCAGAGCCTTTACTGCTCTGCATTACATTGTTGATACAGGACATTTTTTCCTTGTTATTGTTAAAACAGGCCTGCCAGACTACCTTATATATATCTTGACTTGCATATCTCCTATGGAAAACTCTCCATTCTGTGGGTAAGGTCTGTCCTGCCTTTCCTCTGAAGTTAAATTAGCTGGTTTGGTGTATGGGCTGTTTCTGTAACATTTTTTTGTGGAATTTTGTGGAAGAGTTGTTGGAAGTGTGGGTATGACTCTGTAGGATCATCAAGGCAGGCTTTGATGTGAGCCTTGTTAGACATCATCATCCTTCCCCCATTGCCTGTAAGTGGAAGAGTACACGAACATTCTCCTGGAAGCCATGAACAGCGCAGACCAAGGCAGCAGAAAATGCTTGTGATGTTTGGCACGATTGAGAAGCACCAAGAGGTGCTTCTCTTTGGGTGGTGGGTCCTGAGCACCTTGGAGCTTGTTCCCAAATTATTATTTTTGCTTCAAAAATCACCTTCTGTGGCATTTGCTCAGTTAAGCCACTGGGTGTTTTCTGTTTTCCATGAGCTGCACTCTCCTGAGCTTTCCCCTTTGCATCTTTTCCCTTGAAGTTATCCTTTCAGTGTAGTAATTGGACTAATTTAGTGTTGTGGGCACCTTGTGCCAGTCATTCCTGTTCCAGCTGTGAGCAGCACCTCTTCAGTCACAGCCAGGTTGTGCCTCATCCCATGATCCACTGCTGTGGCTGCTTCTGGTGTCAGAATTTACTTACAATGAACTTCATTTTAATTTTCCTTAGCAGTTGGTGCTGGCAGAGAGCAAGGATCTGATATTCTGATTAGAATACCAGTAGGAGGGAGTTTGTCCTCTGCTGCTTTATGCCCCTCACCAGAGGTGTGAGACCTGTAGGTTTTGCATCTCCTGCTCTGCCATGGGCCTGGAATTCCAGACCTTGTGCTGTGCTTTAGGATTTTAATTTTTTATATTTCACTCGTTTAACATTCTGCTTTACATCTTTCAAGCTCTTCCTGTTGGGGGAGAAGTGGTGTTAGTTTGATTTGGAGTAAGTGTTTAGCTTTAATCAGCAGTGTGGCATTAAGAACTTTATCAGAGTAGAAGCCTGAGGATTTAAAAAAAAACCCTGTGACTTCTCTGTGTTCTTGCTGTTTGTGTATGGAAGTGTGTTGGAACGTTCCCTGGTGATGCTGGTACTTCATTTGAATAACTTGGCACTGTGGTTTCTTATAATGAGTAAATTTATCCTGTGGAAGGAACTTAAATCATCTAGATTTTTTTTTTTGCCTACTTCCTCACACTTAGTTGGAAATTCATGAAACCTGGTTGGGTTTCCAGGATCCTTAAGGACTTGCAATGTTAAAATCATTCATTAACTGTTCTAATTATGTGATTTCTAAGGCATGCCTATGTGCTTCAGGGCAAGTAGATATAATGACAAATACACGATACCTGGCCTAAATTGCAGAAACACGGAGTCATTAAAGTTGGAAAAGACCTCTGAGATCCCTGAGTCCAACTGTGAATCATGTTCACAACTAAACCATGTCCCCAGGTGCCACATCCACAAATTTCTGAACACTTCCAGTGATGGTGCTTCCAGCACTTCCTTGGGCAGCCTGTTCCAAAGCCTGGCCAGCCTTTCAGTGCAGAAGTTTTCTGTAATATCTAATCTAAAACCTCCTCTGGCTGAGCCTTTTTCTCCTGTCCTATCACTTGTTACATGGGAGAAGAGACTGACTGAGAACAGAAATGAAGGCTTCTCCTTAAAGGCATCTGGACAGATGATGTGGCAGTTAAAAATGTTGGGGGAAAAAAAAACCCCAAAATATAGTGGTAGGTCAGATGGTGATACATGGGCAGTGTAGATGGATATCTTTATTTGTCAGATACTTACTTAAAGGGGCTAAAAGACTTGGCACAGGCTTTTCTCCCAAGTGTTAATGGGGGGATTTGGTTTGTTGGTATTCTGTTGTTAAAATCAATAGAGACAGTTTTTAAGAATTTTTTTTACACCTACAAAGGCAAAAATCTTTTCCCAGTCAAGCAAACAGATCTATATATTCCTGTGATTGATGTAGGCTGATATGGGTGGCATTTGAAATTCAAACTGCAGGCAGCTTTTGACATCTCTGTTGCAGGTGGCTTCTCTGAGGTGGATGTGTAGATAAGGCTGTGGTGCAGGCCTCTTCCAACATTTAATGTCAGAAAGGTGAGCTAAAATGAGTTCATTTTGTTAACAGAGGTAAGTCTGAGCAATGATAAAAGGAGGTGGTAATTTGTTAAAGCATTTTTTAAAGAGCAGTCAACCTGAGTCTTTGCATTCAGGAGGGGTAAAACATCAGTAGCTGGAAACAAGAATAACAAAACTTGAAGGTTTTCAAGGTAGAAGAGAAGCAGTTCATCTAACTAAAGCCATAATGTCAGGAGCAGAGAAAAACCAGCGTGTTGAGAGAAGTTGTATCTGCTGGTTTGTGTTCGTAACCCTGCAGGAGTTTGGCTGCTGGTGGATTTTCACTGAGCAGTGGAGTAAATTCTCTTAGACTTGGCTGGTAATGGGCTTCACCTGTGCTTTGTCACCAGTGCTGAAAGAAAGGCACACTGGCACCACAGAGTTTGTTTAGATTTGCCCAAATGGAGCTTTAGTGTCTGTTATAAATTAATTTAGTATCAAGCATGTCTCTTGGAAGTGCTTGTTGGAAGGTTGCCTTTTGTGTCCGAGTGAGAAGGGAGAAGTTATCTTGTTGATGCAGCTGTAAACTGAAAATAAAGCTAAAATTGAACCTAAAAGTAATTCTCTTTTAGTGCATCTGGAAGTGATCATTTGGAGCCTGGAATGCTCCACAGGGAGTAACAGAACCGGTCCTGTTGGAATTAGTGGGAATTAGAGCTGTACAGGCAGATCAGATCTGAGAAGTGCTGAACCACCACCACTCGTGGCTTGTGTTCCTGTTGCTTTGTTTCCTCTGGCCACCCTGGGATGGGGAAGCCCCCAGTGACATTTCTCACAAGGGTGGAGTGTTCCTAGGAAAAACTCCACTGTTGGGGGCTGGAGCATTCTGGAGCCAGCCGTGCGTCGTGGTGGCTCAGTAACCACGGGACACTTGAACAATACAGAGAGGTATATGGAAGACAGCACACATTGTCCAGCTGTAGGCAGGAACTGGTTTTCTTGCATTGGCTTTAGAGAAACAATCAGGCTCGTTAAGATGATTAATTAATGCAGTTTTCAGCCATTAATCTTTCCAAAGACCAATATGTGTAGCCCGCAGTAAAATCCATTAATGTGCCGTGACCCTGTGCTAATTGTTAAACTCTTGCCCTGTGAACAGCTCAGAGCTGAGGTAGATGCACGTGGATGGCAGTGGGGTAGGAACAGCTCCCTCATCCATGAAAATATTTAATTATTCATAAAACTTGTAATAATGCTGGTTTTCTTGCTCTTTGGTTGTTGACTGACTTAAGCAGACTATGTCATTAATGCTGTTAAAGTTATTAAGTAGGAGGGAGGAAGACATGATATGGACAGGGGAAAATCAGTGCATCATCATCTGGTACAACCTTGGCCTCATGTCAGGTTGATCCATATGAGAACTCATTTGAAACTTGTTTATTTAAACTATTTGACGTGCAGTTCACTGGGTTTGGAAAATAAAGATGAGGGGAAAAAGAGCACAGTCAATGTTTCAGATGAACCACGGGTTTCATGTGACTGGGATTTGAGTGACTCCAGTACAGTGGAAATAAGTGCCCAACTGGACTTGCAAACTGAAGGCAGTCTTTCAAAACCTAGGCAAAATGTCAGTGAGAGCTACAGACAAACTTTGCAGAACCTCTTTTCCACCGCTCTTTTACAGGAGTAACGTGAATACCTACCTAAAGTAAAAATATAATGTGCCTAAAAAGATAGACAGTGCTTGAACTTAATGGAGAATAATACTGAAGGTTAAAATGACTGCAGTGACCAAAATATTGATGTAAGGCAATGTTGGTCTCCAAAATGATGGATGAGATCCCAAGCATTTTGGTTAGAGAAGTATGTGATTATCTTCATGTTCCTAATTGTGTCAGAAGTGGTTGTTTACATCTTGTAAATTGATGTTTCTAGTTTAAATCTGCAGGGTATTCTTGATGCTGTTCAGCTGATTGTAGAAACTAATCAGGGGAGAAAGACCTCTGGCAACATTTACTCTCACTCTCAGTATATTTTCTTTTGAGTCAATTGAGAGCAAGGCACTGACCTTCTCTTATAAAAAATCCACAGGAACCCAAGATTCAGCTAAAAAAAATAAACAACCAACAACAAACCAAACAAAAACCCCCACCAAACACAAACCCTCACTGTTATAACATGTCAGGTTTAAACAAAAGGATTTAGATTAACTTTTTAAAATCCTTTACTGTGGGAAGACTTTGTTTTATAGATGCTATTTGGGGTGTGCAGTAGTGGTGAATTCTCTTTAGGGTAATGGCAAAGCTCTGAGTTTCTTCAAGGCTCAATAACTCTCTCCTCCAAGTGATGCTGGTGCTGTCAGTATTTAAATGCTTGGACATCCACAAGGACAGAGATCTGCTCTTGCTCTGGCAGCAAGCCTGATGCTGCTTTACAATCTGTTTGAAACTCTCTTGATGTTCCTGGGATGCTTTTGGTGTCTCAACTTCCAGGAAACTTCTTGAAACTTCCTTATAGAGCCCCAGCTTCAATAGATATTAAATATAATTTGTCCAATGCAAGCCCTCCCTTATCTGTTTCAGCAGCCTTTAGATAGCAGCATTCAAAGAAAGAAAAATGCTTCCCTCAGTCCTGTGGATTTTTGCTTTACTCTCTTCAAACAAGTTAATTTTGTGATGTTCATCCATTTGCCCAAGTTTCTTATCTCTGCAATCCAGGCTTGAGGATTCACTTGCAGACCTGGTGTTTTGGGATGTGGAGGGGATAGGTTTGAGGGTTAGAAGTACTGTTATCTCAATTATTGGTTACTTTTGCATTTTTTCTGTTAATCTTTGTTACTATTAAAAAACTGCTTAAAACTATGCATTTTAACAGAATTTGTGAGAAATTGAGTTTTGTGCTGTCACAAATGCTGGCACTCTTATGCCACTTGAATCTAGCTGAAGAGTGGGGCTGTGGATTTGTGACATGGGCTATAAGCAAGTGAAATGCTCAGTTCTTTGGACCTCTGCAAGTGTAGCTCAGCTCATTTGGTCGCAGTTTCACCCTGTGCTGTTCTTTCTCCACCCCTAAAATGTGTGCACACGGATGAGAGTACTCCTAGGAGAACAAATTCCTATGTATACCCCCAGAACACACTACTCAGTTGTAGGAGGGAACTTGCATGTTCATTATATATATTTAATAGTGTATATATCTTTAATTCTGGGGTTCCCTTGCCTCAGATCACTGGTTTCCCATGGCTTTTAGGCAAGCTGATTATAAACTGGGTCTGGTGGAAAGGAAGCTGATGCCTCCAGGGTTCCACCAGCTTCATATGGGTGACTGTGGGCCCAGCAGACGGTGAGGTTTTTGTCTTACTCTTGCAGCCAAAGTGAGTTTTTTGGAACTCATTGAGAAGAGGATGTCAGGTCTTCTAAGATGCTTTCAGACTGGCATGAAACAATTGAGGTTTCTGTTAGTGTTGGGGGCAGTTTTTTGGCAAAAGCCCTCCAAGGCAGTTCTGTTGTATATTTGCAAGCAAGTTGAATTCCTTACTTGTCGTGTAACGTGAGAGGAAGGAGGAGAGTGGAGTAGTGGATGGCAGCCTTGAAAGGTTTTGTGTGGCATTAGAAGGAATTGTTTGGCTTCCATAAAAATGTTATTTGAGGAAGGCATTGACTCTTTCCCAGCCCAGAAAATTGTGGGATTTTTTCTATATTCTGCACAATTACAATTGAAGGGACTTTATTCATACTTCATAAACATGACTTGTATTGGCAACAGAGCCCAGGAATCTGTAACTTTGCGAAAGTTTGGACCATGTGAGAATTCTCTGTGATAAAACAGGAAAACTGTTAATTTTCTACTAGCAATTGGGTCATCTTTCACTGAAAGATGAGTTTAAAATAACCAAAAACCTTGCTCAAAGAGGAATGTTTGGTAATAGGTCTGGTGCAGGCAGATCCACAGGCTTTTCATCACATGAGAGTTTGGGACTTATTATTTAGTGCAGTTTCAAACACAAGGAACTTTAAATCTAAATTTGATTCCCACATAGAAATTAGACATCTTTAGAAGCTGGAATGTATTCTCACAACAACTTTCATCTTATTTTAGATGAACATCTCCTGAGGTCACTCCTCTTTCTGTTTTGAAGCTCACACTGCCACAACATCATAATTAAATGGGATGCTTTTTATAACTTTAACATGTATTGTTTGATGGGGTTTTTTTTGAGACATCAGAAACTGGAATAGCTTAAATTAGAATGGTGAGAGAAAAACAGATTGCTGTTCATTGAAAAATAGAAGGAATGGAGCCAGTATTTATTTCGCATTTATAGCTGGTGATTTATTTCAGGTCAGCGGCAGTGAGCAATCAGCTGTTTTATCTGTCTGCAGTCAAGTTAAGGAAAGCTACTGACATGATCTCCAGTTAATCTCTGTGCTCATCTGAGACTTAAGAGCTGCTGAAATAATGAGAACATATCCTCTCTGTTATAACATTTGAAGTGATGGGTTTTAGCATCCATACAATATTGCACAAGGTAGTGAAATCTCATAACTCTTTTAAAACAAAACCTCTCTGCTTGGTTGATCATTTGGATTGGGTGGGTAATGCAAGACAGCTTGAAATGTGTTTCTGTCAGAAAGGATTATTTGAGAATTGCTCTTTTCTAGCCTACAGTGCCTGAATAATTCTGGGGCTTGAGGTTTCTTTGGTGATCAGCAAAGCACGTTCTTCAGTAACTCCGAGAAAATGAAGAAACAATTGTGCCAAATACTGTTAAAGTACAAGAAGTGTCTTTGCCTTCGCTATCCTGCTTGAAGAGAAAATTGCTGTTCTAGGTAGGAAATACTGGTGTTAATTAACTGGAGTGAAAGAAAGGGAAGAGGGGAAAACCTGTGCTGTGGTATGAAGATCTACCCTAAGTTTCAGCTCCATTGCCATTTTTGGGATTATTTGATAGCACTAAGACCCCATGTATCTGAAAAGAAATAGACAAGAATTTCTCTCAAATCTTTGCACTCCTTTGTTGAGACATCGTAAAAAGCTTTGGATTGTTTTGCTGGAGGTTCAGCACTTCATATTTCTCAGGTGCTAAGAGGTAAGGAGCCGAAATCTGTTTTGGAGCCTTGGTGTCCTATTTTAGTGCACTGGCTTGGTCAGCACCCTGCTATCTGATAGCCTTAATCCATCATGGAAACCTACCTGACTCATGGCCTTCAGCTACGCCGTCTTGTCCTCAGTGATTATTTCCACTTGCCTGGGCCTTTGGATGGGGTGCCTTATGCTGCCTTTTCTGAACTCCAGTCACTCTGGGTGTCTTATTAGCCAAACCTGGTGACTGCCTAGGCTGATGATACTGAATTGTTGATGTACTTGAGCTTCAGCTGTTGCTGTCCCAGTAGGGTTTGGGTGGCTTTCATGTCACACAATGGAATGTGTGTGTTTGAATCTGGCCAATATACCCATTATTCTCCAGCTTCTAAATATTGATAGATTACTATATAACTCTTAAAAAAAATAAATCCCTGTTTTGGGAGTGAGCTGTTTCCAGAGCTCTGGAACTGAGATTTTTTTTCCCTCCCATTTTTCTCAAGCGGTGATTTTGGTGTCTGGGACAGTACAAGCTCACACCCAAGGTTTTTTCTTTACAAGTGCCTTTAAGGCAGAAACATGCCTGAACAGGCTTCCAGGGAGTTTCATTCTCCCCTGTCTACCTACTTCCTTGTCTTATTTGAGGAAGGTGCTGATAAAACTTTTAAGCAAGAGGTAAGAGAGGTATTGCTGGAAGGCAGATGTGCAGAAACTGGGCTGAACTGGTCACACATTCTGGGCCTCAACCCTGTCTCATTTAGACCATTGAACAGCTGATTTGTTCACTATCCATTTGTTCAGTATCCACTGCCTTATCTCCAGATGCTCTGCCTTTCTGCTACCTACACCTGACTTGCTAATTGCTGCACTGATTGATTTCCAACAGCACAGAAAGCTGAGGCAGCTCCATTAGCAAGGAAATGGGCTGTTGAAATTGAGACTTGCTGAAGGGTTAAGCATTGGTACATGGTCACCACCTGTAGGTTCCTACATTTCCCTAAGGAGCTGTCACTGGTGTGTTGCAACTTAGTGACAATAGCTGGGTTAGGTTTGGCTTTGTCAAAAAAAAACCTCATTTGGAGAAATCTGCCCAGTGAGGATTTTTTTTTTCCAGGAAGATCCTGTTTTAGTTTTTTACATAGCAGATGACTCTGTAATGTATTTTTGCAAGCATTTCTTTTTCAGGTCTAACACAAGTAACATAATAAACAACTTAAAGCTTAATGAGGTGGAGCTTGGATTATTCTGCAAAGTTGATTTTCCTGTAGTAGTTAGGAGGAGGTCTCTGAGGTGAGAATCAAGACATTTTGTGGAAGGCTTATTAGGATCATCTGAAGTTTTCCATCTCCCCCATTTATTTCCTCTTCAGGGTTTTCTTTATTCTTTATTTTTCTTGTTCCCACCTTACAAATGATTTCACAGAATAAAAATACCTGTGTTTTACAAGGGGAATTCTATCTTTAAAGAGCTGACACAGATGAGTGAGCCTCACCCAGATTTGTCTCCTGCTTTCATGTGCTTTCCTGATGGGTCACTGGAGCCTGACCTCACTTGTGCTGGCCACTCGTGCTTTTAAAAACACTAAATACAGGAATCTGAGGCAGCAGTGCGTTCTCCAGGGAACTGGTGTGACTTGGAGGATGAAACAGGATTTCGGTACAAGGTTGTGGCTTTCTTTAAAAACCACATCTAGGCATAAAATAGTGCTAGCAGTCAGGATTTAAAAACAGTTCACTCAGGAGAAGAGTAAAGAACAATTAACTGGAGGAGACTGCTTAAGCAGATTGGTCAAACATTTTGTAGACATTTCCCCCCTTTTCAAGCACTGGCTGTTAATTCTGCCACGACTCCTTTATGCAGTAACTCCCCAAGCCAGACCTGCATCTGATGCAAGTTGTGAATCTGCCTCAGATGATGGTGAGGAAACATTCCCACTTAACAGATGTGGATTTTCAAGGTAATGGCCCTGACCCATACAATGGGAGGTCAGTGAATGCCACATGCACTAAAGCAACAAAGTGAGGCTCAGATGATGAGCATCCATGATGAAAACTCAGAATTTTTGTATTAAATTGTGGTTTTGTGTATAGGACAGCACAATGTAGAATTATTAGTGTGACGGTGCAACATATTAAGAAAGCTTAAAGCTTTTTTTCCCCAAATTTGCTGATGTTTCTGACACAGCATCTCTGAACTGATGCCATGAGATCAGATGCTGTCAGAAAGTTGCTGATGTGGAGCAGCCTCTCCTGGCTTGGTGAAGTTTTTGTTCTCACTGCCTGAGGACATCTGGATGGTGCTGCAAAACTCTATATGGTATTTTGTAATTGTTGCCCTTAGAAGTTGAGGACTTTCTAGACTCATGTCAAGATCCATACACACACACTTCTGTTTTTTTCTCAAGATCCTCTAGGAACCTGATTACTATGAATAGTAATAAATGCAATATTCCAACCAAGAACTGTTTGTTGGTCAGCATTTAACTGTCTTGTCTTGATATTCTCCTTATAATGTTAGAGGATTTTTCTTAAATATTTGTGAAATAAAAGTAGAAAAGGAGGTGCTTTTCCTTTTGCTTATGATGATGTAGTGTGAGGTGAGCTACCTTAGGAAATCTGTGTGCATCTTTCTGAGAAGCAGCTGGTAAAATTCCAGGCTGAGCGAGTGAATAGAGCAGAGATCACTGCTGGTGTACTTATTGCAAAGTTGTTTCTCTGGGCTGATGTGGTCTTTAACTTCTGAACATCTCTGGCCCAGTAATGTTGTCATCTTGTCTCTGGTGCCAGCTTCAAAACTGTAACTGCTCAGTTTGTCCACCTAAGCCTCCCACCTAGTAATTTGGCTTCTCTTAATTGATGGAACAGAGTAAAAGTTGTCTATATTTGACTCCTATTTACTTTAATTATAGTAAATTTTGTCAGAAATAAAATACCACTGTGCTTTATATGTTACGAAGCTCATCACAAGGAGCTTCATGCTCTCCCATGGATGGAAGTTGTTGTTCTCACTATCAGCTGAAGCTAAGTGGAACCAGGAATCAAGGTGTTGCCTTGAGACTCGGCAGCACAATGTGTTTTTCAGCCACAAAAACCTGCATACAGCAAGTGTGAAAGCTGTTGGTGAGGTTTGGTTATGAGCCACAATCACCTGGAGCCCAGATTTGTGTCCTTTAACCAAGCAGAGCTGTTCTTCAGGTGTACCTGCTCTGTGTTTACCTTCTTTGTGTCTTGAGCCCTTGGTGTTTATGACACAGGAATTTCTTTAGGGCATCCTTAACCATCAGGTGTTGCAGAGGCACTGTGGACATGGGTAAAAACATTTGTGGAAAAGTAAAAAATACATTGGTAGAGGATGGGAGTTGCTGCCTTAATTTCTGTTGTTTAAGGTTTCTTCATTCACAGCTACAATGAGTTAGTTGCTCTAGTTGTACTTTTCATGCTGGACTCAGTAATTAATGCCATTTGCAGTCTTGTTTGGGGGTGTTTTTTATCATCTTTGTGTCTTTAGTCTCCAGAATTGCTGGCACAGCCAGCCAGGGAGGAACTGCTTCTCCAGAATACCATTACCCTAAGTTACTCTTTCGTGTAGTAACTGGAGGGATAATATTCCCAAGTTCCACATGCAAAACCAGGAGTGTGTAGCAGGTACAAGCATGCCTTTTATGATCCACTAAATATGAAGAGCTCCAGGCAGGCTGTATGTCTTGTAGCCCTCAGCTTCGACACAGCTATTACTGAGACTGGCTTTGGCTAGTTGTGTAATTTTGTAATGCTGTTGTGGCTGCCTGGCTCACCTCCATAACCAAAATGAAGGTAAATTACAGCATTCAGCACAGAAATGGATCAGAAGTTAACAATGCTTGTGTTTATAATGCAGTTGGAAATTGATATTTGAGATGTCCTGGTAATGGTGTGTCTTATTGTTCTAGCTTGTTGGTGCCTATCCTGTGATCTAGAGATTCAGGAATACCTGAGTCAATCTTTGGTACTGTGCTAGAAGAAAAGTGAGGCAGGAGGCTTTGAAAATTGAAAATATTTAGTCACTGGATCTTAGAAAGAAGTTCTTTCCTGTAGAGGTGGTGAGGGCCTGGCACAGGGTGCCCGGAAAAGCTGTGGCTGCCCCATCCCTGGCAGTGTCCCAGGCCAGGTTGGACAGGGCTTGGAACAGCCTGGGACAGTGGAAGGTGTCCTTGCATATGGAACAAGATGATCTTTAATGTCCCTTCCAATCCAAACCATTCTTGGGTTGTGGCTGTGGTGGGAATGCTGTTGGTTCTTCTGCACATCATTACAGTGGTCATGGGTACAGCTCCTGGGGGACACAGCAGTTTTTAAACATTTTTATCATTTTTGTCCTCCATGCCGAGTTAGGAATAGCTGTGTCCTTGAAGCTCATCTTGACACTTTGTGGCTGTGGGAAAGGTTTCCCTAAAAGCTTTTAGATCTTTACTTTAGCAACAAGAGAATATAGTTGCTAAAAGGAACTCTCTAAGTTTGAGTTCATTAGATCTGTGAGACTGGAGGGATGGGGATGGAATGTCCAAGACAGATGGAATGTCCAATGCCTGTAACGAGGCCCTGGCAGCAGATTTTGCTGTCCTTCAGCTGTCCTTTGTGGACACATGAGGGGCACGGCTTTTAGGTATGGATGGAAAAGCCATGTCTCACTTCTTGTTCTGTTTCCCCATGACTCTTGAATCGAGTGCTACTCAGCCTTGAGTCACTGGGCCTTGTTCATGGTGGAATTTACTGAGGCCAGGAGAGCTGGTATTTGCATCATCTGAGAGTCTGTGGGCTGCATGGAGCCGTGTGGTGGTGTGAGGACTGGGAGGACGTAGGTATAGGAAGATCCTTCAGAACTCTGTGTTTATTGTTCCAGCGTAACAGCAGGCCCAGATCCCTCTGCAGATTGTGCCTGACACCCAGCTTTGATGGGTGGGCAGTGAGCAGGTGACTTGGAGCATCTTCAAGTGATTTTGTCATGGCTGAGATACCAGTATTTTGACATAAAATGACTTTTTACTCTCAAAACTGGGGAGGAAAGGTGAAGGGGATATTCAGAAACAGCGTTAGACCGTGGCATTTGGAGGCAGACCTTCACCAGTCATTTCTTCATAAATATCTTTTAGTAAAGTGTAAGGTGAAGGGACTCAGATGTAGCTCACAGTACCAAGCTCCTGAGGGCTTTCCACAGGGCATGGAAGAGAGTCCTCAAAATTTCCTAGTCTTTTTTCCTTTGAAATCACCTTTGGGAGTATCACAATGACTTCCATCATTTAAGTATGTCTCCAAAAACCCAGGATGGAGTGATGTTAGAGATGGTATCTAACACAGATACTGTCTGATTTATCCTGAGAAAAGGTGTGTCTTTTCCCACTTGCTTTAGGACTTCCTTAATTTAGATAAGAGCTTCTTCCAGCCCCTCCTACCTCTGCTCTGGCTGATGTAATTCAAGCCAAAAATGAGTATCCACACTTATGTCCAGAACTTCAGGCTTTGCTTGTTCAAGATGCATCAGATCTTCTGTGTGTCATCAGTGCACGATGGCAGAGAAACAAGTGGTGAGTTCAGCGTTTGTGGGAAGCTTCCTACACATTTGGCGGCAGCTCCTGGACTAATGAATCTTCACTCTACTTGGACAGGTTTTCTGGGGTGGAGGGGAGAATGCTCTGGGAAACGAATGTGGCATAGAAACATTTCTCTGTGTGTTGTGGAGAGTTCCTGAAACATCCTACTGGTGACTGATGGCCTTTGGAACAACTTCTTTTGAGGCAGCCTGAACTTGACACAAGGAATCTTTAGTTCAAACTGTTGGCTCTCCTCTTGACCTGGAAAAGTGAAGTTCTCAGAGAAAATGTGTTACATGTAATTGTAAATATGCCCACGGCCAGGATATCCCCTCACTGTTGGTACAGCTGTTACCCAAAGCTCATGTAGAAGCAGATGTGAAATCAATACCTACATGATGCCTGCAGGTCATGTGCAAACAAAGCTTATTTCTGGATCACATTCTTCTGGCTCCAGAGCTCCGGAAGGGGCTGGGAATGGGGAATTCCCAAAGGAGTGAGTAACTTTCACTGGAAAAAGAAACAGAGGAAATACCTTAAGAAACCAGTCTGCCTAATGCTAGCAAGCATCACCATTAGTTATTATTTCAGGGTGATTGTGTTTTTGAAACACTTGTCAAAGAAAAACCCCAGTCAGAATGGGAGAGATTTTGTGGAAGCCACCTTCAGGAACAGGGAAATGCCTTTCGAAGAACTATTGGAAAACAGTGAAAGAACATATCCTTCTGTTTGGCTGTGTTCCTAGAAAATGCAGGCTTTGTTGGTGAAGACAACAAAGCAGGGGTGACCTTAGCAGTGGGTTTAAATATGTTTAAAGATTTAACCCACTGCATTCTTTGAAAGAAAGGGTGTGGTCACGTCTGTATGGATATGATCTATGTCCTTGTTGTATAAACCCTCTGATACTGTCAGAGGGCAGAAGGGTAGCCAAGGACAAACCCAAATCACAGGAAAACTTGGATTTGTCTGAAAACAATCCCTTTCTTTCAGTAAAACTGTAAGATACCTGGCATGGGAATTTGAGACCCTTAGACTTGCATTCCTCTGTGTTTTGTGGGTGTGCTTGCTGAGAGCTGCTGAAAGGTTCAGAATGGCTAGACCAGGAGGTGTTTAAAAGAAATAAAATGGATTTAATATTGTTGTTGCTTTCCTGTCACTTCCTAGCTTTAATGTTTTTCCGTTTTGGAAGATAGGATCTCTGAATGCCTTTGTTTGAATCTTTCTCCCAGCTGGCAGGTAGGAAGCCAGATCACGTTTGATGACTGCTCAGGGCCAGAGATTGCTATTTGTTTTATTACTGCTTGTAGAAGAGAGTTACTGCATCTAACTGCTCTTGCAACCAGAAGCAATTAATGCTGTAAAAGTGAAGAGACTTCAGCTCTGGCTTCGGACATTGTAAAATTTTGCAGCTGATGAAGTTGTGGTGTGTTACAGACTGGCGTGTGAGCCTGTGTCACTGAGAGGGGAAGGACATCTGGGGACAGGCTGGGGGAGCTGGGGATCTTCAGCTCTGGGGAGACCTCAGAGCCCCTTCCAGTGCCTAAAGGGGCTCCAGGAGAGCTGCACAGGGACTTTGGAAAACAGCCTGGGATGCCAGGAGAAGGAGGAATGGTTCAAACTGACACATGCCAGAGTTAGGTTGGTTATTGGGCAGAAATTCTTCCCTGTGGTGGTGCTGAGGACCTGGCACAGGTGTCCCTGCCCACGGTAGGAGTTTGAAACCCGATGGTCTTTAGGGTCTCTTCCAAGCCAAACCATTGTAGAATTCTTTGGTTCTGTGATTCTCGGAATTCCAAGAACTGGTCATGGTACTGGAGATGATTTTATTAAAGAATTAGGTGTGAGTAGTTTTGTCCTTTGCAGCCACAAATGCCTTTCAGAGAGTCTTTCCGCATGAATACTTGCAGGAAAATGATCTGCTAGGACAGCAGTCTTGTAAGAATTGACATAGGAACAAAAATCTCTACCATTAAGAAGCGTGCTAAGTGTTTGGATTTCCTATTTTGCAGCAAAGAATTGACTTAGTGTCTTGCCTTTCTCCCTTCAGTTTTCTTTTTGCAAGCAAAATGTGAAAGCATTCAGTGCACTTTTCTTGTTATCAGTCCTTAAGAAAGGGGAGGTAGGGAATCTTCTCATGACAGCTGGATTCCAGGCACAGGTAGAGAGTGAGCATGACGTTTGTGTGGGCTGAAATCGGAGTTTATTTTTCTTTTTGATGTGTCTTTTGTTACAGATCTTCTCTCATCTCCCTGGAAACTGAGGAACTGGAACAGAAGTAACACAGGAGCAAGTTTTAGGGAAAGGAAAAGCTTACTAGGCACTGGGAGAGTTACCTGACTGTATAGCTAGTAAATGCCTTTTCCATAGAAAAGTAATATACTTTGCTTATACTAACCATGCATTAAATGCAGCAGTTGCTGCTGCATTTTTTCTAATCTTTGAGATTATTGTGGTTTATATATATATAAATATATGTATTTTTTTCTATTCTTTGAGCTTTACAGTGAGCTGACTGCAGACTTCTCCATTGCCTTCCACCCCTGAGCCAGCCTCTGTCCTTGAATTCTCCTTGCTTTCTGAATGCAGCAGCAACACTTTATGGAAAAATCCAGGCTTTTTGCACTTGAGACACAGAGATGTGTTCCGTGGAGTCACTTAAAGTTGTGCTGTGCCAGTTACTTGAATACATATTTTCTTTAATACTTCTGAATGTTGTTTATTTTATATGCTAGACTAAACTGTTTCAGCAAAGACAAGAATTCCACCTGGAAGTGTAATGGTGGACCTGGGAGGATGCTAGGGCTTTGTAATGCCTAAGTGCTCTGTATTGATGCCTAAGTGCTTTGTGCTGAATGTTCAAGGTGTGCGTATGGGGAGTCTGTGAATAATTAACAAAATCTCTGTGCTTCACTTTCTTTTGATTGACTGAACAGGAGGACTCAAAGTGGGTTCAGCATTCTGTCTTCTTGCTCTGTGTTGATTTATCGCTTTGATTATTAATCTTACTGAGCTGAATTTTATGCAAGTCGTCTCTCGCATCCCTGTGAAGGAACAAAATGTTGCTATAATAGTTACCCAACTGTGGAAATTAAGATCAAGAAACTATAGCAACTTTCTTGCATATTATTTTCACAGTTTTGAATGATGTTTTATCAAGGACAGCACACTCAAATGATTGATTGAGGCCCCTGGAGACTCCTGACGTGACAAGGATGGGTACCAAATAAGTTCTTCCTGGTTTTATCTATAGCTGGTCTTATGTCTTTCTTTGTCAGCATTTTGTGTTGAATGTCTGTGTTTCTTCTTGGGCATTGTGTTGCATGTAGGGTTGCAGTGCAGCGTGTAAATGCACCTGAACTCTGAGTAGGAGCTGGCCTTGGTGCACAATCCTTTACTTTGTACCTGAGAGAGGCACAGCTGGTTGAGGGCTTGGAAAGTGAAAATGTGAAAGGCTGCTGGAAAAATATGGTATTTTTAAAATCAGTTATGTGTAGTTCTGGTGTTGCTCTTCTTCCCCACCTGCGTATCCTGCTGCAAGAGGTTTGGACAAAGCTGGGGAAGGTGCAAAGGAGGGCAGTAAGGGTGAATAAGGAATGGCTTTGGTGTGATTGTGTTCCTTAGCACTATTCAGCCTTGAGTGAGAGAACTGAGAGGGGTCTGTGATTAAAAAGATGAGAGGTTTGCACTTTCTTCTGAAACAAGAACTGGGGGACATCAAATGGAAAGAGCAGCTGCGGATGCACAGCAAAAGGAGTAACTAATCCTGTTGCAGGTGTAGAGGATGTTAGGAGTGAGATCAAAAAGAGATTCAGCAAATTCTATTGGACACAAATATATTTAAGCTCTGAAAGCAAATTCTGGAAGGTCCTTGACCATAAATAGCTACTTCTGGAGAGGTTATTTAGAGGAAGCTTCATTTACACAGTTTCTTTGTCATCTCATCTTTCTCCAGTCAAAGCATAACAGTTGTAAGAAGTCTTTATTAATTATTGTGAGATGACTTGCAACAGTCTTTGAGCATTTTGTCTGATGTTTTGGGTACTTCATCAGTGCTCCTGTTGCTGTATGAGAGCATGTAGGAACTGTAAAATTTGCGTGTTACAAGACTGTCCTGGCAATGCAAACCTCTGAAGGTGTCCCTTTTTGCACATTTTAATTTATGTGCAGTCTTCCTTTGACATCTCAAAGAGGGCTTTAACTGCATCTGTTTGTATAAAACAGGCAAAATAATTGTGTAGGCAGATGTCTGCTAGCGCTACTGGAAGTTATTAATGAAAAGGGTGGGACTGTTACACCCCCTCTGCTTGCTTTAAATTAAAGAGGGATATGGTGGGGCAGATGTCAGTCCCTGTGTCTGGTGCATTAATTTTATTCTGTCTTTTGGCAAAGCAGCCAAGTGCTATAAAGGCATGGGATCTATCTGCAAGCATGGCGAGGTTTACTCTGGGATGGCTTGTGGCTTGCATTTAGTGTGTCTTCTGCATTCAGAAACAAGGAATGACATCCTTTAAAAAGTGTGTTAAATACTGTAAAAACTCTGTCACTTGACATGGCAAGCTTTCCTGCCTATGGACATAGGAAATTTGGCAGTCATTGTGAGCCATTTCCTCAAATAATTCCCAGTATTTTAGGAGTTGTTTAATGAGTGCTGTTGGAAGTTTGTTCTTTCTGGAGAGTGGTGAATTGTCACATTATTACACAACATCTGGTCGTGAGACATTGTCCATCACTTGATGTAGCACTGTCGTTTCAGGGGCTCTCCAGCTCCTTCCCATCCCCAAAGCAGCTCTCACTAGCCAGTGGTGAGATGTTCAACATCCAGGGGCTGCTGATAGTCTTTATCTGCTCTGATTACAGACATCTGATGATACAAAAGCTCTCTCTTAATGTGTTGGGCATGATGCAGGTGAGATGGGATGCCTGGCTTTACATACTCAGGTTTGTGCTGAGCAGCCTGCTGATTGTTTTAATGCTGCAAGCCTGGGTGCTGCTGCCTGGTCTCATCAGCCACTTGTTCAGAGCTGACTGCAGTCCGGGGTGGTGCTGGCTTTGGGGAGAGCCTGCTCTGATGCTGCCTGATAGAAACGAGGCAGGTGGAATTCAGGGGGTGGCACAGGGAGATGAATGCACGCTCACGGCCCCTGGGCAGCTGTTTGTCAGGAGGGACGCTGTGCTCCTGAGGATGCTCCCAGGGCTGCAGGGCACCTGTGGGTCCCTGGGCACTGCGATGCTCTCCGACTGTTTAAAAGCTCATTAAAGTTGCATCTCCCATTCCTAGCTCCCTCCTTGCCCCCTCTGGCTAGCTGTCCAGGCTTTTGTGAGCAAACTAGAATTGATCATAGCAATTAGCTAAGCCCAGGGGACGTTTTGAAATGTTAATGTATATGGTTTTTTCCTCGCTGTTAGATAGCTCTTTGCTACTGCCGATGATTTGTGCTTTCTCCCTTTGATGCATTTGCTCTTCCTCTCTTCAAGAGTTCTCAGTAGACTGGTATTTAGGTAACATGGTACCCCCAAGTTGTTTGTTTAGCCTTAAATTTCCAACTCAGTATTAAACTGGTTGTGTTTCCAGCAGCTGTTAAAATTCTGCTTGTGTTTTTCTCCCTGAATTGTGTGGTGTTGCACAAAAGATGCAGAGCAAGTGACATTTAATTCATCTAAAAGATGAATGGCACAAGTGAAGACTTTGTATAATCAGAAATAACCCAAGATCCAAGCTGCTGTAGGCTTTTAGAGGGGCTGGGCTGTCGGAGTTGTTTCTTGGTTGTAACTTCCTTACCTTGAAACAAATCCATCAAAAAAGAAAAATGTGTAAATATTTGTTAAGAGGTGATGGAGAACTACTGTCTGAATCCTCAAGCTATGACTGTTGTGTGTGTCCTAACAAGCTTCTTCTTGGAAAACATTTCTCTTTTTCCTACAGAAGCAGCATTCAGTGTCCTTTTCTGCCTGATTTCCTCCTTTTTTGGCCCAAGTTCAGCATTAGCTTCAGTTCTGAAGAAGTGGAAACTCAACTGAAAGTTGTGGCTTGCCAGTTGAGAATCTCAGCTGATGTGGTGGTTTTGTACTATTGACTCTGTGTGGCAGTTCTAATCAAAATAAACACAGCCCACCCTGGAAACTGGATGCTTGCCTTGGAAAATAGGATTGAAGAAATCAAAACTTTAGTATTTTAGTCTTTAGAATGTAATTGTAGACACTTAAACAGCAATGCTGTTATGTATTCAAACAGTTTCCTCTCCCTAGTATCACAAGTAAGCCCATCTTCTTTTAGGCTAATCTGATTTTTTTCCTTTAAGATTATTAGTTATTAAAGCTCTTATCCATTTCTGAGGCTGGTAGAAGTCCCCCCATATTTAAGGATGTGGGAACTTCTTGTACCAATACCCTCCTTAAACTATTTTTGTTTGTTTTAGAAAAATGCCAGACTAGCTAGGTATATGTGCCAGTTCACACCATTATGGTGCTCTGGTAGTTTGCTCAATTATTATGTGTTTGTAGTGAGTTTGTGGACATTCCAGGTTTAATTGTTTTTACCTTGACAAGTAAACCCAGTTTTACATTTTATGTTTTTATTAAAAAATGTGAAGTAAGGTGTTTCTGCTCTCTCTCAGTATAGAATAAGTTCTGGAACAACCTCTGTACCCACTCGTTTGATGCTCTTTTTTTGGGTTGAATCTGTTTGATGTGAGAGCAGGTATTTTAACTGGTGAACTTGACTCTTATCACTTAGGTGATGGCTTAGGTAGGTGGCTTGTATAACTTAAATTTTCAAAGCTCCCCCAGTTTTGTACTCTCTTCTCAGTTTTAGGGGGAATTCTTGGGTGCCAGCACTGATTTGGAGATTAGCAGGTTGCCCAGGAGCTGTGGCTGCCCTGGATCCCTGGAAGTGTCCAAGTCCAGGTTGGATGGGGCTTGGACCACGCTGGGATAGTGGAAGGTGCTCCTGTTGAGGGATTGGAATGAGATGATCTTTAGGGTCTTGCCAGAAAAACCCTTTTTCTGACCCAGAGACGGGGCTGCTGAGAGGCGTTTTAAAGACTTTTATTCCATTTTCAGTGTCATGAGAAGGGTGGGACAGTACAGATGTTACAATTCCCACCATCACAATCAGAAGCCAAACTATTTCCTAATTACATCATAAGCATTTCTTGGCCCATCAGCTTTTGCCACTCAATGCTGCTAATGCTTCTAAGCCAATCATCTGTTAAAATAAGCCCCCGTGTGGCTTGCTACAATACAACTTCCACAGTTCTATTTCTCAAAAATACCTAGTCCATTTGCAAGGTCATCACTTGAAACTGGTTTCTAGTTCAATTTCTCTCTCAACAATGCCATGGCCTTTTTGAGTCAGCACACTTTATCTCAGTGTTTACATACAGATGCACAAGACTATGGGAGCCTTCTGTCAGGCTTTGAGAATTTTCTTCAAATCCAATTTCCACATCTCCCCTTCTTTCTTGAACAAAAAACCCTTCTTTGATGGCCTTATTCATCATTTACCATGCACAGTGAAGTACACAAGGCACTATCACTAATATTGCCACTATAACAATCAACACATATAAATCCATTTTCCACATCGTTTCCAAACCACTCTGTTTCTATGATTAAAAGAGCAGCAATGCTTAGTGAAACGATTGCAGGTTTGAGTCCAATGCCAAAGCAATGGCAGGTGAGGAGGTGGTGGTGACCTTTATATTCCTTGGAGAACCCTAGCCCTTATCTCTCTTCTTGTATCTAAGTAGGAATTTTTTCCCCTCTTTTTGCCCTTCCTCTTCACTCCATATGAGTTCTGATTCTTTCTTCTATTTTTGACTCCTAACCAGGGTCATTGTGCAGTTCAGACGCACACACTGAATTTGGTGTTTGTGTTTGGGGTGCAGTCTTTGATATGAGTATCACTTCCTGTCTTGTCAACAGCATTAGGACTATAAAAAGTACTCTGGAAACCTCAGAAGCATCCTCCATAAATATATTTAATTAAACCCATAGTTTCCAGTATGTCTCAAACACATATATTGTTCCAACTCATGACATAGTGATAATAAGATGACAGCTTTAAAATGTGCTGCTTTGGCTAAGCCCTCTCCTTCCCATCTTCCTTTGTGGTTTTTAGAGGCTATTGATGCTACAGCCTTCATATGGCACATGAATTCTCTGGCAGAGTTTCCTCTGCTTCCAGTCCAGACCTTTACTGCTGCTCTTCTCACACATTAAAATGTTGAGGGGTTTATATTCCGTTTTTGTAGCCTTGTTGTGCCTTGTTAACCACATGGCGTAAATAGTTCTTGCTTTAGGAATTCATAAGAAATGCAATTCTTGCATTTCTATTTGCCTGGTCATGGTTTTTTTCCCTTCAGCAATCTCTGAAGATGTCTTATCACCATGAGGGAGGCCCTCAACTCAACTCTGCTTCTTTCCTTCTACCTCACCTTTCTGTAAAGGGGATGCATTCTTTTTCCCTAAAAAGTAAAGACCTCGTGGGTTGAAGATGTGAAAATGAACTCCAGAAATGCCTTGATTTTCTGAGTAGAAATGTGGAGCATTTTTTCTGAGGTCACATGGTGGCCAGGAGATGAAAGTGGCTGTCTTGTGTTACATATTTAATTGTCAGTCTGCCCTTTGGTTGTGATTTTGGAGGCACTGGATGATTTGGGTGCACTTCCTTCTGCCCCCAAAAGCCTCCAGCCCTCAGGATGGCTATCTGCAGTCTGGAAATGCCACCAGCAGAGCAGTTCATTGTGAGAGGGTAACAAATGCACTGAAATGCCCAACATATGGATTGCTTTGGGAATGGGAAATGTCAAGGAACTTGCAGAAGACTAATCAGATTTGGGACCAATAAATACAAAGTTGATTTATAGGTTTTTAATCAAACGTGTTGCTACTCAGACTTGCTTTTCCCAAAAGTAAAAGTTGATGTCAGAGACTGGATTTCCTGCTTTTCCTGGCTTTCACCAGTGACTGTAGCTTGGAAAAAAGAGTCTTCATTACCCTCAATGGCAGTGTGGAGCTGGCAGCAACTCCAGGGCTATTGCTTGTGCCACCCATACTGCTGGAACAGTGCTGACCCCCAGCTTCAAAGCACAGCCTTGGGATCCTGCCAGGTACATGGCTTTGCCTGCTTCCAAAATGTGGATTCACCTGCTGCTCTCAACTGTAGATGGAAGTGGAAGGGTTTTTTGGAGACACCCCTCACCTTGGGTAGCCCGCAGCTAAAGGGAGAGAGATACTCCTCATACTCTCCTCTGTGCATGGGACTTGATCCAGCATTTCAGTTCATAAATCAGATTATTCCTAGTCACCCTCATTTTCTAATGGAAAAATAACTTGGAGAAGGAAGGTGGGGATGGAGATGGGCATGAGCTGGATCAGAGCTGTCTGTGCAGCAGTGGGTTCATATTTATCCAAGCATTCCCTCTGAAGTGTGTGCTGCAGCCCTGGGCAGAGACAGGACTCCAATTTTGGGCTTTGAGAGATAGACTTAGCCAGGACTGCCACATGTACTGTCTTAAGAAGTACTATAAATGCTGGCCTAAGGATAATAATGTATTTCATGATCATTTCTCTAGGTAATTATTTTAAAATATACAGGGGAATTTATTTCTGTGAATTAAAGCAGTTAGTTTGTGACTCCCTGCACAGCCTTGCAAAGAGGCTGGTGAAGCCTGTCCAGTTCCATGCACACTCATCTCAACACCACGTGTGTTACTTCAGTGTCATGGAAAGCTTTTCAGTCCTGGAGATCCGTGGGCAGTGGGAATTCAGCCTTGCCAGGAGCAGGGGCAAGTTCTCTGCTCTAAGCTCTGGCTAATATTGCCTTTTTTTTCATTACAATGTAGATAAACTTCCTTCATCATTAGGCTGATTATCACTTAAAACCTTCAGCTTAGATTTCTGAGCTACAAGTTTTGATCCTAAATGAACGGATTTTTCATGCCCTGCAGTATTCCCGTATTTGGGTAAAGTGCTTTTGAAGTCAAGGAAAGGCAATTTAACTTTGAAAAGAGCAATATATTGTTAATGACTACAGCAGTACTGCAGATCCTTTTCTGGATAAGCAGAATGACATTTGGAAGGTGGTTTCCTGTTTTTCTTCCTGCAGGTTCTACAGGATATAGAGAATCTACCGTGGAGGCGAGATTGGGGAAAAAGAGAAGTATATGATTTTCCTTTTTGCTTTAAATATCTTTGAGGCTTAGAGATAAGAGAGCCTCTAAAAGCCTCTCCAGTGATACCTTTTCTTCTTACTCTGGAGGTCTTTGATCCAAGATCATGCTCAAAGCAAGTCAAGCTAGATGAGGTAGGTGAGGACCTCATCTAACAGAGCCTTGAGTATCTCCAAGGATGGAGATGCCACCACCTCTCTGGACTCCCACTCAGTTCTTGACCATCATCATGGTGAAAACATCTTCTCTAGCTGGGTTTCCTAAGCTGCTCTGTGCATTGCCTCATGTCCTTGTGCCGTGCACCTCCAGGAAGAATCTGGCTCCAGCTTCTCTGTACCCTCTGATTACAGGGCTGCAGTGAGGCTTTGTCATTGATCATCTCAATGTTGGATCAACCTGGTCTTCCTGGGTTGTCTCAGCTTGGCTGTACTGGATGTTTTTGTAAGAGATGCAGATGATCTAGAGGTCTTTGGGCCTTTCAGCTGCTTTCTTGCTTTTTGAGATGAAAGGAAACATTCACTGGAAAAGTACCAATTTGTGAGAGACTGTTGGGACTTCTTTTCCGTGTTCCACATTACAAATCTCAACAGCTTTCCTTTTCAGACCTAAGTTACCTTGTCTTGTTTCATTTCTAAATTAGTCCAGCCCAAGAGGAGCTCATTGACCTCCCAGACAGGTGGTTTGTATCCAAGATAGTTGAGTGTTGCTACTGCGTTCAGTCTGTACAGTTAGAAATAAAGCTCTGCTCTAAGAGGAGGATGTTCTTTGTACATTCAGACAGATTTTTAAAGACTTACAATTTTTCTTTTAGACTTGTATGATTTTGAATGTATATTAATGGGTCTTTCAGGTGTAGAGTCACAGTAAGTAAAGGGGTTGAACACCCAAAATATTTTCTCTATTTTTTCCTGGCAGATGCAGCTTATTCATTTATTTGTTTGTTTGTTTGTTTATGGGACAGGGTAACACTTCTCCCATTCAAGAGCTCAGCCTTGCAAATAGTTGGGCTGAAATAACAAAGGCAGACACTGGACTGGAAGGAGTAGAACTGGGGCAAAGACCCCGAGGCACAGAGGCAGGAAGGTTAAAAATGTGGTTTTAACAGCTTCTTTTTAATGGTTGTATTCCCAGAACTAACCCAGAGCTCCTTGCCAGTTCTGTTGTTAATTATGTTTGCCTAGACTTTTTATAACACAAGTTTATTTGCAAACAAGGTGTGGGAATTCTAATATTTGCTCATGGTATGTTTAAGAGCTGGGAACACTTAACCTTTTTTTTTTCTTTTTAATTTTTAAGCTAGATCTTCATTTCTTTGAACACCTCACCTTAAATAATATTGTTTTAAGAAAACAAAAACAAGGCCTCAGGGCAAATCTCGTTATATTTCATAACTGAATCAATTGGATGCTGTTTCTTCATAATTTTTCCTTTTATAGCACTGTCGTGGAAAAGACCTGCTCTAGCATAAATTCCTTCCTGAATAAGCTTTTCTGTCCCTTTGTCCATTTTTCTCCATTGCTTAATATTCAAGAAACGGCTGTTGCTTCCTAGGGGGTCCTGGTTTTGTTTCAGACTGCCTTGCAAACATGCTTTGTTCTTGTTGCAAAAGCATCATAATTGGTTAATCCTGCCCTTACACTCCTGTAGTCTAATGTCTTGGTTTTTTACTATTTAATGTGCTTAGTAATGTCAACTTAGCCTTGAACCTATTAAAAGATTGTGTTGCTTTGTTTTTAACCTTTTCTCCCCTCACTGTTGTGTCAGTACATGCCCAGTATCCACGATGCTGTTTCACAGCCCTGTTACCTCTCATATCTTCTGTTCCTTTGAGGGTTGGTCTAAAACATTTTCAGAGTTTTTAATTTAAAAAAAAAAATGTTTTCTGTCTGTGTGTGTATCTGTCTGTCTTCAGGGGTTTATCCTAAGTAGTCTTTTACTCCTCACGAGTTTTCTTGATTGGGATACCAAAAGGATATTGAAGGGTGTTGAGAAGATTATTTGGCTTATTTTGAAATAAAACCATTTAACTGAAGAAATACCTGTTTCCTCTGGGACCCTTGCTCTTGCATCTGTAATTTAGGAGTCCAAGTGTCAAAGATAGAGACAACTGGCTTAAGTGCTTATCTAGGAACATGGATAACAAGACTCTTGTAGAGTTTTTCTTCTGTTTTCTGGCAGGAAAAATTCTGCACATATTTGCTGTAGATAAACCAGGCTTTTCAGTCATAGCTGTAGATTTTGGTTTGTCAATTTGGATGGCTGTACTAAATTGCAGTATCATCAGTCTGCTTTCTTCCCAGGTTTGAGAACGCATGGGATAAACACTCCTTATAGCAGAGCAGGCTGTCACCTCCATTTTCGAGGTGCTCAGGTATCCTGTGATATGCAGCAAAACATGATCAGGATGTCACAGGGGATTTTCACCTTTCCAGCCCTTTTCCAATCCCCATTTTTTCTCCTGTTGCTGCTTTGTTTGCAGCTCGTGGTGGGAGCGAACAGCTTCTCTTCCAGCTTTCTGCAGGCAGCTTGAAATCTGAAATTCAAAGTGAAAAGGGGTCTCTGGAGTTAGTACAGAATGTTGCTTCTTTTCTCATCCCTGTGGGCTTAAATTTCTGCCATGAAATGTTTTGCAGAATAAACAAGTAGTACTGGCCTCATCTGCTGTCATTGGTTTTGTAAAGCTTTGTTGGAACGACTCTTTGAAGAATGAACAATTCTGCAATTAGTAGGATTTTGCTTGGTGTTAAAGGTTGAAAATCTTGCTGGCAAGGAAACTGGGCCTGTGCCAGAACATGCTTTTAAATATCTGTATTCTGATCCCGTTTCCAAAGGCAATAGTGAGAAAGCCCAACCCCTTTCCTTGGCTGCTGGGGAGAAAATGCCGTGCTGGAAGGAATCCATCTTATCAGCTTGTGCCCTTTTCCTTCGAAGAGGAGCTCTTTGTCTTTTGCCTTTCTGAGAGCCTCCCATGAGCAGAGCGAGGTTGCTTGGCCATTGTGTCCCTCCCTGAGCTGCCTCATTAGTGCTGGGCTGAGGTGGCCTTTGCACAGGGGTGAGACGTCCCCTGTAGCTCCCTCCTGGCACAGGAGAGCATTCCCTGCTCCTGCCTGCTCTCCATCCCCTGCTGGTCAGTGTCCAGAGCCTCCTCAGCCACAGGGATGGGGCATCTTTGCCATCATCTCCAGCACAGGAACCATGTCCCTGAATTTCTTTTGTCAGCCCTGACTCTCTGTTGGAACCCTGAGCACTGAGAATTTTAGACTCTGTGCTGACCCCCCAAGCAAACCCTGCATTTGACCTGAGGCCGTGGTGAAGGCTTTCAAAATTGAGTGATAAAACTGGGATTATGGGTGTGTGGTTTGAATAGAAGTGTGTAATTTCACATGGTGGAAAACTTAGATTTTAAGTTTTAAGAATATAGTAATACATATATATATATATATATACCCATATATATATATAAAGCAAGATGGAGGTTTTAGGGCAGAGGCCAGTCCTTCTTTTTCACCTTCTTCTTCAGGGGTCTGGGTGGTGTTTTGTAATAGGATAAAAAAGTCTGCATTGCGGGCTATGGGTGGTTGGTTATTGGGTTAAAAGTAAAAATAATTTAGGTGTCATTTCTTAATTGGACAGTTTATCTTTAAAAGGCCTTGTAGAGAAAGAGATAGAGGGCGTTTTTTGCTTTGTTAGCTAGAACTCACAGCTTGTGAGACTGTAACATAGATAAGAGTTAATAAACATCTGAGTCTGAACAAGAAACACCATCTCTCAATCAATTTAATCCCAACTCTGACAGAAAAGAAGATCAAAAACACCATCTCACCAGTGATCTTATGTGTGATCACCAGGTTGTGACCCTTGTGACAGGAAGGACATTGAAGGGCTGGAGTGTGTCCGGAGAAGGGAATGGAGCCGGGGAATGGTTTGGAGCACAACACTGATGAGAAGTGGCTGGAGGGGCTCAGCCTGGAGAAAATGAGGCTGGAGGAGATCTTGTTGCTCTCTACAACCACCTGAAGGTTGTAGACAGATGGTGGAAGGCCTCTTCTCCCAGGTAATAAATGACAGGATGAGAGGAAACCACCTCAAGTTGATGTTTTGTTTGGATATTAGGAAAAAAAACACTGGAAGGTTGTCAAGTGTTGGAAGAGACTGCCCAGAGAAGTGAAGAATCACCAACCCTGGAGGGATTTAAAAGATACATAGATGTGGCACCTGGGGACATGGTTTAGTAGTGGCCTTGGCATTGCTGGGTTAGTGACTGGGCTCAATGATTTTGCAGGGTTTTTCCAACCTAAACAATTCTCTGTTTCCAGGATAGAGAGCTATGTGAATTCCCAGCTTCCCCCAGTAGATGTTGATGGTGAGCATGTCCATCCATCTCTAGTTCCCCAGAAACAGATGGGCATAAAACAGCATCATGGGACTGGGATTTTATTAGTTATCATTGTTCTTGTGCTTTGGAAAATTAATTTAATTTGAGCTAACTAATGAAAAAGTCGTAGGGGAGCCTTTCCCGCGGCGGCTTTGCTGCGACTGTGTCTCTGCCATTTGCTGGGCAGGTTGCTCTTAATATATCCATTAATGTGACTCCTCTTGGATGGAGTGAGCTGCTGGCTGCTGTCTGCTCTGTCTGCTGCTGTCACTTCCCGACGTGGAGCATGAACCTGTGAGCCATTATGCCACTAATAACCAAAAAGGCCTCTTTGAGTGCTTTTTCCTGGTGTGCAGCTACTGTTTCTGCAGGCTTGGAGGATGGAAGGGAGGGATGAGCCAGGTGGATCATGCTTGCAGGAGGTATTTTTCCCTGCTCTGTAGGACAAACGTGGGAATATGTAGTCTGCACATGTTTATTTTCAGGCACACAGCAGCAATCCTTGCCATGATTCAAAAACTGACTCTTGAGTTGCTATGTATTGCAATATTGATGTCTTTCAAAGAAAGCTGCCAGAGAAAACTGATCAAAGCAGAGCAAAGACAAAACACAAGCTCAGAGCATTCCAGTTTACTGACCTCATTACCTTGTCTCCAGCACTTTAAATTAAGCCATTTAGATGACAAAATTCCATCTTCCTGAAACTGAGAATCGGCTTTGACAGCCCACTGAAATTGTAGTGTCTGCTACCTCTGGCCCTTACTGCATAATTCATAACATCTTCTTTACCTAAGCCTTAATTAAACCTCCAGATAAGTTGGGGTTTAGTGCTATTTACACATTCTGACCAGAAGAGCCTTACTTTCATGCCAATGTCACCGTTTCCCACGGATTTTTGAGCAGGGAGCAAACGGATCAGCTTGTGTCCTTTCATGTCTCAATTTGCCATATGATTTTTTCGTTGTTACCAAGGCAACCCTTCTACCCACCCCCCAACAGGCACTCAGTACAATGTAAGTTATTGTCTGGAGCAATTATTAGGCTATTATTAAAGCCCTATTGAGATGTGTCAGTATCCCGTAGGAATTTTAAACAAGTGGGAGCAGAGACAATAGCGAGCACTGGAGGATTGCGAACGCGTCGTGCTGCCGGTAGCATGGGGAGGGTGCCCGTAGCCCTCCTAACAATGTCTCATAGAAACTATGAGCAGTCTCCCCAAACTGACAGAAGTCAGGATGTGCCAGTGTGGATTAGGATGGAAAGGGAAAAGAGGGGAAAGTGCCCTCGCAGGGCTCTTGGGCTGCGTGCTGCTCCTCGCGTGGCTGCCGTGCGCCGAGCGCCTTCGCGTGAGTTCAGTACAGCCCACGGGGACGTAGCACTGAGTGTATTGCTGTGATGGAGATGATAGTAAAATATCCCATCCCACAAGGATGGGAGAGTGTTCTTTGTTAGAAAGTCTTCTGCATTCATGAGCCCTGTTTGTGTGCCCTGATTTTAAAAGGGAATAATTCATCATCAGTGGCAGGAGGTGTGGGAGCTGGGCAGCGAGCGGGTAAAATAAGAGAGGAAAGTGGCTCTTGACAAGATATGTTTATTTATTTATAGATTACAGCATGGTGTTTCTTTTCCAAAGGAAGGCATTTCCAGTTTCCCAGCAGTGGGAATTCAGGAGAACTGCAGAACTTGCCTTGCAGTCTCCTCTTGCCATACATTCCCTGCCAGTGCCACTGGGGTTGTATTCATGAAGCCACCACCGCTCATGCAGCCACAACAGCCCAGCCTTTTCCATCCTGCCCCGTACCCTGGGACTGCATCTTCTGTCGCCTTTGTCTTGCTGATGCAGTCCTTCTGTTGAGCAATAGCAGAACTGACAGGGTTTTATAGCACCGTATCGATTTCTTCCAGGAATTTCCTTCCAAGAAGCCGCAGTGTTGTCATGGGTCAGAGATGTCACCAGACTGATTTGGCGTTTCGTTTGTGACAGTTGTCACAAGAGGCTGTGGCTTGCCCAGAACATCTTTGTCTTGGGCTGTGCAAATGTTAAGAGCAATTTTGAGTGCAGATGGAGAACTCATTAATGAGCTGCATATGCAAAGGAAGAAAAAAAAAAAAAAAAAAAGCCAGGAGAGTTTGCAAGAACCTTTTTTTCTGGCTGTTGGAAAATGAGACTCTTTCTGGTTATTTAGAAGCTCATTTATCTGGGAGGCTTACTTTTAACTCCTGTAAATAAAAGATCCACCTCCACAACTTCTCCCTCCCACTGCTTGGGGAAGGTCTCCCAAGGTCTCTCCGTCCTCCTCTTAGCACAGAAGTGGAGGGGGTTTGCCTCATCCCTCTGCAGGGTGTCACAGTAAATATCTGGGGATGTGTTTGTTTGTCTCTTGTTTGGTGTTCCTCTCAGACCAGGACACAGTGTTGTAAGGCAGTAATGCTCAGTCTGATGTAGAACACGTTTCTTGGTTTTCACTTACGGTTTTTCTGCGGTTTAGTTCTCACACAGGTTTTGTGTCCATGGATGGCAGCAGTGAGGGGTTCCCAGCGAGCACAGAGATCCAAGTGCATCTGAACCCATCTGCTGCTGGCATCTGGCAGCTGTCTGTCAGGTGAAGAGCAGAGGGTTCCATTTTCCCGTTCCTCCATCATTTCAGTGCCTGCCCTGCCCCGCTGGCTGTTTTCCTGACCTCTGATGAAGTAAGGGATGGGAGCTGTGTGAGCTCTGTGGTTACCCAGAGCTTTGTGGGCAGCAGCACAAACGGATGCAAACACTCCCACCACAGCTGCTCAGAGCTTTTTGTGTTTCCGCGGCGCTGGCTCATTAATGTCTCAGTGAGGCACAAGTTGGTTCATTGAGACTTTGTTAAAGACTTGTTAAAGGAAGTCAGGTTTCATTGCTAATGGCACTGGAATATCTATCAGCATATGTCTTTTGACAGCGTTACCATTTCAGGCTCTGAAAATGATGTAACTATTTTACTATAATAAAATAATTACAATTTTCAGAGAGGAATCTAGGGCAGTAGGCTATGGTTCATAAAAACACTTGCTTCAGCAAACATTTTACCACTCAAAATAAAAAGCAATTATTTAAAATTATAAAATCTCTTTTGCACAATGTTGCAAACTTTATTTTAAGTACTGGCAGCGTTCCTGAATGTGTCTGAGTACACCATCACCCCTATGGAACATAGTTTAATTCTTGTCAGATTTGCCTACTCGAAACTTTGTTGTGAATATTTTAAACATAGGCTGTTGCTGTTGAGTCTTTGCTGCTCGCTGTAGAGGTGGCATGTATTTATACTACATTTGCAGGGAAAGAGTTTCTTTTTCATCTTTCAGTGCTAATGAAGCTGCTGATGAGGAGAGATACATAGTTTGTGGGTATCCAAAGAACAACTCACAGGTCATTGGTAAAGTAGTATTACACAACATGCTAATAAAGCATGCTAGGTGGATGTGCTGGTGGGTCTTCAATTGCCAACAGCAGAAGCAAACCAAAAATGATACAATTCTTTGCTGTTAGCTGCAAAAATGCTTTCACATAAAGTGTCACTTGCTATAAATTCCCTAAATTTGCTCTTTTACAATAAGCACAAATGATACCCCTTAGTTCAGCAGCAGCCACTCGCTCAGCTTGGTGTTTTCAAGCTTGTTCTTAAGAAACAAGACTGATTTAATGTTCAGTGGCTCTTGTTTGGAGGCTGCCATGTGCCATTGTGCCCTGTGCCTTGTGCGTGTCCTCGTGTCCCTCCAAACAATCCCTGTAACCCATAGCTGAACCCGGTGTTCTGGGGCTGCTCCAGGTACCCATACATCCCTGAGAAGGGGAAACCTGCTCTTTTCCAATAAATGATTGCAGTTCCCTTCAAATGTGTTTGCATTTTATTCTGTACCGGCTTGCCTCGGTGGCTTTGGTACTTTGTGCTGATGTGTTCTCTTGTGCCTTGTGCTATACAAACCTCGTAGGCTGGGTGTATTAACAGCAAAGGCACCTTTCAGATGTCAGGGTGATTGTAGCAAATGCTCAGCTCGGTCCTGGTTACAAATTTCAAATGTGATTTCGACTCCCTGTCTGTATGAAGAATGTATTTCATCCCATTTTTTTTCCAGACAGTTTTTTTCAGTCCTGCTTCTGCTGTGTCCAGTGTGACAGCCTGTGAGTGCTTGTCAGGTGAGCTCTGAGGCTGAAAACTCTTTCTCCAGAATGAACTGTGTGTTCATTCTGCCCGAGTCTGTCCCTTACAGAAAACACTCTGTCTTGGCCTCTGGTTCAGGCTATTTCCTCTGTGCCAGCAGTTCCTCTTGGAATAGTCTCTAAATTCAGGATGACTTCTTTCCCTCACTCCCCTGTTTCAGAGTTTAATGCAGACACAACAATAGATACTTGGTTAAGTTTACATCCCAGTCCCAGGGTGCTCCTTTGGTGTTAAATACAGTTATCCTTCATCAGCTGAATTTGAAATGACAACAAGAGTGGAAGTTCTCACCTCTGGAGAGCAAAAAAGTGACAAAACTTTTGGTGGAGCACCTATCAGTATGGTTTGGGGCTTTTTTTTCTTGGACAAAGAGTTGTTGGAATCCTTCTGGCAACCCCATCTTGTATTTCTGCTGAATTCTGACTGTTTTGTCATCTGCATGCTACCTGCCATGTGGCTCATTTCATATACTTGCTTGGCAAAGGAGAGGAAAATACATCCATGTTCTGCTTTAAAAATAGTGCCGCCGTCTGTAAGACCACTTGTGTTGTGTGGGGGGATTGCCGTGCTAACACTGTCTCTGGAGGCAGATTGATAGCTACAGAATTGCAGTTTCGGGCTGTGTGTGTGTGAATCAAGTGATAAAACAGCCAGGAAACCTGAAAATTAATTCATATGTTCTGTGTAAGTTTGCTGGCTGGGGGGAGCTTTAATCTTTTGGGCTACTTTTTGGTTAAAAATTATCATTATTTCAGAGAAAGGGCAAGAAGCTTTATGAGAAGCTCCTTTGACTCCAGTGGGTCGGAAGAGGTGGCTGAGACCGTGTTTGGCAGGGATGGAGGCTGTGTTTCTAATCCAGGGTAATGGGGACCAAACCAGAAGCAAATAACTCTTGTTGGCAGCAGGACCGAGTGCAGCATCAGCAGCTTCCCTCCAGAGAGCCACAGAGGGCAGGCACACAAGTAGCATTCCCATCATGTGTACATTTGTCTGTCTGTTGGAAACTAGGGTGGTTTAGTGTTGGCAAACACGAGGGGTTTTCACTTGGAGACTTTTCTTTGAGGTTGGTTGTGAGCTTTGTCCTTCAGGAATGTGCACGGATTTGGGCATTTTGCTTGTGTGTCTGGCTTATATTTCCACTTCATTCATTCCATCCTGTCCCTCCTAACCCACCCCTGTGTTCTTCCATGACTGTAATGAATTAATGATTTTATGTAAATGTGGTGTTTGATGGACTGAGGAGGTGTGCCTTGGGACTTGTTTAAGCTATCACATAGGAAATGCATCATCTGCTTCATGCTTTCTGCAATTGCACTTGGTTTGATTTTTCCTTTATTGCTTTGCTTTCTTCTCTAATTCTTTTTTGCCTCAAAACACTTCTTTAAGCATGTTTAGACTTTTTGTGTGGATTCAAGAATTTAATTCTATTTTTCCATCCCTGTGCCCCACCCCCTTATTTTCCACCCTAAATGTGAAGGGAAAAAAAGCAACCATCCCTGCATTACATACCTGATTGCTATTCAGTTCCCAGGGGAGAGGCACTGAGAGCTAAATGCAAGGGCTGGAGGTCTGGGCTCTTTGGTTAGATTCACTGAATGTCACTAATTAGAGCAGAGTAACCACTTACATATTTATTCACGTTTCAGAACAGTTGGTGAATCAATTGAGTGAATGAACTGGGGGCAGCTTCAGTTGTTCTTGTGTTGAATTTGCTGAAGGACCATCCCCCAAACCTTATATGTTTAATCCCAAATCTGTGGAGGTTGGTTCTTTGTGCCTTGCTGGCATAGACCAGTATGGATGTAGCAAAACTTCATTTCTGTGTGACTTTTAAATGATGCTTCTTCTACTCCCCTCTCTTTTGCTGTTGAAAAGGAGCTGATTCCAGCCTCTGAAATACTTGGTAAAAATAATAAAAAAAAATATTCTGGTGAGAAGAAAACATTATCTTTGTTAAGGCCATCCTCACCATACTTGATGGACTAATTTGCCTAAAGCTTAAATTAAAAAAAAATCCTTGCAGGACTTGAAATCAGGACAGCAACCACTTGTGCTGGTGCACGAACAAACCTTGCAGCGCATGGTGGATTTTTTTAGACGGTGCAGATGGATTTCCCCCGTAAACACCTTGAAGTGTTGCCTTTCACCAAAATCCTGTCTGAATTTAGCTCCTAATTGATAATAGCTCATTTACGTGGTGGGAGCAAGCTGGTGACAGCCTCCTGGTCCCCCCTCGCTGCTGGGATTTGCATTCCATCTGCTCTCGCTGTTGATTAGCAGCATGCCGGCGACATGAGCAGTGCTTCTGGATGCTGTGGTCATCTGCTGTGATAAAATTCTCCTGTGAGGACACAACCACGGAGCTCACAGCATGGTCAGGGCAGCGAGGGGAACCATTCTGGGGCTGCTGCTCTGGGGACTTTGGCTGGAACGTGCATCGCCAGCTCCGGGTTTCCCGGAGTGCAGCAAAAGCTTCCCAAGCTTTGGTGGGCCACTGTTGGGCTAATAATGATTTATTACTCAGATAAACATCAGCCTCGTCTGCTGGGAGATTGCAAGGGAGTAAGAAGTCAGCCATAGCTCCAAAGTAGTCACAAGTTTCTTTGTTACAAGGCAATGTATAACATTCTGATCCAATGGAAAGGTGCCATAGAGTTTATTTTGTTTTTCTAACCTATCACCTCTACTTAATTCTGCTGCACTGTGTATACTTTTATCCAGTGGCTTTCTATCTCATGAACTCACATATATTTCTATTATAACATCTAAACTCTCAACTTACTCTATAAAATTACATTACTACGTTATAAACCCTTTCACCGTCTTAGCTAATACAGTTTCTTACTTATTTAAGGCATATTCTTACTTATTACTACAGGAACATAAGTTTATAATTTTTCTGCTCAATCCTGTGTACCTTTATTATTACATCAATCCAAGCGTCTCCCAAGGCTGCAAATCAAACCTTTCAGTATCTGTGGAAGTTTCTATCCTTCCATTTCCTACAGTGGACAAAATTCCAAGCTCCTACAGCTGCAGTTTGCAGTTTGCAGCTTGTCTCTCCCATTCTAGTTGTATCACCCATGCTTCAAATAAGGATCAGCCATGAATTTTACAGGTTTTGCAAAGAAGAAAGTTTCAAGTCAACCACAGCTTCAAAGTGAGCCCTGTCTTGTTAACTGCTGCCTGGCAAAGCTGCTGTGTACAGCACACAGGCTGCTTTGGGAAGATATCCATAGATGATTTGTTCAAGTTTGTTGAAAGTCCTGTTGTTCTACCTGTTTGTACAGCTGATCCTGCAACTGGGACTTAAATTTAGGCTTTTTGCCACTGTCACGAATAGGGGTAAAATAGAATTAAATGTGGTGGCTCTGTAACACGTCCTTTGAAATGTAAATAAAGAAGTGACTTAGGAAGTTGGGCCATTGGTTTTTTTACCCTCAGCATACTTTGAGTTTGTGTTTGGATGCAAAACCTTTCTGTTGGCAGTTACTTTTGCAGTTTGTGTATTCCCTTCCCACCAGGTTTTGTTCAGGAAGTAATAGAAATTAGTGAATGGTTCCTTTTGCCTTTTTATTTAGCAAGTGCCAGCAGTACTGTGCATTGAGCCTGGGGGAAATGTGGGGGGAAAATCACATGCCTCTCAATCTTTCTTCTCATTTGGGATGTAAAAATCCTTTTCAGAAGGATTCATTCCAGTTCCAGTCTGGCAGGGATGCTCCAAGAGGAGATACCCAGCCCGTGTGGTTTCTGGCTAGGGACTGGTGCTGTGCAAAATGAAAGAGATGAATTTGGAAAACAGACAAACAAACAAGTGCAGTCCCAGTCTCTGCTGCATTTTAATCTTAAACTAAAATTACCCCTGGAACACAGCGGCTCTGTTGAGGAGTTGAAGTGGGCACAGACTTTCACATCAATCCTTCTGGAAGACTGTCTTCTCTCCCCTTGAATGAAGGACATTTGAGCTGGAGCTGACTCCTTGCATGTACTTAAATGGAAGCAAAGGGGCATCTGAGGAATGCTGCTTTTGCTTGAATTGGATTTAAACAAACCAAAAGTGCAGGGCTGAGAAGAAGGGAAGGCAAGGGATGCTACCTGAGCATGTGTTTAGAAGAAAACAGCTCCAAACTTGTGGGGACCTACACTGGAGAGAGCTTCTGCTTATCTTGAATTTACCACAGTGTCTCCAGGCGTGCTTCAATCCATGTGTTTTAATTAATACAGCAGAGTAGGGCTCAGCTGGGTGGCTGTGCACTGCGTGAGCAAGGAGGAATATAACCTTGGGTAGGCTTTGTAGTGCTGTGGAGAGGATCCTACAACATCTGTTGCCGTAATAATGCAAGAATTAAAGCAGAAGAATTACTGCCCTGAGTGGAGAAGCAGCTACCTTAATGCTAATTTGCTGCTGTTTTAGATAGAATTATATAATTTAAAAAGAAAAATACTGGTTTGAATTGTGCAGTATGTTTAGGAAGATGCTGTTGTAAACATTTATGAGAACTAACAATCTGTCCTGTTCCTGAACATGATCTGACTGCAAGGCCCTCTGGTAAAATCTTGCACAGAGCCACTCTCGAGCCCTGTGTCATGGCTCTGAGATACCTCAAAATGTATTTTTCTTCATCTGATAACTGCTTGGTTATTATCTTCTTGCCAACTGTTTGCCTTTACTAGCTAGTAAAATAAAAAAGGAAAAAGGAATTTGAGTAGTGTTGGCTCCCTGGGGGAAAATTAAACCATTGAGAGCACATTTGAAGTAGGTTTGTCTTTGTACCATGTGCTCGCTGTACTCCATACAGGGAGCCTGTTGTTGTTTCTGCATCATTTGTTTTGTCTTTCTGGTTGTTCTTAATATTAATTGAAGGCTTTCCCAAGACAGTTCTGTTAATCTTCCTTTTGTCATTTCCCTCCTCCTCCTGCCCTCAGTATCTCCAGTGAACATGCTCTCCTGTGTCTGAAAAGAGCTCTAAAATAGCATTGTTGTTGTTTTTGTTATGCTGATGGTCCATTTATTCACCTGTTTGGGTTTTTTTTCTCCACCAGTGCTAGTGTTTCTAATTGTTTGTTTAGCATCTGAATTTTATATGTGCTGTAATTGTTATAAGGATGCAAACAGTTTCCTGGTGTGATGGGTATACGTCTCTTATCAGCTCCAATTATGCAAAATGTTTTCAATTAGCTGTAATTCCCTTCCCTGCCTCTCCTGGAACACAGGAGCTGAGCAGGGTCTCTCCAGGGACACCGCTGTGCTTGGCTGGAACAGCCCTTCCCCTTCCAGCATCCTGGCCCGGCAGCCTTGGGATCACTCTGCCACTCCTTTTGTTTCTCAAAAGTTAAAATACTCTCACTATACCATTTCCCTGAAAGTTTTCAGTGTCTTAAAGGAGGAGATACTCACTCCATCTTCAGAATCCCCCAATTTTGCCATCAGCAATGGAAACATTGATCTGTGAAGCTTTTCCTTGAGCTTGTCCCTTGCTGTGCAGGGCCATAGCAGGCAGTAAAGTGCTTTTTACAGTTCTGGTACCTACCAAAGGGGCATGCTGTGCTAGATGGACTGATGGCTAAATGTGAAAGGGCAATTTCTGTGGTGTCTTTGCACAGAACAGTTGCCAAGAACTGACCAAGATGTTCCTGTAAGCCTTGAGTGGTTCTGGCTCTGAGGTCACCCCCTCTGTGTCTGGTGCAAGATGTCCCCATGGCAGAGGGATTGGAATGAGATGGTCTTTAAGGTCCTTTCCAACCCAAACCATTCCATGATGATGATGTACAGTGACAGAGGACAGCAAGGACAAAACAGAGGAGTTCCCTGACACAAAGAGCTGTTCTATGGAGGCTTTATTGAAAAATAATTGTGGATGGTGTTTGCTTGGGTAATGCAGAGAAGAGGTCCATCCATGCCTTCTGCCTAGTATGGAAAAGATTCCTGTGTTCAAAACAGAACTAACTCTGGCTTGCAAATGAATCACTGGATTGTCTGCCCCAGGATGAAGTAACTGTGCTTAAATAGCTTCACCTCTCAAAAGAAATATTTTGAAGCCCTCTAAACACTTCCTCTGTAGCTGGAGTAGACTTTGCTTCCTATTCTGCCTCAAAGTGACCTCGCTGCTTGTTTTAGGCCTTATCTTGGCCCCCAATTCATTGTTCTTGCCTGACAGAATCCAGCAGGGAGCTGAGGAGGTTGAGGCTTGCCTTTTCCAGCACATCTTCGTGTGTTCACTGCGTGCAAGGACCCAAAGAAGTGCTTGAGTCCAGAGCAGGGTTTTGTAAAACCTCATTTGATGCCTCTGCTTCTGTGTTACTCATCAATCAGGAAGGGTGAGTCCACTGTGTGGGTCCAGTTTCTGCAGCTGTTTAAGCCCTCCCCAAGAAAAGCAAGCTGGGCTTGGTCCTACAGCATGCACACAGGGCATGGCTTTAATGCTGAAATATGGCATTTCTTCAAGCTCTCAGAGTGTGTATCCTGCTGGTCTTGATGTCTTGATGAAGAGCAGAGCTGCTCAGAATTCCCAGTCCCAGTTTGGATGAGTGTGGTGGTGCAGCACAGGTGAGCTCTGCTTGTCAGGCTGCATTTGCAGGGATGGCTTTATCACTGAGAAAATGCTGATAGGATCTAGGCCTCTTGTTTCAGCATAAATTAGCACTTTTCTCATCACATTTGCTCGTGCACAACCTGATTTTTGGCAGCAGTTTAAAAGGAAAACTCAAATGTACATATACTCTGCAGAGCATATTTGGTGGAAGGAGAGAGGGAAAAAGAAAGCAGAGGAGAAAGTACTGAAAGAACAAGACTAAAACTCTTATTTCAAGATGATTCTGCCCTGCATTTATCTTGTTCATGAGATGTGTGGGTGACAGTTCAAGTCTGCCATCAGACCCAGCAGAAGACACACCTGAAGGATGTCTGTGGAGGGGACAGTGGCCATCCTGTCCAGGAGCACTTTGATCAAGGCATTGCCCATTTCAAAGGTCCAGCTTGCAATAATGAAATGTTGCTGCAGTCACGTGTGTAACGCCACATCGCAGCGATTTCTCAGTTTACTTTGTTTTCCAACTTCTTCTTTTGAGCATTTTACATTTTTACACCACAAGTATTTGATGGAGCTCTGGTCTAGTTGAAGGTGTCCCTGTTCATTGCATGAGGGTTGGCCTAGGTGGCCTTTAAAGATCCCCCCAACCCAAATCATTCTGCGATTCTGTGATTTTTATTTCTATGCAAAATGACTTAAGGCGGACTGAAATAATTAAAAAATGTTTGGACATCAGTTGTGCTGGAGCACACAGAACCAGCCAGTTTACATCCAAGGTAGGGATGGCTTTTCCCCATGAAGGTGTTGTGAGAGAGTTGGAGAAGGCAGGGCTGGAGGCACACATGGTGCTGGAGCTTTGGCAGGAGGGGAGGTGCTGCTGAGAGGGGGAGACCAAAGCTTTAATGTGCTTTAATTCAATAATCCAGACATGTCCTGTGTTTCTATCAAGGGTATGGGCCTGTGAATCCAACTCCAGTGAGTTGTGTTGGCGTCTCCAAGGTCTCCTTGTCAGCTGAGCTGTGGGGTGCTGCCTTGAGTGCCCATCACAGGAGTCCAGCAGGGGATGTGGTATTCCAGCTCCATCAGTCTAACAGGCTGCTGCTGCCAGAGGAGCAAGCTCACTCTCACCACCTCCCCCTGCCTGCAAGGACTTCTTTCAGAGGGCTACAGGGAACAACTTCATTGATCAGTTTGGGTTTTAATGCTGCCTAGTTCTTGAAATACCAGATTAACTTCCTGAACTGGTTCACTGTGCTCTTGCACAAGCAGCAGCACTGGAGCAAGGAAACGGGCATCGTGTGTGTGTGGAAGAGAGGGCATAAAGGACAGCCAGAGCTAATGCTAAAATTCTCTGTAACTCCTTCTCCATGTGGTTTTCCTAGGAAAAAAATAATATGTACAAGACTTAAAGTGCACTGTATCAACGTTTCTTTAACTGACTGTCATCTCAGTTTTGTTTTAATTCTTCTCTTCTTTTTGGTTATGTCAGATGCTCTGACAGTTTTTGTGCAGTTTTAATGAGAAGGTAATTGTTGCTGCTCGGTAAAATTCTGGAAGTTAAACTATGAAAGCTGGAGGCTCAATAAAAGGAACATAAACAGTTATTTTATTATGAAGCTTTATTTCCTGACAGAAACATTTTTGGCTTGATTAAAATATTCACAATATCAAACGAATCTTTCTTGATAAATAAGAATGCACATTAAAGAAGATTAGAAAGTTTCCTTCTATTTCTCTTTCCATGCCACCTTCCACCTTCATTCAGGAGATGGGGCAGAGCAAAAATATTTGTGGGTCTTAGGGTGATGGATCTCAGCTGTATTCAGCACTATTTGAATTTACTTTGATTTCCTCCTGCTTTCTGCATTTCCAGTCCCCATTGTCTCCATGGGGTTCCAAGGTCTTCTCCTCATGCAAGTCCCCAGTGTTCTATCACTGCTTTGGGGGGTGGCCCAGAACTCTACAACTTGGGGTGATTTTGCCTTACCTTTCCTGGAGCCTTCATTTTTATGTGTTTATTTGTTGCTTGGCTGAAAGATTGGGAGACTTGTCCTGATCATCAGCAGAGGGTTTGCTGAATCCACTGAGTTTTGCCAGGCTGAAGGGAGGGAGACATGGGGAAGGTGGCTATACAGAAAAACTTAAATTTGAACTCCGAGCACCTGACTTTAAATCAACTATTCTAGTCTTGATTTTTCATGCTGCTGTGGGCTTTTTTTTTAAATATTTATTTTCTTGATTTTAAGATTTAACAAACTGGGCAACTTAGGGAAGTGTCCTTATTTCCATCCACGTGTTGTAGCAGAAGGAAGGATTTTCAGACAGGTTTGTAGCTGCATAAAACACAGCTGTGCTTATTTCCTCGAGGTCCATTCAGTGGCTCTTAAAAGCATGAACAAGTACCGCTAAGTTTTTAGTCTAATGACCCTGTCATTCATGAAAAGAGAAAAAACACCACCTTGGATGCAAGCCTGCTCAGATTAAAGGCTGATTAAGAGGGAATGGATGGCAGTGCTGAGCTGTTGTCTCATGCAGCATCAGCCAGAGGTGCAGGGGCCACTCCAGGTCTCCTCTGCGAGGCTGGGATATCTCTGCTTCCCTTAACCTCTGCTGTGTAGACCGTGGTGTGGGCTTTTTGTGCAGCCACAATTGCTGCTGCCTTGTCTTGTTTCAATGCAAACCAAGACTGGAGGCAGCAGGTGAGCAGCTGCAGGAAGATGCAGGTGCATTGTGCAAGCCGGGAACGTCCCGGTGTGATGCTGGTAACCCCCAAAGCCGCAGCATCTCCGTTTGCATCGCTGGCTGCTGGTCACAGCCCCGCAGACGTGGCCTGGACAGGCTCTAGTGTGTGTGTACCAGCTGAGTAACTCAACCCTGCTGTTCTCCATTCTTTGTCTTGAAGTAAAGGTCAACGTGAAATTTGACTCTGGGTTCCTGTTGACTGTCTTTCCTTCACCCTGGGGTGTGTGGCAGTATTTCTGGTCTAGCTTATTGGGAGACTGCTGCAAAAACACGTGTAAATCTTCCCTTTCTTTCTTGAAAAGAGAGGAATTTCAGGGTGGTTGTTACCTAGGGAAAGTGGATATTGAGTGCTGTCCCTGTATGATGTCTCCTGGCATTCAGGTCTGTCATCTTACATTATCAATCTTTTTATGGTAGGTTTTGAAATACTGCTGGGCATTTGTGAAGCTTTTCCTTATTTTTTTTTTCCTATCACACGTTTCTGCCTAGCTGCTCTTCAAATCTGAGCTACCACATAGCCTCAGTTTTATAATTCTGCTGGGTGCGGTGAATCTCTTAATGGTACAGAAATGAAGCATTGGTGACTCTTCTGGAATAGCTGACAAAGACTAGCACTGCCTTCCCTGCTTGCAGAAGGACTGATTATGAGTGCTGGGTGCTTGTTTAAAGAAGAGCACCTGTAGAGCAGTTGTGCCCTGTAAACTGCAGAACCTGACACTTGGAGCTGTCTCCTCATTTGCTTGCCTGGTTTTTCTGCACCTGAAGTTCATGCCAGGACGCTGTCATTGCTTTAGAATCTGTGTTTACAGAGTCCCAAATATAAATAATTTATAGCAGCCACTTGGTTGGATGTCTAGCTTGTAGGCATGTTGTGGAGGTTGCTTTTTCTTTCCAGCTAAACAAATCATCTGTAAGAATTGGGCTGGTTTCCTTGTAAGATTTCAGTGATACAGTTTAAAATCTAAGGGAGCAGGATTTTTATCAATGTGAAAATTGTAATTTATAAAGATATTTTAAAATAGATTTTGTTCTCTCTGGGTTAATTGGTAAAAACAACAAAATGGTGAAGCAAAACCTGAGAGAACTTGTGTTGGTGACCATCAGCAGTTCTTGTCCCCTCCTTCCCCTGCCCACACATAAACCCTGCATGTGCAGACAAGGCCAGCCTCATTTGCTACCTGAGTGGTCATTTTTTATGGCTAGGTTTAAGGCAATAATTTAATAACCAGATCTAATTTGGGCTAAAGGATTCGTTAAGTGGAGAGCTGGCCAGCTCATCTGTGATGGCTCAGAAAGGCATCTGAGCTTTGAATTTTCTTGACATTGTTTTTAACATCAACTAGCTCATGAAGCTTCCTCCTGGATGATTTTACAGTATTTTAATCCCAGGTCCCCTTTTCTGGAATAAATTCCAGAAGAGATGCACACCATTTCATGGGCAGTTTGCAGCTCAGATGTTAGGGTGGAACAACTTGAACGCAAATGTTCCTTTATTTGCAAGCAGAGTTGGCTTCCTCCTTCTTCCTGCAGCAAGAATAAGTCCTAGGAAGAAATTTCTATGGCTGTACTTAAAGCACGTAAAAGTCTGTACAAGCAAACTTTTATTTGCCCCAAGATGGGACATAAAAGTTCATGGTGAGTAATTAATTTACTGAAGTTTCCTGAATGATCCAATTTGTAGCTGACCCAAGTGTGGCCTTCTGTTGTGAGAAAAGGAGTTGCCTTGTGGAAAAACCTTTCCTTTGGAAAAATACCCCAACAAACTCCAGGATGATGCATCAGGAGTGTAGAGATAATAATCTGTCCCTGCATTAAGGGACTTCGCAGTGTGATTTTTTTTTACCTGCAGAATTTCACTGTGCTCTGTAAAAAGGTTGGGTAAATGAGAATCTTGGTGCTGCAGATCTGTCAAGGGTGTGAGAGAATTGTGATGGTTGAGTAGACAGACAAAGCTGATGGGATTTTGGAGACAGATACATGTTTTCATTATAGTGACCCACTTTTCAACGTTTTGAGTAGCAATAAAAGTGGCTTTTTCTTCCTTTTTTTTCCCCAGTGTGCCACTGGGCCCAGAAGTTTAAGCAGTTACTGCCTTTAGAGAAACAAGAAAACTGTCTTTTAAGTCTTGTTAATTTTTCATACCACAGTTCTGTTGTTGTAGTCCTAGTTGAGTGCTGGGTAGAGGGTGTGGAAAAATTAAAAAAATAATGTATTCAAAGTGGTGCTGATGTTAAACTTGTGATCACCTGTTCAGTATTATTTGATATGTTTAATGCCAATGTTAAGCTTGATTTTTATTTTTATTTCACTGACTAGATTTCAGATCCCTCCTCATAAGTCAAATTGCCTCCTCTGTAGCTGAATGTTGAAATAACATTACTCAGATAAAGCTGTTTTGTGGCAAACAGAAGGTGATTCACAGAACTACACCTGTGCTGATCCCATAACAAAGTTAATTAATCTTTTTTAATTAAATGCGCTTTAAAATTCAGCATGGTGAAGAGTGGAGGGCTTATTAAAAATGATTACTTTTAAAGGGCACTGGTCTAACAAAGAAAACTTTTTCTGATGTGTTCTTGCAAGGGAGTGAGTGAGCAGAGCTGCCCGGGATGCTGATCATTTGTTTATATACCACAGCTACAGAAAATGAGAAATTAAATGAACAGTCGGGAGGAGCAGTGAGAAATGAGTGCTTGGGACAGCTTAGGAGTGTAATTCGGATGTTAATTTTTCAGCTTCAGGTTCTATTTTAGGTGTGCCAGCATCTGAGCTCTCTGCAAATCTGAAAACGTGGCGGGGGGGAGTACACCTGGATTGCTGCTGGTTTGGGCTTTGCAAGCAGAAGCAAGAGACTTGCAGGCTTCCTGTGTTGTGTTTTTTATTCAGGACAGGGAATCCACAGGAGGATGAGGTCTGGAAGGTGCAGTATTGATCAGTCTGCTTGGCATCCTTGTTCATGGCTAAATGGAGCTGAGGGTAAATGGAGTATTAAAGCTATAGAAAAAGAACAAAAGGAAGGTTAGGCCAGCCCTGCTTGGCAGCAATAGCTGGATGCCTTTTAGAAACAGCCCCTGTTGTCATGGAGCTCCCCAGCCCAAGGCCGGGCTCTGGCACTGTGATTTTTTTATGGCAAAACAGCCTTGGGGGGGAAATAAATAAATAAGGGCAGTAGCCTTGGCAGCACTTGTCTATTATTGCAGCTCAGTGACTGAACCACAGTGGGACCAGGACCAAAGGGAAACCTTTTCTTCACAGAGATTCGTGATTTTTAAAATTAATTAATTTATTTTTTTAAGCCTGGCATCTACCCTGGTCTGCAAAATATCTTTTATGAGGCGGCATTTGATGTTTGGAGAAAGATTTTGAATAGTTTATGTAGAACTTGCTTTCCTCTGAGTCAGCAATGTTTTGAGATTGAGATAGAGACCTGAATTCCTAATCTCAAGGGTTTTGGAAGGGCTTCCAGTAGGAGTTGATTTGTGTTCAAAGCCCATTTTCCTTTTCTAAACTTTAGGTTTTGATCAAACTGTTCAACACACTTATTTACAATTTCTTGAACTGGTCATTAATTTGCAAAACAAGATATTCATTATGTTATTTGGTATTGATTATGTTAGTTTGACTCTATGTTGCTTTACTCAGCTTTTTGGTTTCTTACAAGGTGCTATTATGCTTGTAAAATATTCATGGTTGACTTCATGGACAAAAATTATATTCCATTTTTAAAGAGATTTTCAATTTTTGGGATTTTTTTTTTATCCTTTTGTAGTTCCAGTGCCTGAAGTTTAAAAACTTCCTTGGTCTTACTATTATTTTGTGAATGTACTGAAACATAACAAGTGATGGCAGAAGAGGTTTGGTGTTTCCACAGGAGGAAAGCAGTGAGCCTGTGTGCTTTTAAATTTCTTTATGACTTGTTTTTATGTGCAGGAAATGATGGTTCCCCCATGTCAGAAAGCACCTCTAGATAATTTTTGCTGCTAGACATGAATAAACTCTTTGTGCCAGAAAATTTGCCTTTCGGGTCCTTCTTTAAGAGTCAGCTCTGGTTTGGCATCTCCTCATTACTATTATTTGCAAAGTTTCGGGCATCTACTGAATAAAATCTCTGCATTTTGAGTATTGCACAGTAATTTCTGCTGCTTCACCCCCGTCCCCTGTTTGTGCTTTGCTGTTGGGTCAAGGATTTGGAAGCCTTGGAGCCGAGTTGGGATCAGGCTGGCTGGGCGGGCCCAGGCTGGGGTGTTGCTGGGGCTCTGCTGGTTGGAGCCAGCAGCCCTGAAGCAGAATTCTCTTCTGTCCCTGTGGTGCTCAGGCTGCCCACGAGGAGGGATCCGTGTGGGAGCCCTCTGTGGACTGGGATTGCTCATCCTTGCTCCAGAGCCCTCCAGCAGGGCTGGAATGACTCCTCGGGGCTGTGCGGTTCTCCTGCAGCAAAGAGGAGCCCAGGCCCTGACGTTCCAGGGTTTGTTTGCTCCAGGGAGGGAGGCTCATCCTCGGGAGTAGCCACAGAGCTGCAAGGATAATGGCTGGATAAGAAAGGAGCCCTGCGAGCCAAAGCTTGGAGTTTGGAACAGGCTTTGGAGCCCTTGAGAATTCTTCTCTCCAAGCCCTTGGGTGGTGGAGTTGTAAACACCAGGCATCTGTGCAGAACTGGTTATTTTCTCTCTGTTTACTCTTTAAAGCATCATCAAACTCCAAAAGAAGACAGACTGCTTCCAAGGTTGCCCCTGCACTGCGGTTTTATGCTGTGTTCTTTACTCTTTCCATACCATCCCTTAGAAATGGCACTGATGTGTGTGTAGGTTTGTGGTGCTTCATATCAGAGCCAAAACAAAAAAAACCAAACCAAACCAAAACAAAAAAACCAAAACAAAACCACAAAAAAAACCTAAACAAAAAACCCCCCACAAAAATCTAAATGTTGAAACTTTGTATTTAAATATTCTCTTGATGTTGGTTTTACCTAGAAATTAGTGCTAAAAGGAAGAGATTTCTGGGTTATGACAATCCAATTTTTGTGTCTGATAGCAAATGAAACGTCCGTGTAGTCATGCATCTTCTCAGTTTAATAACGAGCATTTCAACATCTGTTTGAATCTGGTAGAATCAGCATCCCTGGAAGTGTTAAAAAACGTGTGGCTGTATCACTTGGAAACGTGGTCTAGTGGTGGGCATGACTATGATTGGATTCACTCATTCTAATCCAACCTGAAGCAATTCTGTGGTTCTATGGTCTATTGCTCAACGTTGTTCAGACCATAATAAAGTCTTAATTTTCCTGTTTGTGTTAACTCTAACCCTTGCAATCTGTGAGAGTGCATGAAGATTCAGGGGCTGTAACCATGGAAGGGTATGAAGAGTCTGCTTTGCTTCAGCATTAGGAACATTTGGTTTTTGACAGTACTGAAATGGGTAATTATAGCCTGTCTTGACTTTTTTTTTTTTACTCATTAAACTAATTTCTTAATTACTAGAAAATGCATTCTGTCTTTGAGATTCTGCACTATATTTTTTATAACAACAAGGTGACCGAATCGCTGCTTTAATTTCAAGTTTTGACTTTAATTATGGAATTGTATGTAGTTCTTGCAAAAGAATTAAAACTGTTCCAGAGCAGTGGGGTGAAGGAGGGTTGTGGATCTGATCACAGTCACCATAATTTAGGCCTTCTCCTTTCAACTTGGCTTATGAGAAAAGTTTTTCTTTTCCAGGAGGAAAGCTTCCACACAGTTTTCTGTATGGATTTTAGTTTGCTGTGATGCTATGTTAGTATTTGAGGAATTAATTACCCTGATGAGAAGGTGAGAATGGTGGATGAAGCCACTGAGTCCTCTTGGAAGATCAGGTGAAGGTTTGAGTTAAAAACTCGGTGCTTTCATTCTCAATACAAATGCTTGCTAAGCTGGAGTGAACATTTATGGTCAGCTTTGGTCTTGGAAGCGAAAATTGAGTTGTGAGATCAGAAATAGCATCTGAAGGGTCAAAAAAGATGATGGGAACTTTGGCCAGGGTGCTGTTTCTGCTGATACGAGTGTGTCCCTCTCTGTCTTGGTGCAGTTCCTTTTACAAGCAAATATGTGTTCCCTGGAGCCCTTTGGACTTGGTTGTTCTTCTTCTGCATGGCAAAGATCCATTCTGAAGAACTATTTCCATGGCAGCCCCTTGTAAAATTGTTCCTATGTTCTTCTGTTACAACTTCTTCGTTTTCCTATTTTGTTTTGTAGACACAGATGAGGACACGGTGAAAAGATGTTTTGCCACGTTCGAAGAGAAATTCTTCCAAACCTGTGAGAAAGAACTTGCCAAAATCAACATTTTCTATTCAGGTAAGGTGCTTATTTTGTGTGTATTTGTGAAAAACCCAACAACACGAAAAGGGCCCCAAGGTCCCAGACTTTGAGGGTAACCACGGTGGTGGTGCAGGTCTGCCATCAGGTAATTAGAGGGTGAGTTTGTTTGGAGAACTCTGGGTTAATCACGGATCTGGAGCTCAAGCCTGGTATTTGGCTGGAGGGAGAATGAATGGCAGGTGATTTCATTTCTTTGAGCTTTCAAGGTATCCTGCTGAACTTTATGGAGATCTTTTGAAAGTAAAGGGCACAGTCTTTCAGTTTATCCATGTTGACAGTGTCCTGGGAGTGTTTTGGGTGTGCTGAGCCTCCTAGCTGGTGTTTCCTGAGCTGCTGCAGGAACAGCTCTCCTGGGCTTGCCTGTGTGTGGCAGCCTGATCATCCTGATGGGTCCAACGAGTTTTTAAGCACTGGACTCTTCCTGAAACCCCTGCAGCTTTCTGGACTACAGAAGCCAGCAGCAATTGCCATGGGCTGTGTATTTTAAATAGAAGTGTTGTGGGGATTTAAATAAAAGAGTGGGGATCTCTGGCTGTCGTATATCATACAGTGCTGGTTTTTGTTGTTTCCTCTGAGAAAGTTGCCTTCCCATCCTGTGTTTTGAAAACAACTTTGGGACGGGTTAACTGGAAATTCACTCTGTAAAATTGCTACAAAAGGCTTGGTGTGCTCCTGCCATTACACTTCAGATGATTTTCAGCCTCTTTTGGTGAGGTTTAAAATGGGGTTTCAACTAGAAAAGTGTTTAAATGTAGATACAGCAATGCATTGGCTTCTATACTTCCTCTTAACATGTACATTTATTAACTTAATGCTATAAACAGGATTTGCAGCACAATATGGTAGCCTTTTCTGGTTCTGATTTTAATCTGGTAACAAAGGCCCAGTTGAGTTGTGCAAAATATTTTCATAACCATTGGTGATGACTTTATTGCTGGCTCTTTTACTGCCAGCCAGGATCTGGGTTGGGAACTTGAGGATAGCTGAAAGCATGATTGATGCAGTGGCTGTTCAGCTTCCATCTAGGGAAGTAAATCTCCTTTGGGCTGCCTGTGCCTGCTCTCCCAGTTCTCTGGAGCAGAGTGAGTGTCAGGACAAGGGGCAGTTTTTCAGGTAAAATGGATATTTTTTATTAGGTCAGCTGGGTTTTACACTTTATAGGCATTTTTCTGCACACAGTTCATATGTGCCTGACTCAGAGCACTGCTCTGTGTTGTTTTCGTGGGAGATCTTGTGTTTCTATCCCAGATCTGAGGTTTTCATGCTCAGAAACTTCCTTTCTGAGGCATATCAGATCCTGTGCACTGTGAGCTAGACTCTGTGCAGGAAGTTCTGTGAATTTAAATGCACAATACAGATTATAATTTTCCCTAATGAGGACCTGCTGCCACACGTGCACCCACATGTACACACCCATTCCAGCATTGTTTAAAATGGCATTAATAACATAGAGTAAGGTTGTTTTTTTCCCTAGCTAGCTGTCATTTCAAAAAGTTCCAGGAGAGAATACATGTAATTTGAAAATCTCCTGTGATAAGATTAAAATAAGTCTTTTATTTGCAGAAGAGCGACGTGACTTTCATAGAATGGAAACCTGTTATTAGGGTTGTTAGCACTGAGCTGCAGCAAGAAATGTTCCTTCAGTGGTTCCTACCCTTGATCTATCAGAAATTTGTCACGTCGGACCCTATTGTAACTCCAGGCATGTGTTGGCTTGGATTATGACCTGGCACATCCTATTTATTATAGGTTTGTTACACAGCTTATTACACCCCTGTCTTTGCTACAGTAAATATTGTTCATTTTACAGAAAATCGAGTTTTCTGTTGATCTCTGCTTCATTTCCTCATCATCTCTCCCCAGGCTGAGGGCTCCTCAGTGAGCATCACCCAGGATTGCCACACACAACCAACCTCACCCTCTTGGCATGGCCTGGTCCTGAGCCCCAGCTCCTCCACGGAGCTCTCGGAGCTGGAGTGACTGCTGCAAAAGCTTTGCCTTGTCCTCCCCTGTGTGCTCCCTTCAAACATTGCCTTAATTCCCCAGCTCAGTGGAAAGGAAAACTACCATTAACTAAATTAGATCTGATAAACAATTTACAGTTTTTTGACTGTGCTCAAGAAGATCCATCCCCAACTGAAAGAAAAAAGAATTGCAGTAACATTTTCAGATGGTTCCAGCAGAGTAATGCCTATCCATGTGCTAAAGTTCTATCTGTGGCCTGTTTTGGTTTGTGTTTGGGATTTTCTAGATGACAGGTTTGTAATGTTTTAAATTACCATCATCAGGATTTGGCTAAATAGGAGCCAGCAACATTTCCGTGGTTAATTTAGGGATGGTTTTGTTATTTGTAGGAAACCCTGGCTTTAAATTGGGAAGCAAAATATTGAACATAATGTGTACAAGTAGGGAAGGGAATGAATGCTAAAAGGGGCTGCCTAAAATGTGTAGCTGGCAGGAGGTTCAGGCTGTTGGTCACCTCCTGTCTGGTGAAACAGGCTTTCATCACACCCATGCCCGGGTAAACTGGAATTTGGGGGGGAATTTTCCTGGTTCTTTAGTGCAGTAGTCTTTTTTCCATCATCCTTATGTGGGAACTTTCATTTAAACTTGGAAAATGAAGTCAAAAACCAACTTGGAGCTGTGTAGTTGAGGTGATAACTCTTTATGCTCTTTTAGTCAGGATTTAGTAGCATTTTTTGGGCAAAGCTGCTGCTTTATGGCAAGCACTTTTGTTGAAGTCTGCTGCTATTGGCTTTGGATTTCTCGTTAGTCTTTGCCATGAAATTACACTTGAGCTGAGGGCTCTGTGGCCATCAGGTCGTGCAAAATGCTGCAACACAAGAGTGGTTCCAGTTTCTATGTTTTTTTTTAAACTCTCTTGAGCAACATATTTTTTAAAGTCACTTTTCAGAATGTTAAATCAGTGGTGGATAATGCTAAATTAGTGATAGTGGTATATGACTTCTCAATGGCTTTGGAGTAGGCTGCAAACTGAGAAATTCATTTCTATTCTGCTTTGCTGTTTCCCTGGGCAGTTCCCCAAGAGGTTTTCAGAACAACAGCACACGTTTTGTTTTGTTTTGTTTTGCTTCTGCATTGAGTCTCAATGGTAAAAAAATCATACTTTATTAGGATGAGATGATTTGTGGATGGGATAACTGGAGACAGTGCAGGAGAGAGAAGGTGGTGGCAGGATGGCTGTTTCTCAGGAGTGGCATTTTTTATGGGTAGCTGCAGTCATAAATATTTCAAGGCATCGTGCTTTCTTTAAATATTGTGTTATTAGGCTGATGGATTTTAGGATTTTTGTGGACACAGTGTTTTCAATTGAAAATACAAGTTTAAACTCTTCCATATCTACCAATTTGATTTAAAAGAAATCTCAGTGTATCACAGATGCTTTAATAGATGTTTCCAATATAGAGTGAACTTGTGAGCTTTATTTATATGAAGGCTTTTGATTTGAACAGATATCTGCTCCTTCTTCCCGAGGGAGTTCCCAAAGTGGGGAGGGATTATTGTTTTTGCAGTCTGATCTTGTTGTGGTAAATATAATGTGGTTGTGGGCAGTGGGCAGGCAGTTCTCACTGTGGGCTGCATTGCCTCTGTTTGGTGGAGTCCTTGCAGCTGTGGAAGTTGCCAGAGAGGAGTTACCCTTTCCTGTGTTTTAAATCTTCTTCCTTTATTAAAGTTTATAAGCTTGAAAATTTTGACTTTCAGGCTCCTCTGTACTTAATTTCCTTTATTGATCTCCATTGTTTGGAAAGGCATTCTCCTGGCAAAAAACTTATGCACTGTAAAATTATTTATAGAATAGTTTTGCTCTAAGGAGAACTGAGTAAAAAGCAGAAGGAAGAGTAAATCTTACATCTGAATGGGGAGCAATTGAGAATTATCACTGAGTTGTTACGTAAGATACTAATGAAGTGAATTATATTGTCATCCAGGAGGCTGTTGGGGCAGGGCTTTGCTTAGCAGAGGGACCTTGTGGCTCTGTGGTTTCTGGTGCAGAGCTGGGTGTCCTGCTGGGTGGAGGTGGCTCCAGCACTGGGGACCTGGTCTGCATCTTCCTGGCCAACACCAACACCCGTGGCCTGTGACCCTGCTTATCAACAGAGATGCCAAAGCTGTGACTGAAGCTTAGCAGGGGAAAAAAAGCCTGGAAGGAACCAGTTGTACAGAACAAAGAGAACGATAACAGTCTTAACTGTGCTGGTTTTAGCTTTAAAAGATTGTTATTTAGCCAAAAATATTATTTTCTGAGAGTACATAAAGCAGTGTGTTTAAAGGAACACCTTCATAATTGAGGTGTGAGGACGAGAGACAGACTTGTTCTGAAAACACATCAAAATGACATTTAAGTGCAGGCTGGTGGCCTCTTTAGCCAGTAAATAACGAGGCAATGCTTCTAAAGTGAGGAAAAGAGGGATAAATTATTACAGCGGCTCATGTACAGCAGCCAGCAGTGTTGTAGCTCTGATCAAAGCAGGGCTGTGTTTGTCTGTCACTGGGAGCTTGGCAGAGGCGCTCTCTGAGCAGCAAAATTCAGTGTCACATTTGAAGTGTGGGTTTGTCTTCTTTGATTTCCCTACTGTCACATGAAAAGATAGTAAACATGTAGTCAGTGGCGGGTGCACAGATCTGAAAAACGCTCTGCTTACTCACTGTCATGTTTCATAATATCTCTAACAGGATTTTTTCTCTAATGCTTCTGATGCACTTGATTTATTTGGGAAAGAGGAGCAGCTTTTCTGTTGTGCTCAGAGTAGATGTGTGGTCAGTGCTTTGGTATTTGTGTGAGACCCTCTGCCTGCTGCCTCCAGCCAGTGTGGGGACACCTGCCCCGCTGTCCTTGTGCTGCTTTGCAGTCCCCAGGTACAGGCTGAGTCTCTCCATCCCTAACAGGTATTTGTGGGGTGCTGGGCTGAGCATCCTTGAGAAATCAGAGCTGGGATGGAAGTTGAGAGGTCTCAGTTCCTGGCTAAAGCTGCTTTAGCCTGTGCTGAAGGGACAGCCCCTTGATTTTGACCATATTAATTTAGGTTTTTTTTTCTTGAGAACTTGTGTGTTTTACGTAGGTTTAATGAGGAAAGCTTCCTCCTCTACTCTGCCCTTGTGAGACCACATCTGGAGTTCTGCATCCAGGTCCAGGGCTCTCAGCACAAGGAGGACATGGAGCCATTAGAGTGGGTCCAGAGAAGTGGAGCACCTCTGCTCAGAGACAGACTGAGAGAGCTGGGGGTGCTCAGCCTGGACAAGAGAAGGCTCCAGGGAGACCTTACAGCCCCTTCCTGTGCCTAAAAGCTCCAAGAGAGCTGGAGAGGGACTTTGGACAAGGGCTTGGAGTGACAGGACAAGGGGGAATGGCCTCACAGTGACAGAGGGCAGGTTTGAATTAGACATTAAGGAGAAATCCTTCCCTGTGAGGGTGCTGAGACCCTGGCACAGGTTTGCCCAGAGAAACCATGGCTGCCCAATCCCTGGGAGTGTCCAAGGCCAGGCTGGACAAGGAACAAGTGGGAGATGTCCCTGCCAATGGCAGGGGATTGGAACGAGATGGTCTTTAACCCAAACCAGCCTGTGATTCCATCCTGTGGAGAGAGAAATACGCAGAGCTGTTGAGTTAATCCCCTGGGGGGAAAGCTGTGCAGTACAGCGTGGTTTACCCATGGGCATGCTACTTGAGGGACAGGTGTGTGGCCCTGATTTCATGTCTGAGATGTTTTGATCTGTGAGATTTCATTCTCAGGTGATTTACTGTAAACAAGAAGAGATGTTTTGTTAACTGTATTTATGTTATTCATTCCTTTTAGAAGAGGGACTTCTTAATGGCCCTCTGGTTTAGTCAGTGTGGTTGAAGAGGTGGTAACCTTGCGCACCCAGTCACACTGGTCTCTGTAAATAGTATATAAAGAAATGGCATTTTGAATGAACGCCTTTTCATTAGCGCTCTGAGAATTCACGGGGTCAGTGTGGTTCATTCCGTGCCCTGTAGCGACACGGGTGCAGTGTTTTTGGGCTGCTGTGACCCTCCCAGGTGACTTTCCCCTCTCTGTGCCTGCAGAGAAGCTCGCGGAGGCGCAGCGCCGGTTCACCACGCTCCGCACCGAGCTGCAATCCACCTTGGACGCGCAGAAGGAGGCCAGCGGCGCCTCCACGCTGCCGCGGCGCCGAAAGCCCGTCTTCCACCTGTCCCACGAGGAGCGTGTCCAGCACAGGAACATCAGGGACCTGAAACTGGCCTTCAGCGAGCTCTACCTCAGCCTCATCCTCCTGCAGAACTACCAGGTACCCGCAGAGAGCGGCGCTTGTGCACAGCCCCCTCCGGGAGCGTCTCTGCGCTTTCACGCAGTTTTTCCTTTATTTCTTCCTTTTTCTGGGGCCTCCTTCTAGGTTTGGAAAGACAGGTGTCTGCCAGGGAAAGCTGGAGCTTCCCTTGGAATGGAGGACGTAAACCCCCTCCCTACAAATTATTATAATTTGGCAATTAAAGGGCTTTCAGACAAAGATGTGGGAATAGGAATAACAGTTCTTTACTAGGAATATTAAAAATACTAATGTAGTAGTACAAAGAACAAGCAAACAAACAATTCCTAGAAACACTTGACAGAGTCAGAACACGACCTGACACCTTGTTTGTTGGTCAGGGTGTTGGGAGTTGAGTCCTCCTGCAGTGACAGATGTGGTTCTATTGGAGCAGAGATGATCCTGTAGAAGGGTCCAGTGGTGGTGAGATGGGTCTGGTGTTCCTCTGGGAATGCAGTGCACACAGGCTGTGCTGGGCTCTGAATGCCAGGGTTTATCCAGGTGGGAATGCAGTGCACACAGGCTGTGCTGGGCTCTGAATGCCAGGGTTTATCCAGGTGGGAATGCAGTGCACACAGGCTGTGCTGGGCTCTGAATGCCAGGGTTTATCCAGGTGGGAATGCAGTGCACACAGGCTGTGCTGGGCTCTGAATGCCAGGGTTTATCCAGGTGGGAATGCAGTGCACACAGGCTGTGCTGGGCTCTGAATGCCAGGGTTTATCCAGGTGGGAATGCTGGGCTCCTCCCCTGGGTGCAGCATCTCCCATGGATGATGGAATTGGATCAGCCCTGCAGTGAGCCTCGATGGCCCCTGGACAGCAGAGATCCCCTGGAGGGAGGATGGGTCCTGGAAGGGACAAAGAACACTGCCCCAGCTGGGTTTAACAGTGGGGTCTTTAACAGAAGGCACCTACCTCCTTCCCCAGAGTTATGAGATTAAGAAAAACACCTCTTCAACCCATTTCAACAGATTGGGAATAGAGTGCATCTTGCATTGCAAGCCAAGACACCCCTAAACACTTCTAAAGAGAAGGCAGGTAGCAGTGTACACCTGGTTGTTTTTAACTGAGCTGGAAGTGCTAAGCTGACCTGCAGAGGGACTTTTCTTTCTTGTTTTTCTGGGCTGGCTGACCCCAGCACCTTTGTCCAAGCAGGACCTCTTCCCTCTGTAGAGTGTTGTTCTATGCAGGGCAGGTTGGGGAAGAAGCTCTTTTATCTAATATTTTTCCTGAAACTTGAAATCCCAATGTACTGTTTCCTCATGGCGTTACCATGGTAGTGACTGTGACCTTGCTGTATCAGAATTTCTTGCTAAAACATCAATTTAAAAAAAATGTATATTTTGATTTCTGCAGGATACAGGCTCATTTGCCTTGAGGTATGAAAACAAATGGATCTTTAGTTGTACTTGGATTTTTAGTCTGGTAAATATTGCAGACGCTGGTCTTGTTCCAAAAATCTTGAAATAAAAATCTGAAACTGTTAATGTATTTTTGGCTGGGCTACCTCTTCTGGAGTTAAATGCTCTGAAATGTTTATAAGTGTTTTACTGTGAGGGGTTTTAGCTTGTTAAGTAAGAATTTTGGAGCTTAAATTGACGATATCTGTACTTAGATCATTGACAGATCTTTACTGCAAAATTTTACTAAACAAAATTCAGTCAGAATAAATTGAATACCACTCTGCTGTATGGACACAACTTATTCTCCCAAAATTCTGAGTGTTTGTACTTGTCCTACAGTGATGTTATCTTTGAGCATGTGTCTGGAAACTCTGAGTTTCTTAATAAATCTCTTTAACTATTACTGGTAGCTCCTAGTTCAAATTCCTGGGAAAGGTGGAGTATCTGTATCTTTTTAGGGATGGAGTGAAGCAGCATCACCTGCTGTGATTTCTTCACTTACATTTATTTTCTTTTTTAACAGAAGACAGCTATACTTTTAATTACAAAAAACCAATTCTGAGGCTTGATGAAGTATTTAAGTAGGGGCTGGTGTGGGCCAGTCCTTTGGGAAATCTTTTCCTCAGTGAAGAAAGGCAGGTTGCACACTGATTTTTTTGCTTTTTGCTACCATGAGTCCAGACCCACTGTAAGTCTACTAAATATTGATCTAAGCCCCATCTGATTTTGATAGCTTTCACACTTTGCAGAGGCTGCAGAGCTGCTTTCTACAACATAACTCCAGAGAGAGAATGAGAAAAAATCCTTTAGACTGATATTGAAGTTGAGGACAAGGAATACAAACACAAAAACAAACATAAAACTAAATCCCAGTGTACTACTGTTGTTAATCACTCTTGAGCTTAGAATATAACAATGAGGAATATTCAAGCTCTTGCAGTTTTGGAGAGAAGGAAAAGCAGTAACCTGGTGGGAGGATGATGTACCTGAGCCCTTCATGTAGGAGAGAAAATGAAATCAACAGCAGCATTATAAATATCAAACTGGCTTTGATGAAATGCTGATGCCTTCAGTTGGGTTACTGAGGAAGGAAAATCCACCTGAAGCAAATTCCTTGGTCTCTTAGGACTGAACAAATGCATTCATTCCTGAGATACACAAACCAAACGTCAAATGAAACTATAAGCAGTCTCCAGGGCAGCTCTTACATGTTTAACTTATCAGTAATTAAACTTCTGATAAAATTAATTTATTGTTACCAGCAGTGTATTATTCTAGATTGTGTACATACATTAAAAAAATCTATTTGAAATGCTGTGTTTCAGGACAAACAAATGCTGAGAAATTGAGCTTATGATATTTAGTTACTTATTCTGTATATAATTTAGTGCATTTATTGGGTGAATAATAGGGGCTGAACCAGTTTTATTAAATTACATTGCTGGTTCATTTCCTAATATATATAAGCAAATATTTTTGAGTCCACTGTTTGATTCTACTTGATGTTGCATTATATTGTTGCCTAAGTTGCACTGTTTGTTGTTTGTGGAGGTTTTATTTTTTTGGTGGGTTTTTTTTGTGATGTTTGTTTGTTTGTTCACAAAACTCAGCAGAAGTGGAGGTCAGGCTTGGAGAAGGCCCCTTGCCAAATAAAAGCAGCAAGAATAGCAAAATATCAGAGTGCATAAGTGATTTTTGTTGTGTTCCACAGTCCCAGCACACTGTGTGTTCCTTGTCAGAAGCATCACTGTGACCAGCAGTGCTCTTATCATGCACTTTGAGGTTGCAGAATTTTTGCAGCCAGAGGATGAAATGCCACTGGAGGGGTTTTTAGGGTGTCTGGTGTAAACATACCCCAACCAGCCAGGGCATCCCAGATTTAGGCTGGGGTTGTACCCATAGCAGATGAAGGGATGTTATTTCAGGCCACAGAAAGATCTCTGACCAAAATTATCCATTTGTTACAGTTTTTCATGTGAAATTTCAGCTCTCCTTGGGGTGGAAAGCTGGCTTTTCCAATAGAAAGTAATTAAAGTCTATTGTCTGCAATAAGGCAGGTCATTAATTCTTTGGCTTCCTGCTCCTGTCTCCCCAGCCTCATTTCCCACCTAGATGGGAGGGTCTGGCATTAAATCACTCTAAGCATAATTACATTGGAAATAGTTTCAGTGAGTAGTTGGTGCCTGTCCCCAGAGCATTGGATTTTGCTGTTTTCTCTGCTTTTCTTTCCAAGCTGCTCTCTAAGCCTTTTTCAGAAGTGAGTCTTGCCATGGTGTGTGTTTCTGCTGTTGCTTGAATGAAACATCGAGTTTTTCAAGCAGCACTTCCTGCACAATGAAATGCATTATTGCAAATACATCACGCCACTGCACTGCTGCTGTGTGAGGAGCTTTGCCTGATTTAGGTACCATGCATGGGTGTTAATCAGGGATCATCTACAACTTGGAAATCAACAGCTGATTCTTGTTTTAAGCATTGTGTGCTCGTCTCCACAGACTGGGGAGTTACATCTCCCACGTCTGCAAGCCTAAGCTGGTTGTGCAGTCATTGTGCAACATCCTCTGTGAAAAAATATGCTGCTGTGGGGATGCACTTGTCTGGATTTAATCTGCAGCACTGACAAGTTTCATACAAAGATTTCCCTTCTGTAATGAATTTAACTGGAGAACTTGATTTGAAACCAGTGTAAAGTTCAAAGTCAGTAGCTCAGGTTTTTCAGAAGGGAAAACCCCTTAAGGGGTATTTGTCCCCAAGGTAGCATCAGGTCACTTCTTGCATAAAGGAGGAAGGTGGAAGTGATCTGGCTTTTCAGGAAATAAAAAGGTTTAGGTAGGTCCCTTTTTATGCCCTTGAGCCCCACATTTTTTATTTTACTTGCTAGGATAACATATTCCTTACAATAAAGTAAGAACTCAGAAACGTCCTGACAATAAATGCAATCATTTTGATTGTTATTGAAGATTCCTTTCTAGCAGTGGAGAAAGAACCATCTCCCTCTCCTGGGAGGTGGCTGGGGTTTCAAACCAGGTGTTTTTTCCCTTGTGTGCAGAACCTGAACTTCACCGGCTTCCGCAAGATCCTGAAGAAGCATGACAAGAACCTGGAGACGACGCGGGGGGCGGAGTGGAGGGTGGCCGAGGTGGAGGTGGCCCCCTTCTACACCTGCAAGAAGATCAACCAGCTTATCTCAGAAACAGAGGTCAGGAGCCTGGCCTGGGCACTGCTGCTCTTCTAGCTAGCAAAAAAAAAAATGGGATTTGAACACTTGAGTGTTCAAGCACAGGTTGGGTGGAGCTCTGAGCAAACCTGTTCTAGGGGAAAGTGCCCCTGCACATGGCAGGGGGTTGGAACAAGACCTTTAGGTCCCTTCCAACCCAAACCATTCTATGACACTAATTACATTCTGTGTAATTTCTGTCGTGTTTTGCCCTCTCTATAGCTTGTATTTACCACCACGATGGCTAATAATTGATTTTGAAATGCCACTGACTTCTGGCACTGCTTACATAAATACGAATACGTTCTCTTCAGTCCTTGGCAAAGCCTAGGGCAGCCTTAACTTCTGCCGTGAAGGAACTTGGTGCAGCATGGTGAGCTTTTCACGACTTTGTATTAAAAGAATACTGGGTCGGGGCTCACCTGTAACATGGAAACCAACCTTCAGTTTTGGTTTTACCACGTGCTGGTCACTCAGATGACCTTCAGGGATGTGTGTCTTTGTCTCCTCAGGAAGTGGTGACCAACGAGTTGGAAGATGGGGACAGACAGAAGGCAATGAAACGTTTGCGTGTTCCACCCTTAGGAGCAGCTCAGGTGAGACACGAGGGTTGTGGAGCAGAGCTGCTCCTCCAACTTGTCAAGGTGCCAGATCAGATCCAACATCTGAAGGAAACAGTGGAAATAACTGATGGGAGCGTGCATGGGGCAGGGCCAGATAATCTGCTTTAGTTCCGGAAGGTTTGGAAATAGGTTACTGCTCCTAATGCATGCAGACAAGGTAATGAAGGGAGGAGATAAATGGTAAAAGGAAATTTGTGCCAATAAAAGCATATGCTTAGTGTCTGTGTGGTCTGGAATATTTTTCACGGGGCACTGAGACGTCCAAGCTGTGTTTCAACATGGCAAGAATATCACACAGCATTTTCAGTTCAAAAAAAAGCCTCACTTCAAGAGCAAGAGTGCCATCAGGGATCAGGAGCTTGTGTTTCTGATTTTAAGTTTGCTTTGCAAACCAACCTGCCCGTGCTGATAACCTGTTTCCCTCACCTTAATTCTGCCCTGGCTTTGTTCACAGCCTGTACCAGCCTGGACTACATTCAGGGTTGGATTGTTCTGCGGGTTGTTCATTGCACTGAACGTCACTGTCATACTTTCAGGTAGGTGTCCTGCCATGCTTCTGTTTGGGTGCACTCTCCTCACTTAGGGAGGGCCTGCACCTGCATGTTCTGGCTTAAATCGGAGCCATATCCCATTGCTGGGAACCACTAGTTCTGCTCAGCAGTAGCTTGTGGGTTTTTCTCATGTTGTATATGTGAATTTTGAACACAAAACATCCTTTTCTTCTGGTTTCCTCCTTATTTTTGGAGGGATATTCTGAGGGTGCAACGTCTATGTGTAAAAACAGATTTTTGTTGTCATTCTGGGAACACACAGCCCGTGCCCACCTTCAGACAGGTGCTTGTAGAACTTGAGCTTTGCATGGAATTGACTCCCCAAAGAAAAGTCCACCAAACACAGAGCCTTGTGATCAGATGCCACTTGGGATGGAAATTGGGAATTCATGTGGAAATTCCTAGGATTTCAGTGCCTGGAGTCTGCTAATGGAATTTATTGACTTTTTCTTATTGGCAGATGTTGGCAAGATTGTTGAAAAGCTACAATTAATGGGTGCATCTCTCAGGGCCTGGCTTTCCTCTGCTTTGTGCCTTCTGACTTTGGTCCGTGATTAGAGTAGGAGCCACGTTAGTTCTGCAGATCCAGACACAGAGCTTAATCACAAGCAGCTTTACTAATTGTGTGTGTGATTTCTGGAGTGTTGTAACTTGCTTAAGCAGTACAAAGGAAAAGGCTTAACGAATCAACTTAGGAGCTCTTGCATTAGGGAAAGCCCATGTCTGTGTTTTTATGACTTAAAAGAATTTTTAATCGGATGTTTCTGTAATTGGATCCAGCCATCTCCTGGGATAAAATTCCTCTGTTTGAGGAGCTGTTTGCAGTACTTCCCTTTTGGTAGAGGCACAAAGTTGACCCATCTGCATGAAGGGGCTGTTTAATGTGTAGAAACTGTTCTTTATTCATCATTTCTGTTACTTAAACGTTTGATCTCTGTGTGAGATGCAAATATGATTGAAGGCAGTTATGTTTGCTTTCCCTCTTGGCGCTAAGAATGAAAAAGTGAGAAGGAATTCATAAAAATGATTACATCTCTAAAGCAGGTGTTACTAACCCAGAGTGGGTAATAGGTGTATTGTATCAGCAGGCATGATCTGATAGCTGAATGTTACTGCAGATATTGGGCAAAAACCTGGATTCCAAGTGCAAAGTGGGTGGGTTTAATTGGCTCATACCTTGCTGACCTCTCATCTGCTTTTGCCAAATTGATTCTGTGATTTGATCAGCTAAGATAGGATTTTATGTGAAGAATTTGTGAAACAGCATCAGAACACGGCTTCTGTCAGTGCCCCAGTGCTGTACTGCCTGATCTGAAAACTACAGCAGCATTTTGGAGATGAATTCATCATCACTGGGGGGTTGTTAAAGGCTGCAAAGCTACAAGTGGATCCCACGAGGGTGTCACCCTAAAGAGGACAAATTTTGAGGCTTCACTGCTTCTGTATGGGCTTGCCTAGGTCCCAGGCTAGTGTGTAAGTGAGGCTGGAGTTTCACACAAGTGTGCATTGGCTTTATTAACCAGAAACCTGCAAGGTTTCATGCAAAGTCTCAAGCTCTCACTGTGGTCCTTCTCTTGTTTGAGAATTAGTCTACCACTAGACTTGCCATCAGGGATAATTTCACTTCTGTCAGTATTTTTGAGGCTGCTCTTCCTTGTTTGAAGTTTTGACCAGATGATCCATTGTGATTCCTTCCAACCTTACCCATTTTGTAATTTCCTTTGGCTTTCAGGTAAAAGTTTGAAAATCTGTTTTTACAGTTCCACATTTAAGACTCATTTCTTTCAGCTTTTTTGGGGGATGTGTCATTTCTGTCCAAAAGTTGACTCTGTTTTGCCTGAATCCGAGAGTCTTTAAGTTTTAAACTTAAAGCAGCAGTTCTGGAGTCATTGTTTCTTGCACAGCTTTTCCTCCATAAGTTATGTAGTATAAAGTGTAGATGCTGAACACATGAAATTCCCTGTGGATTTGCTTTGTCTGAGAAAAAGTTTTAAAAACTTAGGGCTGTAATTTAGGCAGGTCTGTGAGAATAAATTCTCAGCCTCAGTTCTGTAAAGTGCACATTCTTTCTTTTACCCCTCTTAGAAAGCATGTGGGTGAGAAACGCAATGAAACTGAAACTGAAGATTGAATAACTGTGTTTTATTTCTGCTTTTCTCATCAAACCTGGGCCTAGTGACCAGGGGAGACATCCTTTGCAAAGAGGTTTATGCTGGAGAAAGCTGCTGCTGTATAAAGGTTGTTCACTGTTTGAAATGAAGCAAATTTGTTTCCAGTTCCCTGAAAACTGAACAAAGGAAGCAACAGGCTTTCCAGCACTGCTGCCTTGTGCTGGGATTTCTGTTTGGGTGGGGCTGGGTGTTGCAATGCTGCCCATGAATGTGCATTGCATTGCCATTGTACCGAGTTGGGTGATTAGTCTGGTTTAGCATTGTTTTAAATGCTGTAAATGGTTCCTCTTGGTTTTGTGGGCGGCTGAAGTGTTTGTGTATCTGTCTGCTGGGATTTCATCTCTATTAAACCAGAATATTTAAGTGCCTCTGGTCAGATTTATGCTGGTGCTGTCCCTTGTGCCTGTAGTGTGAGGCAGGGACGCTGCTAATGACTCGATTACAGCAGCTGGAAAGGGAATTTTCCCCAAAATACTCCTAAATCCTCTGCCAGACTAGGCAAAACGTCCTCCCCTGGCTGGACCATGCAGTTGGTTCACGTGTACCCTGTTTCCTCAGGGCACAGCCAAACATCTGAGAGCCAGGATAAAGCCTTGCTTTGTTGACCTCTGTTAGCCCTAAAATCCTTCCTTTCTCTCTGTCTTTGCCAGGTGTGGCTTTTATAGATGGACCAAATGTGTGGCCACTGGTGAGAATCTATCGAGGTGGCTTTCTCCTGATAGAATTCCTCTTTCTCCTGGGTATCAACACCTATGGCTGGAGACAGGCTGGAGTCAACCACGTCCTCATCTTCGAACTCAATCCCCGCAGCAACTTGTCCCATCAACATCTCTTTGAGGTGAGCAGGAGGGATTTCAGAGTGGCTGAGCCGTGCTGAGGATCAGCAGGACAAATCCTGCGCCGTTTCCTGGCAAGGGCTCCTAATGCAATTAGAAGGGGAAGTTGCTGAAGTCTGATTAGATTACAGGATTGAGCACTGCTCTCCCTTTTCTTCTAATGAGAGCTTGTTGTAGGTTTCAGGGCTGTGTTTTCATTAGGTGTCTGTGTGTTGGTTTTTCCCTGCAGATTGCTGGTTTCCTGGGCGTTTTGTGGTGCCTGAGCCTGCTGGCATGTATATATGGTCAGTTCACCTACATCCCCATGCAGGTGAACCCACTCATCTTGTATGGCTTCATGTTGCTTTTTCTCATCAACCCTACCAAAACCTTGTACTACAAATCCCGTTTTTGGCTGCTCAAACTATTGGTAAGTGTCAAAGCTGGTTGAAATAAATATATATATATATATTTTTTAATGCTGTGGCTGAGCAGCAGCTGTGAAGTGTATACAGGTGTCACTAACCCTTAGGAAAGAGGGGTGCTGGGGGATGTTTATACCACTGTCATTTATAGAGCAGGCCTGATCAGGTGTTGACTGCAGATAGCTTTTGAGGATGGCTTTGCAGAAGCTTATTCTGCTTCCTGTACCAGTTAACCTTCCTATAGAGTTCTTACAAACTTCTGCATGGAAACCCTTGGATGTCTTTGCTTGTTTATTCCTTAACCTAGTGAAACAGAATTGATCAGAGGTCCAGTGCTCTAAGGCAAGGCTGCATGGATGCTCCTCAGACTGGGACATTGCCAATGCTGAGAGGGTTCACTGATGGAGAGAGAACCTTTGGAAGAGTTACTGCCTATAAAATTATGTTCATGGGTGGGGTTTTTTCTGTTTGTGCTCTTAAACAAACTCTTTGTTTGAGACTGAGCTCTTTACTTTCCTTTAAGATAAGTCTGGTAAATCCAATATAAAATGTGTGCTGCTTCAGTGTTCCAGTGGGAGCTCTGAAAGAGCAGTTTTCAGACTTGCTGGGTGACTCATAAGTTTCTTCCCAGCTGGCTGCTTCATGTGCTCTTCCCCACCCTGTGCACCCTTTTAAATTGGCTTTAATCAAGCTGCTTCCCCTGATACCTCCCTCTTGCTGGCACTGCTCTGAGAGCTTTGGGCAGAAGAGGGTTTGGCTGGCTGGCTTTCTTCATGGAATCATTTTAATGCTGACTAAAACAATTAACTTTATCTGGAACACGGCAAAGATGAGACACGGCATCAGGCTTTGAGGACGTGCGTGCCGGTGTACACACAGTGAATGAACCTCTGCCATTTGATTTGCTGCCTTGCTGCTATCCCAGCTTCTTCCTCTGTGCCTTCCAGCACTCACACATCCCTCACAGAGGTACCTTTAGTCCCAAGCCTCATTAGTCTGCCTGCTGTCCCCTGGTGCGAGGGGATGTGCATTAACCACATGAGCAATATCTGTGCTAATTTACCTTAATGTCTTGCCAGGGTGAGATTCTCAGTCTCCACAGAGCTGTCGGGCTCTCTGCAGCTCCTGCCCTGTCCCAGTGATCTCCAGACTCTGCTGCAGTCTGAGATAGAGTTGTAGGATCATGGAATGGCCCTTAAAGATCATTGAGTTCCAACCCCTCTGCCACAGGCAGGGACATTTTCCACGATCCCAGGTTGCTCTGAGCCCTGTCCAACCTGACCTTGGACACTGCCAGGGATGGGGCAGCCACAGCTCCACCCTGTGCCAGGGCCTGCCCACCCTTACAGGGAAGAATTTCTGCCTAGTATCTCATCTAAACCTGCACTCTCTCAGTTTTAAGCTGCTCCCCCTTGTGCTGTCACTAAATGCCCTTGTAAACAGTCTGTCTCCATCAAACCTGAACCATGGAATGTCTCAAATTGGAAGGGATCCATGAGGTTCATCAAATACCTTGAGTGTGCAGAGGCCAATTCATCCCAAGGTCTCCAGGGAGAAAAAAGCTTCATCAAAATGCAAGATCACCTCAATGGTGGGAAATGACATGATACTTGTGTCTCATGTGGAAGGAGGAAGGGGAAAGAGGAGGCCAGACCACAAAAAGAGCAGCTTTTATTGTGTGTACTTGACCAGTTGGGTGGATTTTGTTTCTCCATGCAGCTGCCAGCAGCTCTCTGGGTGAAAGGAGGTTTAAATACTGCAAGTCTTCAAACTGTGCTGCTCACACAAAATTTTATTTGGTGAGCATTTTTCTTCACATCCTTCATGTATTTCATTCCAGACAAAGCAAAATCTGACGTATCAGGTGTAACAGAGCATTACTGGCACTTTCAATTATTCTGGAACCAAATCAGGGGCATGCCTGTAGCATTTCCTCATGGATCTAGGGGGCTTCCTGCCTCCACCTGTGATCAACATCAGCTGCTTGTGAGGGTGGCATCTTCTGTGCTAACCCCTGAGGGATGGCCATTGACATCAGAATTGATCTTCCTTCAAGAGAAAAAGTTAGTCAGCCTGTAGTAAAGTCAAATTCCGCTGCCAGGCTCTTCTTTCTTGCCTGTGTGCTTAGGTGAGCACTCTTTGTGCCTTTGCAGGAGGGTGAGAAGCCCCAGAGTGTCCTTGTGTGGGCTGGGGAGAGCAGGAATGGGATCAGAGCACAGGGAGGGCCCCGTGCCCACGCTCTCTGCAGGAGCTGAACGGCCACACGAGCACAGGGAGCCTGTCTGGGAGAGGTGGAAAGCTGGGAAGTGCTCAGCTCAGATATCTGGCATCTCAGCATGAATTAAAAGTGCAGGCATCAGCACCAGGAAGTGTGTGCTCAGGCTGTGGAGTTGTTGATAGAGAAATGCAGCTGGTTAGTGAAACAGCAGTGCAGCTCCAGCTCCTGGTGTTTTATGGCTTTATCCTTCTCTGGAGGATGTTGCAGACACCTCTCAGCTGGGAAGGCAGGAGGTGGCTGTGGTACCTCCACTGGCAGCACCCCCTGGAATCGGGGCTGCAGCTCCAGCTGTGCCTGGCACGTGGCATTGGGAGGGCTCAGATGGCAGCTCAGTTCTGGAGAGGGTTGACTCAGATGCCAGTGCCAGATGTGTCGTGGATCTGTCTCTTGACTCCTCCTCAGCTGTAACTTGTAGGTGGAAAACTTCTACTCTCTTAAAAGTTTTATGCTGTCACCTGGCAGTGCTGAAGTACCTCTCCCTAAATTAAATAACAAGAATATTATTATTTCTTGTTTTATAAATTTTTTTTCAGGGAGATCAATCTGTAAAGCTGTTTTCACATTTCATTTGCTTAGCTAGTCCTTGTTCATGGACAAAGCAATGATCTATGATGAAACAGATAAAGACAGTGTTAGGGAGTGTTGGGAAAAGGGAGGAAAGAGCTTTTGCAAGGGAAGGCTCGTGTGGTCTTTGACCTCTGCAGAAACTGTTCTGCAGCTGGACACCTTTGAAGAAGTCCTCCCTAAAGGCTGGCCTTGCTGGACCCTTGGGAATAGGTGCCATCCAACATGAGCACAGAGCTTTCTGGGTCAAGATCCACATCTGCTTTAGGCCACTAACTCTTAATCCCATCTTTGGCTTTGAAATTTTAGGAGCAGAGCCTTAAATCTGCATTACAGGCTGATGGGGATGTGTCAGTCCTTTCCTGGGTTTATGGAGCTGTGCATCCTTCAGGTTAATAAGACGAGCAGTAGAAAAGATCAGTGTTAGCCTGTGCTTTCATTAATTTAAAGGTTCATAAATCCTGGAATGACCGGATGGCGCTGGGGCCGACTCTGTGAGAAATTGGCCATTAGTGACTCTAACTAACCGGGCAGGGAGAGGGCTAATCAAAGGTAATGGAGCAGAAAACTGTCTGCTTTGGAAGGAGCAAAACTGCTCTTCAGCCTTGGAGGGAAAGTGGACTGGCATCGAGGGGAGTCCAGTGACAAGCAATAGGATTTCCTCTGCCCTTCTTTAACCCTTGTCCTGCTGGAGGCATTGGCACACCCAGTAACAATCCTCACTGTCACAGCTTCTAACACCAGAGAACAACTTGAGAGTTAATTCAACCAAGGCATGACCAGACCAATGGCTGTGCTGAGGGTCTAAATCCAGCTGACATTAGGTGTGAGGGGGAAGGTAAGTGTGGAAGATGTGAGTAGACACGATGTAAGTGCCTGAAAGAAGGTGCTGATCAAAGTGAGGGGCAGTGAGAGAAATGGAGCTGTGCAGAGCTCCTAAATGGAGACTGGGAGTTTCTGGGAAAGAGCTTGGTTGGAGGAGACTGGGCTGTTCTGCCAGTAAAAAACAAAAGGCTGTGGGGGCACAGGAATAGATGCATACAGGAGGAGGAAAGCAGGAATGTTCTTTGTACTGAAAGTGAGGAGACAATTATCCTTTTTTGCCAGCAGGAGCAAAAGGTCAGCAATAAATCTTCAAGCGTTTCTGTTGTTTCCATGTTTGTTCAGTTCTGTGATATCCTGCCACTGCATTTGGAAGCCTTTGACACAGCTATGAATTATTCCTGCTTTGTTTTTCCTGACAGTTTCGAGTATTCACTGCTCCCTTCCACAAGGTAGGCTTCGCAGATTTCTGGCTGGCTGATCAGCTCAACAGCCTGGTCGTGATACTTATGGATTTGGAATACATGATCTGCTTCTACAGCTTTGAGGTTCAGTGGGAGGACAATGCTGGACTTCTGGCAAATACAGGTAATGTGCTCATGAGCCCTGGGAATGTGGTCAAAATGACCTGAGAAACATTGAGCCAGGCAACTTCCTAATTGTCTGTTTTAAGGAGGGTTATTCATAGTAGAGGAAACTAAAATAATTGGCATTTCTTGTAAACATGGCATTAGAGAGATTCTGCCTTTCTTCCTTCCATCCAGAGAAACGGAATTTCACGTCAGTGTTCATTTCCTAATCCAGTCATTTGGCCCGATGTGTATATCCATCAAAGAATTCAGACACAGTGCTCCTGATTGGAAAGAGAAATCAATTTGCCTGGCATTGTTGTTTTATTTCATAGTAGTTTAACCATGTATTTGCCTTCAGCCTCTTCCTGTTGCTCATGATGAGAATCCTGAGTTTGTTAAGCACAGCTGCCTGTGCTGTAGCCTGGTTCCTGCAGGCTCCACCGCAGTCCCCTGAGGCAGGAGAGGATGGAGAAGCTCCTTGGTGCCACCTCTTATTCCCTTGGAGTTGATGCTGCTCTGCCAGGGGAGTCCATGCTCTGTCTTCTCTTCTTTTCTAGCCAGAAGGAGCAGAGAGCTGGAATGTGAGTTTTGTCTCTGGCCTTGCCAGTGGCAAAACATTACCTGTCTCCTCACAGATGGGGCTGTTGACTTCCCATGTTAAGCAGTGACTGCTGGCAAATTGTATTGTCTGATGGTTTTGACACTTGCTGAGAGAATTTGCTGTATGCTTCAATAAGCATCAGTGTTCACTTTGTTCTTCCAATCTGTCTGATCTTTCCCTTCATTTTAAAAGACAGCATTGGGAGCAGCTAAATATTTACTTATTAAAAATAAAATTAAAATACATAAAGCAACTGCTTGCATAACAATTTGTCCTCTTCCAATCTGAGCAGTGGAATGATAGCACGGTGTTTTGGGATAAATATCAGCTAATAATGTGTCTCCCTTAGTGTGAATAAGAAACGAATGCTAGGCAGCAGGGTGTTTGGTTTAGATGTGCTGAGTGAGACAGCAGAATGTGCAGTTCTTGGGGAGTTCCAGGAGAAGCTGAGGGTTTCCTGGTCATTCCCTTGATAAAAAGAAGGCTTTCAAACATGCAGGAGGGGACACAATGGCATTATGGTGTGGTTGCTTCTCATCCCAGTTTTTGAAGCCAGACTATGCCTTGGCTTTGCCTTTTAAAAATCAAAGCGAAAAACACCAAACCCAGTCCCATACTGCAATGTGTTTTTTCCTGTTACAATGCACAAGGAAAACGGGTCAAGGACATTTTGGGCAAAGTAGCCTTTCAGAGCTGTCCTGCAGAGTTTCTAAGTGCTCTCCCATTTATGCACAAAACCCCAGTGTCGGAGGCCTTTTGTAATTCCATCCTTAATTTGATTATTCCCAGTACTGCCAGCAGCACTGAGCACATTTAAAAACAGATGATTTCTAATCTTGCATGTTAGTTATACTGGCAGGACTGAGGGAGTTAGGTGGTGATCTGTGGGGATGTTTTAGTGGTTTTGTGTCACCTGCACACCTCCAAGATGGAATACTGAGCTCCAGGATACTTTGGGCTTCTTGCTGTTTGTGTGCCTCAGTACCAGCCCTTGATGGGGAAACATAAATTGGTATTGCAGCAGTTCTTAAACTTACTAACTCTTTGCCTTAACAGCCTCAACTCCTGTTTTTCTTGCAGATAATCAGATTTGTAACAGCTACTCCTACGGAGTGAGAGCAGTTGTCCAGTGCATCCCTGCTTGGTTGCGATTCATCCAGTGCCTGCGCCGTTACCGCGATAACAAACGGGCCTTTCATCTGGTTAACGCTGGAAAATATTCCACCACCTTCTTCGTGGTGACATTTGCAGCCCTCTACAGCACTCACAAAGGTACTGGTGATTTTGGGGAATCCTTTGCAGCTCTCCTGGGTTTTGCTTTTTCACACAAGAGAAGCTCAGAGCCTTGAAGTGTGAGCTTTTCGTGTTTTGGCACCTGTGAAGCGTCTCTGGAGAAAGGCAGGGGCCTGCCCAGCTTGTAAAGAGTGTTTTAAGATCTTATTTTAGGTGTTTTTCACATCCCTGGTCTGCTTAGAATTGCACTTAGGGAGCGGGGGAGGGAATTCTTAGGTTCCTCTTTTGAAAGCTGAAACACCTGTCAGGTTTTGCTGTGAAGGGAGGTGAATGGGAGGGAGATATATGAGGAAAGGGATAGCACAGCAAATACTTCTCCCTTAACACTCATGAATATTTAACCTGGATCATCCAAGTGAGCGGTCCATCATTCCTAAATGTGAAGACATGTGCACAGTGCCAGGAAAAAATGCTCTCTCTGATTTTCCTGTGTGATTCTGTCCATGTTTTTTCTACAGCTGGTAAGGAGTTGTTTCCAATCCATTTAACTGCAGATTGAGCTCTGATCCCTGAAGTTCCTCATCTCCCTGGAAACGACAATTACTCGATTCTACTCTTGTTCTGAAGGAAAAAGCTTTTAGTTTCTGCACTTCAGGCAGTCGCCCTGCCTTTCATTGTTCTGAAGCCCTAAAAGCTGTATTCTTTCATCTGAGACTCTCTCCCTTCTATATATCCAGAAATTAGCAACCACACACAGTCGTGAGCAATTACTTAGCCTGGAGCATTCCCGTGGTGAGGCAGGGAGAGGTGTTGAAGGCATGATTTTATTTAACATGCTGGGTTTTCTGGAGGGGTGGCGGGGCTGTTAGAAACCTTCCCGTGGCCAAGAAATGTCTGTTCTGACGTAGCTGGGCCCGGAGTCACACTGATGGTGTTTGTCAGGCCTTGCATTTTAATGGCAGGGAGGGGCAGTGGCCCAGGCTGGCTGAGGGCTGGGAGCTGGGCTCTGTGCCCAGGGGTACATGGGGAACTGCTGTGGGAGCATCCCCTGTGCATCTCCTCCCCTCTGCCGTGTCCCTGGTGCTCTGTACCCAGGGCTACATGGGGAACTGGTGTAGGAGCATCCCCTGTGCATCTCCTCCCCTCTGCCGTGTCCCTGGGGCTCTGTATCCAGAGCTGGTGTGGGAGCATCCTGTGGGAGCATCCCCTGTGCGTTTCCTGCCCTCTGCCGTGTCCCTGAAGCTCGTTCCTGTTGGAACTCGTTTGCTCAGTGACATTCTGCAGCCCTGCAGTCCGGTTAGTCACCGCTGGGACGAGGCACGGACAGATTGCCTGGCTCCAGAGTCACTGCTTACATCCTCTGTAGCCAGAGCTGCTCTGGGGGGCTGACTAATGCTTCTGCCTGCCTCGGGGGGACACATTGCCAGAGCCTTCTGTGGAACCAAGAGGAAAACCAGCCTCTGTCAGAATGTCCTGTGTAAGAGTTCGACCTCTTTCCGCCGCCCTTGAAGTTTATCATCCACACCAGCCTTGCTGCCCCGGTTGTGGTCACTGCCACACGTAACTGGTGTCCCCTTTCCCAGTCTGGCAGGGAGTGGGCTGTAATGAGGTGTTTATGAGCCTTGTTCCAGTTGCTGTGAGGTGTTCCTGACTCCCAGATTTTGTCTGCCCAGTTTTGTCAATGGCACGTAGCTGTTGGTGTCACACACAAAAAAAAAGGATTTTGGAAGCTCTGTGGCCTTTGGAAATTAGGCATTAGCACAGATTTGTAAATGTCACTGTGCTGGGCTTTTCAGAGGGCTGCCTGGAGCCCTGGACATGTCCCCTCAGGCCTGGAGGCTGTTCCCATCCTGCCATAAATGCACTTTTTAGTGTGCTGTACCTGTTAAGAAGCCAATTTTATCAAAGTGCTTTACATAGATTGCCAGTTCATTTGGAGCTTGGAATCAGATGGTCTGTCATCAAGTTGTTATGATGCTACTGTTGAAAATAGATGTGCTGCTCGCCCACACCTTCTCTGTGTGTGCCCAAGGACTGCAAACACCCCTCTCTTACCTCCCGAACATCTGCTGGGGGGAGCTGTGTGTTCTGAAGAAAGGGCTGCCCAAAACTGGTGTCAGAGTGGAGAAGATCCTTGCTCCTCAGACCTGCTCTAAATTTCAGTAACAAACCTATCAATTGCTGTGGTATCAGGAGTTTTATTTAAACCCTTCCATGCCTGTGCTTGCAAGCCTATGAGTTACACCTCAGGAATGACAAATTCTGGCTGCCAGGAGAAGAAGGTAATCCCTGGCCTTTCCTTGGGAGGTCAGGTAATGGACACCAGTGGCCTTGGGAGGCCTGGGGGCATCACAGCCCTCTGAGAAGTCTCCTCTTCCTCCCTTTATTTGAGCACTGGATAATTTGTAGCTGCTCTGTGGGTTTCAGCTCCTGCCTGCCAGCAGTGTGGACTGTGTGGTTGGGAGGGTTTGCTCGTGTGGAAAGCAGCTCATTCATGCGCAGTGCACTGACAGCACTCTGTGTTTTCCCTGTTTGCTGCTGGAAAACAACTCCAACTAAACAAATGTACAAATGCCACCTTATTACGTTTAAGTGATGTTTCTGTTCTAGTCTTGTGTGGTATTCCCTACTCCAAACCTCCTCTAGTGAAGGATCCCCGCTGTGTAGCACCATGTACTGTGGGCTCTTGACAAGTATCTGTTTCCCCAAAATATCCCTGGTTAATAATTCATATTGCTCAGGCAGTGCATAATTCCGATTCTTTCTTCCCTCGGAGAAACCATTTCTTTACTTTCCTTCCTTGGATTTAGGTGCAGGGTGCAATTTTTTCTCTGCCAATTGCAGTTTGGATTTCAGACCTCTAAGACAGCAAAGTGAATTCTGTTAGGTTTTTGCTCCGGAACTTGCCGTGCTGTTGGGCTGGGGCCAGACCAGCTTTACAGGGGTAACTCCAAGCTGTCATCTTCATATTCAGGTATCATTGGGATTAGTGAAGCAAACAGGAGAGGAGCTATCCAGAACATAACACTGGAGCAAGCAGTGGTGGCAGAGATGAGTGCACAGCACGGCTCACAAGCACAGCCACGTTTCAGGGACGGCAGCAACAACACGAGGACAACTGTTGCTGAGTTCCCAGAGGAGGAATTCTCAGTATTTTTATCTCTCCCAAAGGAATGGGAAGCAAAGGCCGTGTTCTGTAAATAAAGTGCTGCGGGGTGTGTTTGCTCAGGCAAATGAGGCATGGCTGTAACTCGAAGCTACCTGGCAACCGGAGTGCCACCGGTGCCTGCCCGCTCTGTCCCCTTCTTTCCCACCCTGGCTTTGCACTAAGGAGCTCAGTGCTGGCATTAAGTTCCCTGCCAGTGCTGAGTAGCTTTCCCCAGAGCCAGCCAACAGAGTATTACCTTGCCTTATTTAATCCCCACGGAAAGCTACGTGCTGCAGGGGAAGCAGATGATTAAGCCCGAGCCTGGGGCGGAATATTCGCCCCGAGCACGGCGTTGTTCTGACATGCAACTGTGGTTCTGTGTCTCTGCTGTGTCTTCCCTCTGCCAAAAGCAGATGTGCTTTGCTTGACAAGTCACCAGCAGAGCAGCTCCCACTTCAGCCCAGCTTATCACAGCGTTTGTGGAATTGTGGAGTGGTTTGGCTTGGAAGGGACATTAAAGACCATGGGGTTCCAACCCCCTGCACTGGGCGGGATCCTTTACACTGTCCCAGGGTGCCCCAAGCCCCAGTGTCCAGCCTGGCCTTGAACACTTCCAGGAATGTGTTCCACAGCTTCTCTGGACAGCCTGTTCCAGGGCCTCACTACCCTCACAGGGAAGAATTTCTTCATAACATCTAATCTAACCCTGCCCTCTGTCAGTTTATAGCTGTTCCCCTTGTGCTGTCACTCCAGACCCTTGTCCAAAGTCCCTCTCCAGCTCTCTTTGAGCCCCTTTCGGCACTGGAGGGGGTTCTAAGGTTTCACAGAGCCATCTGGTCACCTCTCCAGGATGAACACTCCCAGCTCTCTCAGTCTGTCCCCATAGCAGAGGTGTTTCATCCCTCTGAGCATCTTCATGGGCTCCTCTGGGCTCATTCCAGCAGGTCCATGTCCTCCTTACACCAAGGGGAACCCAGAGAGGGCAATCCATGGGCGTCCCTTCCTGTATAAATTGTGCTTGCATTGAAGAAGGCACCCTGGCATATCTGGAACAGGCAGGTCTGGTGTCACTGCTCACTCAGACCTGACTCAGGCTGTGTAGGATCGGGTTGTTATATTTAGGTGTTCAGCTCTTCTAAGAAACAGTTGTGTTGTACTACTCAAGGAGTGCTGGTCACTTACAAAGCTTTTTAGTCATGGTTTATGCTCCAACTTTATTCCTCTTAAAATGAGACATTCCACACATTGTGGTTCTGCTGCAGTTTTCTCTCACCTTGATGCAGCTTGCTCACATGGTGTCATTGGAAATACCAAAATACAGATTTGGCTTCTGTGCTTGAAGAACTGAGCTTGAGTGCCTCTCTTTCATAATTATCTTGTTTTGTGGGATCTGCTGGTTCAGTGTGAACATTTTTTGTTTACCTGGCTGTGTGGGATTTTATCCTTTAAGTGAAAGGCAAGATGGTTTTTGGACATTGTCAGTTTGATTCACACACCTTATTCAATGAAATCCTTGTGGTCTGAGTAGTATCCTGCTACTTATTAACCTCTGAATTATTCCAAAGTTAATCCACGTGGCCTGGAAACTTGAGTAAGCATCTCCTCTTCCATCCCGCTCCCTCAGTTTTTCCAGGTGCTCCAAATGAGCCTGCTGAACACCAGTTGCCATTGGCTTGGGGTGCCCTGGAGAGCCCTAGGTTGGCCTAAGATAATGGAACTGCCATGCACTTTCTCATTAAAGAGCCCAGGAAATTGGCAGTAATTAAAAATACGGAAGTTAACTAAATAGGGCTGTCTCTGAAGAGCAGTGCTTCTGTCTGTGCTCTCCCCATCACTTCAGGAACAGGCTTCTCAGCAGTAATGTCTAATTTATGATTTTTAAAGGCAGCCCTAAGAGAAAAGGGCCAATAGAGGTGTGGAGTGTCAAGGCAGGAGCTGTCCTGCGATAAATGGCTGTTGCAGGAAGGTGTTGGACCATCCTTTACTAATAGAAAGCTTCAGCCAGGTCTGACCAGAGGAAGATGAATGGGGAATGTGCTGCTTTTGGGAAATGCAGTGCAGGATTCCCAGGCCTCCCAGCATACCTGCTGCCCTCTCCTCATTAATCAGCTGTTCCCAGCACTGACACGGCATCAGGATGGAACAGGTCACTGCTTCTGCCACTCTCTGTCCCCAGGCAGGGCCCTCAGGAGGGCTCCCACTTCCAGGGGAGGGATGGAGATGCCCAGCAGGACAGGGCACAGGCTGGGGGACATCCAGCTCTGCTGCTGGGGACTGCAGGAGGCACCTGGCTGCACCTGAGCCCTGTGGGTGCTGCCTCGTGTCACTCAGCCCTTGTCATTCGTGTGTTGGGAGCTGCAGGTTGCAGCCCCCGTGGAGTGAGGCTGCTGGTGGGTGGGACAATAAAGCTCTGTGATCCTACAAGCTTACAGCAGGAGACAACGAAGGGATGGCACAACTGGGACTGAAACAACATCATCATCATCATCAGTGCAACAGTGTACTGTCCCCCAGCTGAGAGAGAGAATTTCAGTTTTAGGGGGTGGGGCAGGGCAAAATAAATGAACGTTTTTGTAAGCACAAGACTTAAAACAAAAAAACACAAAAGGATGAAGCAAGTAGCATCTGTGAGATCCTGTTCCCTCCCTTCTGTGTTGATACAAGACCTCCTGTCTCTCCCCCTCTTCCTCAGCGCTGAAAGAGCTGTCAGCATTTGATTTAGGTGTCACAAGAGCCTTACAGAGTGCTTGGATTGACCTCTTGAAGTAAAACAAACTTTGTAATGGGATTAACTGGCTTCTTCCTTAATACTTGCCGTTTTCACACGCCTTCCCTTCGCGCGGCACTGGCAACTGCACCAGGATGATTATTGGGAGCCAAAACATGCACCGTCTGCCACACTGCTGCGAGCTAGGATGAGTTTTTGTGTGCAGCCCTGTCATCCCTGCCCAGGAGGCCCGCAGTAATGAGCTGTGTTCATTAGGCAGTCCTTCTGATCCTTCCCATCACAGCGGCAGCAGCGTCATTAGTGGGGAATCGCCGTGGGCAGACATTTCCTAGCTGGCCTCTGACCTCCCCACGGCTCTGACGTGGGGCACCCTGGGCTGCTGCTGCCTCAGCCCTGAGTGAGCCATTCCCATCCCAGTGATGGGAATACCCCGGGATGCTGCAGCAGGAGCAGCCTGGCCGGGGCGGAGGTGCCGGTGAGTGAGCGGGGAAGGAGGGCACAGCCAGCCAGCCCTGCTGGGGGAGCCTGGGAATGGGAATTCTGAGGGGTTTCGGCCACTCCCCACACACAAATGAGGCATCAAATCCCACTGGGAGGTCTTGCCGTGCTTTGTAGATGTGCAGATGTCAAGTGGGACGTGGGTGGTGACCCTGGCACCCCGTGATCTGTGGTTTGCTTTCTCAGCTGAGAGGAGATGGGGATTGAGAGGTGGGATTTGGGAAGTGCACCAAGAGCACCTTGTGTCACTGGTTATGGTTTTGTGTTCAGGGTGGCTGGGGCAATGGGAATGCTAATGAATGAGGTGTGAGTAAAAAGGGTGACCTCCTGATTCTTAATTTCACAGGCACTCGGGGGGGGAAGCCTGATCTTTTTTTAATGGAACATTTTAAGAAAAGCAAGTGGCTGCATTACAAGCAATCTTCCTGTCAGATACACGCAGGTCTGGAGTCTGTGGTGGTGCAGAAATGTAGGAGATGCAATCATCTAACAGTTCTTCTCTTTTGCTTTTAAAAGATGTAAATTTTGAAAGGATCTGCTGCTGGGTGTCAAAGCACTGTAGAGGTAGCAGATGACATTGTGTCCCCAACCCCGAAGTGTCCACCAAAGGCCCTGATTACCATGCTATTCATTTCTGGTCATGAATCCAGATATTCTTATTAGTGAGACTTCTGGCAAATGCTTTGATTGGAAACCCCATCCTTCTCAAGGTAGCCGTTTAACCTTCCCTAAGAACACTTCTCAAAAGCTACAGAAGGCACCAGAAAAGAACCAGCTCAAATCTCAGCCACGACTGACACGCTTCTCCTGTTTGCACTTAAATCACACTTGTCAGTTTGTGAGGTACAAGCCAGGAGTTTGCTGCCGTGTCTTGAAATTAGACAGAAACCAACACAAACCTGCAGAGGGTTTTTAATCCAAACACGGTGTTGGGATTTCCCTGCTCTACAAATGTAGACTCGTGGCTAGAAGAAGATATGAGATGTTGCCTCTTGACAGTTCTTCGCTGCTGCTTTGCTTAAATTGTGCCCGGAGGCGATTGCAGAGGTTTGCACAATCCAAGGGAGGGTTCTTAGGGAAGAGCCGGTGTTTGGCAGGCACGAGGGCGAGCCCTGCCTGTGCTCCTGTGGGTTATTCTTGCCTTTTAACTGCATTAAGTCCCCTGTCATGTCCTGGCTCTGCCATTGATCAGTGCTAAACAGCAGGACGTGCTGGCTGGGCAGAAAGGCAGCGCTACCCGCTCATTAAGATATCTAATTACTGAGGGGAAAGGTAATGCTGTGCTTCGAGCAGTGAGGTGTTAGACAAATGCTTGGGGATGTCACTCTGATGGCAGTTCTTAGGCAGGTGAGTCACTTCTGGCTGTCACCCTGCTCTGTGCTGTGCTGGGATGGAGTTAATGGGCACACACATCCCTGGGCCTGCTCAGAGCTGCGCTTGCCTTGCACGCTGAACACATTTGTGCTTTGCCACTGCTTGAATCTGTGACTGAGGCTGGGTTTGGCGAGCCTGGACCCGGAGCTGGTTGGCAGAGTAGTCAGCTCTGTGTAGCAGGGCTTACCTGGCTGTGTTCCCTGATAACCTCCTGCTTCCTGCAGCTTTCATCAGAGCCTCCCCATCAGCACAGCCCGCGGCCGGCCACGGTGGGTGACACGCCAGGAATGCTTATCAGGGGCCATTGTGCTCTTATCCAGCCCTTCAATAATACATGGCATTGATTTCTGCTGTGTTGAATACTATATAGTGTTTACATTCCCCAGAATAATTCAGCAGGGTAAACAGATAGTATTCTTTGGAGGTAAAGTCAATATTAACAGCGTTGGGGAGAGCACTCCTGTCTCTCTTTGATGGAAAGCAACCTTTTCTCTTGCCTGGGCTTCGAAGGGGCTGTAATTTCTGCAGAGCAGTGTTCCCTCAGAATGCCTGTCAGAGGCAGTGGCCCCTGGGGCTGGTTTGGGGATCCAGGATATTGCCTGTCAGCAGTTTTTGCAGGCAGTAAATTCTGCTGCTGCGAGTGCCTTTGGCTGTTTTCTGGGACTGTGGCTATTCACAGCTTCAGTTCAAAGGTGGAAGCCATCCATTATTTATCTAGTTGACCTTCTGGAGCAATTTGAGGTGTATTTGTGCAGAGGATCTGCTGGAATTGCCTGTTAGAGGGTAAACTGAGGATGCTGATGGAAATTCTGTGGTGAAGGCTGCCAACAGCTCCCGTGGCACACTGCTTTGTGGCACTGTGCACTCAGGTAGCCTCTGGCACAACTGCACATCTCCCAGCTGCACACATGGCACTGTGAGCACTGGAATCAGCCCATCCTCAGGCTTAGAGCTGCACCTGCAGCTTCAGAGGTTTTGTGCTGGTGCTGTCCTGTCCTGCACGTGCTGCTTTGAGTAGCAGCAGCTCAGGAAGTTGCTCCGTGGTGGTGCCTCTTGGAGCATGGAGGAGGAAGGTTCTTTGTGCCTCTCTTGGGGGGATGTCACTGGTGCCATGGGGGTATTGAAAACTTTGGGTTTTTTCCTTCCTGGAGAGGCTGAGATCTGCCAGGTGTCCCGAGTGCTTTTCTCATCCAGAGGCTCTCCTCCTCTCTCGTGGTTTTTGGTGTTTTCTAGCACCTCATTAAACAAAGAAAAAACTCACAGGATGAAACAGTTCCTGCTTAAATAGACCCTGACATCATCATAAATATGCAGAGCTCTGTATTGCTCGTGGAAAACCGGCAGGCCAGGAGTTGATGGAGCCTCTGGGCAGAATATGAATGCCTTGATTTTTCTCTCCCCCTGAGCAGCAGTGAAGAGGGCTGTGAGGACCAGCCAGCAGAGACCCAGCTATAATTGCTTGCCTGGAGCAGTAACATATTTCTGCACACCAGCTGAATACCAATGAGGACAGAAGGAAGGAAGGTATCAAACAGAACTGCAGGCAGGAGGAAAAGGAGGATGAGTGATTAAAGGAAGGACTCGGAGGCCAAGACTGAAGACAATAGGCTAGTTCTGATTAGGGCATTTTACCAGGGAGGGATTTGGGGTTTTAATGAATTTTTTCAGGAGCTGAATGCATTGCAGAGCTAGTTGGTGAGAAAGGGGCCAGCAGTGTGACCCCAGGTGCCACTGGAAAGGCTGCTGCAAAGACAGAGGCAGGGAGAGGGGAACTGAGCCCAGGATAACTTAACTGAGAGCAAGCTCATCCTTTTGAGATTGGTGAGATTAGATTTCTCACTTGGGCCTTTTCCTTCCCAGTTCTCCTTTCTGTAATTGCTCTCAAGAACCTGTGCCATATGCTCTGGGGTGACCCTGCTTGAGCAGAGAGGTTGGACCAGGTGACCCACTGTCCCCTTCAACCTGAGCCATTCTGGGATTTAGGTTTAAGCAGCAAGAACCTTTGAAATCCCCTTCCTCTGTAATTGCCAACTTAGCACAGAGTTTTATTCACCCCTTGTGAGCTTGGAGATGATAATCAGGGGGCAGACCAGCTCCTCCATGACCACAGAACTCCAAAGGAGCTCCCCAGCAACGCTTCCCTGCTCTTCTGACTGCTCCTGCAGGGCATGGCTCAGGCCAGGGATGCCATGGATGGTGCTGGCTGCACTGCCTTTTCCAAGGCTGCTCCATGAAGGTGTGGAATGAGACTCAGTTTATTTGAATTCTGTCCTTAAGGAGAAAAAAAAAAAAAATCAACCCAGCCCAAAGCAGCATGATGTAACTTTCAAGCCTAAGGTGAGAGGAAGCCCGCAGCCTCACAGGATGTTTTGGATCAGTTTAGATGCTTTGAAAGCACATACAACCCATGAACAGCCTCTGAATTATCCTTTAGGGTCTGATAACGGGAACTAAACATGGAGATCTAATGAGCTAAAAATAATGCTGGAAAGAACAGGCTTAGTGTCTCATGAGTCACCGAATGTCAGCATCTGCCTTTTCTTCCTGAAATAATGTCGTGGAGACTTTGGAGGAGCTAGGGGTGGGGGGGAACGAAGCCTGGCAGTGCAGCCCTCATTGCTAAGCTCCAAAATCCTCACCTGTGTCCCTTTCTGTGGGCAGCTGCACGTTAAAAATAGCCTAGGAGAGGCTGTTTCCAGGCAGCAGCAGCAGCAGCAGCGTTGGAGGTACCTGGGCACCGGGCGCTGCTCCCCGCTGATGTCACGGCTCTGCAGGGACCAGGACTGCGATGCTGCTCCCGGGTCTCGGCCAGGCCAAGGATGTGGGATGTGCTCAAAGGCTTCCAGCCGTGCCCCAAAGCAGGGAGGCTGCTCAGAGCCGGGAGCTGCAGCAATCCCGTGCCCCTTTCCTACACCGACAGTGCAAACAGGCTTTGCTGCATGAGTGGCGTTCAGAGGTTTGCCTTGGGGGGTGTTTTGAGAGGGGAAGGAGCGTGTGGGTTTGATCTATATCCTGCACATCGTGTCCAGGAAGCCTGAAAGGGGTAAATGGGAGGAATGCACTCTCATTTTCACCTCCATTAATTTTATCGGATTGCGGCGTTACATTTAGATGGTAATTGCTGGAGATACAGAGGGAAGGAGAGGGCAGATTGCCCTGTTGCTCCCTGGCTGATCAGCTGCAGGGATTCTGGTTTTTTTAAAGCCACATATGTAGGGAAAGGTGCTGTCATGTAGTGTGGTGTTGGGCTGAAAACATCCTTTTTGTACTGGAAATGTTATTTGCTTTGTTAGAGGGAATCGGTGAATGGGGCTGCACAGAAAGGAGAGATTCCTGCTAGCAGCCAGGTGCAAAAGGTCTCAGCCTTCCGAAGCATCATAATGTGCTTTATTTGCATGAACTTTCTGAGCCAGCTTTTCAAAAGCAAGCAGAATTACCAGCTCTGTTTGGTTTTCCCCAGCCCAGCTGATGTAGGGAATTGGAGCCGAATTGAGAGCAATGTAACCTTTTCATTTAAGGGGGGCGTGGGGAACAACTTAGTTGGAAAAACCTACCCCTAGCTGAGCAGGTGGTGGGCCCACAGTGTCCTGTTTCCAAAGAGGAGCTCTGTATGGGTATTTACAACTCCATAGAGAGCCTGCTTTGGGATTTGTACATTTTAATGTGCTGCTGCCTTTTCCCTTGCTGCCACCAGCTCTGAAATGGCTGTGGTGATTCCTGTACTGCCCATGCTCTTCAGGCTTTTAGGGCACTAACTCGCAGTTGCTGATGTGAATAGAAACCCAAATATTTTCTTACCAAAGCCTCCCAGCTGAGCCCTGCCTCAGCGCTGTACCCTTTGTACAAGCCCGTGTCCTTTGCCAAACATGGCCCGCAGCTTCCACCTGCTGTTCAGAGCCAGAACGGCAGCTCTGCCCTAAGCCCAGGAAAATAAAAATCATGGAATATCCCCAACTGGAACCCACAGGGATCCTTGAGTCCAGCACAGGACCATCCCCAAAAATCCCACCACGGGCCTCAGGGTGTTCCCCAAACCCTTCCTGAACTCTGGCAGGCTCGGGACTGCAACCGCTTCCCTGGGAGCCTGTTCCAAATATTAATGCAAATTTCAATCCCAAGTGCTGAAAGTTCAACGAGATGAAAGTGGAGTTTGAATAACAATATAGAGCAGGTGCTGCTAAGGCTTTTGGTTTGGCTCAGGTTAGTATTTGATGAGTTTTCCCAGAACTTGGATAGAAGAGGTGATTTCCACTGCTCAGATGAGGCAGTTTGTAGCTGTTTTAAGAAGGGATGTGCTCTCAGTTCTACAAAGTGTGTTGTTCTTCTCTTTTCCAGCTAAAAACCACAGTGACACCCAAGTGTTCTTCTACCTGTGGATTATCTTCTGTTTCATCAGCTCTTGCTATACCCTCATTTGGGACCTGAAGATGGACTGGGGTCTCTTTGACAAAAATGCTGGTGAAAATACCTTTCTCCGAGAAGGAATTGTCTACCCACAGAAAGTGCGTATGCAGCCCGCCCTTACCTTAGGGACAGCCTTGTAACATTTTAACCAGGCTTGCTGAGTTTTAGAGCATGTTGGGGTTGGCCACTGGGGCATTTCAATGCTCCAGGCTGGGGTTTTCCAGCAGTGGAGCTGATTTGTTTCCAAGAGATCATTTCTGTTGGTTTTGCTTGAGTCTGAGCAGCAGATTCTGTATCTCCCCGAAGAGCTGATGAGTCTTTTCTATGCAGAAGGTGTTTGCTGAGCTGTTTTGTTCTTGTTGCTCCTCAGGCATACTACTACTGTGCCATTGTAGAGGACGTCATCCTGCGTTTTGCGTGGACCATCCAGATCTCCCTCACCTCCATGCAGATCTTCCCCTACGCTGCCGACATCATTTCCACCGTCTTCGCCCCGCTCGAGGTGTTCCGGTAAGGCTGCTGGGCTCAGCACCTCGTGGCTCTTGCAATGATTGTCACATTTTTGTTCTGCAGCATCAGCATGGGGGGGAAGCGCCTGGGTGCCTGGATGTGGAATTATACTGGTTTTTATTTCAAGGAGACCAGGATTAACAGGAATATTTAATTCAAGCAGGGTGAAGAAAGGGGTAGGGGGCTTTGCCACAGTGTGGAGCTGAGTCCTTCACACTGAGTTTGCAGTTCCTTCTGAACCATAATCTTGAGGGGTTAGTCTTTACCAAATTTCTCTTTGAAATTTCCCGTTGAAACTTCACTTCATCCTCCAGCTTCTCATCTTCAAACCTCTGCTTCTTTTCCAAATTCTAATTTGTATCCTGCATCATTGATTTGGATGCTTCAAGGTTCCAGGACCTTCAAACACCTTTACTGTAGCTGGAAACCCACGCCCACAGCTTCCTGGGAAGAACTTGAACCCGACCCTCACTCATGTGGATGCTGCTGGAGGCGGCCTTTGGCTTGTAATGCTTGGTGCCTCCATGCTCTCCACATTAGGGCTGTCAGCATCAGGACAGGGAATAAGCCTGACGGGCTCTGTTCTTCTCCAGGGGAAAGATGTTGCAGCAGGTGCTGCTGTTAGTCCCTGGATGGGGGGGGTTTATCTTCTTTTTTCTGTTAGAGCCGGGACTAAATGCTCGGGAGACGCAGTTCGTGTTCGGACTCAGATGTTTATTAATTCTTTTCTATAGTACAGTCTCAGGTTGTGAGTTGTAGCTAGCAAGGTAGAAAATGGCTTCATCTTTAACTCTTTCCAAGGTCTTTTAAGCACAAACTGTCCAATTATGAAATGACACCTATACTATTTTTACTTTTAACCCAATAACCAAACACCCATGGCCTGCAGTGCAGATTTTTCTACCCAATTACAAAAGACCACCCAAAGCCATGAAGAAGAAAGTGAAAGAAGAACTTAACCTATGCCCTGAATTCTCCATCTTGCTTTATATATATTACTACATATAAAACCTTGGTATATAAATATATTATATATTATATATTTATTTAATATATTTTACCTTAGTAAAAATCAAAGCTTTTCACCCTATTCACTTCTATTTAAACTACACACCCATAATCCCAGGGCTATCACTCAATTTTGGAAGCCTCCTCCATGGCCTCAGGTCAATGCAGTGTTTGCTTGGACATCAGTGCCTGTCAGCACAGAAAGCCCAAAATTCTCAGTGCCCAGGGTTCCAACACCTGCATGTCTCTCCAGGTGCACATCCCGATTTTTGGGCCCTAGAGATTTTAGCCTGCTGGTAGCTGCTAACTCCTTTAGCACAGGAACAGTTTCTTAGGAAAGCTTTTTCCCAAACAGTTTTGGCAAAACAGCTATCCTGTCCCAAAATTGTCTTCTCCAGGTGGTGTTTGCCCTTCTGGTTCTCAGAGAGAGTTGAACTTGGGTCTCCTGCGTGGTAGGCAGGGACTTCAGCTACCGCACTACTGGGGAAGGTCATTTGGGGAAAGGATAGTTGTTTTCCCAAAGTTTTTTGGGGGAAAAGCTTTCCTAAGAAATTTTCCCTTGGGAAAGGAGTTAGCAGCTGTTGGAGTCCAGGATATCCCTCTGGCCGCCCTGGAGGGTTTGGAGACTGGACAGGGGGTCTGGGATCTGTACAGGGGGCTCAGCCAGCCTCACACAGAGCCCAGGAGGACACTGCCCTTGATTCCTGGCCATGGGAGTGAATACTCACAGGCAGGAAGAATCACAAACCGAAAGAATTTAAAATAAGTAGTAGCTAGTTTATTATACAGTGTAAATGTAGAATCTAGGATTTTTAGTATATGGGGCTGAAGAGACAAGATGGAGGAATTGGGGAGTGGCCCCTGTTCTCCTTGTTCTTGCTCTCATCTCCAATCTTTTGCTGAGTTGGATTTTAGAGATTGGTTTAGAGTAGAACTGACATGTTAGCATAGGTAGTAGGTATTGGTACAATTTTGTAAATAAAAAGTACGTTGTGGACGGTGGTTGGGTCAGGGGTACTGTATATAAGGTGCGGGGCTCTCTGAGCCGCCCCAGTCCCCCGCGTGTCCTGCTCTGCTGGGGATGCCTTGCAAAGCTGGGAAAGAACTGAGAGATAATTAAGAATAAACAACCTTGATAACACAGACTGGTGGACTCAACTTGTCGTCTCTGGCTCTGGTGTGAAACACTTTGGGCAAAGAGAAGACAGAAAACCTTATTACCTCGGGGAACAGCAACCCCGAGGAGAATCTCAGGGCACAGCAACCCTGAGAGCAGCTACCAGCAGGCTGAAATCTCTAAGGCCCACAAATACCAGGCCCACACCCAGTGCTTGAAATGCCCGTACAAGGGGATCTCGGTGGGTGACTCCCCCTTTTTCTCTGCCTCCATCCCTCCCTCCGTGCAGGCGGTTCGTGTGGAACTTCTTCCGCCTGGAGAACGAGCACCTGAACAACTGCGGCGAGTTCCGCGCTGTCAGGGACATCTCGGTGGCGCCGCTCAACGCCGACGACCTGACGCTGCTGGACCAGATGATGGACCAGGAGGACGGCGTGCGCAACCGCCGCAAGAACAAGCAGTGGAAGCGCAGCCTCAGCGTGTCCCTGCGCCGGCCCCGCCTCGCCTCGCAGTACGTGTGCCCTCTGCACGGCCACCCAACCGCCCTGCAGATCATTCCTGCCTGGCGGTGCTGGGATGGGAGCCCTGGGATGGGAGTGCTGGGCTGGGAGCCCTGGGCTGGGAGCCCTGGGCTGGGAGCCCTGGGATGGGAGTGCTGGGCTGGGGATCCTGGGCAGGGAGTCCTAGGCTGAGAGCCCTGGATTGGGAGTCCTGGATTGGGAGTCCTGGGCTGGGGGTCCTGGGCTGGGAGTGCTGAACTGGGAGTCCTGGGCTGGGAGCCTGGGGTTGGGAGCCCCGGGCTGGGAGCCCTGGACTGGGAATTGCACAAAGATTTTAGCCCAGCCTCCAAAGGGAGGGCAGGTCCAATTAGTAAATGACCGTGCCTCTCTCTGTCTGCCAGGAAATTAATCCATCCTTGACACCCATTGGGGTAAACTGTCAGAAAAGGGAGTTCCCCTCCTTACAAGGCTCCCCTCCCACAGAAAATAGTCTGCCAGGGGTTGTAAATGCAAACTGGAGGAGAGGTTCTCCTCAACCAGACATTTTGGGGACTGACAGAAAAGAGCGAGAGGGACTCTTTACACATCAGAGTGACAGAAGGGGCAGTGGTTTTAAAACTGACAGAGGGCAGGGTTAGATTAGATATTAAGAAGAAATTCTTCCGTGTGAGGATGGGAAGGCCCTGGCACAGGTTGCCCAGAGAAGCTGTGGCTGCCCCTGAATTCCTGGAAGTGTTCCAGGCCAGGCTGGATTTGGCCCTGAGCAATGTGGTCTAGTGAGTGCATCCCTGCCTCTGGCAGGAGGCTTGGAACCAGATGATCTTTAAGGTCCCTTCCAACCCAAACCATTCTATGATTCTGTATGATCCCAGTTATTCTTTGGTTAAGGTTCATAGGTAAGATCTTAGACTCCTTCCTCTCTCAAATACAAACCCATACATTTTTTTCTTCCCACCCATCATTCTTGCACCCCAAACGTTTCCCCACCCTGCACCCCTGAACATGCCCAGTGTGTGTTGTCCCTGCAGTGCCTGTGTTGCTCCAGTGTCCCTCCTGCCCTGGGGGCACAGCTGTGGAGCCCTGCCCTTTGGCCAGGGAACAAGCCCAGGCTCCTCAGGGATGCTGAGGCACAGCGGGTCAGGAGTGTTGTGCAATCCCTGCAGCACTGCATGGGAGGAGCAGGAGGAGCAGGGTGTGCTCTGGCCCCAGGGCCGTGCTTGGCTCCTGTCCCTGCACGGATGGGACCAGTACAAACAGCCTAGAGAGTGAGAAATGTTATGCAAAGGGAATGTGGCCCAAAGCCTGGTGGAATCCCCTGCAGCCATGCCCATTTACCCCTCAGACATGCAGTGAGTGCAGACGTGCCAGGCTTATCCCTAAAGAACCTCCCGTCCTTCCTGCAGCCCAGCAAAGGGAGATGGAGCAGGAACAGCCCTGTGCATCCTGCAAGGGTTTGCTGGAGTTCTGTGGGGAGGGCTGGGGGGTGCTGCACACCCAGCAGTGCCGTGTCCCCAGCCATGCCACAGCCTGGCAGGTGACACTGGCCGTGGGCAGAGCGTGCCCAGCACGGTGTGCAGTGGGCAGTGCCACTGGAGGAGGATGCTGAGGGACATCTGGGGCATCTTTACAAGGCTCTGCTATTCCCAGGGAGAGTGGGAGGGTGTGAAACAGTTCCAGTAGATTGTTTATTCCCCCTCTGCATAAGAAAGACATTTTTTTTCCTTTTTTTCATTCCCCCAAGTGCACTGTGGGTTTGCTGTCTGCGTGTCATTCCAGGAATTCCTGCTCCCCAGTGACTGTTTCATGTTTTTGTTTTTTTCCAGATCCAAGGCTTCTGACACAAAGGTATTGATAGAGGACCTAGCAAACGAAGTGAACACATGAGATGGCCACGTTCTCTTATTCCACATCCTTTGTTTTCTCGTTCTGTTTCCCTCTTCCCCAAGTAACCCGAGCTCTGGTACAGATCCAGCTGAAAACAGGAGAAAACACTGAACATGTTTTCCGAGCTCTTCCAGACCAGATCCTATGGACTCCAACAAGCTCACTGTGTTTCATTTCTTTTCTTCTGGGTTAATTTTAATGTTCTATTTTAAACAAACAAACAAACAAACGAATAAAAATATTTTACTTTGTTTTGCCAATAAAGAGGACAGTTCAGGAAAGAAGGATTGTTTACAGTCTCAACAAGGACATACAAACCTTATCTGGATAACGAAGCATCATAGGGACTCCCTCATGGGACAGTGCTGACAGCACACTCAGTTTCTGCTTGGCCCGGTTTTGACTGGTTGAAACCGGACTTTTTAAATCAATTTTTTTTTTTTTTTTGGTTGGGTTGTTGTTTTTTTTCAGTTGTTTGGGGTTTTTTTTCCTTCATATCCAGCGCTGAGGCACTGGCTGCACTTGCAGGAAAAGTGCACTTAGAGCAGTATCTTCATTCATGAAGCTACTTTTTAATTTGATGTAACTTTTCTTATAATTTTTTGGAAATATGATGTATCTGTTGCGTATAGTTTTCACATTATTTATGAAACTTAACAACCATATGAGAGTGATTTTGAGTCCTGTGCAATGAAGGTTGTAATGGTAAAATGAAGTGGGGGATTGTAGATCTCCATCTCCAGGGTTGTGGGGTGATGCCCCTGCAAATACCCCTCTCATGAGACAACTTGTGTGTACCTTCTCTCTCTTTTATTTCTTTGCAATTTTATTTTAAACCAAAGTTTCTCTTTCTGATTTTTTTTTTAGCTGCTGCTACTGCTTCTGGGCATGTCTCTCGTGCCAGTTCAAAGCCAATCTCTCCATGTATGAAAGTAGTGCAGATGATCCTAAGGAAAGGAGAGTTGGTTCCACCAACAGCTCAAAACACTGGGCAAACAAAGGCTCTGGAACTTCATCCTCCAGATCCAACAGTACTTTTCCAAGCCTTAGGTGTGTCATGAGGGCATCTCAGTCCGAGCAGGGAGCTTTTCAGGAGTACTCCAGCAGCCCAGCCAAGTGGGACAAGGCGAGGATGGTGACAGTTCCCATGGGACAGCCATCATCAGGCTGGGGCTGAGGAGTGCTGGTGTGTTTCAGGGAGCCTGGAAAGAACTGCGGTGTGCCACCTGATGGGGAAGGTGAGATAGAAAACAGCTCTTCTGTGGCTTCTGGGTTTGCAAAAAGCCTCTGTTGGGCACTGTCCAGGTGATCTGCCCCTTGACTCATCTCATTCTCCCAGTCTGGAAGTGGGATGCTTGAGCAGACTTGGGTAATGGAGCAGATGATGTTGGAAGAGAGATGTGAATTCGATGGTCTCCTTGGTCTCCTCTCCTCCTGGGAGGGAGCCATGGGGGCCTCAGAGTCCTGTCGTCCTTCCCTTGGCACACCTTGGGTCTGCAGGGGAAGGGTGCAACTCCTGAAGGAGGGTCCTCACCTGGTTGGTGGCAGTTTGGGCAGTGGAATTTTGCAGGATTCTCTCCTCGGTTGCTGTTTGGTGGTTGTTTCCCTTAAGCAGCACAGTGTCTCCCACATGTTGCATTTCCTCAGTTTGCCTGCTGTGCCTCTTGCCCAGAGGAACTGAAGAAGGAAACTTGGTTCTCTTCATTTATTTGGAAATAGATTAAAACCCATGGTGGTGGTGCTGCTCCTCTCATCTCCCTGCGTGTGGGGCTGCTCTGGTGGGAGCAGAGCCGGGGCTGTGCTGTCCATCTTCCCTGGATTCCTGTCTTTCCCTCCCTTAGATCAGTTCATACATGAAACGGAGCATTCCCGTTCACATGGAAGTAGAGCCTGGGATTTGAGGCCCCTTAAAATATTTCAGGTTCCTAATTTGCATTGGTGCCATGTCCAGACCATGTGTAGGTATTTCCAGCAGTGGGGAATGGAGCTGTCTCTGCCTGGGGAGGTTAGGGGAGGGCAGCTGCACTGGGGGGAGGCAGTCCAAAATTATTTGGATTCATTCAAGTCAAGTAACACCACTGGGTGTTACTTAAGCAAGTGGGGTTTTTATACAAAGAATCTGAGCTTTACTAGTAATTATCTTCCTTTCAGAGGGAAATTAAAAATACAGAGATGTTGTGAGCAATTTGGTCTAGTGGAGGGTGTCCCTGCCCTTGGCAGGGGTTGGAACTTTGTGGTCCTTAAGGTCTCTTCCAACCCAAACCATTCCGTGGTTCTGTGATTTGGAAGGGATGCCAGTCCCCTGGGAGCACTCTGCCTTCCTCAGCTGGGCTGGGGAGGGCAGGGCCTGGCTGGGTGACCTGTGTCCATCTGTCCATCCTGCTGCTGCACCGTCTGACCCTCTGCTTCCCAGCCTGGTGGGGAGGGTCAGGTTGAAAGTGATTAAATTCTTACTCTGTTGTTTACCCAAATCCTTGTGGGAAGCAAGAACTTGGTATGTCCATCTGCTCTGCTCCTTGCTCTGCTCTTTCTCTTCCCTTTTTCTGTCTTTGCTGGCAGGAGAAGTAAGGAAAGAAAAAAGGGAGGTGGCATGCTATGATGAGCAAACATTATCTCCTAAAATAAAACATTGTCCCTTTTGGCAGTGAAGATGCTGTCTCGGGGGAAAGCAGCCTGAATTCCCAGAAGTGTGGCTTTTAAAGGCTCCTAGCTCCCAGCCCTGCCTGTTCCCTCCCTCCCAGAGATTTCTGAGAAATCAGGCGTGCAGATTCCTCCTGAGAGCGAGCACTAAAGCCGGGATGGCTCCACATCTATGAGAACATCTGGCCAATAAAGGGAGACCTAATGAAGCAGAACAGATGGTGAGAGAAAACAGCCCTGTCGCTCCTTGGGAGCAGCAGGAGCGAGGGCAGTGGGGACATTCCTTCATTTCCTGAGCTGGCCTTTGCTCATGGGTGCTTGGAAACACTCCTGTGGGGAGAGCACCAGGGTGGAAGCCCAGAAGGACAGGGCAGCGTTAAAAGGAGCTGAGGGTGAGGGGGTTATCCACTGCTTTGAGTTGTTGGGATGCAGCTGGATGAGAGGTGGAAGCTGAGGAAGGTCTTCAAGCTCTGGCTTTCAGGTGTTGGGCTGTGCCTCGTGATTCAGTGGAGCTGAGAACAGCTCTGAGGATGGTGTGGAGCTGCTTTGGTCTGGTGAAACCCATCAGGATGGTGCAGTCTAAGGAGAGGAGATGCCACACTGGCATTTGGGACTTTTGGAGGTTCCCTTCGATTCCCTTGCCTCTTCATGCTGATCCTCTCCTGCTTCCCATCCTGTTGTGCCCCTGGGGATTTTGGGGTTGTAGGGGATGAGGTGTGCATCATCCAGAGTTTATTTGCAGGCTGGGGACCTCTGTGTGGCTTTGGGGCAGTGTCACCAGAAGCACCAGGTCCCTGTGCTTGGGCAGGCCAATGCCTTGTGCCATGGGTGTGTTCCTGGCAGGACAGCAGTGCAGGATTAGGATCTTTGGGCTTGGCAAGCAGGAGTGGGAGCTTCTGCAATGAGAACTGATGCTGTCCCAGCACCTTGTAAAAGAAATGCATTTGCAGCACTCCTGGCTGCAGCCTGTGTGTACCCAGTGAGCTCCTGCCTCTCTCATCCAGGTGCATTCCCAAGGTCAGCTGCTGTTCATCCTACGCCTTTCCCAACCCTGCTCCTGGCCCTCCTCATTCTCTCAAGTGTCTTTGCTGTTTGTCTGATTCCAATGAAAGGGGTCAGCTGGCAGCAGCCTTCAGCATGAACATCTTGGGATGGGAGAGATCTCTGGTGGAAATCTCAGCAGAGTTGGATCCTGCTGCTCCTACTTCCCTGAAAACGATTGTGCTGCTTGTTCTGCCTCTGTACTGGCGCTCAGCTGCAGCACCAGTGTGGCAGCAGGGAGGGGAGGCATGTTCCTGGTTCAGGAGATAACAATCCCTGGGGATTTTAATTCCAGCAAGCAGTGGGGTCAGTGTGAAGCCTTTGCTGTGTTTTGAACGGCCGAGTGGATTTGGCCTTGTCCTGCAGGGATGCTGCCGTGCTCTGCTCTCTGGGCCTCGGGGGCTGTGTCCCCAGCGTCAGGCCAGGTGCTGGGAAGTGTCCTGGGGCTGGGACAAGGCTTGGCACGTTGGGGACACAAAAGCCACTCTGCTCCCATGCTGCATCCCAGCTCCATGTCCTCCCTCCTCTCCTCCGCCCTTCTGCTTTGCACTCGCAGGGGGAAGGTGATCTTCTGCCTTAAACATTACTATTTTTTGTTTCATTTACATTTTTATTCCAGAAGGCAATCAGATTGTTTTGTCTCCTTGGTAAAGAGGGGCTGGGTCTCCTGGGGGAAGAGTGGGAAATCCCTTTGGTACCTCTGCAGCAGTCACGGCTGGGCTCAGTGGCTGTCACCTCATCAAACCTTGCCTCCTTTACATGACCCCAATCCCAAACTCTGCACCTTGGGGCGAGCGTCCCCGGCTGCCACTGTGGGGCTAAACTGGTGTGTCACCATCCCTGGGGGCTCCGGTCCCTGCTGCAAGAGCCCAGGAAAGGGACACAGCAGGGGAAGTGCCCCGATGCTGACACCCAGCGCTGTCCCCGGCGGGAGCCAGAGGCTGCCCGGGCCCCGGGCAAGGGGCACCGCCCCAGCCTGGCAGGGTGCCCCGCGGCCTGACAGTCCCTCAAGCTCTGTAAACCAAATTGCAAACTCTTCACTCCAGAGGAGAAATTGGGCATCCTGGTAGAAGTTGCCATGACCTCTCCATCCCGCAGCTCCTCGTGGCTTGGAAGGATCGGCGCTGGGAAGGGGCCCGGGGTGGAAATGCCAAAGTTCCCCCCAGGTCCTGCTGCCACCTTCCTCTCCCCCTCCCCACTGTGTTGGTCTAAATGATCTTTCTATGAAGCCCTGTAGATGTCAAAAGTAATTATGGAGTGTGATTAGTCCTCTGTGGGTGCTTTCTTTCTTCCCCCCTCCTTTCTCTTTTGCTATCCCCTTCTCCACTCTTCTGTTTTGGCTCAGTGGAAAAGGTGAGGACAAAGAATTGCCGCTTGCTTGGACTCATGGTGTATCTGTGACTGCGCTATTAGCTGTCTCCTCCTTCCTCCCCAAATGGATATAATTTTTGAAGTGTGGAATTCCCTTCTTGATAAGTAGGTTTAAAAAAAAAATACTGCACAATGTGATACTGTTTCATAGTTTCTAGGTGGTTGTATAAAGCAAAGTTACTGTGATTGTGTTTTTTCAAAGGAAAAAGTGATTGGTTACGAAATCTGTCCTTTTTTCATTATTACAAGCTCTTTGTTTTCCAATGATCTGACGGCTCTTTTGTCCCTGGTCTGTGTGTGTGTCTTCCCAAGTCCCACTGCTGTGGGACTGGCTCCTGCTGCTCCTGCTCTCCTGGGAGCTGTGGGACGTCGCTGCTGGCTGGAGGTGGAGGACACGCATGTCCTGGGAGGAGGGAGATTTCTGAGGAGGGCTTGGAGGTGGGCAGGAGGGGCTCACAGGAAGCAGCCCAGGGCTCACATCCAACTTGCCAGGGACTGGTGCTGGAGGAAACCTCCGGCCCAGACTCTGCTGTGCTGGCCAAGGGCTCGTGGTCCTTCTGAGAGCCTTTGGTTGCCTCTCTCCAGTCCAAGGTGGTGTTGTGCTGGCACAGTGGGTGACCAGAGGCTGAGCAGCCCAGCCCCGGGTTGTCTGGGGTCTGTGCTTTTATTTTGCTCTTTAAATCTCTTCATTGCCTCCTGCAATCAATCTCCCTCCAGATGAGAGCCCAGTGCCTTGAAATCACTCTAAGCCTGTTGCTGCTCGCAGCAGCCCCTTCCCGGAGGTTTAATCCCAGCCGCGGCTCCCTGCTGGCATTCCCTGGCTGCTGGCAGGAGCCTGGCTGGTGGCAGGAGCCCTCCTGCTGCCCTTGCTTTGGCACCTCACCCCACTCGGCTCGATGGGGACCTCTCCCAGGCGTGTGTCACCTCCCCAGCCCAGGCAAAGGAGGCAGGAGCCCTTTCTGGAATGCTGTGCAGGTAAGGATGGGTCTCAGGGGAGGTTGGGGACAGGGCGAGGATGGTTCCTCTGCGCTCTTGCACACAAAGCTCTCAGCTGGCCCTTCCCTGCAGGGGAAGATGCTGGGTGTGTCCCCCGGGGAGCCACCCCTGTTGTCAGCGCCCTTGGGCCCAGGTTTGGCTGTGATGGGGGCCCCAGGGTGGCCGGGGACATTTTAAGAAGATAGAAGTGATTTCTTGCTGCTCGTGCTGGCAGGGGCCGGTGCGGCCAGAGCCAGGAGGATTAAAACAATTTCATAATCCTGGTGATTTCCTTTTGATCGGGATTATGAAACCAATCACGAATATCAAAAGCCACAGCTTAAAGCAGCAGCCGGAGCGGGGCCGGGACGCCCCGGGCCCCCTCAGACCCCCGGTGCCCCCGGGCCGGCAGCCCTGGCACCCCCAGGTAAGCGCTGCCCACCCGGGGCCCTCGTCCTGCGTGGAGGGTCTCGGGGGGCGGGACGGGGTCTGGGTGCGTGGGGAGCGGGCACACGGCCCATGCCGGGTGCAGGGCAGGGACTGGGGATGGATGCACCGAGCGAGGCTCCCGCCGCCCTCCCGCCTGCAAGCGCCACGGCCCGGGCTCGCCGTGGCTCCCGGAAAGCGGGAGAATCGAGCCCAGCCGCACTCGAGTGATGCTCGCAGGGAGGTGCCGAGGGCTTTGCTGCTGGAGAAATCCCCCCGGCACACCCGGGAGGGGGCCCGGCCCCGCTCCGCCGCCTTCCCAGCCCGGACAAAGGACATTCCTGAGGGAGGGCCGGGGCAGAGCCCTCCGCCCCGGCCTGCGGGGTTCCGCTCCTGAGGAGCTCCCTGGTGCCAGCGCGGGGTCACCCCCTGTCCCCAGCGTGTCCGGGGCCGGCTCTGGCCGGGTGCCCCGGCGTGGGGTGCGCGGAGAGGAGGAGGAGGAGGAGGCCGGGGCGGGAGGCAGGGCCAGCCACGGCCCCACAGCCCAGCCAAGCGGCTGAGCTCGGGCTCGGCTGGAGGGGCCGGGATTTGCTGCTTCGGCCGTTTTTTTTTTTTTTAATTTCTTTTTTTCCCTCCCCTGCTTCCTTCCCTTCTTCCGCTTTCTTCTCCTTCTTCCCAGCCCTCTCCCGATGGTGCTCCGGGGGTAAGGACAGCCCTGGCATCCCGCCCGCGGCCCCGTCCCGCTCAGCCCGGGGCAGTGAGGGGCTGCGGGGCCCGCGGCGGCGATGGGGCCCGGGGGGTGTCACGGGGATGCTACCGCAGCCCCGGGCACGGGGGAGGCTCCTCCGGGGCTCCCGGCGGGGACAGGATGCTCCCGACGGGGTGCAGGAGGGCAGCGGCACCGGGGTGCCACCGGGAGCGCCGGGGGGCGCAGGGTCAGTGCCACGTGTGGCCCCGGGCCGGGGCGGAGCAGGGCCCGCGTCTGTGTGCCCGCACCTTCGGCCAGCTGTCCCCGGGAGGGGTTTCTGTTCTGCGGAGGTTTGGGGCCCTGGTTTGGCTCGGAAAGTGTCAGTTCCCTTCGGGGGTTCTTGCTGGGTGCCCCAGGGCAGCTGGAACAGTGTGGGTGGGCACCCGCTTTGGGGAACCAGCGATCCCTCACGGCTGCCCCGTTCCTCCCGCTCCCCAGTGGCACTGGCAGTGTCATTGCTCTGGCCTCGTGCTGTGTCACCTCCCTGTCCCCTTCCTCTCCAGGCCCACGCCGGTGGCATTTACCCCGCAGGGCAGGCGGGGTGATGCCCTTTGCGGAGGCACCAGGGTGGGTGGAGGGCCGTGCAGGGGTTCTCCCTGGCTTCTCTCCCTGCAGGCCTGATGGAGGGCTCCCCTCCCGCTGAGGCGCGGCGCCTGCCGCGGGCCCCGAGGCAGCACAGCCCGGGCGGCGGCCGCGGCCCGGCCCCGCCGGAGCGCCCCGAGGCCGCCCGCGGCCCCCACGCCGTCCTGGAGGGGAAGGTGAAGGCGCTGAAGGAGAAGCGGGGCGGGCGGCCGGGGACCCCCGCGGCTGCCCCCGAGCGCCCCTCGCCCAAGAAGCCGCGGTCCCGGCGGGGGAAGCAGCCGGGGGCGGAGGTGGAGCCGCGGGCTCAGCTGCGGACCTACCTGACGGATGGGCTGCTGGATGGAGGGGAGCCTGCCCCCGCCCCCCGCCCCGGCACCCCGGGGCTCTGGAGGGTCCCGGCGCCCAGGGGAGATGTGCCGGGAGGCCCCGAGCTCCCCCCGGACAAGGGCAGCAGGTCCTGGCGCTCTGCCTCCATCCATGAGAGACCGTCCCTGGATGAAGAGCCCCGACCCCCGCTGCGGGACCGGGGCCGTCCCCCTGTGTCCCCCCCCGGGGCGGAGAGCTGGGAGAGGCTCTCGCTGGCTGAGCGGGTGGAGAGGAACCGGCGGCTGCTGCAGGAGGTGCTGGGCCTTGCCGCACCCGGTGTGTATTTTGGGAAGGTGGTGGCTCTTCCAGGGCAGCTGGGGAAGTGGGAGGGAAAGCCTTTGGGGTAACGGGAGTCCTCAGGGCCATCCTGCAGCCTCCCATGCTGCAGGTGCAGCTCCCTGCTGCCTCACACCCCAGGCCTGTCCCATCCCCTTCACCGGGATGTCAGAGATGCTCGTGAGATGCTCTGGGTGGTATCAGTCAGTCCCTTCTGGTGTCCTGATGAGGAATTTCACTGCTAAAAGCAAGGGCAAGAAACTCAATTTCTGGGACATGCCAGGGCTGTGAGCATCACTGTCCCTTTGCAAGCTGCCACCAGAAAAGAGAATTAATTCCTCCTTTGATAGCATCTGCCCCTATGACCCCATGGCCCTATCCCCTCAGTCCCACACCTACAGCCTGGTGTTGTTGCCCCACGTTCCACTCCTTTGGGATCTCCCAGAGCCAAACATCTGCGGAGGGTGTTGGGATGGGATGGGATCTATGGGGGTGCCATCAGAAGGGTGGGGGCTGCCATCCAGCCAGGCTAATGCCTTGCCCTGTCCTGCATTTCAGAGATGCCAGCGAGCGATGGGGACTGGGACTCAGGGGTTTCTCTGCAGGATGCTGAGGGCTGCAGGTAGGTCAGTCTCAGTGTGGCAGAAATGGACATTTCCCTCTTTCCCACTCCCCAGGGTTGTATTTAAATGCACCTTTTGAAGCAGCGCCAGGGAAGGGCTGTGGAGCTGCTGGTGAGGGAGTGTGGCTGGGCTCCAGCAATGCTTTGTGTGACAAGGGACAGGAGACACCCCCTGGTGTCTGAGCACAGGACATCCCTGCCAGGACAGCAGGGCAGGAAGGGAACTGGGGAAGAGGATGGGACAGAAATTTGCTCCAGGTGCTTAAGAGGATCGAGGTGGCAGGAGTGTGTAATCTTGTTGGACTAATGAAAAACCTTAGAGGTACGGACTAAAAATAAGGAGGTGGCATAGGCAGGTGAGAGGCTGGGGGCTGCACAGGGTAGAACAGTGGGTGGGGAAAGACCCCCCCCAGTGGTCACTGGCTCTGCTCAGGCAGCTGGATCAGTGATGGGGGTGCAAGGCAGAGCCGGGGATGCAGCGCCTCCTGTGAGCAGGGCAGCCAAGGCCTGGGGGAAGCCTGGGCCTCCCGTGGTGCTGCTGGGGGGGGCAGTGTGTGCCCACCGTGCTGCACGGAAGAGGTTAAGGCTGGGCTTCCCAAAGAGACTGCCTGAGCTGATTATTTTAATCAGGAGGATTAGGGCCATGGCCAACCGGGCAGGCAGTGCTGCAGCAGGGAGAACTGACAGGTCCCTCACCCTGCACTCAGAGGGGTCTGGGGGTGTGGGGAAAGACCTCCTGCAAGGAGGGGAAGGCAGCAAGACAATCAGGTCAGGGGGTCACCCCAAACCTACCTGCCTCCCCACCGCCGCAGGATTTTCACCGCTGGGGATGGGAAGTAGTGCCTGCTCCCATTTCCCCGTCCACCTCTGGGATGCCTGTGGCACAAAGCACTGCCTTGGCCGAGCCTGTGCCCGAGCTGTGTGGGTGCTGAGCCTGCCCCAGAGTCTCACCTGGCACCAGGGGGTGAGGGGTGCCCGTCCGGCCGCCAGCCCGCCCATGAGCGGCGGCCGAGCCCCGCTTTCCCCAGGCAGAGCAGCCTGCTCGTCACTGCTAAAGCACGTCTAATCCCTGTTATTTTTTCCTAATCCCCCTCCCCGCTGCGGGGCCGCAGGGCCGTGGTGGCCGGGCGGGAGCTCGAGCTGAGCCCGCGGCACGAGCAGGCCAAGCAGCTGCTGCAGCGCGCCCGCATGAAGGCCCGGACGAACCCCCTGCGCGCCAGCCACGACATCCTGCTGCTCCCCGCCGCCCCCCGCCCCAGGTCAGTGCCCCCTCTGCCCCACGGCGTGCCCAGGCCTGCAGCCGCGCTGGGGGCTCACCCACAGCGTGCAGCGGGGCCTCTGCAGCGGGCACAGGGGTGCGAGCACGCGTGTGGAGCCGGGATCCACTGCAGCCTCATCCCCTGGATGTGCCCCTGGATGTGCCCCTGGATGTGCCCGACACATCTTCCCAGCACAGTGTTTGGGTTAATTGTGTTTTATGGTCACACCGAAGTATCAGTGGTGGGAGGATGGCGTTTCCCAGCCGGTGGGGAATGTGTTCCCAGGCGAGACTCGCTCTGTGTGCCAGGTCATGTGCAGTGTGGTGCTCCTGGAATGATTAACCACGCTCCTCGGGGCAGGGAAGGGGCGATGGAGGTCAAGCCATGGCAGCAGGGGGGTGCCACAGCCTCCCTGGATTTCAGCTTCAGGCTGGAGGGAAGCAGGGCTGTGTACAGCCAGGGAGCACCGTGCAGACTTCCCTCCTTGCCCCATCTTTTGCACCGGGTTTCCCCCCTCCCGCCCTGCTTTCCCAGGGTTGCCGAGCAGCCCCTGCAGTCCGTCTGTCTGTCCCCATGGCAGGGAGCCCAGCGGGAGGCCGAGCGTGGCCCCGCGGGACGGCGGGAGCCTGAGCGACTCGTCCAGCGGGGAGTCGAGCTGCGGGCAGCCGCGGCGGCCGCGGGGACCGTCCCCATCCCGCGTCCGCTTCGAGGACGAGTCTGCCCGGGACGCCGAGGTGCGGTACCTGGAGCGGCTGCAGCTGCGGCACCGGCGGGCGCTGGGCTCGGCGCTGCCCTCGCCGCAGCCGGCCGGCAGCAGGCAGCCGGGGGACGGCGCCGGCCAGCCCAGAGCCCGCAGCGGCGACCTCGTGGCCGGGGGCAAGTGCAGCGCCTGCGGCTCCTTCCTCGGTGCTGCCACCGGCCGGGGCACGGACGCGCAAGCTGCCCCCGACGTGGCCAAAAGCAGCCCCGCGCCTCAAAGGAGCGTCCCAGGGGAGAGCGGAGGGCCGAGCGCTGCCCAGACAGAGCCTAAAATCAGGCCTCTGGGCCCCGGAGGGTCCCCGCTGTGGATCCTGCCCTCCCGGCAGCGCATCCACACCGAGAAGATCAAGGAGACCTACATCGGGGATGTCACCTACATCGACGAGGTGGACTCGGCCCTGGAGAGCACTGACACCTCCGACGGCTGCCGGACGGACAGCGAGGAGGCAGGGCCCCGCAGCCCGCACCTGGGGGGGCACCGCGACCCCCGCGCTGGCGGGCACAGGGCTGCCCGTGCTGCCCCGCAGCCGGAGGCCAGGGCCAGGAAGGGGACGTGTGTGGCCAGCGGTGGCCCCAAGGATGGGGACTCGGGTCCGGGGCCTGTTTGCCCCGCACCACCGGGAAGAACCAGCAGCCGGGAAGATGGGGAACCCCATCGACATCTGGGGGGCAGCAAGGGAGTGGGAAACCCAGCTCGCCCCCCACAGCAGCCCAGTGAGCCCCTGGAGCCCTCCTCGCAGCTGAGGACCAGCACCCCCATTCCAGGCACCCACGTCCCTGCTCCCCCTCCTACCAAGAAGGCCTGCGCCCAGGTGCCTTGCAGGAAAGCCCTGTTCTTCAGCAGCAGCCGCCAGGCGCCGAGCCAAGGAGTCCGGGGCCCGGAGCCGGATGCCGGCAGCGCTGCCGCACCGCAGCCCGGGGGCACGGCGGGGCCGGCCGAGCGGCGGGGCCCCTGCAGCCCCCGGTGGCTCCCGGGGAGCCCCCTCCGTGCCTTGTCCACCAACAATTGCAACAACACCCATGGGCAGGACGCCCCGGGGATGGGCAGAGGTAAGAGAGCCACGCGTGGGGTGCAGGGGGTGTCCCCAAGGAAACATGTGTGTGACTGTCTGACCGTGGTTCCAGGGACACTGTCACAGCCCGCTGCCAGCCCTGTCACCCCCATGTCCCCAGAGGCTGCTCGTCCTGCCGGGGAAGGTGCCGGGACGCCGGGAGCGCAGCCACAGCAGCACCTGGCCGGGAGCGCGGCGCATGGGTGAGTGAGCATGGGCAGCCGGGGCATCCCAAACCATGGCATCCCATCCCTCCTGGGCACTGCAGGATGCTGCTGGGCTGAGCTCCCTGGCTCCAAAAACCTCCCAGAGATGTGTGGGAGTTACAATGTGCCCGTGTGTTGCTGTAGGTTTGGGGGAGCTGCACTTCCCCACGTCTGGTTCTGCCAGGGGTGTTGGAACAGATGTGACAGGTTTTTCACTGGTGTTGGGTTCTCCCCTTTTGAGGAAAATCAGCTGCCTTGGGGCTTTCCAAGTGCGATCCTGCCAGCCCTGTGCCTGGCACCGCATGTGTCAGCCTGGCAGGAGAGTTCCAAGGTGGTGCTGCGTTCTCTGAGCCCATTGGCAGGATGTGATCCCTTGGGACAGAGCAGGGAACTTCTGAGAGGTTTTAAACCCTGAGATAATGGAGAAAACAGGGAGGGAGCCCTTCGGATCACTTTGGGTAGTGACAAACTTGTGTGTGCTGGGTCACTGCTGTGGGGAGGCAGCTGCCCCGATCTCACCGTGCACCCCGATCTCACCGTGCACCCCGATCTCACCGTGCTGCAGCTCTCAAGGCTGCCAAGGCAGGTGCAGGATGCACCCGCAGCCCAGAGGCAGCTGCAGGTCCTGCTGTCACCCCAGGCACGCGGTGTGTGATCACCACGCCTCTCCACCAGGGAGCCGGGGCGGCCGCTGAGCCGCAAGGGCAGCAGCGCTTCGGCGTCGGGGCTGAAGAAGCTCCTGTGCAGCCTGAGCCAGAGCACCAAGCAGCGCCTGGGCCGCTTCCGCTGCTACAGCATGGAGCAGCTGCCGGCCCCTGGCGGCTCCCCACCGGGCGGCCCCGGCCTCAGGAAGTCCCCGTCCCTGCAGTCCCTGCAGCTGGTGAGCTTGGACATCGCCCCGCACGGGGGTGCCCATGGGGAGATGGGCATGGCACAAGGGAAGGGATGCTGGGCTGGGATGAAGTAGTTCTGAGTATGGATTTATGGCTCAGGCGGTCCTGGAGGGGCGTGGGGAGATGCACCACCCCAAACTGCTGGGTTTGAAAAGCCCGGAGCCAACTGGGAAGTGGAAGGGGGAAGGAGGGAGAGAGAGGGGTGGCAGTGGAAGAGCAGATAGGCTCGTCCCTCCTCAGCAGTGAGCTGGGGAGTGCTCCAGGGGGATGGGATGTCCCAATTTCCTCCACTCCCTGGGCACATCAGTGGGTGAAGCACTGCGGTGCTGTGCAGTGTTTGTCCCCATCTCAGCCAGGTGTTTCTCCCCAGGTGTCGCCCTTCTGCCAGCCCCAAAAAGCTGCCTCTATCCAGAGCCTGCATCCCCAGCTGGGCAAAGCACCCCGTGCCAGTGCCTACCTCCTGCCCCAGACCACGGCTGACAGGTAGGATGGGGCCTGGCACATCCCCGCGGTGCCCAGAAAGGCTGTTCTGGGCTGCTGTGGTGGCTCAGTGACCCAGGGGCTGCATCACCTGCTTTGTCCCCACTCACCCCTCTCCCCACAGGAAGGGGGGCGCAGGGCCGCAGCGCTCGCTGAGCGTGGAGGACATCGGGGCGCCCGGCCAGCTGCGCGCGGTGGGGCGCGTGGTCGAGGTCTTCCCTGACGGCACCAGCCAGCTGGAGCTGCAGCGGCCCCCTCACGGCGCCTTCGGGTTCTCCGTCACCTCCGGACACGGCCGGCCTGACACAGGTACTGTGGGGTCATCCCAAAGCCTCAGCCCGCCCCAGGGGCACGGGTGGAGGGGGTGCTGCATTGCTGCTGAGCCCCAGAGAGGGGATGCAGGTGTGGGACGCTGCCACGTGTGGCTATGGCCACGCAGAGTCCTACACATCTGTCAGCACTTGGCTTGGGACACACAGCCCACCCAAAGGCTGCTGATCACAGGTTTGTTTCTGGGCAGCCCCGGGGCTCTCAGGCATCCCTGTTCCCCCGCAGGTGTCTACGTGCAGGAGATGGCGGATGCCGGCACAGCCAAGCTCTACGCGGGGCTCCTGGGCGTGGGGGACGAGATCCTGCAGGTGAACGGCGCGGCCGTCTCGGCGCTGGGGCTGGCGTGCATCCGCCAGCTGCTGCTCCAGGCCGACAGCCTGTCCCTGCGCGTGCTCCGGCACCGCCCGGCGCCGCGGTAGCCCTGGCGCGCTCCGGCAAAGCCCGGCGGGAGCAGGAGCATGGCCCAGCCATGGGAGAAGGACCGTGTCCCAGTGATGATCCAGGATGGTGTGGAATGGCACGGCGTGGACCAAGCTGCCTCGCACTGCCAGGACCTGCCCGGCTCCTCTGCAGTGGGGGCAGGTGGCTTTCCTTGTCCCCCTGGGAGACAGTGTGGGACCAAGGACACCACAGTCTCCAGGAGCTGCCCAGGTGTGGGGGACAGGGGACAGCCTGGCCCCAACAGAGCTGGCGGGTCTGTCCTGCTGGGCACTGCGGTGACCAGCATGGGGACACCCCATCTGCGTGACCCCAGGAGACAGAGGGCTGCCTGCCAGCACTGCCACCTTGTGCTGGAGGGCTGGTGAGGTTCCTTTAAATTATTTCAAACTGAAACCCAAAAATACATCTCTGCACTAACAAAACAGTGGCCTTGCATTGTGGCATGGAGGGGCTGGGGGGGTGCTTGTGGCCGTGAAGCCTTTGCTACTTGTTTTCCCATGGCCCTGCTGCTCCACCAGCCACCTCCTGACCATGCTGTGGTGCTGGGGGGCCCTGGGCAGGCAGACAGGGGGCTCAGCCACCTGCAGGGCTCCTTGTGGATTCTGGGGGGTTCTTTTTTCCAGCCATGGAAGGCAAAACACATCCTTGGAGTGAGTGCCCCCAGCAGCGGTGGCATGGCAGCAAGGGCTGCCTTCTGCACGGTGGTGTCCCCCATCTGGGCACAGCTGCCCACAGCGCTGAGGTGACCCCAGAAACTGCAGATGCTGCTTATGCCTCAAATACCAGGATGGTGATGCCTGGCAAATGCTGGTGGGAGAGCTTTTCCCATTCCCTGGTGCCAGGAGAACCCGAGCTTGTCCCAGAAGCAAGTCAGGCAAGAAGGAGAGGAGATCTACGCTGCTGCACCTTTATTTAGTGTTAAAGGGAGGGGCACCACCAGCGACAGAAAAGCAAATGTACACAGGGGAAGGGACCAGAGACACTCAGGTGGCCACCCCTGGACTACCAAAGGAGCGGTCCTGCAGGGGAGTCATTCCTGAAGGATGCGCAACCACGCTGGAAGTACTGCGGGGATCAGAGGTGTGCAAACAGCAGCCGGCAGCGAGCCCTGCTCCCTGCCCAGACCCACACTCCTGGGAGCCTGCTCTTGGAGAGGTACAGACCCAGGAGTGGCAGACACTGCTACAGCCAGCCTTGGAAAGCCGACACCGCCTATTCCCCGCAGGGATGCTCTGCAAGGGTAAGGAGCCACGGGAATCATGAGCGCGGGCGGGCGCCGAGGCACCACGTGTGCGTTACTGAGGAGCAGCCGGGCGGGCGGGGAGGCCCCGCCAGCCCCGCCCGGCTGCGAAGGCACGGAGCTGCCGGCTGTGCATCCAGCGCCTGCGGGAGGGACAGGGGAGCCACGCACACCTCGGAGGGAGCCACGGAGCTTGGGGAGGAGTGTTCAGTCCCGGAGGTAAAGCCGTCCGGTGGCAAGATTCTAAGGCGGGGGGGATTATTTTGGGGGTGATTTGCAATTTAAACAGAAGTCTGTGCGTCAGTGCCAATTAACTTCCTCCCCCAGCCCCATCTGGGAGCCATAAGCCAGCCTGTGCTGAGGCTTTTCATGTTTGCAACTTGAAATATGGGAGCAGACTGGAGTAAGAAACCGTTTTTGCCTTCCTCAAGAGTCATCCCTACCCCACAGTGGGTGCTTGCAGCACGGCCCCTCTGCCTGTTCCTCCGCAGTGACACTGCCCAGGTGAGCCTCTTCACCACAGTTTTGGTACTGCCCACCTGACTACTCCACATTCCCTGTAGGGAATCCGACACTGCTGAGACAACTGGAGTGACAAACAGCTGGGAGGTGACAAAAGGACTGGGAAGGAATATGGAAACATGATCTAGCTTTGAATCTCCTGCCTTTGGGTTGCTTACAATGGAGGTGTCCAAAAAATAGCGGTAGGGAAAAATTAAGACATCCTATTTACAAGTTCATATACACTTAAAATACATCACCGAGCACTGTTCCTCTGGTCATGTGTGTTGTGCACCCGCAGAGAGAACGTGGCTCCAATGGTCATCAAGAAAATCTTTAAAAGTTTTTTTTTCCTTAAAAAAAATAAGTTATTTTAGACCTGATAAATCACTTGCCAACGGGAAGCAGCTGTTAAACAGAAGCAGTGACTCAGTTACACAAGGGCAAAGAAAGCATCAGTCAGTGAGCTTTAGAGGCCTGTATAGTGAGGGAGACAAGTTTAAAAGCTTCAAGCGTCTCCCTCTCTGGCTCATGCTGATTGCCAGTGCTCGGTGTGCAGCACCCCAGGTCTAAAGCTCTGGGGTGTCTGACTGGGCCGATGGCAGGACACGAGACCCTACAGCTCTGCCCTCTGCCCAGTGCAGAGGCTCGGAAAGCTCTGGTAGGACTCACCGTGCTCTCTCGGCAGTGTATTGGTGCTACAGAGCCCGCCCACAGGAGGCGGGGAGGGGCAGGGGGAGCAGGGCCAGGGCTCCCCTCCCTTGCCTTGGCTTGGGGGGTTTCACCCTTCCCAGTAATGCTTGGGGCTGGCACTGGCAGCACAGTTTGTACTGCTCAGTGAATTCAGGAATTCCTCCCCAGGGCTCGCTGCTTTGTCTCCACCTCCCACCGGCTCCTACCTGCACCAGGTGGGAGCGCGGGGCCAGCTCCCGCTCCAGCCCCACGCATCCAGGCCCGGAGCCCAGCCCAGAGTGCGCCGCAGCAGGGGAGGAGGCAGCTCCAGCCCCCTCTCCCGGGGCCAGGGGAGACGCTGGCAAAGTCCTTGGAGGAGCATGGCGAGAGCGGGGTGCGGGTGTTCCTGCCGGGGATCTCCGTGGGCGGACGGAAACGGGGAGAGTTTCACTTCCCCGCGCTGCCGGGGCCAGGGGGCGGGGAGGGGGCGTCCCAGGAAGTTCAGTTTTTGTCATCACAGGACAAAGAAGAGGATGAGCACCACTAGCAAGATGACGAAGAGGACAACAATTGCACACCACTGCCGTCGATCTGGAAAGAAAAGGAAGCATCAGTCTTCCTGCTTTAGTGGAGAAGGAAAATTGGGGGGGCATTTTTCTTCATGTACTGCTAGGAACCAAATTCAAGCTTAAGCCACAGAAGGCCAAAACAACAGTCCTGTGGGCGAAAGGCTATGGTGCTGTATATTTTAGTGAGGCATTCTCCTCCAGGATACATTGGGGTTTGGGAACAGCTGTGGGAATTCTGAGGCTTCTTCCCAACCAAGTTCAAATAGCTTTGAAAAGCTGGCTCAAACGCAATTGGGAGGAACAAGCAGAGAGCTGCTGTGTTTGCTGTTCATTCATGGAGTAATCTGTTTGCCAGAGGAACAAGAAGGGATCCGGTGAAAGCTGCCCTGAGGAGCTCTGCCAGGAAGAGATTGTGGTGGCTTCCCTTAGGACAGGGCCGGGAATCAGGTTTCCCTGGACATCTTTACACCTCATTGGCTCAACACCACATCCCCTCTGAGACAGGATGGTGCAGCAGTGGGGAAAAGGCACCCCCTCAACTCCTAGGCACAGCAGCTGCCCCACAAAGAGCCCTCCTGCTCTCCCTGGCATAGGTGATTCCAGCAGAAATGCTCTTTCACAACACTCAGAAACATTCTGCAGAGATCCATGGGCTTTCCCAGAGGAAAGGGCAGAGACACAAGGTTCACCCGTAGTTGTGCCGCTGCTGAGCTACTGGTGACCCAAAGTGCACTGTCAGCACTCCAAGTGGTCTCTCTGGGGCTGTACTCTCACCATCTCATAAATCCCCCCGACAGCCTAATCCTGCAGAGCAGGAATGCTTTTCCTCCTGGCAGCTGCTGCCTTCCCAAGGCCCTGAGCACCCAGGGCAGAGGGGCGCTGGAGGAGGCGCTGGCCGGGCGCGGAGCCAGGCTCGGAGGCAGCCGGCAGCGCGGGACTTCCCGGCAGCCAGGCCGGGCTTCCTGTCTGCTCTGCCCGCGGCGCCCCGCCAGCGCCCCGCCTGCAGGCACAGCCTTATAAGGACTTTTCTGGGGGTTCAGCACACAATGCAGCTCTTTCCTCTGCCAGATGAGAGAGATGTGGCCGACAACAGGCCCGCAGGCGCCAGCAGCCCCCGGGCAGGTGGGATTTGGGAAGGGGATTGCCGCAGGCATTCTGGTGCCTGGGGGAAGCCACACACGGTGGTGGCCGGTGTTTAATGGCACCTTGACAAGCTTTTGTTCCACAGGCAGCCCGGGAAACTGCAGCAGAGCAGGAGGCTGCAGAGCTTCCCCTCCCACCAGCTAGAGGGGGATTTTCCCAGCAGCAGCAGCATAAATAGAAAGGCATCTGTAAATAAAACAAAGGCAAGGGACAGGCAGCAGAGCAGTGTCCGGGCAGGAGCAGCTGCCGGGCTTGGAAGCCTTCCCTTCTTTCAAGAACTGAGAGCTGCTCCCTCCCCTTGGCTGGGTGGGTGGGAGCAAGTGTCCCAGCCTGAGGATCCACGGCTTGTCTCTCCCTTTCCAGGGCTGGATCCCACTTCCCAGGACCTACCACTCGTCATGTGGGACACTTTGGCGAGCTTCTTCATGACGTTATCAAGGCGCGACTGAGTGCTGTCTAACTCGTGGGAGAAGTCATCCAGCATCCTGAGGACAGAGGCAGGGCACTGGTCAGCACGTGGCACATCCCTCGGGGATTCTGCAGCATGCTCACACACGTGGATCAAACACCGATGTGAGCACAGTGTCACACCTTGGCAGACAAAATGAATGCAACCTCCTCTCCTGGGAGCACCCAGGAGGGGAAAAAACCTGCTGAAACAGCAGTTGTGCTTTGGTGGGAAGTAACTCGGGATTCCTGCCAGACTGATCCTCCCTGTGTGTTTGTGGCTGAACTCTACACACACCTGCAAGGTGAGGAGTGGGAGGGGCTTCCTTACAAAAGGGAAGTCTCATTCATAATCTGTGATTAGCAGAGACTGATTAGATCTGCATGTCAGCTCAGACTTTAGATCTCTTTTCTTGTTCAGGGCTTGCAGCTTAAACTAAAATCTTGTTTCACTCATGTATCAAGTGGGAATGAGATCTGCAGTTGCTTTTAAGGTGCTTTTCAAGCTCTGCATGAAGTTACCCTTTTACTTCTTCCACACAGCGACTGTAATGAATCTGAAAGCCTTCCTGAATCCGTGCTTTGTCAACGCCAGTGCACATCCACAGTCAAGGTACCAATCCAATTGTCTCCAGCCAGTGGGACTTAAAGGCTTAATGCATTTAAAAGGACAGACTCCTTATTTGGAGTGCTGGGGCACTTGTTAAACCTTCATTCAGTGGGTGAAACCTCACTGTGGTAGTTATGAGCTAATCTAGCAAGCACTGATGGCTTGTGGTGATCCAGAAACAGCCAGGCCACATCAATCTCCTCTGTGAGAGCAGAGGATTCTCATGCTGCACAGCTTCACACAACAGGGAGGTTGAAAGTTCCACCTCTCCATCAAAGACGAAAACACTTCACAGGGGACACAGCTCTCCAGACTCCTACCAACCAAACAAGGAGGGGGTTTAGGCATAAACCTTCAAGCCTTTCTGGAAGCAGAGCATGTGTTAGCCTACACAACTGGGAACTTGTTTGCAAAGGACGAGAACTGGAAAAGAAATCTAATTTATATGTAAATGGATGGATGCAAAATGACTTTTTGAGCTGCCCTTTAACCTTTTGCGTGGGTGAGGGTTATTTTTAACTTCAGTGATGAAGAGTAGCACTGTGCTGTGCGTTTCAGGCAGAGCTGAGAGCTCCTGGCCCCAGCAATTGTCCAGGGGCAGCACAAAGCCCTGCCGAGTGGAGAAGTGGCCAGTATCTGCATTGCACAGCACCTCCCTCCCTTATCTGCTGGCTGCTTGAGGGGGAGCATGTGAAAAGGAGAGGAGGAAAGGTAAGGTGGCAGTTAAGCCTGGCCTAGATGCAGGCTTCCAAAGGAAGGAGGATCCTTGCAGGTTGCAGTACACAAAATGCTTTCCACAGGGTGGAAAGGGAGAGGCTGCCTGAAGGACCAGTGAATTCCAGGCTCTAGCAGAGGCAGAGAGGTGTGTGAGGACAGCCAGCCCCATGCCAGGTCTCACACTTACACTGCTTGCTCTTCCAGCTCCCCACCAATGCGCTGGGACATGTTCTTCAGCACCCCGATGCTGCCAGAGACCAGCTCCAACTGCTCATCCTGCTGCTCCACAATCAACTGGGGCCAGAGAGAAGAGAAACAGGCAATTACAGATCTGCTGCCTGCAGCTGGGCTGGAGCCAGCCCACACACTGGACAGGCACTCGCTGCTCGGCCAACACCAGCTGTGAGGCCTGGGCTCAGACCTACGCCACCAGGAATGAGGACTGCATTCCTAAGAAAGGCTAGAGGAGACAGCCTGGGGAAAGCCTCCATGGCATGGCATCCCCATGGCACAGCAGGCTGCAGCCTCCAGACAGCCCTGCAAATCCAGCCTCAACTCATCCATGCTGCACACACAGCTAAAGTGACTTTGGAAAGCTCCACGGGCTGCTCATCAAAACCTCTGCAAGGTAAGCAGGCCAGGGAGGCTGCGCCTGCAAAATGCCACCATGCAGCTAACACGGGGTTAATGGAAGCAGAAGGCTGTTGCAGCTTCTACAGTTAAAAATAGCCAGGCTGGCTCTGAATGTGCCAAAGGAATAAGTCTGCTGCTGTTTTAAGTCATTTTCAGGGCACAGTCACACTAAGGATTAGCTTTACCCTAGTTACCTATTTCTGAAGCTATTTATCTCCCTGGAGTCAGTAGGTAAAACGTGTCTGGAAGCTGAGGTGGCATCACGGGTCAGGAGCTTTAGCAGAGTTTGCCACCTCGAGTCACTGCCTGTGTCAAGGCCCTGCAGTTCTCCAGTCTGTGCCCAGCCTGGGCACTTCTCCAGGCAAACTCCCTGTCAGCTGGGAAGTGCAGCTGGGAAGTGCCTCACCAGGGGTTCTCCCAAGCCCTCACAGCCTCTCACTAATCTCACGGTGACAAAAGCAGGAAAAGGAAGCAGGCGCGTGCTCCTGCTCCCAGCCTGTTCTGATGGGAGATGCACACAAACAACACCAAACACCTTTAACCAGGGGAAGTTGCGTAAGAGAGGCAGGTCCTTTTCATTTTGTAGTGTTTCTATTCTTCCAAGGATTCCAGCAATCCTTGTACTATTAAATCTTAGCATGCTACACCTTCCCGGTTGTGCCAACTGCCTCCTAAACACAGCAGAAGCCCCACGGCTCCAGGGTTAAAAACTTTGTGCTGAGACCACCCAAAGCTGTGCTGCAGAGGAAATGCATGCACAGACATGCCACAAGCAAGGAGGACTGTCAGGCTCCTGGAACCAGACCAGCCCCCCTGGCACCCACTTGGCAAGCAAAGCTATTTATTCTGCTATGCCAGCTGCCTTACCTGTTGTTGAGCTTGCTGCTCCTCGATGAAATGTGAATTTGCTAATTGCAGCTCCCGGTCCAGACGGCTGTATTTGTCAGGTCCAGAGCTCCAACTCTGACTCCCACTCTCCCCCAGGAGTGCCTAAACAGATGCAGAGAGCTCTTAGCAACGCCCTTGTGCCTGCTCACAGCCCGTCCACAGGGTGAGGTGGGAAGGCAGACAAGGCAGCACTTGTGTACACACACACACAGCATCCCTTTCCTCCTGCTCTGCTGCTGCTCAGTCAAAGTGCTGTCATGAACTAAACCAACACAGAGCCAAAACGCCAGCCCGGGAAGTCCCTGCAGCCTGGAATTGCAGATGCCTCTCCAGCAGCAGGAGCGCTGGAGTGTGGCCGACTGACAGTGTGTGCAGAGCCTGCACAGCACAAAGGACTGAGAGACCTGCTCAAGAGGCAGCCCTGTGTGCTGGGACACGTGAGCTGGGAAGTGTCCGGATACATTGTGTTAACAGATGGACAGCTCCAACCCAGCACTCTGCTGCTAACCACAGTGGCTTAAGAGGGTCTGGATAAAGTACTTAACCAGTTGAGCTGACAGTAAAATAATGCACTGTATAACCAGAACAGCACTGTATGCTTATGTTCTATGATCCAGGCTGCCTATCCCTCCAGCAGGCTCTTCAGCTGCCAGCATACGAAGTTACTCTTGCTACCTGCCCTGCAACCTGAACAGAGAAGCTCCTGCACAGCCTGCAGAGATGTGGCTTCCAGCCAAGTGTCTCTGTCCCTGAATGGGCAATAACCCAAGCTACAAATGCTGGAGAATGAACATGACCTGCTGAGGAACTGCACCCTGCAGCACTAGGGAAGGGTTAAGGGAAGGGCTTCCAGTATGGAAGCCAGGCTGACTTGTAACGAGACGTTCTTGCAGCTCCAGGTTGTGGGCAGGATGGAATGACTGTTTGTGAAGAACAGCAAGACAAGGACCAGGCTGCTCTGTCAGGCTGAAAACAAGACAGTCTATGGTTCATCTGACTTAGAAGGTTCAAGGAGGGGTGAGGAAAGCTGACAGACTGACCATGCAGGATGCCAGCAGGACATCTGGCTTTGTCTGCCCCCGAGACTGAGCAAGCCCCTGGTCCCTCCAGTCTGTGGCAAAGGCAGCTCCTTTTTCTTTAGTGCAGTGCACTAGCTTTGCCTGCAGCTCCAATAGAAAGGGCCTGTTAGCCAGCCTGGGCTGCGAGGGCCAGGTCACTGCTAGCCAGCCCCTCAGACACAAAGCCCAGCACAAGCCTTGCAGTCTGGAATGAAGGCGAGGGGCTGGGAAGGGAGAGGAAGGCAGCAAGGGGAAGTCAGTTTTCCTGACCAGATGTCGCTGCGTGAGCTGGGCCATATGGTCTCCTGCAGCTATCAGGAACCTCGTGCAAAGGAAAGCAGCAAATCGCAGGGAAAGCTACTGACTTGTTTGAGCAAAGGTGTCAGGGACTTTGCTGCTGGGAGTGTTTGCCAGGCACGTCAATTAACCCTGTGGCAAGCTCAGGAATGAGCTCTGTGCTTCTCAGTTTGTTGTTTTTGCCACGTGTGGTAAGGCTGATGCAGTACAATTAACTGTGTGAAGCACACACCAGCTTTTACTGGAATGGGTCTGGAAGTCAGCTCCAGTATTCCTTACAGCCTCCCCATCAGCCAGGAAGGAGCACAAGCTGCAACTATTTCTATTCCTCAGATTACAAGTGCAGACAACACGAGACTCCTCGAGCTCCTTCCATCTTCTTACATGGCTATTACGAGAAGCAGCTGCATGAAAGGATATTGCACCATCCTGGCTCCTAAATCCAGCAGAGCGCAGGATTACATTCATTGACATGGATTCTGGGCTGGTTCCCCCCGAGGAGGAGGAGGGAGATTTCCCTTTCCATGGGATGATGCAATGCTGGCAGTGGTACACAGCCTGCTCTGAAGACACACACAGATGGTGAGTGCTGACTTACTGCTCTGAGAGAGGCTTGGGAGAGGCTGGCAGCAATGTGCCTGTGAGACCCAGCTCTCCCAGGGCAGCCGAATGGACACGGCTCAAACACAGCTTGGCAAGCCCCTTCCCACACCAAAGGTTTGTAAGGGGAGGAACTCCAGACAGGACAGACATTGTAGCAGAGAGACATTGCCCATTTCTGGTTCTCACCTGCCTGTTTTTCCTTTCAGCCAGTGCCTGCATGGAAGAGTTTGACATCTGATCCTTCATGTCCTGTTTGTTCAACAAAAGAAGCAGCATGTGAGTGTTGGATTTGAGGTGACAGGCAGATTCAGCGTGCTACAGGACTGTCCATACCCAGCAAGGCTTCTACAAGGAGAAGTGAGGGAAGGGAAATTTTCTTTGAAAACACTTTTGAAGAGTTTGGAAACACTGTAGAAGTTTTGTTGTTACATTAGTACAGTCCACAGCATTGGGATATTCTGAAAATATTCCTCATTTACTACTCATTTTACTCCACCAGGACCAGAACCACTTTGATTTGTATAATAAACTAATGTTCCTGTTGACAGAATGTAAGGAAGTGTTTGCCAAGGCCTTGAAGCCTATGATCTCCTGTGCTTTATTCCCATCTGGATTTATATTCCATAGTAGATTTCCTGTCCTGTGGCCATCCTCTCTGACTGTGCCCATGTTCTCTCCTACCAATTAATTTTTGGTGTAACGTTCCTGCAGAAGGTCACTAACCACAGAAGGCTCCCCCTCACAGTGCAACATAACCCAGTTTTCATAAATCAGCAAAAAAAGTCATCTGGCAGAGGCTGATCCAGCAGCAGAGTTCTGAAGCCACCAGAGCACTCAGGTGTGTTTTACTGCTCAGAGATGTGCAACACATTTCATTTCCCAGAGGGAGACAATGCTCCCAAACCCATTAGCCAGCACTGTTCAGCCAGGAGAAGAGGACCAGAGAGCAGGCTTGCCTGATCCTGTCCGTTAGGGAGTGGACTACACTGAGGGCAAGGCAGCAAGCACACGCCTGCTACCTGGGGCCAGTGTGGTTTGGGATCAGTTCCCACGCAGCAAGCCTTAGGAACTGCATCCAGACCGCAGGACTGCAGGTAGGGTAACAGGCTTGCTGCCAGCCACACCAGTGCATTCTGTGGAGCAGGAACATCAGAGTCATGAGGGGTAGCAGAAACTCAGTGTAGCTATTAATAGACAGAAAACTCCCTAACTAGCAGCTTCTTACCAGGCAGTGAAGCTTTTGGAAAGATGTTCCTTCTCTATTTGTTACCACCAAGTGGTTAAAAATGCCCTTTTTGCTTCTCATGCGTAAGCTTAAATTTTAAAAAAAATCTTCCTCAAGTTAAAAATAAATCCAGTGGTTGTTTGGACCATTTTGCAGGGGTAGGAAGTTGAAGTCACCATGTCAATAACACCAGGCTTTAACCATCTGGCAGTGTTCAAAGTGGTCTCCCTGCTGCTGAAAACCAGTGCTACAAATAGTCGGGACAGTTGCGAATTCCCTCACCTCGAAGGGAGGCTCCACCTTGCAGCTCTTCCCCTGTTACCACAGGCTCCCATTCACTGTTGCCAGAGCAGTGAGAAGGTTTCAAGGGGCAGCAGCATAAAAGGAGGGAATTCCATGGGGGACTTGCACCCCCAAACCCTTCTGTGTAGCTCCAGGAGGGAACTCACGAGGAAGAGGAGGATGCCTGAGACTCAGCAGGTGGCACTTTCTTCTCTGCTCTCCAGCCCACCACAGAACGGCCCCAAGCTTTCCTTTTTTAACCACCTAATGCCCCCCACGCCCTCCCCAGGCGCTGACCCCGGGGCAGGCTCCTTACCCTGACCACCTGGCGCGTGCTGGTGATGAAGGCTTTGCGGATCCCCAGCTCGGTGGCGTCGAGGTTGAACTTGCGCGGGTTTGCCTCGACGATGCCTGCACACCGAGTCAAGGAGTGCCGCGAGCGGCGCCGGGGGCACCGATGGATACACAAACCTGAGCGTGCCACGTGGCCACTGCTGCGCCTGCTCCCAAAATCTGATCAGCAAAGCACAGCACGCTGCGTGGAAAAGGAGGCACGGCAGGAATGCCGTGAGGCACAAGGTTTCTCTTTTCCATGTTTCTTTTTTGGTTCTGTGATGCTGCGCAGCGTTTTCAGGAGCACTCAGAGGAACACAGGGGAAAGGAGCATTTCTGGAAGCCAGCCTAGAGAATGCACTGACTCCGCAGAAATCCACAACACAACAGGCTTTCTCAAACAGAGCATCTTAGAATATACCTTCCAAAAAGGGAAACAAAAAGACTAAAGGAAAATCCTTGATTTCTCATTTGCAATTTGAGAAAAGCTGATATGATCGCAAAATTCAATCCCAAAAAATCCCAATCCTGATTTTTGCAAAGATTGACAACCACTAGGACCTGGCTATTTAGTACAACTTGGGAACTGCAGCTCCCTCCGAAGGGCCACAAAAGGATACTGATTGTTTCATCCAAGTCCTCCAGGTCCCACTCGATGCTCCGCAGGTTGTTCCTGAGCTCATTAGTGGTCCAGTCGATTTCTTCTCTTGTGGCGATGGAGGGATCTTGCAAGAGCTCCGTCCACCTCTGGAAGAGCCCCTGGGCAGTGTTCACGGCTTTCTGCACCTCCCTGTGCCGGGAGGAGAGTGAAGAGAAGCCAAGAATTATCATCAGCTGCCCTGTAGCGGTGACATTGGGCCAGCCCCTTGTCCAGCTGAGCAGGGATGCCACAGCTTCCTCCCAAATGCTTTTCCTTCCAACAACCTCGTGTCTATTTTGTAAAATAAGGATTTGCCCTGTGTCTTGCTGCAGCATGAAGTTACTCACGGAGGGACCTATTTCTTCAGGGGAAGCTGCTGAGTGTCACCCAGGCAAGCCAGGGCAGAGGGTCTGAACAAGGCAGCTCTTTGGCAATCCATGCTTTGCATTCCTCTCTCAACAGTTTTCCTCTCAAGGCCCTTAACTACCCATGTAAGATGCCCCAAGGGCACACACAGTGTCCCTGCACCGCAGCCAGGCAGATTGTTGAGTGCAGCACTGTTTATTTTAATTCAGCATTTTAAAAAATACACAGCCCTACTACACTGGCTTAGGAAACACAAGTTTTTTCTGCTGGTGTAAGCTCTTTTGGAGACGAGTGCATTCACAGCAAGGGAAGGCATTGCTGACAGCTCTGGTTTGGGGCAAGCAGGTTTGTAAATTTGGGTTACAGACTCCCAGTGTGGTTATCTGCATTTACAAGCTGTGAACTGCTCCCCAGGTTCACAGGGAGCTGGGATTAGGAGGGGACACAGATCAGAATGTGGTGGTGTCCAAGGAGGCCACCGTGAGCTTGCACGGTGAGCAGTCAGATATTTCACCCCAGCGAAGGAAAGCAGGGGAGATGAACTATGGTGCCAAGACTGCAGCTCTCCAAGTTCCACCAGGGCTTGAAGACCTCCAGTTGCTGTCTAAGCTGCAGTTTCTCAGCACTCTGATGTGTGTCCCTCCTCTCCTCACATGCCTACAGCTCCGAGTCTGCCACGCTGAGTGCCCTAAAGTCAGCAGCCTGCACGGAGGATCTGGGAAACTTCATTCCCTCCCGTACTTGTCAGCACAAGCTTTGGTTTTGTTTGTTTTTTTATCTGAATACACTTGTGGAGGTCCCCAGCAGCAAGAACGCAAAGCAGAGCTGGACATCCTCTGATGGGAGGAGTTCCAGACACCAGGAAAGCAAACTAACAGCAACTCTGGTGGCTACACCACCACCAGCCCCTCTGACCTGCCAGGTAATAATTAACTCTGGGAGCGGCAGCACATCCCCTTTCCCCTCCCTGCCCTTCCCCGCACGCTGCGGGAACATCTCTGGAAAGTTTGACAGGACGTTTGCTCCCCACCCATGGCGACGACTCCTACACTTTCCTCTCAGCACGAGTTCAGCCTGGGAGAGGGATCCACTTTCCCTGGCTGCGCCAGTATCCCTTCCCACACTTCTTGTTCATACACGGCTCTCCCAAACACCCCACCAGGAGCCCCTCTGCTGCTGCCTCACTGTGACACGGGGCAGAAAACCAGCCCCAGCACAAGCTGAAGGTGGCCCGAGGGCAGTGTTTAGTGGCTGAGCTGCCTTCACAGAATCACTCGGGCTGGAAGGGACTTCTGTGGATCATCCAGTCCAAACCCACTGTCAAGGCACTGTCACCTAGAGCAGGGGACACAGGGACACCTCCAGATGGGTTTGGAATGTCTCCTGCAAACTCCAAGACCTCCCTGGGAAGCCTTTCCCAGTGCTCTGCCACCCTCACTGTAAAGAAGCTCTTCCTAACGTTGAGGTGGAACTTCTTGTGTTCTAGTTTATGGCCACTGCTCCCTCCTTGTCCTGTTGCTGCAATGGGTCTGGCACTATTCTGACACCCCTAAGAGATATTTATATGCATTGAGGAGATCCTCTCTCAGTCTTCTATGGACTAAGCAGGCCCAGCTCCTCTAGTCTCTCCTCACCAGAGAGATGCTCCAGACCCCAAATCATCTTTGTGGCCTCCCCTGGACCCTCTCCAGTAGCTCCAACAGAGCGCCTTTCACCCTATTACTGACAATTCTCCTTTGACCACCTTTAGCTGGTATTTCCCTGCGCTCAGGCTCTTCTCTGCAGGCTTCCTCTCACGGCCATTGTTTGTCCCACAGCTTGGTCCCAGCTCCTCTCCACCTTTCCCCGTGGTCACCCCGGTCTCCAGCCGCGAGCCCCCAGCCCCGCTCTGCCCACCGGCCCCAAGCCGCACCTGCAGCCGAGGCCGGGGGCCCTCACAGAGCGCGGGGAGGCCCGGCCGCGGCCCGCCTCAGCCCAGCGCCTCCCGCGCCGGGCCGCCCCGCCGCCCAGGCCCGGAGCCCGCGCTCAGCCCCTCAGCGGCACGGGGGGCCTGGCCGCCATTTTCCCCCCCACACGGACCCCCGCCCGCTGCTCGCCCCACGCTCCGCGGGCCTCCCGCGCTGCGGGGCGGCCGTGCCCGTCCCCTCCGCGCCCGGACGCGGCCCCGGCCCGCTGCGCGTCCCTCTCCCCGTGTCCCGGGCCCCGCCGAGCGCGGCGCTCACCCCTTCACCACGAAGAAGGGGTCCTCCATCGACATGGCGCTGCCGCCGCCTCACGCCACGGCCGCCGCCAGGCCACGCCCCCTCCATCAGGCCACGCCCACACAACGCCCTCTGCGGGCCACGCCCCCGCCGCCCCCCGGAGGGGGCGTGGCCGGGTGACGTCATGCGCCATGGCGGGGGCTGTGTGCCGGGGTGCGCTGCGGGGTCCGGGCGCTGTCCCGGCTCTGCCAGGGGAGCTCCGGCCGCTTTTCCCGCAGCCTCCGGAGCCCCGGGGTCCCTGTCACTCACGGAGTCACACAGAGCATGGGTCAGGTGGGCAGGGAGCGCGGCGGGTCACTGGTGCCCCCTCCCTTCTCATCCCGGAGCACGTGGCACAGGTTGTGTCCAGACGGGTCTGGGATATCTCCAGGGAGGGACGCTCCGCGCTCTCTCTGGGCAGTCTGTGCCGGTGCGTGGTCACTCGTACAGGGAAGAAGTTCTTCCTTGTGTTCAGGTGGAACTCCCTGTACGTCGGTCCCTCCCCTTGCCTCCCCTGTCCCGGTGGTTGGCACCACCGAGCAGAGCCTGGCTCCATCCTCTTGGCACCCCTTCTTCAGAGCCCAGAGGTGCACACAGCACTCCAAATGTGGTCTCACCAGGGCTGAATAGAGATGCAGGATCACTGACCCCAACGCCCTGCTCTCAGCAGCCCTGTAGTGACAGAGGGGGTTACATGTTCCCGTGTAATGCCTTCCCACATTGGTGCACAGTCCCCAGCACCGCTGTGCCAGCAGCAAGACCGTGCAAAAGCTGGTGTGTGTCCCATTGCTTAAGTTATGTGGATTAAAGCACATTGGTGCACAGTCCCCAGCACCGCTGTGCCAGCAGCAAGACCGTGCAAAAGGTGGTGTGTGTCCCATTGCTTGAGTTATGTAGATTAAAGATACTAATTTTTTTATTTTAGAGAACTAAAAGCAGCCTTCTCAGTGAAGAGAGGAAGTGATGTAAGGCTCACTTACACCATCTCCTCACACACCTGCAGTTAGCAGCACTATTGTTCCTGTCCGACTCTTCTGTGTGGAAGAAATTTTGTGCTTTATGCCAAACCCAGGACAGTAAACTCTTGCCCCTCGCAGGATTTGCAGCCTTTAAAACATCAAGTAAACCAGCCAGCCAGCCTCATTCACCCAGATTCATGGACCAAAACACAAACCTTGGCACAGTGGGGCTCTATGAGGGTCCCCAGCAGGAGTGGCCCAGGCAGGCTGTGTTCCCAGCTGGGGTGGGAGGAAGCAGCAGGGAGCGACAGGCAGTCTGCTCGGCTCCTGCTGCCCTTCCTGCCCCGGGAAGGCACAGGCACCGCTTCCTTCCTCCTGCCTTGTGCAGGGTGAGAACAGCCCTGTGTCGCTTGGATGGTGTCCATGCCCGGGTGAGGGTCCCTTCTTCCCTCATTCCCACCTCTCTTACATCTCTGGGCTCTTTAATAGCTGAGCACAGGCAGCCCTGGACTTGCAGCAGCTGGCAGGAGGGGGATGATGCCTGCAGAGCTCTGGGAGATGTTCCCACCCATATCCACACAGCAGAGAGGTGTCCCTGCCTTGCTGCCTCGTGGGTTGATTTTGCAGAGGCTTGGCCAGGAGGAATCCCCCAAGTTTTAACCCTGGCCTGTGCTTCCCGAAGGTGGCAGTGGTCCAGCATCCCGAGCAGAGGCAGGGAAGGGGCACAAACCCCATTTGCAGAGGTGCCTCCTCAGCATGGGAACGGGATTCCCAGCTTTTGCAATGCCAGCAGCTTTCCTCACACGCGCCCTGGGGTGGGAAGGCTGTGCCACATGTTGGACCGGTTTCTGCAGTTCTTGGGGTGGGAAATCCACCTCCTGCTCCGGCCAGCCCCACGCCAGGAGTGGTGCAACGGGTGGCAGCTTCAGGGCTGGCGTTTGCCGGCCCTTCCTTGCCGAATTCGGGATGACTTTCCCACGCCAGCAGGATTTGGGGCGTCCCTGCCAAACATGTGCTTAGCATGGGAGGTTCCCTCCAGGAACAAACAGGGTTCCCAGGAGCTGCTGGTCCAGTTTGCCTGTCCCTGTCCCACAGAGACCTTGTGCTCCCCAAAACCTCCTGATCCTCCCGTGACTTCCACCTGTGCCTGAAACCACTGGGAATGGAAAAGGGAAAATGTCCTGCAGCCTCTTAGAATTACTAGCCAGGAATTTCAGAAATCCTTCAATAAATTATGTGAACACTTTATTCACTTCTTTGATTTTTTTTTAATAGAATCACAGAATCACTTAGGCTGGAAAATACCTAAGATCGTTGAGTCCATTTGCACAAAAGGGTGAAGCTTCACAGAGCTGTTGAGGGCTGAAAATAAGGAGTTTTACCAAAACATAGGGAAGTTGTAAACTTTCAAGGGATAAACGAGACACCCTGGTCTTTGATGCTAGAAATTAATTTACATGATGTAGTAAATAATTTAGATTTTCACCTGAGAGCCACTCCAACCACGCTGCGGTTTGTATTTTTTAGAACGAGGTTGTTTTTTGGTGTTCCATGTGGGAAGCTCTGATCTGGGGCTTGCAGGCAGTGAGGAGTTTTTTGGGAGCTCTTCAGCGTGCTCGGCTAAGCGATTCCTGCTGGGAGAGGAGCGCTGGGTGCAGAGCACACAGCTGCAGAACTGGTCAGGAAAGATCTGATGAAACATTTTGCACCGTGAAAAGTGCCAGCTCATCAGAATCCCAGCTGTCTGCAGGGAAGAGCTGGGCTCCCTGGAAGTTTTATCAGGAAAATCTTTCTGGCATGTGTGTACATGCACGGGGGGGGGGGGGTGTGATCCCATATTAGCTTGGTGCAAAGAATGTGCATTTGGTGTGGAAGAGGTGCCTTTTCTCCTCAGAGAAAAGCTGGATTGGTTTGAATTTGGATTTATAAAAGTAGAGGGGACTTTCCCCACCCCACCCCTGAAAAGGTTTTACAGCTAAAGGAAGAAGCCATAAAGGCTTTCAGATGCTTTAGTGGTTTTCCTCCTCATTTTCGTTTTTAGTGATAGTTGAAAATTTTCAGTGGTGGTTTTAAGAGGACTAAGGAAGGGATGAGGAAACAAAACACTGATCTGGAGTTAAATATTCAGTGTTCTGGTGAATAAAACGGGGAAATTAAATTGAGGAAGGGCACCATTGCTTTCTGCAGGATGAATCCCTGGGATTGCCTGCCCTGGGATGCCAGGGATGCTGAGATCTTACATCAGTCCAAAAAGAGATTGTTCAATTGCAGAAGCAGTGAGGTGCTGGACTGCCAGGGTCCTTGTTATGGGTGAAATTAGAAGGAACTTTTCCCAGGCAGCCTTTAAACCCTAAAAAGTTCCTCGTTATCCCTGTGTCCATGGATGATCTCTCCAGGCTCCCCACAACCCATGAGAAGGACAAGGTGGTCGAAGGAAGGGCCTTTCAAGAGGGAAGGGACAGAGATCAGCAGGAAGGGAGGCAGTCAACGCCTGCTGGCAGGCACAGATGTTTCATTTCGCAGTTTTCCTTGGTGGGAGGAGGGATTTGACACAGAGAGGATCTGCTGTGCCCTTGCAGAGGATCTGCTCTGCCCTTGCTGCTCTCAGTGGTGGCTGCTACGCTGTGGTGTGATTTTCTGCAAGCCCCAAGGCCCCCGGTGCCCCTGGGAGACCTGGAAGGGAGCGGGAAGCAGAGCAGGCAGCTCCGAGGCTCGGGAGCATCCCCGTGCCACCTCCCACCCTGCCTGAGCGGGAAGCAGCCTCACCAAGGACACATCTGCACTCTGGGACTGCGCTTGTCATTTGCCCCATGGCTACGAGGAAGGTGACATTGAGATACAGGGAGAGGGGGGAAAAATAATTAGGCTGAGACTCCTTTGGGCAGAGAAGCGCCCTGCGGACTGCCGGGCTGCGCTGGCTCCGTGCGAGTTCCCGTGATTAATTGGAGATGTTTAGCCCCAGTCACCGAGGCTGCTGCCTGCTTGAGCTCAGGGTTTGCTGGGGAGCAACTCACTCCAGTGAAAAACATGGGCTTTGCTGGGCTGCATCCCTGGGCTGTCCTGATTCTTTATGCCCTGGACACAAGGCAGCCTTTGGAAGTGGCACAGGACCCACTGCAGGCATATCACAGAGGGAAAAAAACATACAGGAAGGTGGACTACAATAGAGGGGTTGTCTGATAGGAAACCCCGGACAAATAAATGCATTTTTTCCCCAGGAAACCCAAACCAGTACCATAACCCACTGAAAGATGTGGGGTCACCTTTTTTTCCAAGGGAAACAGCTGCCTGAAGAAGCTGATAGCTGAGAGTGGGATTTTTTTTCCCCTTCTTTGTGTTTTGAGAGGCTGCTGGAGGAGTAGCAGGATATCTGATGGGCAGAGGGACAGGTCCCTGTTCTCCAGGGGAAGAGAGGGAAATCCCAAGCCAGTGGCTCAGCAGGAGGGAAGGGAAATTTAAAATCATTTGTGTAGGGGGAGAAGGGGGAATCCCAGATCACTGGGGAAAATTAAAAAAAAAAAAAAAAAGAAAAGGTGTAGGAGAGAGTTCTGCCTGCCTGGGGTATCAGCACTATAATCTCTGCCATGGGAAGGGGGGGTTAACACTGGAAAACCCCTTTGCTTTCTAGTACATGGCTGTGCTACAGGCTCACACCTCACTGTGGTTTTGAGGGGGATTTCTGAGTGCTCTCAGAGGGCCAGGGAGCTGAGTCCTCTCCTTTGGGTTTAGGTCTGTATTGATTTGTTTGTATTTGTTTCACTTGTGTTTGGCTTTCATTCATCAGCGATTAGTGTTTGGCTCTCCGGGATGTGTTTTGGGATGTTTCCCAGCTCTTCTGACCTTATCTCCAGGCAAGGATAAAGCAGAGCAGTTGGGAACCCTGGGGGATTAGTTACCAATATCCGATTGTGGCAGGTCCAGACCGCATCCACATGAATCATCGATTTTTCTGGGAAAAGCCCCAACCCCAGACAACCTTCCTCCTCTTGCTCCTGAGCTCCACATGGGTGCCTCGCGATTTAGATGTTTATTCTCATCCAGAAATGAACTCAAGCTGTGGATAGATTCCCATTTGGAAACGTTCCTCCCTGTCCTCTCTCGTTTACGTCAGCAGTCACTGGGGATGTGCCTGGATCTCCCTGGGGCTTTGGCTGTCCTGGAGTTCTGTTTTTGCTCCAGGCAGCTGTTGGTGTGAAGGCTTTTGCCTCAGCACCGCTGGTGGTGAGGGGGTTCGGATTGATTTGTTCCCATCCTCCTCTCAGGAGGGGTCTAACTCCTGGTCCGAACAGAAGAGAGAGGCGCCAGTGCCCTGCAGTGGCACTGGGACAGCCGGTGATGGATGATTCAGCGTGTGCTTTCAGGAGACCCTAATTTCACCGTCCGTCCTAGCCGGAGGGTTTTCCACCTCTTTCCTGCATCTGGCTTCCCCCTGGCGCCCGGGCCGCGTATTCGGTGACAGCCAGGAGCAGGCGGGGGCAGAGGAGGGGGACAGGCGCCGCTGCTGTCGGAACAGGATCTCGCTAACCACATCCTCATCCCGCGGGCGAGGGTCGGGGTGGCCGTGCTGGGAGCCAGATGGCCGTGCCGTGCTGTGCCGGGACGGGATGGGGCGCAGCCAGGCTCGGGGGGCCGGCAGAGCCCCGGTGCTGCCGGAGCTGGGGCTGCCGAGCATCCCCCGCTGCTCCCGGCCCAGATGCGACCGCACAAATCCCCACCGAGCATCCCGGCGCCGACCTCCTCTGCTCGGCGGCCAGGGCCAATTGAAACGCCTCCAAAAAGGACGGCGGTGTGCGCGCAGCCCTCTGCAATGATTAGCTGTACCACAAGCTGCTTCCTCCCCGGAGCTGCTTTTATGTCGCATGGTTTTCCTTTCCAGGTGGGCCTCCGGGGCTGCCTCCCCGCCGCGCCGGCCACAGCTCTGCTGGCGGAGAGGCACCTTTGTCTGCCAGCCAGCCCCCTTCCTCCTCCTCCTCCTCCTCCTGCTGCTGCTGCTGCTGCCAGAGCTATTTCGGGAAACAGCAGCTGAGCCGGAGGATTGTTAATTGTTCTTCAAACCCCTTCCAACCCCGTTGGATCACATGAGGAGATTAGAGCGCCCGCTCACACCCTTTCCCTCCGCCTCCTTGTGCCGTATCCCCCCCTGACCCGCAGGCTGGCGGGCAGATGGAGGGGCAGGGTGCCCCCAGCCCTCCACGGTGCCAGGCTCCCGTGCCCGGCTCTGGGGATCGCGGGGATGCCGAGCCGCGGCTGTCAGGGGAGCGCAGCCCCGCGGGGTCACCGCCGGCGGGGCCGCTCCGGGGCGGGCAGGAGCCCAGGGCAGGCGCAAGGAAGGCAGACAAAGCCACCGCAGCCGCTGACCTCAGAAGCTGCCATGTGACTCTGCCTCAAAGTTACTAAAGCATGACATCAGCCTGGGAGGGAGCGCCGGGGCTGCCACCAAAATACAGCCTGGCTTCAAGCAGCCTCTGCCCGCGCTGCGGCGCCTGCTCTGCTGCCTGCCTCTTCCGCGGGTCCCCCCGAGCGACAGCAAAGCATCATCCCGTCTCTGCAAAAGGCAGATGTCGAGGCAGGGCTTTGGTGCCCTAGGAATAGCGTGCTGATGGCTGTGCCAGGCGTGGTGTTGGTGGGTGAAACTCGTGGTGCTGGGTACACGCTCTGCTGCCGGACATTCTGCACCTCTGCTCCTCCCTGCTGGTGCTCTGTCCCAGCACCAAGAGGGATGAGGGGTCAGTCTCCATCCTCATTCTGCTAATCCCTGGCCAGAGCCGGGAGAGGCTGTTGGCCCGCCCATTCCCAGGCAGGGTAGCAGCCACAGAGAAATGGTGCCTCATGCCATCAGGGTGAGGTGGTGAGCGGCAGAACAGGTCAGTCTGCTCGGATCCAGGCATCTTCACCCCACAGAGCTCCCACGCTCTGCCTCCCCCACCCGCCTTGGGCTTTTCCCAGCTGGTGTGATGGCTCTGCACTGCTGCTTTTTGTCCCTGAGTTGGGATATGCCCAGCTGAGATGTAGCAAATCTGGGGCTTCCTGACCCAGGACACCTCTGCTGAAGATGCAAGTGCCCAGGTCCTCCAGCAGTCCCAGAGCTGGTGATGCATTTTCCAGGGGCACAGCCAACGCTGTGCCAGCGAGGGGACACTGGCGGTGGGCAGACGTGCTGGCTGAGGCTGAAGAGCCGTGACTGCAGCCCCAGGCATGCGAGCCCAGACCTGCCCTGGCTGGTTAGGCTGACCCGAGGGCTTAGGACAGGGTGTTGCTGCCCTCCGAGGTGCGGGGAGCAGGTTTGGCGGGTCTGGAAACCCTCGGTTCCCACCGCTGGAGCTCGCGTCCCTCTGGCCTCCCACGCCGGGTGTGGAGGGGCCAGCCCTGCTCCCCGCGGCCAGGAGAGGCTCTCCCTGGTGTGGGCTAAGCTGGGACCTTTTGCCTGTGGGACTTTTTGTCTGTGGGGGCAGCTGGGCCAGGCTGTTTTGGCTGTGTGGCCAAGCGTGCCCCAGTCTGGTAATTTCAGAAGGAGCATGGCAGGTTTGGTGGAGCAGGGGTGGGCATTTTGAGATGTCAACACCCAGGCTGGCATGCTGTTGTGTCCAACACCCAGAGAGTGGCATTTGGGGTTTTCAACCTGTGTTTGACCAGGAGGAAAACATACATTTATCCTGAGCGTGGGTTTGTTTGTTTTGTTTTTTGTTTTGGAGAAGGCTCTTGCTATATCAACTCTGTGTTGGTGTGGCCTCATCTTCACCTATTTTTTGTTACCTTTGTGACCAGCCACACTTTTCTCCTTCCAGAAAGCCAGGACATGGTGACAGGTCCTGCCAACAAAACATCATGACAGCCTGTGGCTTTCCTTTGGGGGAGTCTGTGGATTCATCTTCAGAGAAAAAAGGGATGGAAACAAGTTGTTATGTGTCAGCTGGGAGTGGAAACTGATACTCTGGGGCAGCATGTTGAACTTCCTTAATTTTAGGCCCTTTCACTTCTTTTCTGCTTGCAAATGGTGGTTAGTCCTTGGAAGAAGGAGGAGGGCCTGCAGTCCAAATTCCAAAACACCCTCCAAGCTTTCTTGGAGGCTTCCCTGGTGCCTGGAGCTGTCTGGGGGTGACTGAGCTGTCCCCTGTGTCCCCCAGCCACCTGGCTGATCCTGTCACCAGCTCTCACAGCTACAGCCAAGTGAGGTTTCAGTTCCCAAACGAGGTGCTCCAGTTTGCCATGGTCCCCATCACGCTTGGAGATGCCCTATTTGTCCTCCCCTGTAGCCCTTCCCAACCCTGTTGTGAATCTTCCTCTCTACCCTGGGCTTTCTGTGAGCTTCACTGCCAGAGCCCTGGAGCAGAATTCCGCCTGGCAGCTGGGCAAGCACGGCTTTCTGCTCCACGTCAGGGCACATTTTCCTCGAAATCCTCAAAGACACGCTTTGCCCTCCAGCCAACATCACCACCAGCTCCTTCTCTAACACGACAAGATACCGGAGACAGGGCTGAAATTGCGGGAAACACTCCCAACCTGACAAAACGGAGGCTGTGCTCGGTTTGATTTGCTTTGTTCGGGTTTTTTTGGGTTTTTTTTTTCGTTTTCTTCTCTCCCCAAGGAACGTTTCCATCGCTTTGGGGTGCGGCGAGCCGGGGGTGCCGCGGTGGGCCCCACCGCTGGCGGCGCGCTGGCGTTGCCGCTTTAAGAGCCCTCTCCGCGGGGCGAGCTTTCGAACGCGCTGCCCTGCGCCGCCATTGGCCGGCGCGGGCGCGCGGGGGCCAGCCGGCGGTTGGAGCGGCCGGCGGCGCGCCCTGATTGGCCGAGGCGGGGGCGGTATAAAAGGAGGGCGGGCGCGTGGGCTCGCTCAGTCTGCGGCGCGAAGGGGCGGCGTGCGGAGCCGGACTGAGGCGCGGGTTCCGCTCAGCCCGTAGTGTATTTTTTTTTTTAATTTTATTTTTTTCCCCCCCTTCGCCCACCGTACTTTCCCCATGGAGTTCAAGCTGGAGGCGCATCGCATCGTCAGCATCTCACTAGGCAAGATCTACAGCGCGCGGGGCCAGCGCGGCGGCCTGAAGCTGCACAAGAACCTGCTGGTGTCGCTGGTGCTGCGCAGCGCCCGACAGGTCTACCTGAGCGAGCCGGACTGCCCGCCCGAGCCGCCCCCCGCGGCCGCCGGGCACCCCGAGGAGGAGCCGCCGCCCCGCACCGCCGCCTGGGCGGCCGAGGAGCCACCGCCGCCGCCCCCGCAGGACGAGGCAGGGAGGGACTGCCAGGGCCTCCGGCCGCGGCGCTGTTGCTGCGGCGAGCACCGCGCGGGCTGCGCCGGGGCCCCCCCGCCGCCGCACTGCCCCCGCAAGCGGAGCGCCGGCGAGCGCGGCCAGGCGGGCTCCCCGGTGAAGAAGCCCCGCCGCGAGGAAGAGGAGCCGCCGCCGCTGCCGCCACCACCGCCGCCCTCGCCGCCGGGCGAGCAGGAGGACATGGAGACGGGCAACGTGGCCAGCCTCATCAGCATCTTCGGCTCCAGCTTCTCGGGACTGCTCAGCAAGGAGCCCAAGGGTCGCCGGCGGCCGCCTCTGGACGGCGGCGAGGCGGCGGCGGGCACGGCGCCCGCCGAGGCGGCGGCCGAGCCGGGACAGATCTGCTGCGACGAGCCGGTGCTGCGGACCCTCAACCCCTGGAGCACGGCCATCGTGGCCTTCTGATGGCCCGGCCGCAGAGACTGGCTCTCCGCCGCGGGCTGGGGGGCCCGGAGGTGACACCCACCGAGCGCCGCGGGGCTCCGGCGCCCCTGCGCCGCCGCACGGGAGGGACCGCGGGGCAGCAGCGGCAGCGCTTCCCCGTTCCCCGCCGGGCCCCGGCTGCCGCCGCCCGCCCTGGGAGCGCCCCCGGCCCTGCCCTCCCGGAATTCCCCTTCCCGGCAGAGCCGCCGCCCTCCCCGGCGCCCGGGGGAGGCTCCTCGGCTGCCGCCGACCCCGGGGGCGCCCCCGGCGGGTGATATTTTAAGCTTGGAAAGTATTAAGTTTATTAAATAAAGTCTCTATTTTGGAAAGGTTTAGGTCAGAACTATTACATGGTGCTTTTTAAAAGTGTTTATTGAGAGGAACGAAGTTTACAGACGCTCTGACGGAAAGTCCTTGAGCCTGTTTGTTAGGCTTGGTAACTCCCGGTCTTTGTTGTATAAAGGCTTGGGGCTCCCGTAGGGAATTTTGTACAGTGTTCTCCTTCAGTGATGTATCATGTTTTGTATAAAATGTAATTCTACGTGTACAACACGTATTAAATATTTTCAAGTGTATGAGCCTAGTTCCTGTTTGTGCCCCGGTGGCTCGAGGGGGAGGAGGGCAGTCAGCAGCCGGGGTGTGGTTCTGCATGTCTGTGGCTGGATCCACCCAGCCTCGCCAGAGGCTTGGGGTGGGTCGGAGTCCAGCTCTTCTGGGGGCTGGGGAAGAAAGGGAACTTGTGTCAGGGTGCCTGGAGTCCTTCCTAGGATCTTCCAGGTGCTCCCACTGCTCTTCTGGCTACAGCCTCTTCTCGGGGCCGGAGCTGCCGTGGCATTTGAGGTCTTGCTCTGAAAGTACCTAACGTGCAAAGTCACTGTCTGTGGGTGGAAAGCGGTTGCTAAATCCCAGAGGAGCAGCTGAGCGCACTCTGCCCAGGCCTGTGGCACAGCTGGGCCGAGCACCGGCCTCCAGCACTGCCTGCTCGGAGATCTGGATTGGTATCCTGGGAGTGGGCTCTACCCAGGAGAATCAGCCACTGCTCTGCAAGAAGTGTTTCTGTGCCTCTTCTTTGCTGTTACTTGCAGAATAGTTCAAACGATAAATATCAGGAGGGCTTTTTTTCTCTTTCGTTATCAGTAAAACTATAACTGGGTTAAAGTTCCTGCTCTTAGGGGTGGGGAGGAAAGTTTGGCCTCGGCTTCACAGAGAGTGGAGTGCCCCAAGGCGTTGTAATTAGACTGAATTGTGGGGGAATTTTTTTTTTCCCTGCTTCTTGCTGGAAGATTCACTAGAGGCTTCTCTGCTCCTAATTAATGAACTTTTCAACTGAGGATTGCCTCTCTGGCAAGTCGAAGATGTTTGTGTGCTGTGTAGCCTGGGATATCTGGCTGAACCTTGGGAGCCCGTTTTGGGTGGGGCATGAGAAGTGACCAGCGTGGCGTTTTTAACACCTTGGATCTGTGAGAACTGGAGCTCTGGGTCATTCCAAAGCAGGGGGATGGGAGAGATCAGGAGAAACTGCCTGCTCTGGGATGGCTTTGAGGCAGCCCTACTACTTCGTATACAGTTTAATAGCTCCTTATTCTTAGGTAAAAGCAAAAGTCCTACCACCTTAATTTTCTAGGTAATTGCACCTAATGGTGACACAATTTCAGTCTGGTAGGTGACACAAGGAAATGGGGTGTGATGAGACATTTCACTTACTGACCTTCGGGAGGTGATGGGAAGGCACTTTTCCTGCTTCCCTTGTACAGGGGCTCTCCAGAACCCCACACTCTCACTCCTGTCTCAAGGGAGTTGAGGTCGCCTCAGGATCTCTCCAGTAAGAGAACAGCAGGAGAAGGAGGATGGCTACAGAGGACTTATCCCCCCAGCTCTGCTGCTCCCTCATGAAACACTGCTCTCAGGGTCAGAAGCTGGGCTGGAGGATGGAATCAGCCTCCTGCTCCTGCACACTTTCCTTCCCAGGGCTGGTGGGAGCAGGTTTCAGTCCTGCTCCTTGTCCACCAGCAGCATCTCCATGGATGTGGATGATGTTGCCAAGCTTTCAAATCCCAAAATGGGATGGGGGTGCTCCTGATCTTGGCATTTCTAAAAGTTTTCTGGGCTTCCAGCCCCTGGAAGATCACCTGGCCCTGCTGGTGTGTGTGGCCCTGGTGTCCCTACACGGACAAGACCCAACCTCCCTCTGGCACAGAGCGCCCGGCAGAGCTCGTGTCTACTCTGTCTTCCAGAGGAGAGTTGTGCAACAGCCTCACTGCTGCTGGCCTCTGCAAACAGAGCAGAGACTGCCCACAGCTGCCCACACAGCTCCCCGGGCTCGTGTGAGCTCCCGTGGAGCTACCTGAGGTGAGCGAGTTCTCCCTTCACGGCACGGAGCCGTGTCCCCGAAGGGCCCGGCTCCATCTGCTGTGCTGACGCATGCCTTGCTTGCTCCCTTGGCTGTGTTTTTGCGTGTGGGGTTTGTCCCCTGGGATGTGCGTGTCCCTGGAGAGCCACTGGCTGCTGTGGCTGAGGGGGATGGAAAAAAATAATGGAGCTGCCAGTGAGCTCTGCTGAGGGGTCTGGACCAAACCAGCCTCAAGTTGAAAAAGATGCCAAATAATGGCACCGTGTTACTTTTGGAATCAATTTTCATGCTTTGTTTTATTTTTTACTCCATCTAAAGTGCCCTTTTATCTTTTTTTCCAATTCCTATAATCACTTTTACCTAAGCTGGGTCAGTTTTCCTTAATTCATCTGTTGTGCTGCTTCAACCCCTGGACTTTTCCTTCTGTTCACGGGGCTACAGAGGTGAGGCTGATGGATGGGACAGCTGAGCAAGGACAGGGAATGAGCTCGAGCCGAGCCTAATGACCCAAACTCACTGCCCGGGCTAGTGCTGAAGGAGGGAAGAGTAGTGCATAAATAAGCCAGATAAAAATAAAAACTTCCATCACTTGGTGGGAGAGAGGGTGACTCCTATGGAAACTGCCTCACCGGGTCGAGGAGGAGATGACTTAATGGGAATATGGCAGGATCCTGCCCTTCCTAGAATAGTAACGAGCTGCTGGAAGCGCTCGCCTCGGCTGCTGCCCTTCCCCCAGTTCGAGTCAGGTCCCTTGGGAGAGGAGAAGTGCTGGGAAAATCCTTTAGCACAGCCGGAGGGTGGGATAGATGCTGGCAGAGGGAGTGCAGCAGCTGGGCTGCCAGGGTGATGCTTGGGAAGGAGGGCAGGCAGCAGCCTTTCACTTTTCTCCTGCTGTAATCATCCAGGAGCAATCGCAGGTTGCAGCTCCGGGCGGGTGAGCTGCGGCTCTCCTCAGGGAAACCTTCTGGGGAGAGGGAATGACTTAAAACCGGCTCTCGACAATTAGGGAGTGTCAACGGTGTGAATCATCCCGGCCTTTAAAGGTGCCTGGCCCGGGCCAGGTGCCAGCAGGGGCCGGGGGAAACCCTCGGGGCTGGGAGCCCATGGGCAGCCAGGGGTTCGCAGGAGGCTCCGCGAACTCCGGCTTCACTCTGACTTCGCTCCGGCTGCTCTCGCTCCCTCCTGGCCTGATGCAACCCGGCATCCCCCGCCCGTCCCTCCTCTCCTGGGGCAGGGGAAGGGAGGAAGGCGCTGCACACTCAGTGCTGCAGCATCCTGTGTCAGCGCTCAGGAATTCGGCAGGCTGCCGGGAGGGAGGCGGGAGGCATGCCAGCAGCGGGGCTCTGCCTGCTGGGGCCTCTCCCTGCTTGGGGAGCCCGAGGGTACCGGAGCATCCCTGGGGGCTGCTCCTCCTCCTGGGATGTCTCCTTGCCCGGGAGTACAGGAGCATCCCTGGGGGCTGCTCCTCCTGGGATCTCTCCCTGCCCGGGGGTACCGGAGCGTCCCTGGGGGCTGCTCCTCCTCCTGGGCTGTCTCCTTGCCCAGGAGTACAGGAGCATCCCTGGGGGCTGCTCCTCCTGGGATCTCTCCCTGCCCGGGGATACTGGAGCATCCCTGGGGGCTGCACCTCCTGGGATCTCTCCCTGCCTGGGGAGCCCAAGGACACCACAGCAGCCCTGGCGGGCAGCTTTGCCAAAGGCTAAACCCCAGGATAGAGGTTTTTTGGGGAGCAGGAGGGATGGGGGAGTGCTCTGGCACAGTGCTGCGTGCTTAGATGATAGTTCCAAAGGCTGACGAGAGGCATTCCTGGATCTCCCGTGCTGCTGCGGGGCTTGCATCTGTCTCCAATGTACTGTGCTCGACGGCGATGCTCTGCCAATACATATTTAGGGTGGGTGGGGGGACCCTCCTCCTCGGTCCCCGGCGGGCTGGGGGGTTCCTGCAGGGGAGCAGGGAGAGGCTCCGTGTTTTCCTGGGCAGGGTGGTCCAGCCCAGGGGGAGGGGGAAGGCGGTGGAGCTTGCTGGCAGGGTTAAGGCTCATGGAAAACTCCCGGGCTTCTTCCAAGGAGGATCCTTTGAGAGGCTGGAGTGGGGCAGAGATTGGGGCTGGCACCGTGAGGGGATGGCTGGAGTGGGGAGAAGCTGGCTGGAAGGTGCCCAGAGCTGCCTTGGCAAGGAGGAAACCCAGTGGAAGAGAGTTATTCCAGGCCAGCACGGCTCCCGGAGGCAGGGTCAGGGCCAGGCGAGCACCGGGATGAGCGACAAACACAAACAACTCCCTTCTCCCGGTCTTCTGGTTGTGATTTCTGCTCCCGACATGCAAACCCTGAGGGGCCCCCTCCCCTCCCTCCTTCTCCCCAGCTGGGCGAGGGCTGGCCTGGCCGCCTAATGAAATGCAGAGCTGCTTGGGAGAGCAGGGGGAAAAAAAAAAGGCTCTGTTTGAGGTTTTGTGCCTCTGGTTTCCTCTGGCCCTCTCTCCCAGCGGGGTGATTTATTGGGGATGGAGCCTGGGGAGAGGGGGAGGGAAGGGCTTAGTGCTGCAGGCAAATAGTCATCGTTTATTTCCCAAGCACTCACGCGAGGCAAAGGGAAAAAGGGGAGGAGAGGGAGGTGAACTGCCTGGGCAGGGGCTGAGGAGCGTCATTTACTGGAGCTGAACTCTCCCGACTTTCTCCCAGTTGCTCTGAGGCGGTGTTTGAGCACTTTGCACACCAAAGGGCTGGCTTTGAGGTGGATGCCCTCTCCCTCCATCCCAATTTTCCCACTTTCCCTCCCTCCTCTCTTCCCTCCGAGGCAGTGGGGTGATGAGAGCTGCCTGCAGGCATCTGGGCTGGCTCTCATGGCCCAGCTCTCGCTTCTCCACTGCAGCCACCGAGGGGGGGAACACCTCCTCCTTTTTCCCTGTCCTGCAGCCACAGCCAAGGAGGGCAGCCAGACCTTCCCAGGCTGGCAGAGAAGCAGCGGTACCGATTGTCACTGACCTGTTTTCGGGTACCTGCATGCCCCAGGAGTGACATGCTGCGACCTGCCTGCCTGCAGATGCATTTGCTGCCTGCAGCTACCCCGGCTCAGAGCAGCCTTACACTTAAGCCGGGCTTTAGGCTCTGCCAGCACTGCCAGCAGCGAGGTGTCCCTGTCCTGCGGGATGCTCCGGTGCGCTGCTGTGTTGCAGGGTGACCTCCTGCTCGGGAGAAGCAGCCAGGGCTGTTTTCATGCTCGCTGCTCAGATTGGGAATGAATGCGGTTTCCTAGGGGGAAGGTCTCCTCCTCCTCCTCCTCCTCCTCCTCTTTGCCTCTGCTGACAGCGTCTGACCTCAGCTGTCGTCCCTGGCGGTGCAGGGGATTAATCTGAGCCTCGGGACAGGTTGAGGCATGTCCAAGGCGGAGGAGAGCTTCATGCGTACAGACACAGAGGAAGGAACAAAAACAATTCCCAGGGAAATATTTTCCTGCTGCTTTTCCTGGCAGCGAGCAGAGCGGGAGGAAAAGACCTTGCTTTAAATTGCTTGCAGGAGAACTCCAGCCGGAGATCTGCTTTCCCTGGCCTCAGTCCCCACACGAGGGACGGCACAGAGGGTGCTCAGCCCCCCGAGGTGCCGCTCAGCATCCCGGGCTCTGCTCAGCCGAGGATTGCCTGCGATTCCCGCTGCCTGCCAAGCCCCGGCTGCAGGAGCCAACCCGGAGCGCTTGGAAAGCGAGGGGAGAGAACCTCGCCAGCGCGGAGCTGCGGCAGGGTCCGCTGCTGGACTCTGCCCTTTGCCTGCTCCGGCCTCGGCCGCCCTCCTCCTCCTCCTCCTCGTGTGCTGTTTGCTTTGGCACGCCCCAGGCTGCAGGCTGCCAGCGGAGCCCTGCGGTCCGGGTCAGGCGGAGCGCAGGGAAGCCGGAGGCGCGGGGAATGGAGAACGCGGAGGGAAATGGAGAAGCAGGCGCTGCCGGGGCGGATGGAACACGCCAGCCCCGCTGTGAAGGGCAGGAAGGACACGGCTCGCTCGGAAATCTGGAGGGTGGGCTGGGAGAGGCAGGAAAGGGGAGAGAGGGCAGGAAGCAGGGAGCATGGCCGGAGCGGGATGCAGGAGTGGGAGCCCCAGTGCCGCCCCAGGCTTGGTCTGAGGGAGTCCTGTGCGTGTCTGCTGCCCTCAGCCCCCGGCTGAGGTGACCATGTGCCTTTCTCCCTTCCTGGAAGCAGCGGAGGATGCTGGCGGTGTGGCACGGCAGCAGCGGATCTCCACGGCGCTGTCCCTCCTGGAGCCGCGCTCGCAGCGGGAGCATCACCAGGAAAAAAGGGAGGAGGTGGCTGCTTCAGCCGTGTCCCACTCAGCTTCTCAGAGTTATTCCTGCTGACCTGGGCACCGAGCAGTGCAGGCAGGTGGGCTTTGCCAGCACATGTGGTTCTCCATCGCAGCTGCTCCCATCCACCACGGCTGCTGGCAGTGTGGGTGGGTGGAAGTGCCGAGCCAGGAGCCAGGGCAGCACGCAGGTTTGCCCCCCAGGCACGGTGCTGAGGGCACCAAGTAGCCCTGCCTTGCCTCGACTGGGTGAAAGGAGGCTGTGGGAGCAGTGCAGCGCTCTATCTCCATGGCAATGGCACTGCTGGTTTTTGAGGCAGCAGGAACTGATGTGGTTTTTCACCCAGAACTGGCCCAGGGCAGTGTTTTAGAGCAGTCAGAGTGCAGCATCAACAAGCGTCTACAGTCCTGTGGGAATGGGCCACTTGTGAGGGGCAATGGGATACCCTCACCTCTCTGGGGGGAGAGAGAAACCCCTGGAGCCCAAACTTGCCCCCAACCCAGGGCTGAGTGGATGGAAAACCCTCAGGGCAGAGCTGGTCACTGCCCCTTTACAGCCTTGTGTGCTCCAGTGGGAACATCTGACCCCGTGAGCCCTTGACATGGTGGGGAGGCTGGGAGGAGCTGCATCCGGAGGAAGGCACAACTCCCATGGGAAGGCAGGAGGGACGGAAGGACAGACAGGGGAGGGAACCGGGACTTTCCTTCCTGTCCTGTGGAACAGGTTTCCCAGAGAAGCTGTGGATGTCCTATCCCTGGAAGTGTCCAAGGCCGGGTTGGATAGGGCTTGGAGCCACCTGAGATAGAAGAAAGTGTCCCTGCACATGGCAGGGGGATTGGATCCTTTAAAGTCCCTTCCAGCCCAAACTGTTCTAGGATTCCCTCCTCTGTGTGTGTGGCCTGGCTTGCCAGGGAGAGTTGCAAAACTCTCTCTGGTGTTGTCAGGCAGGGATTTACCCTGTTCCACACTTGTCTTCCCAGCTCTGACACCTGGCAATGACCTGGCCATGGCAGCACCCAGCACCCTGCAGCCTCCACTGCTGTGTCCCTGCCCTGCTGTCAATGGAAAGCAAATGTCAGTGGGATGTAAGCACTGGATGGAGGGAGCTGGGTATAAACCCCACTGGATATTCATGGCGTTGTTCTCCCAGCCCTTCTCGGAGCGTGGCTGTGTCCTTCGAGGATGGCACTGGCCAGACTGCTGCAGTTTGTATTTCTCCCAGCCTTGTCCTTGTGGTTCTCCAGGAGGAGTCGGTGTGTTTTGCGTTAAAGGGCCAATGTGCAGGGAGGTGGCCAGGGTGACACATGCCTCGTGCTTGACCTTGTCTCCCTTTGGCCCTGGCAGCGCTCCCTGCACTGGGCTCACTGAAATTCCCTTCCTGGAAACAGCAAAGGAGCGAGTGTTTGCCTTCAGCTCAGGAGAGTGTGACGTGATGTCCCTGGGCAGTGGCCAGGCGGGGAGGGACCGGCCACGCTGGGCTCAGAGCAGGGCCACCAGGAGACACGCCTCAGGAGGGAAGGCTGTTAAAAATAAACAGGCTGACGAGTGGCAGGAGGAAGGAGCCACCTCTGGTGTCCCCACACTTCTCCCTGGAGCAGGGCGAGTGGCTGTGCTGCCTGGAGAGCCGAGCACAGAGGCGGGCTCCGATCCCAACCCTGCCGTGCTGGCAAGGTCAGTCCCCTCCCAGGTCACCCCAGTGCCTCGCTCTCCCGGCCACAGCCCACTCCTTCCCTCCCAGCCCCCGGTGGAAGCCCGGCAACCCCGGCTCTGTGCCCGCGGCAGTCTCTGGAGCCGCAGAGCTCCCTGTGCAGAGCTGGCTGTGTCTCCTCCGGGTGTGCAGAAGCCCGGGAGCGCCGGGGGCGGTGGGAGCCGGGCCGTGTGCTCAGCCGTGCCTCTTTTCCCAGCACAGCCCGGGGGAAGCAGGCGCTCGGCAAAGGCAGCCGGAGCATCCCCCCGCGGCTCCTGCGCGCCCCGCGCGTCGCTCCGTGTTAGATCAGGACCGGAGCAGGCTGCAGTGACCTTGAGAGATGCTCTGTGGTTCTGACCCTCCAGCCGGCCCGCAGATCACCTGGCAAGAGAGGAGCCAGGCTTTGCCCTCGCAGAACTCAACCCCCATGGGATGAAGTGGCTGTCCTACCCCAGAGCTCACCGTTGTGCCGATTGGTTCGAGGTTCAGGCATCTGGAGCTCTTCAGCTAAGGCAGCGCTACCCAAAGGCAGCTGCATCTGCTCAGATGAGGGGCTGGTGTCTGTGAGGGCACGCTCAGGGCTGGCCGGGCCAGGTGCAATGTGCTGCTGGCATTTCCTGGAGCAGGTGGCCAGCGACTTGTCCCGGCAGGTACCTGCACCGTGACTCACGTCTCCGGCTCGACTCCGGCAGGGAGATCAGGGTGAATTCTTTGGGCCGTGCCGGGGGCAGGAGACTCATCATGCTCTCTCCTGCTCCTCCTCTGCCCTGGAAGTTCCCACGGTGGCAGCCAGTGGTGCTTATCTCCGTGGGAACAAGGGCACTGCCCCTCCATCAGCAGATGTGCTTCGGAGCGCCCGCGCTGGTGGGAGGGACTGCGGGGGACAGCCCGCTGCCTCTCCAAACGCAGCGGCCAGCTCGTTGTGCAAGTGGGTGCCAAAGGCTGTGTCCCTGCTCTGGGGTCAGGTTTTGTGCTAGAGTCCCCTGGGAAAGCTGGGCTCAGCTGTGGCCACCCTGGGATGCAGCTCACCGTGGAAAGAGAGGCTTCAGTGACCAAAAAAGTGTCAATATGGTCACTACCCGGATGAATGTCCCCTTTGGGTGTAATCCTTGGTGATTGTGTCCTGCTGGTGCCCGCTAAGCCCTGGCTGAGATGTGAGAAAAAGCCAGGACCTAATTGGAAGCAGGCTGTAAATGCAGCTCCTCTCATTTCCTTTCCTTGTGCAGCAAAGCCCTCTCGTGGAAGTTGGCAGTAGCTTGCCATGGAAGATGCGGCTGCAGCAATGTGCTGCTTCTTCCCGGGAGATGCAGCCCCTGTCCCCTGCGGCCCCAGCCCCAGAGGAGGTGGGACAGACCCGAAGGGTCACACCCCTGAAGGGCCCATCGGCAGGGCGACGCGGTGTGACTGCGCTCCATCCCGTGGGGATTCCAGGTTTTTCCAGGGAGCTGCTGAACCTGCTCTCTTGGCTGTGTTGGGGGGGAATGGTTGTGCCTTTGGCTTTCTTTACACACTTGTAAGGACACCACAAGGCGCCCCAGCCTGCAGCACCTGGCACGGGGATGCTGGGGTGGGACAGTGCGTGGTTGTTCCAGCGCTGGTGCTGGCTGGATCTGCTCCAGACCCATGCACGTCCCCAGAGCCTTGGCAGGGATAATTCCCTGGGAATTATTCCCAGCAATGGAGGGTGTCAGCTTATCGTGGGGTGGCCTGACATGAAAGAGAGAGATGAAGCCAAGAGCCAAGGTACAGCATAAACACCAGTAACCCCCAACCTTGCTGGGGCAGATGTGCTGGCTGGGAGAGGGGAAGACACTGGGATGGGTCCCTGCTTCCCTGCCTTCCTACAGGAGGCAATGGCAATTCCTTCTGGAGGTGCAAGGCTTGCTAAGAGGGTGGGCATGGACAGGATGGCTTTGGGTGGCTCTGTTACTCCTGGCAGGGTCCTTGTCCTGTCCCCCACGGCTCTCCCAAGGTGACACATTATTTACTGCAGTAAATAACTGCATTGTCCTGGCTCACCTGGGAGCATCACAGTCCTCAGTGGCACCTGGGGGATGGGGAATTGCTCTCACCTCTCCTCACCTGGGTCCCAGCTGGCCTCACCTGGGCATCCCACCCACACCCTGTACCAAAGGCTGCATTTAAGCTCAGCCCAGGGCTCTTAGTTCCTCGTTTGGCTCTTTGGGGCAGGTTGGGCTGTTCTGTTCCTCTGGGGATCCCCCTTGGCCCTGCCTGGTGCATTGAAGGCAGAGGGTGTGGATCAGACTGCAGTACCATCTGCCCTCCTTGCCCTCCTGCAGCAGCCAGGGGAGGGGATATTTCCTCCTTGGGAGCCCCTTTGGTGCTGCTGGCAGTAGTTGGGTGTTTTCCCTCCCCAATCCTGGCTCTGTTCTGGTGGTGGGTGAGCAGTGCCTTTGTGTTTTGCAGGCACTGACACCTCCTGACCACTAAACCCCACCAAACCCCCTGGAGCTGGGATTTTTCTTTGCACTTCTTAAGCACTTGGTTCCCTTTGTCCTGCCTGAGTTTAATTTCCCCTGTTGGGTATGTTTAAGCAATTTTCTTGCACTTTTAGCAACACAAAAATTGTTATGCTGGCTGCACTTTTTAATTCTCAAATTGTTGAGCTGCCACCTCCTTGCCTGGGGGCTGATGGCAGGCTGTGTAAATATTTAGTGTTGCTGCTCCCCTGGCATCAGCCTCTTGGTTTTCCCAGCCCACCTTCTCTGCTGCTGTCGGCAGGGGCTTGTTCCTCGGGCTCGGGGGCTGCCTTACACCCTGCTGGAGGTGATGGGTGCAAGATTGCTGCTGCACCCGGGTGGGGAGTGGGTGCAGCTCTGTGCTCGTGTGTGCGAGCAGCAGAGCGATCCACAGCTTTGCTGTGACTGCTCGGCAGCGGGTGATTTTTGCAGATGGGTCGCTCGGTGAAGGTTTTAGTGGCCTGGCGAAGCTGGAATGCAGAGGGGAAGCAGGGCTGGATGTGGGTTCGTTTTCCTTGGAGCGTGGCCGGTGCCCACCGCAGGCATTCATTCGGCTGGAAGCCGTGCGCCTTGGGGAGCTGGGATGTGCATCCTCCGTGGCCAGGCCGGCAGGTGGGGCTCCTGCCCACGGCGAGCTGCTGCAGAGGCGCCTGGAGAGCCGGGCATCCCCGGGCAGGCAGCGCTGGGGGGATGCTTCCCCACCACGGTCCCTCCTGCAGAGTTTCAGCTTCACCGCACACCTTTTTGGTTTTGCCTCCTCGTTGTCCGCAGCAGCTGAGCTCAGCATTTCCTCGAGGCTTTCCCTGCTGTGGTCACACACTTGGTCACTGGGGCTGGAGGAATCCTCTGCTGAACTCCACCCCCAGCGCACCTCGGAGCTGCTCCTGGCCACGCACCGGGGGACCCTTGGTGATTTTATCTTCTTTTCTTCCTGTTAGAGCAGGGATTGATACACGGGAGTCACACTTTCCTGTTTGGACTCAGTGTTTATTAATCCTTATCTACATCACAGTCTCACGAGTGGTGTGCTCTAACTAGCAAGTGAGAAAATGGAGGAGTGGATGATGCCTTTAACTCTTTCCAAGGTTATTTAAGTGCTAATCACCCAATAACGAGGTGACACCTCTATTATTTATACTTTTAACCCAATAATGACCACCCAAGGTCCACAGTGTGGACCTTTTTCACCCAATTAGAAAAAACCACCCAAACCCATGAAGAAGAAGGTGAAGAAGAAGGACTTAGACAACACCTTAAATCCTCCATCTTGCCCCACATACATTATAATATACTAAACCCTTAAATTCTAAGCTTTTCACCCTGTGAGATCACACACTTCTACTCAAACTCCACACCCACAATCCCAGGGCTATCACTCAACTTTGGAAGCCTCTTCCACGGCCTCAGGTCCTGTGTCAGCACAGGAAACCCGGAATTCTCAGCAGCCAGAGTTCCAACAGAGCCTTTCCCCTTGGAGGGGTTCTTATGGTGGAATTGTACCATAGGTGCAGGATTTATGCAGTGAGCTGTGTTGGTGGTGTTGGCCCTTTTTCCTGGGCTGGGGGCTGAGCTGAGCTCAGGACCATGATGGAGTAGAGACTCTGCTCTGCTAGTGCCAGAGCGTGGATTTGCTGTCTGTTTGGAACCTTCTTCTTTTCCTTTTTAAAAGCAGAAGTGGTCTGCAGCCACGCACTCATCATGGCCCGGGGGGAGGTTTAGGGCAGGAGGACCCTGTGGGTGAATGCTCGTGTCCTGTGCTGTCCCCTCTGCTCCTGCTCATCCCCACGGCCACATGGGATGTCCTGCCTGGCCCCTCCCCTGCTCTGAGTGCCTCCAAAGGCATCTCCTGGCTCCAGGGTGCTCCTGTCCCCCTCCGAGCTCTGGCACTCCCCCACCCCTGGCCAGATGTCCTGTGAGCATCCGGATGCAGCGCTCACTTTAATTGCTCAGCGGCGTCTTTGGTCAATAAATCACCCTCTGCCTTCTCCAAAGTAATGAAATAAAAACCTCCTGGGTGCCGAATGAGTTGGTGGAGATGGATGATTTTCTCATTGCCTGGCTCGGGCTGTAAAACATCCTCTTGCAGGTGTTGTCACTCCTGGCTCCTTGTTCTCATCCTGCTTTACACCTCCCTGGGGAGAGCCCTGCTCCAGGGGCTTGAGGAATGGCCTGGAGCCTTTGGCCCAGCTGGGAGATGACTGTCAGCATTGGAGCTGCCTGGAAATGGCTGCTGCACTCTTGGAAGGGGTTCAGGAGTGCTCCAGGCCCCCTCCTGCCTCTTCCTGGCTGGCAGAGGAGGTTTGGGATGGGTCTCCTTGCCAGATCCATTCCTCCCTGGGCCACGATGCTGGAGATTCCTGCTGCCATCAGCTTCCCTGCTGGATACTTCCTGAGGTGAGGGAAGAGGAGGTCTGGGGAGTACCTGAAGCTGTTTCTCTGTAAAATCACCAGTGACTCAGAGAGAAACGACTCAATTTTGGATTTTATGTGAAGTCTAAGGGGCTTCAGCTGGAAGCAGCAGGATCCAGATTAATGGAGCTGTGTGTTGCTTGCTGCAGAGAGCTGTGGGTGATTAAAAACCAAAATAATTCTGAGCTCAGGTGGTGAAAAACTCTGGAAAAAAAGGACTACGGAGGGCTGTGAAATAAAAATGAACTTGTCTGTGCTCTGCCACCACGTTTGCAGGCTCTGAGGGCCGGGAGGGTCACGAGAGGTGATGGCATTGCCCCACACGGGGCTGGGGACTGTCCCAGTGATGCTGCAAGTAGAAGCAGCTCATTCTTATGAGGTGGGTTTGAGGCCTCTGGTGTAGTTAGGATGTAATTAGGCAAACTGGGGAGGTTTGGGCCTTTCTGGAGCACAGGGAAAGGATGGAAGGCAGTGGGTCATGACCTCATCCCTCTCCCCCTGAACAATTCTCCTCGCTGGTAGCAGTGGGTTTGAGCAGTCATTTTTCCTGGCTGCTGGGCAGAGTGAACTCCCCTCCAAAAATACCTGGGAAGGTCTGCTTGCCTCATCCCTGGCAGTGCCCGGGCTCTGAGGTGGGACAGGCAGCTCGTGGAGCTCCTCAGGAATGCTGAGAGGTGTTTGGGGTTTGCCTGGTGATCCCCTTGTGTATAAAGAGGGGATGGAGGGATCCCTGAACCCGCAAATGTGGGCTTTGAGGGAATCCAGCTCCCTGCTCTCGAGCTCCTGTATGCTCCCAGAGACTGCCAGTTTTTCATCCAGGAAAGGCAAACCCCTTCCTTATCCCAGCCCTCTGCAAAGCCAGCACAGCCTTCCCTGGCTGGGAGGGACTCACACCTCCTTGATTTCTCTCTGATCTGACCAAAGAGCCAAGCCCTTGGTAGGGACACCTGAGTTCCTGGTGATGCCTTGGGAAGGCTGACCTGGAGCAGAGACTGGACAGAGCTGGAGAATAAAACAGGTATTAATTGAAAAACTTTTAAGAATACATCTTGGGCGGGACAAGAGCCCACCCAAGGTGGACCCAAAATGGTCACAAAATGAACAAATGGTCATGAGGTCTCACACTTTTATAAGTTTTGGTCCATTTGCATATTGGGGTTTAATTGTCCAATTTCAGCTTTAGGTTATGAAGTCCCATCCTTCTTGATTTCTCTCTTCAGTCCACTATTGTTTTTGCTTTTGGGCGTGAAAGTTGTACTCGTTGTCCTTGGTCTCAAGCAGGAAAAGGATTTGTTTTTTCTCCCTTCTCTGTGAAGAGAGCTCAGCAGTGCTTAATGTGAGGCTCAGAACTGCACCCCTGGGCAGCACAGAACCTGAAAAACATGAAATCTGAAACTTAAGGCATCCCTGGGCAGCAGCTTGCTGGTGGGACACCCCTGTGGAAAGCCACCAGAGAACACCATCCTGAGGGACATTTTATTCCAATCCCAGCCAGCGTGGATGCTCTCTGTGTGTGTGCTGCTGGTTCTGCCCACAGCTCCCTCGAGTCCTCGCTCTCAATTAGCTCTGTGGTGATGAACCCCACAGGTTAATTGTGTTTATACATAAAGGAAAAAAAACCCAAAGCAAACTCCAAGGAAAAAAAAAACCCCAAAACCAACACCAAGGAGATGATCTGTCTGCTGTTCTAAACTCACTGTGCTTTGGGATGAATTCAGGGCTCTTCCTGTCGGTTTTCGTCGCGACGGAGACGGCAGAACCGCTCAGAGCTCCCACCTCTCATCCCAGTGCTGCTCCCTCCTGAATCCCTCTCTTTGCAGTCTCACCGTGGCTGGGATCTCTGCAGACACCCCTTGGCCTGATGTCCTGGTCTGTCCCTCCCTGTTGCCCACAGAGCTGGAATTCTTTCCTGGAATTCTTGTCGTAAACTCCCTGCAGCTTGGGAAGTGTTTCCAACACAGAAGCATCGGTGTATGTATTGTGGCATCTCCTAGGGACTCGTAAAATCATCCTTTTCTGATTAAATCTGCTTTTGTTGCTGTAATGGAACTATTCTGCTGCCACTTGGGCCTTTCTTGGAGATGCAGGTGGTGTCTGCTGTGACAGGATCTTCTGGCACCATGGTGTGACCCACCCCCTCTTCGCAGCTGAGAATTTGGGATTTTTTTTCCATAGCTATTTATGGATCACAGCAGGAGCTGTTGTGTTTGGCACCTGAGGTGCTGGAAGCCTTCAGACTGCCTTGTCTAGGGGACAGCAGGAGCACATGTTGAGGGGAGGTGGATGAAAACTCTGATTGCACCAATTTAGTTTTCCTTCAGCTGACAAAACAGTTTTGCCCACTAGGAAATTGCAGTGCTGCAGTGCTCAGCTGCCTCAGACAACAAATAAAAGGTGATTATTCAGCATGGGAATTCAGAGCTGTGCTCTAGAGTGCTCCCAGGTGCACTGAAGTGACCTGAAGTGTTGGACCTGAGCAAGCACTGCCCAGAGCTGACTCTCTCCCTTCAGCACCGTCAGTGCTGATCTGGTGCCTTGTCCCTGATCTCTGCCTGAGGGATGCTGGGACAGGGACCTGCAGCTGCATTTGCCATCACAAACCCTCAGTGCCCTCCCAGGCTTTGCCCTGGTTTGGAAAGACAGGTGTCTGCTGAGGAAGGCAGGAGCCTCCCTTGGAATGGAGAACATAAAATCCCTCCCTCTGAATTATTATAATTTTGAAATGAAGGGGCTCTCAGCCGAATATATGGGAATAGGAATAACAGTTCTTTACTAGGAAAATTAAAATAAAAAAGTAGTAGTATAAAAAACCAACCAAACAAAAAGCAAACACTGAGAGAGTCAGAACACAACCTGACACCCTGTTTGTTTGTCAGGGTGTTGGAGCAGTCCAGTCAAGTCCTCCTGCAGTGACAGATGTGGTTCTGTTGGAGCAGAGATGATCCTGTACAAGGGTCCAGTGGTGGTGAGATGGGTCTGGTGTTCCTCTGGGAATGCAGTGCACACAGGCTGTGCTGGGCTCTGAATGCCAGGGTTTATCCAGGTGGGAATGCAGTGCACACAGGCTGTGCTGGGCTCTGAATCCCAGGGTTTATCCAGGTGGGAATGCCGGGCTCCTCCCCTGGGTGGAGCATCTCCCATGGATGATGGAATTGTATCAGCCCTGCAGTGAGCCTCGATGGCCCCTGGACAGCAGAGATCCCCTGGAGGGAGGATGGGTCCTGGAAGGGACAAAGAACACTGCCCCAGCTGGGTTGAACAGCTGGTGATAGAATACAAACTTTTGGTTGCATCTTGCACTGCAGCTTAGGACAGCCTGCACTGGAGACCCCCAGAGAAACAACAAATGTCCCTGAGGCAGTTCCTGACATGGAGGTGAGGAGGGCTCTGTCTCTCCTGGGCCCCTGCACCTTTGGAGTGCCCTTGGTTCCCTGATCACCCAAAAGGACTCTGCAGCCTTGGCAGCTTCACGGTCCCACCAGAGCCTGGCTTAGGCCTTCTGTAAGCTCTGCCTTGCTCTGCATCCTCTCCCTTGGCAGCAGCGCGAGGAGGGACAGCCCAGGAGTCCCAAAGTGGGAGGAAAAGCTGGTGCCAAAGCCTTCCCATGCTGTGCTGCTTCCCCAGTCTGTGGGCAGAGCCTTTTAATGGGGACTCTGGGTGGTGATGGCTGCATCCATCTGCCTCTCAGCTGCAGCAAGATGTCCTGTCCCTGTCTGTGCCTGCCAGGCATTCTGCTGTTTCGGGGTGTCCCTCTTGGCTCCTTTCTCTGGCAGCATCTCCTTGCAGGGAGTAATTAGCTCAGAGCTGGAGCAGTCGGTGTTGCAGCTGAGATAAAGGGAAGGGGGCTGGGGAGGGGGGCTTGGTGCCAGCAGGGGGGTGGGACCAGACCCCCCAACGCTGTCTGAGATCTCTGCTGGTCCTAATTACAGTCTGGGCTGGCAGGATACCCTTCCTGGGCTGGCAGGACTGCTCCCAGGGTGGGGGAGATGGCAGGAGAGCCACACCATGTGCCTGGGAGTGTTCTGTGGTATAGTTTACTCAGCAAGACAGTGCAAGGAGAGGCGTTTTTCATGTAGGAAACAGTGTTTTTTGATGTAGGAAAGTGCCTCCTAGATCCCCTGGGTTGCTGTGGGTCCCCCAGCCAAACCCCCAAGGTTTGCACTGGCAGAAGAGCAAAGCTCATTGCTGTGTTCCCGGGGGCAGGCAGGAGGAAGGTGAGCACTGCAGGCTGCTGGCTTTATCTCCATCTCCAGTTTGTAGAATGTCCTCTGCAAAGGAGTCACCTCAGCTCTGGAGCTGTCCTTTGCTGTGCTAGTGATGCCCTGGTGCCAGGCTGGGGCTGAGCCGGTGGGGGAAATGGCATTTTTTGGGGGAAATGATCTTCTGGAGTGTTTGTTTGTTTGTTTGTTTTTTTCCCGAAAGGAGTGGGCTGTACCCTTGAAGGCTGTACCCTAGGTGGCAGTTATGCCCAGCCTCATCTAGGGAGACCTGTAGGGTGCTGAGAGGTCTTGGGGTGCTGGTGCACCCATCCTTCGGGAACGTGAAGGCTGCACAGAGAGCAGGGGCTGTGTACAGGGGATGCAGCGAACCCCAGGCTGCATAGGACAGGCAGGTGGGGTTAGGATGGCAGCTGGAGCAGGGCCAGCAGGGCTCTGCCTCCTGCTAAAGCCACCCAAGGGTTCTGCTTTGCCATGTGATGGAGAAATGGCCTTGGAAGTGCTGGCACAGCTCCGTGGGTGTCAGCTGGAAACGACGAGACAAAAAAGCACCCCCTTGGTGTTCACTGCAGAGGGGGGACAGGAAATGGATGTTCTCACTGAGCTCCAGCCAAGGGGATGAGAGAAACAACAGGAGCAGGAAAAGCCAGGAGAGGAAGTGATTCATAGGTTTAATTCACCCTCCAGTTGCCATTATCCCATTTTATTAGTGCAGCACTCGGAGGCCCCAGCTGAGATCAGTGTCCCACACGTGCTGAGCCTGGAGTGGGAGGTGCAGTGAGCAGGGCCAGGAGCATCCTTCATCTGCAGGAAAACCACATCATGGGCTGGGAACAGCTCTGCTGCCTGAGCAGGGCTGCACTGAGCTCTTTCCTCCTGATTCCTCCCAAGAAATGGGCAGTGAAGAGGGGAGATGATTCCCCGGGGGATGCACAAACACTTTGTATAAACCACTCTCCATCCCTGCATGTTTCTGCTGCATCTGGGCCCATGCTTGGCTCTTTCCATCACATCTGTTGGGCCTGTGACAAACACCTGGGTCAGCTGCTGCCCTAACCCCCCCAGATTTGTATTTCAGAGCTGCAGCAGTTGTAGCCCCCTGGGCTGGCAGCAGGAGGGCAGCTGCACCCCAGCTGTGCAATGGGAGGCTTCAGAGCAAGAGGAATGAGAGATCTGCTCTCCCCAATCCCCATATTGGCCACTGGGGAAAGGGCTGGAACTCAAAAGAGCACCTCAAGGCAGTGCCTTGTGCAGCAAACATTTATTTAACCATCTGCTGTCTGTGCTGAAGGAGTTTGGCACTGAGCAGAGCTGGCCAGAATTGGAAGAAATTTGTCTGCTGTGGCAGCAGGCTGGAGGTGGGTTCTGCTGGGCTCAGGGCAGGCAGAACCTCCCCCTGGAGGAGGGTGAAACCCTGGGGGTGTCCTCTAAGGGGCAGCTTTAATGCTCTGGAGCTGGTGGGGCACAGCAGGCAGACTTGCAGTAGGGGTGCTTTTGCTTATAATGAAATGGAAGAGATCAGTCTTGTGCAAAACACCGATTTTATAGTGACAAAATACCCTGAGTTGGAAGGGACCCACAGGGATCATTGAGGCCAACTCCTGGCCCTGCACAGTCCCAAAATTCACACCATGTGCCTGGGAGTGTTCTGTGGTATAGTTTGCTCAGCAAGACAGTGCAAGGAGAGGCATTTTTCATGTAGGAAACAGTGTTTTTTGATGTAGGAAAGTGCCTCCTAGATCCCCTGGGTTGCTGTGGGTCCTCCAGCCAAACCCCCAAGGTTTGCCCTGGCAGAAGAACAAAGCTCATTGCTGTGTTCCTGGGGGAAGGCAAGAGGAAGGTGAGCACTGCAGGCTGCTGGCTTTATCTCCAGTCTGGAATGACAAGGATGGTGTCCCTGATGGCAGTGAGCTGTCCCCAGGCAGGGGGATGTAGTGCTCATGGATCCAGCCTGGACAAGAGCCAGAGAGGAGAAGCTGGTCCAGGCACTTGGAGACCAAGGGGGAGCAAGTTCACCCCAGCCCTGGAGGGGTTTGAGGGGAAACCACCCCCACAACACCTTTACTGGGGGCCAGCAGGCCATGGCATCCCACCCTGCTTGCTTAGCAGATGTGCTTTTCTGATCAGCATCAGCATCCTAAATTAGGGTCTAATTTGCAACTTCCTGGGCAGGGATTGAGTGCCCGAATGCTGGGGCCAGTGCCTGGTGCCAGCCTGTGCTGCCTGTGCCCTGTGCTGTAGGTGCTGCTCCAGCCAGGGCTCCTGAGCAGTTTCCCAGCAACAATTCCCTCAGCTCCTGGCTGCCTTCAGCTGGAACTGCCCAAATGTGAGCTCCGAGGGAGGGGAGGGGGGAGAGACAGTGGAGCTGAACCTGCTGAAATCCTGGGCTGAAAAGCTGAACCTTCTCCTTGCTGTCCTCAGAGCAAAGCACCAGCTCTTGTTTTGGAGCACCATTTCCACAGCAGGAGGTGCAGACAGCCCTGGGCATCCCTGAGGTGGGATCCCAAGGGAAACAGGGAGAAGCTTTCTGAAGCCATGCCCAGGTGAGGTGGGTCGGGATGAGCCCAACAGGTCCTGCAGAAGGAAGGGAGGTGAGAGCTGAGAGACTCAGCTTCCGCCCATGAGAACAATTTCTTCTCCCCTTTACTCCATTGCTCAATCCAGGTCTGCATTTCCAGATTTTAAAAATAGTGCAGTAGCTTCTGTTCCCCATCAGCTGGGTAACAGGCTGTGCTCAAAGCTGGTACATGTAGGCCTCCTTTCTCTGCTTCCCCTGCCTTCTCATAATCTTCATTTTCCTTTTGGGACTGCAGGTTCTCCTTGGCACAGTCAGCTTCGTCACTCCAGGTTTGTCCTAGAGGGATTCACAGCTGGGCTGCCTCATGAGACGGGTCTGCTCAGACATTGCAGCACCCTGCTGGCCTCTGGGAAATGCCTGGGACCTGGGCTGGCACACTGGCCTTTAGCTGAGGAAAGCTGTGGTGCCTTTCTTTGTGCTGCAGGTGATGTTTTTCCTCTGGGGTTATCAGCTTCCCCTGGATTTAGCTGAAATATCTGGATCCAAATTTCCTCAAAGAGCTCTTGAAACCTCAGTTTTTCCTGGCAGACACATCTGAGAGCTGTATTAAAGCTGATAAGAGCTGGGTCAGAGCTCCCAGCTTTCATGAATGCAGCTGCTGACAGCTGCTCCTGTAAGGCTTTAGCTCCCATTGCCGGTGGCTGCAGCGAGCAGAGGGGAGCAGGGCAGGGCAGGATGGCTTGGGATACGTGCTGGTTTGGGGTGAGCAGCTTGGAGATTGGATGGAAGCACGGGGAGCACAGCTCTGGCTCCACAGATCCTCATCCTGCTGCAGCCGTGCCTCCCCGAGCGCTGCTGCGTCCCCAGGAGAGGGGAGGCACTCAGGCTTTGTTCTTGCTTTGCCTAAAGCTGGAGCCCTTGGGGCTAAAAGAGGGATTTCCCTCTGGGCAGGGGTGGGAATCACAGGACAGTTTGGGCTGTGACAGACCTTGAAGTCCATCTGGGTCCACCCCACTGCCATGGGCAGGGACAGCTTCCACTAGAGCAGGGCACTCCAAACCCTCACCAACGTGGCCTGGAACCCATTCCAGGGATGTGGGATAAATAATTCCATAGAATGAGGACTTTGCAGGACACCTGTCTGAAGGGGGAGTGACCCACTCTAAGGATGTGACTCTGTATCCACACAAGTCCTGACTGTCCCACCAGGAGTGCAAGGAAAACTCTCTCAGACTGCTCAGGGACTGGGATTGAGGGAAAAACTGCACCAGGAGGAGAGAGGTGCCAAGGAGAAGCTTTTCAGTGTGAGTTTCCCTGGTGTATTTATCTCTGGGTGCCTCCTGCAGTGAGGCTCCCTCCCTGCCTGCTGGCAAGAGGATCCTGTTTGGCTCTGTTTAGACATTATTTCGCTAATATTGTTGTTTATCGTGTGCTGGAACTGTGCCTGCAAGGCTGAGCAGCCCTGGGGATTCTGGCTGCCTCCCTGTTCCCTGAACAGGATCATCCCCCATGGAAGCAGCTCTGGGGCTCCCTGGGGATGCCCATCACCAGCTCCCAGCTTTGCTCAGGGGGGCTTGAGCTCTTTGCTGTGTTCAGATAAATCAGGGGCAGGCTGGCAGCGTGGCTGGACCTGGCGTGGTGGCTGTGCAGTCACCCCCTCTGCAGTGTTAAGGTGATTTTGCAGCTCTCAGGCTTCAAATCCAGGGGTCAGATCCCACTGGGAGAGCCACTGGCTCTTTGTAAATCCATTTGGAAAGGCTTGGGGAATAAAATCCAGCTCGTTCCTGGAGAGAAAAGTGGACAGAAGGGACAGATTCCTTTGGGCTTGATGATCTTGTGGGTATTTTCCAACCTAAGTGATTCTATTCCAAGATACTTTGTGCTGAGTTCCTCTTGATCCAAGCAGGTGAATGAGGCTGGAGCTGTCAAGCCTCAGGACATCCCAAAGGAGTGAATTGGGCACAGCCTGTGAGAATTCCTGGGGCTGCTGAGCTTCAGGTGTTTGTGTGGATTTGTTTGGAACAGGGATATCAGATGGCTCCTGAGCTTCCCGGGGTGCCCTGCTCTGGGAGTTGGGGTGAGGATAAAACTGTGCCTGACTCCTGCTTCTGCCCAGGCCAGGGCTGGGAGAGACTGGGGAGATGAAGGCAGATTGGGCAACCTGCAGCATTTGCTGTGCTGCTCTTGCAGGGCCCTCAGAAGGTCCTGCTCATCCTCTGGCACCCTACAAACCTAGGGTGGAAAAGGCAAAGCTCTTAAATATTGGCTTTTTTTTAGTCTTTATGACAGATTGTGGCAAACTGGCTGCCAAAGCAGTTGAACCCCCCTTCTTCTGGTGAAGGTACATGTTTTATGAGGGAAGGGCACCCAACTGATAACACCACAAATACAGTACATAAAAACAATGATTTAGGAGCTATGCTTGACTTCAGCAGGAGTGAAATCAGGAGTAAAATGTTTTCTGGTCCATTTCAGTGGCACTGTAAGTGGAGGAACATTACAAGATGTTTGTTTCTGAAAGCATTTGGGACCCAGCCCTAAGCTGTGCTCATTAAAAATATTTTTAATAATTCACTAATATTTTAATAATGTGAAAAACAACAAAGCTGCTGCTGAGGTCTGCAGCTGGTGGAGGAGCTGAAGAGGACAGAATGCTGCTGTTGGGTGTTTGGGAATCTGGAGCACTCTGTTGCAGTACTTGGGTGGAAAACAGTGGCTGGAGAGGAGTAGGGGCTTTGGAAAACCCATCACATCCTGGATTAAAACCTCCTGGATGGGTCCTGGGGCTGGGAAGGAGCTGCCAGCAGGTGCCAAGGGACATGCTAAAAATACACATACATTTCAAAGGCACTGTTTTTATTTGTTCTCTTGGGATAACACCCTGTTCTGCGCTGCACTCGGGGATGCTGAGAAGTCGTCCTGGAGCAGGTTCAAAAACCACGACTGAAGGTTTGTTGGGAAAAGTGCCACACAGCCAATGTACCTGGTGTGTTTGGGCTGTCCTGGGGAGGAGGTGACTGGAACTGTCTCTTGCAGTGCCCCCAGAGCTTTTTAGGGTGAGGATCTGCCCATCCTGCCCAAGCATGGGGAGCTTTTTGGAGGAGCTGGGAAGGTGCTGTGGGGATGATGATGGAGCTGGAGGTAGCGCTGCCCTCTCAGGGACTCTGCCCTCTTGTGCCTCTCTCCAAACCTCCAGATCAGCTGTGGATAAGGAGCAGGGCTGTTGCTTTTATCTTCTTTTTTTTTGCCAGGGTTGGGATTAAATGAGCAAGACGGTGTTTCTTGTTCGGACTCAGATGTTTATTAATTCTTATCTATATTACACTCTTACAAACTGTGAGTTCTGCAGCACTTCAAGCTAGCAAACTAAAAATGGAGCTGTATCTCTCTCTACAAGGCCTTTTAAGGACAAACAGTCCAATTAAGAAATGACACCTAAATTATTTTTACTTTTAACCCAATAACCACTGGTGGTTACCTGTGGTCCCCAATGCAGACTTTTCTACCCAATTACAAAACACCACCCAGACCCGTGAAGAAAAAGATGAAAAAGAAGGACTGGCCTCTGCCCTAAAACCTCCATCTTGCTTTATATATATATATATGTATGTATGTGTGTATGTATGTATATATTACTATATCTTTACTATATCTTTAAACTTTAAAATCTAAGTTTTCCACCACATGGAACATGGTGGAAAACCACACTTCTATTCAAACCACACACCCATAATCCCAGTGCAATCATTCAATTTTGGAAGTCTTCTCCACGGCCTCAGGTCGAATGCAGTGTTTGCTTGGGGAGGTCAGCACCTCCTCTTTCAGAGAGTCTGAAATTCTCCGTGCCCAGGGTTCCAGCTGTGGGAGCAGGGCAGGAGGAACCAGGGCAGCCCAGCAGGAGCAGCTTTGCCCCGGTGGGAGGATGACTCCCAGGGCACCCGTTTGGGTTGGCTGTTCTGTGTGTGTGGACACCAAAGAGCTTTGCCAAAGAGGTTGTTGCAGGGAGCTAATTGACTTTCCATCATCTCCTCGGGTCCTCTGGCGAGCGAAATGACTGAAACGCTGCCGCAGGCTTCCCAGTAAACAATGAGCAGTTGGTTTCACATGGCTCCCTGTCAAAAATCCCAAACTGGAAAGGCAGGAAAACAAACAATCAGATCAGAAAGAAATGGGTTTTTGGCACCGGTTCCCTCTGTGTTGACTGGGCTGTGAGACAGGCCCTGAGAAACGGCTCAGATTTGAGTCAAACAGCTCAGGCACGGATGGGGAGGGGCGGGAGGTGGATAAAAATGTCTCTGTGCTGAAATGCAGGCACCTGCAGGCGCACAGGAGCAGGGGAAGAGCACAGGTCCCTGCGTGCTTCCCACATGGCAGAGACATTTCAAACACAGGAGGCTGGGTAGCGAAACAGAACAAGTGCCAGGAAAATGTGTGCTCCAGCTAAAAGATGGGATTTGGGAAGTGGAGAACAGCACTTGCTTTGTAAATGGAATATAAACTGAGGGCCTGAGGTGGAGCAGCAGGCAGGGCAAAGGCATCTCCTCTGTGCTCAGGTTTCAGTGACAGGCTGGAACTGCTGCTCATAATAACCCAGTGGACAAAATGTGGCCAGAGCATTCAGATGGAAATTTGCTGATTTTTTTTTTCTTGCAGTCTGCAATAGCTGATGGGTAAATGAGATTTTTAGGAGTTGTTTTTTTTTTTTTTTCAGACAAATTTAGTGCTTCTTGATCATCCCATTCAGGATGCAGCTTCCTTGTGATTCAGCTGGCCAAAAGTATGGTCCTGAAAGAGAAAGATCCGTGTTTCTGTCTGTCTCCCACAGCACTCTGGTATTTTTCTTTTGCAACTTCATCTCATAAATTTATTACTGATTTTTTTTTTTTTCCAGGGAGGATTGTCTGGTTTTGGAAAAGTTCCTACTTCAGGAAAGTTTAGTCTTCACCTTACATAAACATCCTGAGATGTAGGACGATTTTTTTTCTCTCCTCTGGCCTTATTAGCCTTGATGTTATTGCGAGAGAGTAAATATTATATTATTAAAGACGTTTCAAGTTCCATGGGCTCTCCTGTTGTTAAACTGAAGTGTGTAGCTTGGCACGGGCAGGTTCTGGGGAACAAACCTCAGTGTGAGCATGTGGCATGTACTGGAAAACACTTTTTTCACCCCAAAGTAGAATTCTGAGTATTTACCAGCTGTGGAAGGCACCCTGCACCCCTTGCCCAGTTTCTCTTCCCTATGGGAAATTGCAATTTCCTCTCTCCAGGGCAGCAGGACTCGTTCCTGATGGAAGTCCATGGATATCTCCAGCTCTCACCACCTGATGGGACCAGCAGACAATTTGGCAGCTGGACTGGAGGTTTTGTTGAATTCACTGGGCTTCTTTGTTTTCAAAGGTGCTTTCAGCTGGCCCTGGGCTTCATCTGTGGTCTCTTTAGCTCCGTTTAAAATCCCCACAGGTTTATCTGGTAGGAAAAAATACACAGATCAGCTTGAAAGCCATGAGCACGGTACCCAAAAGAAGCACAAAGTTTCTGACCCAGACTGATCAATTTTACAGGTCCTGATGGCCCCAGAGGGGGTGAGGAGCTGGACCCCACCCCTAATTCCTCCTGGGAAGTGGAGGGTGGGTGATGCCATCCTGCTGCAGCCTCCTTGGCAGGGAAGGGTGGCGTGTCCCTGGTGTGCTGTGGGTCCTAAGCACAGGACAGAGAGCTCTGGGTGCTCTCCTCCCCCGGGGGTGAGGGGCTGTGGCACCTGCAACACCATGGGCACTGCAGAAGGTGGAGGCACCACCCCCAGAAAAGCTGTTGGTCTGCTCATGCTTGGCAGAAAGCAGTGAAAATTCAGCTTGAAGTAGGCACTAAGTGCTAAAATTCTTGGGGAAGGGCAGACCTTGCACGGGGTCCCTTCCCAGTCTCAAGAAGGCAGCTGCCTCCTCCAGCCCACCTTGCTGGTGTTTGTCTGGCCTGCTCTCCAATCCCAGCAGCTTCCCTGTTGTCTATCCCACAGTTTAAATAATCCTTGCCACTGAGGTGGGTTTTTTATTTTTTTCTACTCTAATCTACAATTTACAGCCTTGTCCTGTTCCCTGTGGGGATGCAGAACAATTTATTCCCACACCCTTTGCAGCAACCTTCTACATAATTGAAGACTGCTACCACGTCTCTTCTGACTTCCAGACTAGACAAATCCAGTTCTTCCAGGCAGATTTTCCCCCCGACAAGCTGGGTTTTTCTGGCCTCTGGCTGCCCTCTAAACTCCCCCGTTAGTCTCCACCTGGGATGTTCGTGGCTGTACATGTGGGGAGGAGGAGGAAAACCAGTGAGGATTTTGTGCTGCTCTGTGGGTTAAAGACTTGTAGGTCCTTGAGGTTCCTCTCCACAGTGCTGCTGCAAGGGGATAAGGGGTCAGCAGGGACCGTGGATCAGGTCCAAGAGGTTTGGACAACAGGCTCAGGGCTCTGCAGGTGCTCCCACAAACCTCTGGCTTGTGCAAAGTCGGATGCCCCTGGAGGTACCCACGCTCATTTCTCCCTAGCTGGGCTTTGCAGCTACGCATTTTCTGGCTCTTTTCCTGGGCTCTCACCCTGCAGCAGGGCTGGGGGAAGCTCCTGCAGCTCCCCGGGAATGCCAGCAGCGGGTGTGCTCCCGAGCCGGCAGCAGCTCCGCGCTGGGATGCCGGCGCTGCTCCTGATGCTGTCGCTCCGCGTTTCATTCCTGTCTGGCTCTGGGTGGTGGGAGGAGGCGCTCAGCTTTGTCTCAGCGCTGATGGGGAATGTCTCTTCTTTCGGGATGAGGAAGCTGATCTGCATTTGTGCCCAATCATCCACGGAGCCGGCAAAATCACTCACCGGGGAGAACCTCACGTCTCCTCCCGCTGCTGCCGCACCGGAGCCGGGAGCAGCCGTGCCGGGAGGGCAGAGTGGAGCCCTGGGGAGGTGGGACACGGAGATGGGCGGTGGATGGTGATCTCCCCGGGGCTCAATTACCCCCGGCTCCCACCGTGAGCAGGTAACCATGGAGACATCTGAATCCAAGGCCTCCCGGTCCCCGAGGAGCAGCACATGTACATTTAAATAAACACACCCTGGGGCTGGCACTGGGGAAGCGCTCTTGGAGCGTTCCAGCTGGCTCCCACCTGGGTAAGTCCCAGTTGCAGAGAGGCCATGGGAAGCAGGATTTGGGAGCAGGGCTGTGTGTGAGGCGGCAGCTAAGCCCCTGCTCTGGAGAGCTGGAGGGATGCCCTCTAACAGGGAATGTTCTCATCCCCCTCATGCCAGCTCGTGGGAACACGGGAGAGTGACTGGGAGAACTCCTGACAGGAGTGGACCCCGTGGCAGCATCTGCACCCTTCTGTACATGCCAGAACAGCCTTGCTTGGGTCGGATTTTGGTGTGCAGGGTCCTGGGAGTTGTCTGAGGGATTTCTGTCCATCCCAAGGAGAATGGGAATATGCAGGTTTTCCTCCCCGAGGTGCTGGCAGGAGCGTGCTGGGGCAGGAGCATGAATGAATGAATGAAGCACTCATCTCCAGGGTTTTCTTCATTCACATTTAGGGATGAAGGTTTTAAAGAGACAGCAGCCAGGCTGGGTGGCACAGTGTCCCTGTCAGGGGGTGGCTGGGCAAGCAGCTCTGCCCCAGAGGTGCCAGCAAGGCCCTGCAGAGCCACACGGTGTCCTGGCAAAGCACAAGGGACAGAAGTGGTGCCCTGACTCAGGGGGATGGGCACCTGTGGTGCCACCTGCCCGTGCAGGTGAGGCGTGTGCCAGGGCAGGGTTTGTGAGCAGCCCCTGCCTGGGCTCAGGGCAAGGGGCAGCTTCAGGCAGCCTTTGAGTCCAGCCCTGGAAGCTTCAAAGTCCAGGATGCTGTTGGATGTTGCCAAGCCACACAGGTTTCCTGGGATACTTCGCAGTGTGGCGAAAGGGAAAAAGCCCAGGCAAAGGGACATTGAGGTGTGGCCACCCAAAGGAGCCACTGGCCGAGGCTGCAGGGTGTGAGCTCCCAGAGCAGCCAGCAGTGCCAAGATTTTGGGGGCTTCTGTGCTGAGCTGAGCCATGCCAGGGCTCCTTCCTGGAAAAATAGAAGAAATCTGTGTGCTGCCTCGGAGCAGCAGCAGCTGGGACAGTGCTGTGGGGCTCCTCGAGTGACACACAGGGCAGCTGTGTCACCTCCAGGGCGGCTGTGTCACCTCCAGGGCGGCTGTGTCACCTCCAGGGCGGCTGTGGCACCTCCAGGGCGGCTGTGGCACCTCCAGCCCTTGCACCCTTGCTTGCCAAAGCCAAGCGGAGCCCGGGCAGGAGTGCAGGTGCACCTCTGGCTGCAGAGGGGGTGAAAGAGGGAGCCCGGAATGCACAGCCCCTTCCCACCCGTGCCGTGGGAGCAGTTCCTGGCTGCTCAGGAGCTGGGGGGATTATGCATCCGTGTCCCTGTCCCCACAGCTGTCCTAGCTTTGCCTGGTTGTCACGGTCACCATGCCCTGGTGTGCGCAGAGAGGAGGAGGAGGAGGAGGAGGGATTTGGGCTGCTGGGGCGATGGGGGTGCCCTTGGCCGGGTTTGTGGGTGCTGCCGCTGGGCCGTGGCTGACCCCGGCGTGGCCTGGGCGGGCAGGGGGGAGGCTGTGTGCCCCGTCCTTGCCCGAGGCTGTGCCAGGGGCTGTGTGCCCGGACACTTGCCGCCGTGTTTTGTCTCGGCGCTCCTTCCCTCCTTTGTTATCCCCCGTCTGCCCCCTCTGGTTTATATGCGAGTTCCCTTCCTGCGATTGTCAGAAATTTCTTTTTCACTGTGTGGGCAGGAGACAGATTTTAACTGTCTCTATTTTCTTCCCTTTTTTTTTTTTTTTTTTTTTTTTTTTAAATTTCGTTTTATCCCCCCTCCCCCCTTCCTTCCTTCCCTGCTCCTCTCGTCTCTCCCTCCCCACCCCCCATTCCTCTCCCCTCCCTCCTTTTTTCCCTCCCTTCCCCACGGCTCTTTTCCTCCCTTTTCCATTACAAACCATGTCTCTGGAATAACCCCCGGCCGGATCCATGCCTCTGTGCCCAGGTAAGCCATGCCCAGCAGGATGGCGGCCCCGGGCCAGCTCCCCGCTCGCTCTCCCAAAGTCCGCGGGGACATCGCCACGTCCCCTCCCCTCTCGCTGCTACCTGTTGGGCCCGGCCGGGAGGCGCCAGTTGGGGCTGTCTCCATCCTCCTCCTCCTCCTCTCTCTGAGCGATTCCCGGTGGACACCTCCTCCCCTGCCGTCTGTCTGTGCTGCTCTCCGGGATGCGCGGGGCTCCGCGGATGGAGCGCGGGGGAAGCGGCGGGCGGCAGCCGGCGGCCACAGGTGGGTTGAGACCGGGGAGCTCGGGGGGCTCCAGCGGCGCTTCGGGACGGCGCCCCAAGTTTGAAGGCCGGCTCCCGGTTTTTCCCCTTCCCGAGGCTTCTGGGGAGCGGGGATCGGCTCTCGCAAAGTTTGTACTGAGGAAGACTCGGCTCTCTGCTCAGGGCGGTTTGGGGGGCCGGGGGTCCCGGGGGACCCTCGGCAGGATCCTGTGTGAGTGGGGCCGCCCCAGGGGCTGCCCACCCTCATGCCCCACGGGGTGAGTGGGTGAAGCCGGACTGAGGTGCCACCCTGCTTTCTTCCCCTGCCTTGGGTGCCCTGGGAGCCCTGGCTGGGACGCAGGGCAGCACTGGGCTCCAGCCCGCCTCCCCTGCCAGCCCAAGGCTTCCCAAAGGTGCGGGGTCTCTTTCCTCCTCTCCCTGCCCTCGGCACCCAGCGCTGTCTCGTGTTGTCTCCCCGCACCCAGTCCCCGCTTTCGGAGGCTCCAGGTGCCGCTCCTGGGTGCCTGGGTGCTGCTGGTGACAGTGACGAATGACTGGGGTCCTAAATCAGGGTTTGTTTGCCTCGTCGTTCCAGCTCTCCCAGCTGCTCCTGCGCTGCAGAGCGCGTGTTTTGGTGCTCGTGGCTGCTGGCGCGGCTGGAGCGGGGCCAGGCATGACAGGGATGACAGGGACGACACTTCCCCCGCCACCCCGGGCTGCCAGGCGTTCCCTGGAGCCCGCACCGGGCCGCGTCCCCCGGGGGTCACACCCCGCGCAGCTGGGGCGGTCTGGCCCTGCTCTGCGGGCCCGCTCCGTGCTGCAGGCGGGGCGCTCCGGGCTCGCTGGGATGCTCTCCCGGCGGCTCCCGAGCCACGGCCGCGCTGCTTTGGCACAGGAGGCCGAGCGGCGCGGAAGGCGCTGCCAGCGGGATGAGCCAGGCGCTCGCAGCCTCGGCTGCTGCCGCCGGCAGCTCCGGCAGGGCTGGGGCACCGCCACCAGCTGAGGGACTGCAGAGACCGAGTGCCACCCAAATGTGAGCGCTGCGGAGGGTGTCCTTCAGCCCCTTCTCCCCAGAGCACTGCAGGTCTCTGTGCAGGTGGCTGAGCTCCCCTGGATGGGGAACTGGCAGGTGGAGGAGGTGGTGGTGGCATCCAGCCCTGGCACTGAGCTCCCCTCTGGTCTCTGCTTCTGCCTGGCAGAGTTTCTTGGCTGCTTGGCGGTCCTGGAACACCTGGAAAGTTTGTTCGCTATAGTTTGGGAAGCGTTTGCACCCCTTGAGTATTTGGGGGGTTCCTCCTCTCTGCTGCCACACAGGGCAGTGCAAACCTTTAGCCAGTGAAAGGCTGAGTGAGAGCACGGCCCGGCCCCGTTGCACCTTGGCACCTCTTTTGGGCAGGTGACAGGTCGGTGCTGAGGCAGAGCCTCCCTCAGGCTCACCCACACCGCTGAGGGCACCAGTGGGGACCTGAGCACGTGTGTGAGATCTATGGCAGCCGTGCCTCTGAGCCCGTGCAGACAGCACTGTCCCCCGGGCCGTGTGAGGCTGCAGCCCCCCGTGCCCCATCCCCGGTGTGGCTGAGTCAAGGCACCCACCCACTGCATCCAGCCTGTGACTCACAGGCTTTTCATGCACTGCTGTGAATCACTCACAGCCACACCGATGACTTTAGTGGCAGCTGAAAAGTGGAATCAGGCCCCCCAGCACTCCCCCAGCACCTCTGCTGCTGCCAGACGGGCTCCCTGCTCCCAGTGACCCAAGACAATTTCTGTGAGTGGCACTCTGGTGCTGGCAGCCCGAGTTTCCACTCATTTCTGCTCATTGCCGTGGCTGAGTGCATCCGTGGGAGCCACTGAGGATGCTTGTGGCTGGCATGTATGGGTGGACACTGGCCTGATGCAGTCAGGGGGTGGCTCTTGTGCCGAGGGGGGCTTTGCTTGCTAGGCTGGGGCCAGCCTGGCGGAGTTCTGAGCCCCCTCCCTCAGGCCAGGGGTGCATTTTGGGCCGGTTCTCCCAGGGCTGTTCTATTTCCCCCCTCTGCCTCTGCGGGCACCGCTTGCGGGATGCGCGGCCCGGCGCAGACACCCCCTGTGTCCCCCGGCCCCTGGGGTGCAGCGGGGCTGCCGGAGCCCCGGCGGGAGCAGCTGGTGATGAGCAAGAGCTGTGAGGAAAAGCGCCAGATCCCCCCATGGCTTCGGCTGCTCCTCTCCCCGCCGCTGCCGGCTGGCAGATGGTGGCGGCCAGCAGCTCGGCTGGTGGCTGGGATGCTCTTTGCTGCCCTGCCAGGGCCTGGGGCTGTGTCTCCGGCGGCTCCCCCGGGGCCGGAGGTGCCTGTTTGAACACAGGAGAGGCTCTCGCTAATTAACCTCCCCGGGGACCGCTGTCTGTCACCTTCCTGCCGCTGCTGGAGACAGTCCAAAGGAGGAGCCTGGGGATATTGCCTTCTCCTGCCTCCCCGGGAAGGGATTCCAGAGATCCTGCATCCTTCCCCAACCAGGTACAGGCTTGCCGAGGAGCGTCCCTCTGTCCCCTCTCCAGCAGTATGTTTAGGAGATGGTAAATAAATCCACAGAGCTCCAGGGAAGGCACAGCCAAGGAGCAGAGGGGACCAGACAGGCTTCCCAGGTACCTTCCAGGTCCCAACCTGCCCCTCATCCGTCTCCCGTGCTTTTTCCATGCTGCTTTGCTTTATCCCTGCCTGTTGCTCTTGCAAAAGCTCTTTCTGCCCTCCCCTCCCAGTGCCGGCTCCCCACCAGCATGTCCCCTCCTTCCTTCCTGCTCCCCGCGGCTGAAATGAAGTGCTGGAGTATTTCAGGGATGTCAAAACATGCCATTAGTCACGGGCGTGAGGCCTCGTGCCTGGGGAGAGGCTGCTGAGCTCTCTGTCAGGCTGAGAAATGGTCAGGGCAGGCGGGAGCCCGGGGGCTTGGGGGGGCGAGGGCCTTGGGCTTTCTCCCTTTCCCATAGCCCTGGCATCATCCTGGCTTTGCTCTGAGCAGCGGGTGGGGTCAGGCGTTCCCTGGCATCAGTTGTTCCACAATTCCCCTGTGATGCTGGGATGTGGCACCTGCAAAATGAGGGGGGAAGGATTCTCCCCCCAAAAAACCCCACGCCAAGGCCACCCTCCGGCTGTGCCCAGCTGTGTTGTTTTTCTCCTCTTGGCAGAGATGTGTTGAGATCTGTGTCCCCTGCCTCAGAGGCTGCCTCTTGTGGATTTAATTCCAATTTTGGGTTTTCCAGGCAGTTGTTTAAGCGAAGCAGCACAGGCACCCAAACACCCGCTGCCTGCAGTTTGCCATCCACAGGCAGCCGTGCTTCCCAGCCTGGCCCAGGGTTATTGTTCTATTTCTTCAGTGCCAAAACACTCGATTTCCTCTCACTTAATGGGCAGGGAGTGGGGGATCCCATTACAAACCCCCAGCTCCTGGTGTGCAATCTGCCTGCATTGGCGAGGTGCTGGGGATGTCTGAGCCTGATCTCTGTGGGAAAGGCAGCTGGAAGCCCAGAGCTGTCAGGGGAAAGGGGCTGAACTTCACCTGCTCCCGTGGTTCTCCAAGGACTGCTGCCTATAAACAAGCACAAACCAGCTGGAAAGGTGCCCCAAAGCACAGAGGTGTGGGCAGCACTGAGCCTTGCCCCTGACAGCACATCCCTGGACAGAGCTCATTAAGCTGTGGCTGATATTTTTGGGAAGTTTTCTGGTGCAGCCAAGAGCATTTGCATTCCCCTTGCCTCTTTTGTCCAAGCTGCGGGCAGAAGGTGCTGAGGCTTCCCAAGCAGGGCTGGGAATTCATACCCGGTTTAAAATTAATTAAAGCAGGTCCATCAAGGAAAAGAGCACCTCTTGTGCGTGTTGCCATGTCCTGGATGAGCCCCATGGTGGGTCAGGGTGGTACTTCATGTTGGTTTTGAGATGAGCTTTAATTGAAACCTCGTGCGCTGACTGTGCCTGAGAAAATGAAGCTGTAACTAACGGGAGATGGTGGCTAATTACTGTGATTAACTGAGCAACACTTTGGGCTACTCTTCCTGCTCTGCCTCTCATCCTGGGGAGCGGCTGCAGCAGCCAGGGAAGGATCACACCCTGCAAATCCAGGGGATTGGGAGGTGGGGCACAGCCCCCCAGCAGCGGCGTTGTCTGTCTGGCCATCTCTGAGCCTCTTCTCTCCCTAAAAATAGGAGTTTTTCTCTCTGGAAGCAGCTGGTGAGGGGAGTATTGTTGCTGTGGGCATGGCTGGAGCTGGGACCCTTCTTGTGGTGCGATACAGGGTGAGAAACTCCATCTTAAAATCCTCCAAGTGTGAGCTGAGGCATATGGGACATGTTGGGAATCAGGGGCCAGCCCTTGAGTTTTCCCCACCCCGTTATCCTCTGCGGGATTTTTCCCTGTGGTGGGCTCCCTCCTTCGGTTCTACCCCACCCAAAGACGGCTTTGGGTGTTTGATTGTGGCTTACTAAGCAACCCAAAAAAAGCCCTGTTTACAAACCTGCCCCCAGTGCGGAGCCAGTCTGGTTCCGTGGGCTGCGCTCGCTGGCTCCGCGCTAAATGTGTCACTTGCACCGAGCGATATTTTTAGAGCTGAGGTTTGCAGAATGCACAGGCTGGGCAGGTTTCTCCAGGGTGCCAGATTCCTGGGAGGAGGAGGAGGAGGAGGAGGAGGAGGAGGAGGAGGAGGAAGAGGAGACCGGGTTGATCTCTTGCTCTGTGCCGCTGCGTGGTGGCTGCTGCTTCACCAGCGTGCTCTGGTGAGACGGTGCTCACGAGGCTTTTCCACATCCACGTGGGGTTTGTGGATCCTTTATGTGCCTCTCTGCTTTTCCTTCCTTTTGGTCCTCCTTGCTCTGTGTTCAGAGGTGTTCCTGCCTCCCTATTCCATCTTTGTAGGCCGCTCTAGGTTGCTGCTCTCTCTGCCAGAGCAGCCCTGCCTGCCCTTCCAGCCCTTTTCCTTGCCTGGGAGCAGCTGGACTGTGTCCAAGGCCGGTTGGGATGGACAGGCAGCAGGGATGGGTGGGATGTCAGCTGTTCTGGAGCTGGATGGGCACAGTAACCCTGTGGGAAGCTGGTCCTGGCAGGAGAGCTTTGCTCTATCCATGTTCACCTTCACACCTGTCTGTGGAGCTGCCCCCTCTCCTTCCATCCTGCTTCTGCTCCGGGCTGGAAAGCCACCAGTGCTGCAGCCTGTACATCAGCCTGCTGTCCTGTAAACCTTCTCCTGCTCCGCTCTCCTGCTGAGCTCTGGGAGAGGCTGCCGCCCCTTCCAGCCCAACTTGTCCCGGAGCTGTCACCCCCGGAGCTGTCCCAGGGCCATCCCCTCTGCAGATCCTGGGGCATCAGAAGTGCTGCTGGGTCTCAGAGCATTTTGCAGTGTCACAGGGGGTGAGGAATGCCCTTAAATACCTTTTTGTGGGTTGGGGTGATGCTGAGCAAGGAGGGGAGGAAATCAGCTCCTCAGGGTGCAGCGAGGTGATCCAGGGAATCCACGGGCTCCCCGTGTGCTGGACCAGGCTGCAGTCTGGTGGCCACGGACAGGGATGTCCCCCTGGCCTTGGAAGCAGCAGTGTGGCTGAAACTGAAATGCTTCTGTGGGGTGAAACTGGTTTGCAGCAGGCAAAATCATGAGAACCAGTAAAAAGGGTGAGAAGAAGGTAGAAGCTTTGAAAGCATCCAAATTTGATGGTGTATGCAACAGGAAGGGCAATAGGAAGCTGAAGGTTTGGAGGCTTTAGGTTTGAAAAAACATCTTTTAAATCTGGTGCTGTTTTTCGTGTAGTGCATGTGATATAAAAAGCAAAACTGAAATGAAGTGTGTCTGCTGTGTTGGAGCAGTTTCCACCAGATAAAATGACTTTTTTTTCTTCCTTCTCCCCCCTTCTTGGCCCTTTTTGCTCCCAGCACACCTCTCCTGCCCTGTGCCCGGCTACCACCCCTCACCCTGGGCAGGCAGCACCTGTGTCTGCTATTAAAGATCTTGCAGGCAGAATTTCTCACTCTGCTGCAGGATTTTACCCTTCTCCCACTGAGTTATGGTCCAGGCTCCTGAGCTGGACCTTTGGGGGGGCGTTTCCCTTCTCCCAGCACGGCGTGGCCAGGGATGCTGCGGTGTGCCCTGCCTGCTTCCTGTGCCAGTCCTGCTTCCAGCCGCCTGCCAAAACTCCCTGGGTGCTGCCACGCCTCCCTCACTCACTTGTGGCTGTCGTGACTTTGTTTTAGTCACTTTGTCTGTGTTGCTCATGCAGGGAGCAGTTAGTGTTGCTCAGGGGGTTTATTAGCCTTGAAGCCGTCACCTGTTTCCTACTTGTTATTCCAGGTATTTAATTTGCTTCTTGAGAGCTGGAGCTTGTTTTCCCTATGATTCCCTCTGAAGGGAGGTGGTTTTTCAGCTTCTGTCTCGGAGAGAAGGTGATGGAGAGAGCTTGGGTGTGCCTGGGGCTGTGGCTGAGCCTCAGAGCTGGGCTCTGACCTGGCTCTATCCCTTGCTGCGGTTTTTGGGTGACTGGAGCTCGCCCAGAGCAAAAGCTGTAACTTGAATTAATGTTTTAATTATGCTGCTCTGTTCCCCAAGGGCTGTTCTCTTTGTTTTGAATTCGTTAAGCTCTTGCGTGCGATCTTGTGTTTTCCCTGCTCCCCTCGTCCCCAGGATGAGCTAGGTGAGGTAATGAAAAGAAAAGCTGAAGCTGCTCTGATGGCTCAAATATGTATTTTACTAATAAAGGCTTTGCTGTGAATGAAGTGCTCAGCAGCAGGAGCAGAGTCAAAGCGAGGATTTAAATGCTTGAAAGAAATCAGGTTGGGTAGACTGGAGAGGGAGCAACTGATGGTGTTTTCATCTCTCTCTGCTATTCATCAGCTCCCTTAATAATTCAGGTGGGGTTTTTTCCTATATTAAACAGACCAGACTTGGCAAATGAGTGGAATGTGGCTCCTGGAGCTACAGGATAAGTACTGAGCCTTGACAAGTTCTCCTTTCTGGGTGATATTGGATTCCTGCTGTTAGGAAACACAAGTACCCTACACCAGGGATTGATCACCCTGTCTTGCAGCACATTATTATTATTATTATTATTATTATTATTATTATTATTACTACTACTATAGGGAAATGTCTCCCTCTGCCCAGGTGAGGCTGCTCTGCTGTGATGGGCTAACCCACACGGGCATGTTGGGGTGGGAATAACCTCCCCATCCCCTGCCTCGGCTTCAGGGGCTCCTCTGAAGCTGGGCTGGGTGGATGTGGCCACAGAAAGAGGTGCTGTGCTGCCTGTGTGCTTCTGGTGCCTTGGTGCACGTCCTGCACCCGTCAAATCACCGGGGCTGCTGCCGGTGGCTCTGGCTGTGCATCTCTGTGAGGAGAAGACAAATCACCTCCCTCAGGCCATGCGTGGTTCCCAGCACAATATATGAAATCTGTCTTGGAGTGCTTAATGTGTTTCCAAAGGGCCGGAGGGTGTGGGTGACTTGAAAAGGTCTCCTTGTGTGTTGGTTGCATTAAATGTCTTTGTTTGGGTTTTTAATCCCTGTTCTCCCCTTGTTTCGGGGTGGATCTGTAGTTTTGTGGATTCAAAGGTTGAATGGTGCAGGCTCTGGGCTGCTCCTGCTGTTTCCTTCAGCCAAGGAATGTAAACACTTCACTGGGATATAGAAATGTGTGAGACTTTTAGTTCTCATCTAAAAAAATAGCTGAAAAACACTAGCCTTGTATTAACTCTTAGCTTCTTGTATTAACTTTTCCAGGTGTCTGTCTGCTTTTTGAAACTGGGGACAAGGATGGAGGGCTGGGAGGGACTTCTGGTCCAGCCCTATTTTGGATGTGGAACATTTTACTCTGGTGGCCTCTCAGTGATGCTGGGTGGAATTGAGGATGCTCTGTTTCATCTTCTGAACGCCAGATAACTGCATTTCTCATCTCTTCTCCAAACTCATGTTTTTCCACATCATGCTTCTTTTCTGGGCTTCTTTTAGTACATCAGCAGCTTGCTTGGTGTGTGTTTTCCTGAAGCCTCACTGGCTGGGGCTGCTTTGGGAGTTGTCAGGCACTGCTGCTCCTCTAGTTCTGAGCCAGGATTGCATCTCCGTGGCTGTGCCTTGGGTTGGGCCAGCCTCTCCCCTGGAGTGAGCAGAATTTTGCCTGATTTCCTGCCTGCAGACCCCAGGGTTTTCCTAAACAACCAAAGCATCACTGGGCTTGCAGGGTCACACCGTGGTGGGTTGGGATGGCACTGTATTTTCAGCTCCCTAGTGGGACCTGGGGGCTGAGTTTGGGTCCTGCTGGGGGTGAAGGGCTCACTGCCCGAGGCTTTCCTGGATGGAAAAGTTATGGCTGGGTCTGAGCTGACCCTGGGGATGCTGAGGAGCTCCGTGCAGGTTTGGCTGGGGGGTCGAGCCTCTTGTTCCCTGCTGTGCACTGTGAGAGCAGGCACTTGGCACAGGAGGTGTCCGAGCTCTCTGCATCACCCTCCTGGGATGCAGCGGTCCCTGAATCCCTGAATCCTGCTGGGGGAAGCCCAGGGTGAGATCAGGCTGGTTCTGTTGGCTTTAGGGTAAACTCTCATCCCTGCCACTCTTCCTGAAGTCCCTTTAGGTGACAGCCTGGTGGCTGCACTCTCCTTGCTCTCCCAAGGCAGTGTGGGGCCAGTCTGTGTTTCCATGCCCTGCTTTGGCCCTGGGGTGAAAGGGCAGGTTTGACTTGTTAAATAATGAGCTGCTGCAGCGGATGCTGAATTCGATGGCAGCAGTGACAGACCGTGGCCACTGCTGTCCTTTTGTCCACGATATGTTGTTGTGGAGATGGGTTTTCCCCCTCCTCTTCCTTTTGACTTAATTTGCCATTTGCAGCACAGGGGAATTTCTGGGACGCTGCTTCTACTACAGGTTTTTTTGTGGGTTTTTCTTTTTTTTTCCTTTTTTGTTCTTTGCTACAGTAGCTTTAGAAATTTATCACTGCTCTGATTTAGGGATTTTTTTTTTCTATTATTATTTTTTCCCTCCTGGCATATGGAAATAGCAGGCTTGGGAAAAATGCAATCCGTTAGCCATTTCAAGCAGGCTCTGCGCACACGGGGCTCCACGTCTCGCAGCAGGCTGAGATTTTTAGAAACACTCAGCACTGGCCTCGTGCTACAGCTCCTGTGGGATGTGGGAAGCACCCAAGCCTCTTTAGGGATGCATTTCTTGGTGTGTGGCACCCTCAGCCAAGGCTTGTTTGAGGGGTTAGGCTGCGTGGCGGGGTCTGTGCTGCGGGGCTTTGCCTTCCAGGTGGGGTGGGAAAGCCTGGGGGCGACGGGATCTTGACCCAGAGGTGGTGGCTCAGCTCCTGGCAGTTTGCTGGGGCACTGTGGGACACCCTGGGCTTTTGGAAGTGAGGTGAATACCTGGGCTTGCTCTTGGATCCCCACCAGGCTGTTGGCTGGAGATCCAAGGTGGCTGGAAAGAGCCTTAAACCACTGTGGATTATTTTTGCTTCCAAAAATCTCTCCAGAAGGGTGCCTTGGGTGCCAGGGTTTTGTTGAGTCTTGTGCCTCCGGCACTGCAGGGATGCTGACAGCTCGGGAAGCTCTTTGCAGGTGGCTCGACACCTCCCTTGGGCACTCACTGGTGCTAAAAAAGCTTTCCTGCTGAGCTTCTGGAGCTGGGTTTTCTCTGCAAAACAAACCTGGGCGTGGTAGCAACGAGCCAAGATGCAGCCTGGGCGTGCAGGGCTGGGGATCCATCCCCAGGGGCTGCGGGAGGTGGGCAAAACATAGGGATCTGCTCAGCTCTCTAGTGGCTGGCTCGTGTGTAGGGGTAGCTTTAGCCTGAAGGTGTCAGTGCTCTGGCTCAAGGGTGTTTTTGGAGGAGATGTGGAAGATTTATGTCTTTGTGTCCAACTGGTGCTTCCTCAATGAATTCTGGAAAGGTTTGGGTTGGAAGGGTTGTTAAAGATCATCTTGGGGACACCTTCCATGGAACCAGGATGCTCAAGGTGGCTTTGAACACTTCCAGGGATGGGGCATTCACAAGCAGGGGAGGAGAGAAAAGCAAAGTTCTGGACACAAAGCCTGCTTGGCATGTTGGAGTTGTTCACTCACAGGAAAAAGGAGCAGGACAGACTATTTGCCTTCACCTGTTGTACTGGACCCACGGCTGCCCCACCCTGGAAATGTTCAAGGCCAGGCTGGACGGGGCTTAGAGCAACCTGGTGTCCCTGCCCATGGCACAGGGGCTGGAACAAGATCATCTTTAAGGTCCCTCCCAGCCCAAACCATTTATTGAGTGTGACCATTCAGTGGGCCCCAGTGCAGTGACGAGCTGATGCCACTTGCAGCAGGGGTGACGACCTGAGCACTGCCTGTGGAGGGTGACAGAGCCCCTGAGCAGCTCGTGGGGATGAGGAGGCCGTGACCCTGGTCCTGGCAGAGCCACAGCTTTAGGGGAAGCCTTGGTTTTTCTGGAGACGCCTGGGCCTGGCTGCGGGGCTGACGCTGTGCCCGGTGCTCTCCGAGATGGGGGATCCCATCTGGGTGCTCACAGGCTTTGAGCACCCCCTGCTTTCAGCTTGGGACTGTGACAAATTTTTATTATTAGGGACTGTCCAGCCCATCTCAGGCAGAGAGAAGGGTGTAAAATCCAGGAACACACGAGTGTAGTATTCATTCCCAAATGGTTGTTGTGTGACGGAGTTTTGATGCCACCAGGCAGATCCACAGCCCCTGGAGGAAGACTGGAGCCCTCACAAGCAGTTCAGTTGGCAGCTGACACACAAACAAGGTTGAAAGCAAGAAAATGACCTGGTTTAAACCTGAAATGTTGGATGGCAGTCATGTACCAGTGCCAGTCTGGGAAGGGTGGATGTGTCAGCGTGGTCCCTTCGGATGGATTTTGGTTGCTGCCTCTTTGAGCTGTGCAGGTGGGGGCTGGGGGCTGTGGAGGATGATTTGCCTGGTTCTCCCCAGCTCAAACGTTGCTGCTGGCAGACGGTGGATGGCTGGCATGGGGAGAATCAGTGGTGTGAAGCTATTTAGGAAGGAGTGAGTGGGCAAGAGGAGAGAGAGAGGGGGAGTGATGCTGCCAGAAATAGCCCTGCCCGCTTCCGAGGTGCCCAGGGGCTGGAAGCCAAAGGGCTCTGCTGGTGTCCAGCGTGGGGGTGGCAGTGAGCACAGGGCCCTGCTGGACAACTGGGCAGTGCCAGCTGGCTGTGCCACGCTGGGGGACAGCCCCCCTGGCCTGTGCAGCCGGGGTAACACACACCGGGGTGACACATGCCACCAGTCTCGCACCCCAGGCCTCATCCCGGAGATGCCTGAAAATCCCAGATGGCAGTTCCCTGGAGTGAAAAGAGCTCTGTGTGTGTGTGTGTGTGTGTGTGTGTGTGGAGCAGCCTCGTCTGGAGGAGCCTCTCCTTGCCAGAGCTGGGGAGGGATGGACAGGGGGCCACCAGCGAGCGCTGGTGTTTGCCAGGATGGTGAAGTCCAAGCTCCCAGGGCAGGTGCTGCTGCAAAAGGGCCAATTCCGTGGTGGGTTTAGGAGCTGATGGAGCTGTGGGGCGTCAATTCAGCAGGGGGATGGAGCTGATGAGTGGAGCAGTCAGTTTGGGTCAGAGCAAAGCTCCTTCCAGCTCTGTGCCTGGACTGGCTGCCCAGCCAGGGCTGTGGAGAGTGTTGGGCTGGACTGATGCACGTCTTATAGAAAGAGTGGTGTAAGAAATGTGGGATGTGCATTGCTCTTTGCCTGCTGGATTTCCCCAGGCTCCAGCTGCCAGCAGCTTGGAGGGCTGGGGCCAGGCTGTTATTCCTGGCTGTGCCTGCCCTCGTCTGCTCCACGAATTAGTCTCATCCTTAATTTGAGCTCATTTGCACCACGCTTAAGTGTCCCACAAAGCAGCTCCCTGGCAGGAAGGTTGCTGGGGCACAAATTATTCCGAGAAATGTGCTTCAGAGGGATGGAACAGCAGAGATGAGATAATGCCACAGAGAGGAGAAGGAGGGAAGGCAGTCACGGCTCGGCGCCAGCAATTGTAGCAAGGGGATAAAAGGAGGGAAAGCGGCGTTGGATGAACTCTTGTTGAAAGAAGAAATGTTTAGAAGAGGAGAGGGAGCCCAAGGATGAGGCAGTGGCTCTGGTCCAAAGGGAGGTGCTGGAATTGCTGGCTGTAAGGAAGCAGGGCAGGTGGTGGGCGATGGGCAGCGCCATGGCTGCGGTTTGGAGCGGGAATTGCCCTCGGAGCGGGGGGCAGAGCTGTGTTCCTGGAGGGAGGAGAGGCTGCTGAGGTCCAGCTGGGTGTGTCTGAAAGAGCAGGGCCTCCAGATGCCGTGCTCCACACCTGTCCTCTTGCCCTGATGGTTTCCTGAAGCACAGAACCTTCACTTGCCACCCAGCAAAGCATCTGGGCTCATGGCCAGGCTGCCTTGGACCATGGCCCTCTGCAGGGTCCAGCTTTTGGCAGCCAAGAGGAAGCAGCCAGGCTTTCCTGAGGGATTTGGTGATGTCCCCTGAGCAGGAGAGGGGCCCCTGGGACTTCCTGAGAGTGTGTGCATTGAGTCAGGTTATTAGTCCTGGTGGAAGAAGCAGGATTGCTGAAATGTTCTTTTTAGCTCCACAATAACATTTATTTGTTTTGTTCCCATCTCCCAAAGTGTGGGAGAAACTGGGCTCAGAGAATGAGCTCGGGGGGTGTGTAGCAGCTTGGAGTGGCTGAGGATGGCAGGAACAGGGAAGGATGTGGAATGGGAGGAAGGGGAAGGGCTGGTCCAGGCTATTGGCCCTGAGAAGCAGAGTGTCCTGGGACATGCTTTCCCAGCGAGTACGGAAGCTGGTTGCTTGCTGAAGGGTCCTCAGAGCCTGATTTCTGCATGTGTGGTGCTGCCAGGGCAAGAAATTGTTTTTTATTGTCCTTTTGTCCCAACCTGCTGAAGCCAGGATGAGGCAAACCCATTTGGTTCTCTGTGGTGTGTGAGGTGAACAGGGGCTGGTTATAGAAGGCCTCGGTGAAGGAGCAAAAGGAACACCTACTTTTCTTCCTTTGAGGTGGAATCAGGAAGGTTTTGCTCTGTTTACCAGGGATTTAGGGCTCTGCTCTGTCCTAATGCTTGTGGCTGTAGCTGCTGCTGAGCACCCTGCAGTGGAGGGTGCATTGCACGTGCTCTCCATGGAATTCTGGAATGGTTTGGGTTGGAAAGGACCTTAAAGATCATGTCAGTCCAGCCTCCCCTGCCATGGGGGGACACCTTCCATGAGACCAGGTTGCTCAAAGTGCCTTTGAACACTTCCAGGGATGGGGCATTCACAGCTTCCCTGGGCAGCCCGTGTCTCACCACCCTCACCGGGAGGAATTTCTTCCCCCCAGCATGGCAGGCCAGACTTATCCTTTATCCCCTTCCCTTCTTCCCTGTGCAGTTTGTGCGAGGATTGTTTTCATTTTTGCACAAACAATGAGACCTTTTCAGCGACTCTTTGTGCATAATGGGAGCAGAAGTCACAGAACAATGAAGCCTGCTGTCGCTCACCTCCGTAGCATCCCTTTGTTTTCCCCTCTCAGGGGTGCTGTGACTCCTTTTGCTGGCAATCTGCTGTTTCCAGGGTGGAATAATTACCTGTGCAGGTCTATTAAGCACTGACACACGTTGTTGTTCGTGAGTCACCTCAGCCAAGGCATCATTGGAGACGAGAGTTCCTTTTCCCTGCCTTGGCCAGGTTAAACACTGATTCCGTGGCCACGGGATGCCGTCCCCTGGGGGTGCTGCAGCCCAGGGTGTCCCTCCTGCCCTGCTGTCCCATTCCCATGGGAATTCTGTAGGTGGATCTCATTCCTCAGCTCCTGGCTGAGGCAGGTGTTTCTGGAGAAGCCAGAAGCTGGAGCAGGAAGCCAGGACTGGGATGAGTGCTGGCGATGCCCGGGATGCAGCGGGCGATGCCCGGGCCAGGGACAGCCCTCTGGGGAGCCCAGGGTCACCTCCCCTCTGAGAACTGCCTGGGGGTGCCAGGGCTGCTCAGCCTGGAGAGGGGAAGGCTGTGGGGAGACCTCAGAGCCCCTTCTTGTGCTAAAAGAGGCTGCAAGAGAGCTGGGGAGGGACTTTTAAGAAGAGCACAGAGTGACAGGAGAAGTGGGAACAGCTTCGCATTGGCAGAGGGCAGGGTTAGATGGGATATTTGGGAAAAATTATTCTTCCCATGGCAGGATAGTTTGAACTAGGTGGGCTTTAAGGTCCCTTCCAAGCCAAATCATTCTGGGATCCTGGGACCACGTGGGTTCAGCCTTGTCATGGGCAAACAAACTTTTCCCAGGGCGGTGCACAGGAGAACTGAATGCTTCACGCATGGCTCCCTGTTTTTCCTTCTCTGTCTACATCAAATCCTCTTCATCTCTGTGGTTTCAAGCTGACCTGGTGTCCCTCAGCAGCAGCAGTGCCCTGTTCTCAGCTCCTTCCTGCAGGCTGCCTTCTGCCAGCAGTGCTTCCCAGAGGCTGCTCCATTTATTTTTAAAATAAAAAACAAATTCTTCCTCTGTTGCACAGCAACTCCTAACACACCCTGGCTCCTGCTCCTCTCCATACCTTGGCAATTCTTCAGCTGCTTTGGGGCTCAGGGAGATGGGGACTGATGTGTCACGTGGGTTCTCTTGTCCCCTTTGAAGTGTGCCAGCTCAGGCTGCATTACCAGGCTTGGCAGCACTGCTTCCCATATTGCCATGCCTTGGGTGCGATGTGCAGAGTCAGGGCTGCTGCTGTGCACTAAAAAGAAATGTAGATTTATGTTGTCTGTGGAGTTCTGTCCATGGCCACCTGCGTGCACTGGCTCTTGGATCACCAAATATCCAGGGAATGTGGGCTGGGCCGTGGAGGTGCCACTCTCCCTGTGCCCGTGGCTGGGCAAGGGGGCAGCTTGATGCCCGTGAGCCTGGGGCTGTTCCCATCCCTGTGCTTTACCTGGGCTGTGTGCCCTGCCCTGGGGCACGACAGGAGCCCAGGACGGGGGCTCTGCCTTTCCTAGGAGCTCTCCCCATGGTGGGAGCAGAGGGAGAAGGGCAGCGTGGTTCCACAGGGGTGACAGCCCGTGCTCTTGTGCAGGAGCAGAGCTAATTCCTGGAGGGTGGCCTGGAAATTGTCTTAAGGAGTCGTGGCTGTGCCCTTCTTTGGAAAGCAAACTCCTAAGGGCGCGCTCTGGTGTGCTCAGCGCTGCTGGGCTCTGGACACTGCTGGCGCACGGATCCCTCTGGCTTCCCCATCCTGGATTATTCCTGCTGCCAAGCCTGGTCCCTGCTGTTTGCAGAGCAGTCCCTCTGCCCTGCTGGGTGGAAGAGCTCGTGTGTGGAAGGGGAGCACTGAGCTGTGCCAGGCATCGTCTCTCTCCCCACTCCTGCCCACGGCGGATGGCACACGCCCCCTCAGGTCTGTCTGTCCACCTCTGCTCTGCTCTCCTGCAGGTTTGGGATGCTGGTGTGGAGCTGCAATTGGGGGTGGCAGGTGGTAGGGGTGGTGGGTGTGTAATGAGACCTGCCTGCCCTGCAGGTTGAGATCAGGCTGTCTCCAAGGCAGTGCTGGAGGAAGTTTGGGTGTTAGGATGGGTGTTGCCAATCTCTCTGCCTGGCTCTGCCCCTGTGCCAGGCCAGACAGCCCTGTCTGTCACTGCCACCCCAGCAGGGATGTGCCTGCCCATGCTCTGAAGGCATCCTCAGGCTGGGGTTTGCTGCCTGCAGCAGTCCTGGGGACAGGGTCCTGCTCCCCGGCAGCCTCTGTCTGTCCTGGCTCTCTGTGCTGGGAAAGTGCTGAGTTCTTTGATGTACATTTATATAAATAGTTGGTGGTGTTGTTTAACGGTTGCTCTGAAAGGAGAGATGAGGTAATTTCATGTTTTGGTGCTCCTAAAGCTGATCCCCCTGGCAGTGGTGCTCTGGAGGAGGGCTCCTGTGCTCGGGGCTGTGCTACCCGAGGTGAGCCCTCATCTCCCTGGGGGCTCTCTGCCCTTGGACATGCCTGGGATGGGCCCTGAGCAGCCGTGTAGGTCCCTCTGGGCTCAGCTCAGCTTTTCCTGCAAAGCAGGAGCGGTTCTGGCCCCTGAGGAGGGGACTGTGCTGCTGGAGCATCCTCCAGCAGTGAGAGCCCTGGTGTGGCAGAACAAAAGCTGCTTCCCAGACAAAAGGTTGTCTGTGTCTGCTGCTGAAGCTTCTCCCGGCCTGAAGCAGCTCCTGGGTGTTCTGAGCTCTGCTCTTTCCTCCGTCTGATCTTTGCAGGTGTTCCAGGGTCTTGTGTTGTTTTGGTACCACAATGGCCCAAAAACTAGTGTGTAATATATGAGTGGGTGGTGAGAAAATGGTGTTTTTTGAGCCATGCAGCCTTTCTGTGATTCCACCTTGTCCTTCTGCCTTCAACACACTGGCACATGGGATGCTGCCTTTCGTGACTCTTCCATTTTGGTACACTGGACCTGACCCTTTCATCCACACCTTTTGCTGTGTGTAGGACTAAATCTGTGCAAGGAGCCTTTGCCTGTAAACGTCTTTTTTCTTTTTCTTTTTCTTTTTCTTTTTCTTTTTCTTTTTCTTTTTCTTTTTCTTTTTCTTTTTCTTTTTCTTTTTCTTTTTCTTTTTCTTTTTCTTTTTCTTTTTCTTTTTCTTTTTCTTTTTCTTTTTCTTTTTCTTTTTCTTTTTCTTTTTCTTTTTCTTTTTCTTTTCCTTATCTTTTTCTTTTTTCTTTTTCTCCCTTCCCTTCCCTTCCCTTCCCTTCCCTTCCCTTCCCTTCCCTTCCCTTCCCTTCCCTTCCCTTCCCTTCCCTTCCCTTCCCTTCCCTTCCCTTCCCTTCCCTTCCCTTCCCTTCCCTTCCCTTCCCTTCCCTTCCCTTCCCTTCCCTTCCCTTCCCTTCCCTTCCCTTCCCTTCCCTTCCCTTCCCTTCCCTTCCCTTCCCTTCCCTTCCCTTCCCTTCCCTTCCCTTCCCTTCCCTTCCCTTCCCTTCCCTTCCCTTCCCTTCCCTTCCCTTCCCTTCCCTTCCCTTCCCTTCCCTTCCCTTCCCTTCCCTTCCCTTCCCTTCCCTTCCCTTCCCTTCCCTTCCCCCTTGTATGAGTCCCTCTGTTACTGGTGTACCAAGCTCCCAAGCCTGGAATACAGCCCATTCCCATTCCACCTCTCCCATTTTGGTACATCTGACCTGACCCTTTCTCATCCACACCTTTTGCTGTGTGTGGGACAAAACCTGTTCAAGGAGCCTTTGCCTGTAAACGTTCCTTTCTCCTTCCCTCCTTTCCTCCCTTCCTACCCCTGTGTTTGAGTCCCAGTGATGCTGGGAGCAGCTCTTCCCAGCAGAGCCACTGCAAATCCACCAGTGCTGGGGGCTGTGGGAGGGGGTTTAACCCCATAAGCTTTCACCCAGTATCAGATGCCTCCCCTAAAAATAGCCCACTCCCACAGGCACTGCACAGCCCCAGATGGGCCAGAGCAGCCCTGGGCTGGCCCGGGCAGGGCTCAGCCACCACAGCATCCCTGCCCCTGCCCGTGCCAGGGGAAGTGCACGTGGCAGGGGAGGAAAGGCCACGAGCGTGAATCAGCCTCTCTCAGCCCATCTGTCTCTGTTTGGAGGGCCCCACGCTGGAGCTCCGCGAGCGCTCCGAGGTTCGGCGCTCTGCTTCTCCGCGCTGCGGGAGCTCCCCTTCCCCTCGGAGCAGGGGCTGCTAATTAATTAGCAGCTCAGGGCAAGCGTGGGGAGAGGCTCTTGATTGTCCTGGAAACCCAGTGGCCCCCTGACGTGGGGAGAGGCGGTGGCAGGGGCTGGGTTTGGAGCATCCCTGTGCCCAGGGAGGGGTGGAACCAGGCCAGGATAGTCCAGCATGTGAGCTCCCAGGGAGGCCAGCCAAGCTGGGGAGGAGATGTCTCCTATGGGCTGGGGGAGTGGAGAGTCCTTGTCTGACTTGGGGTGTCCCCAAGGTGCTCTGGAGCAACGTCCTAGATGGTCTCATATAGATTTGTACTACGTGTATATATAGATAACACCATATACATTTTTCACATATATATGTATATTTAACAGCTTCTTGCTCTGATGCTGCTGACAAAATCATCCTCCAAATCCCAGGGAAGGCTGCTGGGGTGCTGAACCACATTTGGAGGGCTCCTTTCCACTTTTCCCTTTTCCTTTTGCCCCCCCTTTCCCCCCCCCTTTCCCCCTCCCTTTCTCCCCCCCCCTTTTCCCTATTCCCCCCCCCCTTTCCCCCCTTTTTTTCCCCCCCTTTCCCCTTTTTCCCTTCCCCTGTTTTCTCCTTCCCTGCAGGCTCCCTGGGGAAGATCAGCCCTGGAGTGGCCCAGCATTGAACCTTTCCCTTTAATTCAGGGGTTTTGGTAAAAGTTGTTCAGATAATGGCAGCAGAGCGCTCACCCAACGCCTTCAGTGCAGTTATTATGGTAATCCATAATTCCTTGGCCAAAGGCTCCATTGCTGCCACTGGGACACAAACACACGGGCAGAAAACCCCTAAAAGGAGTTTCCTCTCGGGAGGGCAGCGCTGCTGCTGGAACCTGCTCCTCCCTGCAGCTCTTGTTAGCTGATCAGCTGCCAGAGGGGGGAAAATGAAGTGTGGTGTGAGATCCCGGGGTCTCCTGCCTGCTGGGGCTGCGCTCCTGGGCTGTGGCACCTAGCTGGCGTTGAGATAACGGGGTTGGGTCTCTCGAGGATGCTGTGGAGAGGATCTGTGTGTATTTCTTCTTCCATCTCTGGTGCTTGAAAAGCCTTTTCTCAGTGTTTGTGTGGTGGGAGTGCTGCCTTTGTGTCCTATTTCAGCCCAGACTGATGTACAGGCCAAGGGGCCAGGGCTGCTCGATGTTCTGACCCTGCTTGGCTGTGGGGATTCCGTGAGGAAAGGAAAGGGAAAGGAAAGGGGAAAGGAAAAAAGGAAAGGAAAGGGGAAAGGAAAGGGAAAAGGGAAAATGAGAAGGTGAAAGGAGAAGGGAAAGGGGAAAGGAGAAGGGAAAGGGGAAAGGAGAAGGGAAAGGGGAAAGGAGAAGGGAAAGGGGAAAGGAGAAGGGAAAGGGGAAAGGAGAAGGGAAAGGGGAAAGGAGAAGGGAAAGGGGAAAGGAGAAGGGAAAGGGGAAAGGAGAAGGGAAAGGGGAAAGGAGAAGGGAAAGGGGAAAGGAGAAGGGAAAGGGGAAAGGAGAAGGGAAAGGGGAAAGGAGAAGGGAAAGGGAAAGGAGAAGGGAAAGGGGAAAGGAAAGGGGAAAGGAGAAGGGAAAGGGGAAAGGGGAAAGGAGGGGAAAAAGGGAAAGGAGGGGGGGGGAAGGGAAGGGAAGGGAAGGGAAGGGAAGGGAAGGGAAGGAAGGGAAAGGTGCAGTCTCTCTGAGATCCCTACTAGAGGGTGTGGCCCATGTGCTCAGCTGTGCCCTGGGCTGAGCAGGGAGCACCACACTGCTCCCAGCCACTGTGCAGGTGAAAGCACAAGTGGTAATGTTTTTGTAGCTGAATATCCCCTCTCTAATTCAGTTTGGCTGTTCTCAGTGCCCTGTGGCCATGGTTTTATCCAGATGATTTCTCCACAGCAGGAGCAAACAGTGATTTTCCTCATTTTTTATTGCTTTTAGAATGAAGTTTGGGAGGTGAGAGCTTCTGGAGGCTTCATTCTAATGTATTGAAAGCCTGCTTTGTGTCACGGTGCAGCAGTTCCTTGGGCCTCCTGTATCACATACAGAGCAGAGTCCCACTGCTGAGCAGTGGCACCCCTGTTCCTGTGGCAGGGATGGCAGGGCTGGTGTCCCGTGTCCCTGCTGCATCCCAGTCACACTGCCAGAGATACAGACAGTGAGCATCAGCAGGGAGGAAACCACGTGTGGGACCACAGGGGGTCAATACAGGTGGAGGTGCTGTTTTCCTTTGCTGTTTTTAACCCCTAATTGTCGTTAGTGGAGGTGTGAAGTCATCTCCTGCCCTGTTATTAACAGGGAGCTGTGTGGCAACCTGGGTTTATTCCCAGGAGAGGGCAGGTGTGCAGCTGGAAGGGCTCAGAGGCACTGAAACCTGAAGGGAGCCTACAAGAAAAATGGAGAGGAGCTATTTCTGAGGGCCTGCAGTGACAGGACAAAGGGGACTGGCTTCACACTGACAGAGCAGGGTTAAGTTAGTTATTAAGGAAATATTCCCTGTGAGGGTGGTGAGGGCCTGGCACAGGGTGCCCAGGGAAGCTGTGGCTGCCCCACCTCTGGCAGTGTCCAAGGCTGGGCTGAACAGGGCTTGGAACAGCCTGGGACAGTGGAAAATGACCCTGCCCTTGTCAGAGGAGTTGGAACGAGATGAATTTAAAGGTTTTTTTCCAACCCAGGCCATTTTGTGACATACACACACACAGGTTCTGTGTCATTAAGAGGGTCCAGGCTCGAGGCAGGGCTGCTGGCTGGCTCCTGCCTCTGGCCATGCCTCTTCCCAGCACAGCCCAAGCTGTGGGCTCCCCCCAACAGGCACTCAAACAGCAGAAGCTGAATTACGTGAGCCAATGTGGTGTTTTCCCCATTAATCCCGATTTTGGGTGAAAACGAAGTGTTTGTTTTCAGTGTGGGAGGAGGGGTCCAAGGGCCAGAAGAGGGGCAGGGGCCCTGGTGGCAGATGCTCTGTACCTGGCATGTGGCATCCCTCGAGCACCCTCGTCAGCGTGAAACCTCCTCAGCTTCCCTTAACAAAATGTTCTGGCATCCTCCCTTTTCTCCTTGTCACTTCTCCAGAGGGAACGTGGCTTGTTCTGCTGGCAGCACGAGCCCTGTTTGCTTGGGCGGAGGCAGAGTTAATTATTTCTATTTATTTCCTCAAACTTTCTCAGAGTTCTGTTTGGGGGCTTTGTCTGAGCTTTTCCACTTGCCCCCAAAGCCTAGGAGTCACCTGGAGTGGGGGATGCACTGGGAGGCATTGATGGCTGTGTGGATGCTGGACCTGCCCTTGGGATTTATCCTCATTTGCTCTTGGCTAATTGTCCTCAGGCACGGCTGAAACCTGCAGTGTTCACGCCTGGTGTGCATGAAATCATTCTGTCCTTGCCAAGGAAATGGTTAGCAAAGGAACAGGGCTAATGGCTGTTTAAAAAAAAACAACATAAAAAACCAAAACAAACAGAAGCTAGACAAAATCTAACCAAACAAAAAACCAAAAAGCTCACAAACCACAGGAAAAAGAAAACCAAAACAAAAAATAGCCCCCAAACCCCAAGAAAACCTGGAGTTAAACTTTAGGACGGGAGGGTTGAAAATGAGCAGAGCAATATGCAAAGGAAAAGCAGAAGCTGGCGAAAATTAGATATGATGAAGGTGTCCAGAACTCACTTGAAGAAGTAATTAATGCTCCTAAAAAAAGTCGCATGGGTAAGCAAAGTAGTGGAGTGAGGGATCCGTTTATAGCTCTCAGTGGGAGCAGCCAAACTCGTCTTATCAATGTGCTAATTAATTTGCTGAGGCTCTTGCTGGCAGTTGCCTTTTTCTTTCCGGAGAGCTTGCCAAGGGCTGAGTATCCCTTAGGCTGGACTGGTTTAAATTTGAGGGTGGCTTTGGGTGCCTTCTGTTCACAGGGCAGCCCCACGGGCCTGAAGGAAAGGGGATGTTCCCCAGGGATGTTCTCCTTCCTTTTCCCTCCTGAGGAATGTCAGGTTTGTTTTCACTAGGATGGAGGCCATGCTCCGTGCTGTCCCCTCAGTCACTGTTAATTATTTTCCCCCTGTATTTAATTGATTTTTGCTTCTGCTGTGGTGTTCCCTGCCTTTATCCCAACCTCCCTTCCCACCTCCCTGTTTGCTCTGGAGGTGTCTCCAAACGATGCCCTGGGAAGGGGTTAAGATGATGACGTGCTCAGTTTGCTGCATGACTGAGGGATCCAAATCCTCCTTTTCCTTGCTGGGTTGCTTTTTCCTGCATTAGGAATGGAGTTAGAAAGGGAGTAATGGCCTTGGCTGCCTTCTGCTTTCTCTCTTCCCCTTTTCCACCTTCATTGTGGGCAAACACTGGAAGGGGAATTTCTGGGACTGCCAAAGCAAAGCCTTTCCTGCATCAATAACGTGCTGAACAGAGTTTTTTCAACATGAAAATAAAACATCTCACCGTGGCAAAGCTTTGGGTATAGTATTGGGCATCAGCATCCCCTGCCTGTAGGGCATTCCCTTCTTTGGTTGGCCACAGAGCTCTGCTCGGTGTGGGGTTCCTGGCACTGTTCCCGTGCCTTTGGCTCCCATGTGCAGCTCCCGACTCAAAGCCACGCTGGCATTTCCCCATCCAGCCTCCTAAAGTGCTGCCCCTCTCCAGGGCTGTCTGTCTGTCCCTTGAGTGTGGGGCTGGAGGAGGATCTGGGTGTTCCAGCCAGGGGTGAGAGAAAAACCAACCCCATGGAGGGAGCCCGGGGTGGTTTGATCCAGGTGTCCCAAATGTCTTTTCCCATCTCACCAAGCTGTGCTCCTCCAGGGAGGGCTGGCTATGGGGTCAGCCTGGGGAACACCACAGCAGAAGCAAAAATAACTTAAATATAGGGGGGGAAAATGAACTAAGGGGACAGCACGGAGCACGGCCTCCATCCTAGTCAAAACAAGCCTGACGAGGGGAAGGGATGGAGAACATCCCTGGGGAACATCCCCTTTCCTTCAGGCCCGTGGGGGCTGCTCTGTAAGCAGAAGGCACCCACCCACTACAGAGCTGCGGGTTCAAGAGGTTCAGGGATGCCCAAACTGGGAAGGACGAGGGAGGCAGGAGGTGCTGCCCCTTGCCCTGACCTTGGTGCCTGTCCTGGTGTGAGAGGGTCCAGCCCAACCAACCGAGGAGAAACGGGACTCCTGGCTGATGTGGGAGGAAGGGAGGGAAGCGTGGGGCAAGCAGAGCAACCCCCTGAGCCTGCCTCTGTCTGGTCCCCCTGCAGAGTGATGCGCCACGGCGGCAGCAGCCATGCTGGGCTTCGGGACGTGCTCCGTGGGGAGGGCGGCTGAGCTGGACGCCGCCTCGTCCCGCTGCATCCTGGCCCTGCCCGAGGAGGAGACGTGGCGCCAGCACCGCCTGGGCCTCATGCAGAACACCCACTCCTGCAACCTGCTGGAGCCCCAGAGCCTGGCCCAGGCCCTGGTGTCCCGCGCCGCCTCCTTCGACGCCCTCTACGCCCCGCGGGCGGCGGGCAGCGCGCTGGAGCTGGGGCTGGGCCCGCTGGTGCCCGTGAGCCCCGAGGTGATGAAGCGCCGGCGCGGAGGCCTCATCGAGCAGAGGGACATCATCAAGGCACACGAGGCACACAAGATGCAGAGCACGCCCCAGGCGCGGAGGAAGGAGTGGGAGTAAGTACCGGAGAGCCCCCAGCCCAGGTGGGCAGCCCAGGGGGGAGCGGGAGCCTTCCCTGCCTTGTGTGGGGCTGCTGGGGGGGTCCTGTTGGCCTTGTGATAAATAAAGAGCTTGTCTCAGCCAATATATTGAGCAACAATCAGTTAATTAATTCATTAGTTCAACTGATAAAGTGTGAGCAAAGCAGCGCTGGGTGCAGTGGAGTGGGGTCTCCCCTCCAGCTGCACACTGACTGCCAATTCTTGCTGGTATTTATTGAGCGTGCTCATAAGCATTTCTCAGCAGGGTTTTTTTTTTTTTTTTTTTGTGGTTTCCTCCTGGTTTCTATTTGTGAAGTTGGATTTTTATACCTTAGGGTTGAAAATAAGTCCTATTTCTGTACTCTGCTGTGATCAGTTCTTATTTGTGACGTCGAGTTTCCATACCCCAGGGCTGTAAATCAGTGGTGGTCATGTCCATCTTCCCTTCTCAGAATCATACATCTGCATTGGTGAAGTCCAGCTTCCTTTTCCAGGCTCGTAAATCAGTGATGATGATGTCCAGCTTCTCTTTCCAGGATTGTAGCTTGGGATAAACTTACTTCCCTCTTTTGTTTAGGTGATTACAAATCCTTCTATGTTTTCTAACCTCTTATTACAAAGCAGCTTAAAGCTTATAATGATTTTATTTTCAAAAGCAAATAATAATAATAATAGTAATAATAGTAATAGTAGTAATAATAATAATACTTTCGCATTCTTTTATCCTACTTGTTAAAGGCCAGTAAAACTCATATTAACTAAAACCCTAAAACTTATATTTTGTGAAAATTTAAAGCTTACATTATTCACTTATAAGCAAGCAAAAATATTTGTTCAGAAGCCTCCTTCCATGTCTCTCCTGGTTGTTTATTAAAGCTCATATGGCTGCCTTCCCCACATTTCACAATTACAGATTCACAGGCCACCTTTGTGTCCCTGACAGGAAACTCAGCCCCACATGTCCCAGCTCCCTGGGAGCAGCCACCTCTGCCCCATCTGCTGGCGCTGCTGGTGGGGCTGCGTGTCCCCACACCGTGGGGTGGTGGGGGAAAGTGGCGTGGAGAGCTGTAAGAGGTGTCCTGGAATGAGTGGTCAGAGAGAGATGAGGGACTCCAGGCAGCTCTGTTCCAAAATGTTCCAAAATGCTGGTTATTGCAGAGATTAACACACAGCAGCCCTGGGTCGTGGGTGATACAGAGCCCAGCCTAAAAGCTGCCAGCTACAGCTTACAGGTGTGCCTGAGAGACTCCTGAATTCCTGTTACAATACATTATATCTTTTTCTGTACTGAATATGCTAATTTACAACATCCAACCAGTATAAGGCACAAATCCTATAGAATCTACATACAGCCTGTTACCACATTGTGTTACATTTTAAACCCTAAAAGCTACTCTCTAGACCCCTTTTTTTTCTTCCTTGCCATGCTGGCAGGGTCTCCCTGACCTTTGGACCCTTCAGTATTCCTTTATTTGCTAAGGGTATTGTTCAATTAACAGGGATCTTCCCTTCAGCTCACCCAACCATTGTCTTTGCAGTTGTTTAGTCACTGACTGGCTTGGCATCCTATACATCAAAACTAGCTCTCATTTCTATTTCACTTACAGGTTTCATATTCCCAGATTCTTTGCCAAGCAATCGCATTTGTCAGATTTCCCTGTTTCCTCTTCCCCAACAGAGAGGGAAGTTGCAAGCTCTCTGTTTTGGAGGTCCTCAAGGCAGTTTCCCGTGGCTGTGTCTGGGTTTTGCTGTGGCTGTGAGGGGATTATCTGTAGATTGGGTGGTTGGGGACATTTTCTGTGGGACTTGGCTGTGCTGAACTAACTTGATCTTAGAGGTCTTTTCCAACCCCAGTGATTCCCATGATTTGTATTTAGTTCAAAAAACTTCCAAGTCTTCCCAAATCAGAGCAAGCTGGGACATCAACCAACTGGAGAAAACAGAAGTGTGTGACAGAGCTAGAACCCACCTTTTTTTTTTTTTTTTTTTTTTTTTTTTTTTTTTTTTTTTTTTTTTTTTTGTTATTTTCCTTTTATTAACATATTCTCATCATTTGCCTGGGTGCTGTGAGAAAAGCCCAGCTCCAAGCCCTGGATCAGCCTCTCTCACCCCATGCTCCCTCTGTGACAAGGCTGCAGCCACATGCTCCAGCCCCACGTTTCAATGACAGGGGTCCCCTCCCTGTGTGTGCTCAGCCAGCAGCAGGATTGCCTGGGATCAGCTGTTCCAGCACATCCTCTCGCTGGTCTGGAGCAGCTCCCTGCCTCCAGAAGTTGGATTATTTGGGGAATAATGTTTAATAAAACACCCGAAGAGATGGGAGCCCTTGTATTAATTAGTGCAGCACGTTGCTGTGGCAAGATCTAGGCCGGCGCTCGTGTGAAGCTGGTGGGGTTTCTTTGGGGTGGTTTCCATGATAAAACCACTTGTGATAATGCTGAGGCTGCTCCTGCTTTTTTTTTGGAGAGCAGCCCATGGCTGAGGGCCCTCCTCTCAGCCCTTTGCTCCCCCCTTTGTGCTGGGAACCTCCTGGCCAGCAGCTTTGCAGAGAAATGAATTGCCATGTGGGCTGGGCAGGCGCTCGGTGCCTGCTTCCCTTCTGCAGCCCCTGGGGGTGCCAGATGAATAAATGATGGCAGGGCAGGAAGCACAGGGGTGGCCTCGTTAATTGTCTCATTAACAGCCCGCCTCTCCACAGCTCTGCTTGGTGGCAGGGCCGTGGTGGGGCTGGAGCCCTTGGTGCTCTGTGGTGGGCTGAGCCCCTTTGGCTGCCCTCGGTGCTCCGTGCAGCAGAGGCTGGAACACACAGCCTGCTTCTGCTGTCTGTAAGGCAGTGGAAGTGCCAGGCAGCAGAGCTGCCATCCCCAGGTGGTTCCATGGGATGTCTCCCCAGCATGGAAGGGTCCTGTCTTTGCCTTTCCCAGCTCCTGGGTTTGTCATTTCATCCCTCTTTGTGACGGTTTTCTGGGCAGCCTCTGATGCTGGGGAGGACAGCGGGCTCTGGCCCTCGGGCTTTGCTGGCCACATGTTGAAATATCCCCCTGCAGCCCCCCAAAGTTCTGTGCTAGCTCAGATCCTAGAAGGCTTTGGAGGAATATTTCAGGGACAAGGCAAAAGATTCCAAAAGAGGCTCTGACCCCCAGATCTAGTCCAAGACATTTATTCCAGGGGGTTTCCAGGGGGAAAGAGAAAGAATGAGGAAGAACAGGGCCTTATCTAGGCTCCTGCTAAGGAGAGATAGTTGGAACTCAGCCAATAGGGTCAGAAAGGGGAGGAAGGGTTAAACGACATGGTTACACGTTCCAGGGGTCTCTGGGGAGGGACAAACCATTTCCCAGGGAAATACAACATGTCCCACTGAGGAGCAGAGAGCCCCATCCCTGCCTCTGCCAGGCCATTCCTGGGAAGCTGGTGAGCACCAAGGGGTTTGATCTGCTCCTTTCCCAGGCTGCTGTGCCCTGGTACCCCATCGACCTGCAAAAAACACATGCCAGAGGTTCCTGCTTCAACATCAGACTCAAAATCAGGAGGAGAGGGACTTGTGATAAGGGCATGCAGTGGCAGGATGAGGGAGAATGGCTTTAAACTGGAAGTGAGTGGGTTTAAAGTTAAGAATTCTTGACTGTCAGGGTGGGGAGGCCCTGGCACGGGGTGCCCAGAGAAGCTGTGGCTGCTCCATCCCTGGAAGTGTCCAAGGCCAGGTTGGATGGGGCTTGGAACAGCCTGGGACAGTGGAAGGTGTCCCTGCCTATAGCAGGGAGGCTGAAACAAGATGATCTTTAAGGCCCCCTCCAATCCAAACCATTCTATCCTTCTGGGACAAACCATCAGTGTTCTCCCCAAAAGCTGTGCTGAAGCCTGGTTGGTGTGCAGAACCAGTAACCCCAGTACCACAGATGTTTTCTGGGAATAGATGGCTACCCTGTGGGGGAGAAAAAGCAAATTAATTTCCTTGTGTGTAATTTTATTAGTAATAATGCAATTTCCCTGTGATTTCATTTTCAGAAGGGCCCATCTCACATGCCTTGGATCACCCTGGGGGCTTTCAGCAGGGCAGTCTGGCTCTGGTTAGCAGTGACGGGGGCGTTCTCCCATAGCTCCAGTGTGGTGCTGGGCATTAGGTGGGACATGGGAAATGTGGAAAACATCCGAATAGCTGCAGGCTGTGGCTGGGTGCTCTGCAGGGTGCTGGGCACAGCAAAAGATGCTGCATGTGCCTCTGTCCTGCTGCGTGAGCCCTCTGCTCCCCTGGAGCAGCCCTGTCTTTGCAGATGTGGCATTCCTGGTAGCCAGATGTTTTTTAGCTGCTCTTGATCTGGGTTGCTCTGAGGGTAGTGAAGAAAGGCTTTTTTTATTTGTGCTCACCAGTGCTGGCAGGTCTGACCCTCACTAAACCTCCACCTCTGCTGCTGTTTGCCAGTGAAACAATTCCACAAGCAGAATAAGAATGGGACGGGTAAAATGCTCTTTCCCCTGTTTTTGTTTGTTTGTTTTTGTTATTTTATTTTCCAAGATGAAACTGAGGCAGAGAACAGCAAACACAAAGTGCCTGTGGGGCAGTGGCTCTGGGAGAGGATTGATTTTATGGTGAAAAATGAATGTACCAGCCCACCTTGTTCTTGTCTGAGGGATGTCAGCCCAGGGCAGACAGCAAACCCCGTTTTTCCAGAGTCCCAGCCTGCTGCCCTGCCCTCCATCCCTGTGTCCACACGTTGGGGTCGGGGATGGAGGTGTCTGGAGAGACCTGCAGTGCTCCAAGGTTGGATCGCTGCTGTCCTTGCTCTGGAAGCCTGGCAGCATCCTTGGGATCATGTCGAGCTCAGAGACAGCTCAGAAGAAAAGCTCCTCGTCAAAATAAGCAAACAGGGAACCTCCTGTGGCTTCTCCAGGAGGAGCAGCTGCTTCCTTAGCTGAGGGTAAGGACAGGCAGAGCCACACAGGGAGCACATCCCAGAAGAGCTTCAGGCTGAATTTGAGGCACACATTTGAAGCACAAGCCTGCTCTGCATGGCCAAAACCCACATGTGCATGGGGATTTGTTCAGTTTAGCCTGTGCAGTTTGGGGAATGCAAGCTGTGCCCTTGTTTGGGGATGGTATGTGCAGCCAGGATGCATGGAAAAGCCAGATTCCAGGCAGATGTGGGGCAGGGAGCGGAGGAGACTCGTGGCACAGTGTGAAGGGGGGACGCTGTAATTCAGCCTTTGAGTGATGGTGGAGGGTGTGAGTGTCCTGTGGGAAGGGAAGCACTCTGCCCACAGCACAGGAACCCCAAAGGGTAATGTAAGCAAAAGTGACATCCTGTCTTGGAGCATCTTAATTGGTGTCTCTGCTGCCATGAATTTGTGAGTTCTCCTTTTTTTCAGAGCCTTGGAAGCTCCCAGGAAAAGGAGACCTGGCAAATTCCTGGCCCAGGGAGCCTTGTGCTGCTGTCTGGCTCTGTCCCTGCAGCTCAGCCCGTGGGGAGCCTCTGGGGCTGGAGCGTTCCTGCAGCTCTGCCTTGGATGGGAAGCAGGAGAGAACAGAACAGGCTGCAGACACACAGGGTGTTGCTCACAGATCTCAGTGGCTTTTTTACGACTTGGCAGCCTCTGTCTGGTTATGTGCACGCTCTGCATCCCAGATTACAAATGAAGCAGGTTTTTTTTTCCCCTTACATCCTTTTTTTTTTAGATGTTTTTTACTGGTGCTGAGTGAGACAAAGGGCTCTTTTGGAGTGTTCTGGGCTGCCAGCTCCCTCACTGCCTCCCAGCATATTCCCCAGCACCATCTGGGTCTGTCCTTCTCCTTTTCAGATGTCTGTTGCCATGCCCCCAGGGCTTTGGGAGGGCTGGGAAACGGGGTTGGGGCAGCTCAGGCAGCTGGCAGGAACTCTGAGGGCTCTGCAGGTCAAAGCCCCGAGATCTCAGTGGCAGGTGATGCTAGGACTTATGTACCTGAAAGGATCTTTCCTGTAGATCCACCCGTGCTTCCAAGTCTTCTCCAGCCCCCTGCAAAGCAATTAACTTCTCTGAGCCTAACGAGTGTCTCTGTTCCCGTGGCTCTGCCTGCTTGTGTTTCACCCTGCACGAGGGGCAGGGTAAAGGACTGTGGATGTGCCAGACCTGGCAGTGGGTGCACTGAAACATGGCTCTTGCCTTGAGCAGCACAGAAACATCTCCAAAAGGTGCCCTGGACCTCCCTGTGCTCTCCCTGCTTCCCTTTAGTGCAGATCAAGGTTTGCATCCTGGGGAGGAGCTCGTTTTTTGACCTGGCACGAACTCGAGTTCCACTGAATATCCTGGCAACAGCATGGAAATAGCAGCATCCTTCACCGAGTTTCCTCAAAGCCTGGGTTTCTGGCACACCCTGCAGGAATTCCCTGAGTTCATTCCAGTGACTGCAGAGCCTCCCAAGGGCTGCCAGAGGGATGGGGACAGTCTGAGCCTTCTGGCAGTGTGGGGCATGGAAGGACAGCGTGGTTCCCAGGAGATGCCTCTGCTCAGGAGCTGCTGCCTTGTGTCCTGCCACTGCATCCTGGCAGCTCCTGCCTCCCTCCAGGTGTCTGGGAAGCTTTGTGGGAGCAGTGTTCAAACCATGCTCCGTGCTTTCCAGGAGCCAGCCTTTGGAAGGAGCTTCTCCCTTAGCCTGGGGCTGGCCATGGCTCAGAAACACAGGATAATTGTGAGGCAGTGAAGTGGCAGAGAACCTCAAGCAGGGTCACCTGGAGCAGGCTCTGCAGTCCTCCAAGTTTCCCCCCAGTAACATGTCCAGGTGAGTTTTGAGTACCTCCAAATATTGAGAGTCCACAACCTCTCTGGGTAGCTTGTCCCAAATGTTTAGTTTCCCTCACAGGGAAAAAGTTTATTCCTCTGTAGAGGCAGAATTTGTTTTATTGAGAATTTATTTTATTAAACAGTTTATCCTGTTGCCCCCAGTGCAGTCTCTGGGTGCTATTCATGAGGGCCAGGAGTGACAGGACAAAGGGGAGTGGCTTCACACTGGCAGAGTAGTTTTAGGTTAGTTAATAGGAAAGAATTCTGCCCTGTGAAGGTGCTGAGGGCCTGGTTGAAGGCCCAGAGAAGCCTCTTCCCCCACTGTCAGGAGTTCTCTGCATTGATCAGATCCTCTCTGAGCCTCTTCCAGCCAGGAAGCTCCCAGGAGAAGGAGACCTGGAAATTCCAGCCCCAGCTCTCCCAGCTCCTGTCCTTCAGACACCTTGGCTGAAGCTGCTGCAGTAGCCCATGTCCTGTCCTGTCCTGTCCACAGCACTCTGGATGTGTCACCAGGGCGAAATGAAGGGGACAGGCCACCTCCCCGACCCTCTGGCTGTGCCTGACACGCCCCAGGGGGCTGCTGGCCCACTCTTTTCCAGAGCACAGTGCTGGTGGCCAGCGGGTCCCTGGGGGCTCTCCCTGCCAGCCCCTTCTCAGCCCACACGGGGGTTTGTTCTTCCCCAGGTGCAGGGCTGGGTGTTCCCCGTGGAGCTGAGCTCCACGCTGCTCCTGCAGTCCCTCTGGATGGCAGCACAGCCCTCTGCTTCAGCAGTCCCTGCTTTGAGCATCTCCTGCACTGGCAGAGCCTGCAGCCACCGAAACTCCTGATATTGCCTGCTCATTTGCATCCTCGTCCTTTCCCTCTCCTGAAATGATTCAAGCTCTTCCCCTCTCCCAGGCAGTGCCCAGCTGTCCCTGTGTGATTCTGCTGGGAGGCTGGCTGCTGGGAAGTGTTTGTGCCAGAGGCATTTTCCAGCCTCTCCAGTTTGTAGGGTTAATGTTATTTACTGCTCTCAGTTTCTTAGGTGTAGTACCTGCCTTGCCCCTCACACACTGAATATCAGGGATGGCAGCATAACAGGTTAATTCAGGGACCTCAGGAGGGATCTGGTTGGATCAGACAATCACTTACTTTTCATTTAACTCAACATTTTGCATTTTAAAACATAGAGGATGTCTCACTGTGCACTCCCAAAATGGCATTTTCTCTTCTGAGGGTGGTGAGGCCCTGGCACAGGTTGCTCAGAGAAGCTGTGGATGTCCCATGCCTGAAAGTGTCCAAAGGCAGCCTGGATGGGGCTTGGAGCAGCGTGGTGTGGTGGAAGGTGTCCCTGCCCATGACAGGGGGTTGGCAGGAGATGATCCTTAGGGTTCCTTGCAGCACAAACCATTCCATGGCTCCTTAAAACATCAGGGAGCTCCCTGGACTTGCACTAAAGCAGCTTTCAGGTGTTCATCCCAGCCGTGGGGAAGGAGATCAGTGGGAGAGGAGATCACTGTCCTTCCCAAAACCCACCTGAAGGACCTGGTGTTGTCCCATCTTGGAATTTCCCTTCCAAGCTCCCCCTAATTAGTTTGGCTTTTTTTTTTTTTTTTTTTTTTTCTTCTAATAGTCCTGTACCAGAGTTTGAAAGGATGAAGGGAACTTGCAGCTTTGGTTTTTAGAGGTGTTTATTCAGTTTCTTATCTCAAGGTCTGCAGGCCCTGTAAGCTTAACTTGCTGAAGAAACACCTCTGGCAAGCCCCCCCAGATGGAAAATTCAAGGTCTTTTAAAGGTCTCTAGTCCAATTAACTCTTAAAATGTACTGTATTTACAATTCTGTGCCAGTAATCACTGCCTATTCTAGACATGCAATTTCTGCCTCAAACCCATTCCACCAATGTCTCTGTGCCACTGTCACAGCAGAGGAGGCAGTCCAAGAAGAACATGAGACACCACCCAAAATTCTCTATCTTGCCCTCATCAACTTCCATTCTAAAACCCCAAATGTACACATTTTCACCCTGTGACAAAGTAAACTACTACTTATTTCAAACCTTGGTTGTTTGTAATTCATCTCTGAGTGTTGGAAGTTTTTCCCATGGACCAAGGTCAAAGGCAGCGCCTTCCTGGGCTCCCAGCCAGGGTCTCGGAGCCCCCAGGGCAGCCTGAGATGTTCTCCATGTGCCCTGGGCTCCAGCAGTCCCATCTTCCCTGGATGATGCCTGGTGGGAAGCAGCTTTCCTGCAAGTTTGGAAAGCACCAGCAGGATCAGGCCATGATGAAACCTTCCTCACCTCCACAAGCTCTGCTGCAAATCCCAACTCCTCTATCTGTCATGCACAGCGCTTGCTTTGCCCCCCACCCCTCCAGAACTCCTGAGATAGGACCTGGTATGCTGTAACTGCCTTTTCTAGGGTGGAATTAAGCCTAAAAAATCCTTCAATGGACTGATTATTTCCCGCTCATTTGCATCCTCGTCCTTTCCCTCCCCTGGAATGATTGAGCCCCTTCCCCTCTGGCTGTCCCTGTGTGATCCTGAGAGGAGCTGGCTGTGGAGGCTCCCTCTGAGAGCCCTTTCCCCTGGCAGGCAGTCCCTGGCTGTCCCTGTGTGATGCTGAGGGGAGCTGGCTGTGGAGGCTCCCTCTGAGGGATTTGGGGAGCCGTGCTCAGCCCTGCCTGCTCAGGCTGTTTGCCTCCACGGAGCTGCTGAGCTGACGTTCGTTCGCACCTCCCAGCACGGAGAGAGGTTTTACTCCTTGGCCTTTTCTCTTTCGCAGGTTTGGGAGGGGGAGGCAGCAGCTCCCTCCTGGCTGTGGGCCAGGGATGGGGCTTCTCTGGCTGCCTTCAGCATCAGCTGCTCAATGCAAGTTCAGATCTGTTGGGAAAAAAGATTTCAACAGCTCCGTCTTCTCCTAACAACGTAGTTTTGTCAAAGCCACCCCTGTTTCCTCTGCTTTGGAGAAAGCTGAGCCTGTGAGTTTGGCTTCACTGGGCTGCAGATGGAGTTGGTGGGCTTCTGGTCCAGCTTGCTTTCTGTTGCAGGGGGCATTTGCAGCCTGAAGGCAGGAAGGAGACTCCTCTGTCATCCCACGCCCTGGCAGGAGGTGTTTGGCTGTGCTTATCCAACTCGAGCCTTGCAGGGTGGGCAGAGGACCAGAGAAAGCACTGCATGGTCCTCAGGCATGGACCTGCCTCGTGGAGGGATGAAGAGGAGGTCTAAGGAGAGGAAGATCTGCTGGCTTTGGCAGGAGCTAACACTGCTGTGCCAGAGGGGTCGTGAGGATGCTTGGGGATTTCTTTTGCTTTGGGTGGTGCAGAGGTTGAAAAAATGATTTTAGAAATCTCTCTCCAACCCTTTGACAGCCTAGAAATAAGTTTTCTTGCTGTTGGATGGCTCTGGGGATGTCTTTTCTGAGCTTGTTCCCACACACATGTAAGGTTTGGCAGCTTGGTGTCTGCCTCTTGCAGGGCCTTGGTGGCAAGAAGGGGAATATCCCTCTCTTCTCACCTCTTTGTTCTCCCTTTATCCTGCTCAGTCCCCACGTTTGAGCAGGACCATTCTCAGGTTTTCCCCCTGGATCTTCCCAAGTGGACCTCTCTGGAAGTGCCTTGCCGGGAGCTGGACCTGCCCGAGGTGGAGGGGGATGGAGAGGTGTGATCTCACCTCCTGCCAGCTCGCTGGCTGTGAGCCTGGGCTGCTCCACAGCTTCTGCCTGGGGGCAGAGGTTGTGTAGAGGGATTTGGGGGTTGGAAGCAGGGATGGAAATCTGCTTTAATGTGGTGGCAAAGCAGGGGAGGGTGGGTAGGTGATCCCTGAGGGGTGGGGTTGCTGCACACCCGCCCAGAGCAGCCAGGATGCGACTGCAAATGCTAATTACAGCCCGGGCTGGCAAAGCTAAATACAGCAGCAGGGCACTCCAGGCAGTTCAGTAGTGGGTGATTATTCCAGGGCCCTTCAGTTGAGCCACAAAGCCTCCTGGCCTAAGGCAGAGTAACCCGGGGAGCTCTGCATTGCCAGCAACACTGGGAGGGGGGTGTTTAGGTAGGAAAGGAGAGCATCCCTGCAGCCAGCACTGCAAGCACTGCTGTCCCTTTTCTCAGCAGTTTGGGGGTGGTGGGGTCTCACCTGCCTCTGCTTGAGGCATCAGCAACCCCCCTGTGCTTGTTCAGCCGCTGTCATGCACCCACAGAGGTGGCTTTTTGTTTTTTGGGGTGTTTCTGGGGAGTACAAAGTCCTGAGTGCCCTGTGGGGGTGGGTTAGTGCAAGAATGACAGTGACGCTGTGACACGGTGACAGAGTGACACTGAGCACCACAGTCACCTCCCAGGAGTCTTGAGGGGCTGCAGGCACATCCCTGCCATGTCCCCATGAGTGCCCAGGACTGGAGGTTCCTTTGCTGTCCTTTAAGCCTCTCTCAGCCTGCCATCATTTAAAGGCTGGAGCGGTCTGGTCTAGCTGGAGATGCCACAAGCAGGGAATTGGACTGGATGGCCTTTAAAGATCCCTCCCAACCCAATCCATTCTGGGATTCCACGATTTGGTTGGTAAATCCACCTTTAATTCAAGATGCAACAATGTTCTGCTTTACCAGTGCCTCTGATGCATGAGCTGCCAGTCCCTCAGCAGTGCAGTGTGAGGCCACAGCTCCCTTAAACAAGTTTAATTGTAATTTATAAGACGTATTTTAAAAGAAACTTCAGTTTTTCAAAATAACCTAAGACTTTCTGGCTTCTAACCGTGAAGTTTTTAAGACGTTTGGTTTTTTAGCTTAACAAAATATCAAAGCTATGCTAAATCGTTAAACTTAAAAATTTACAAATATGCATGGGAAAACCACTAAAATTATAAAAAAAATATTTAAAAAACCCCACAACAAGTCATGACATCAGTGTTGTGTTTTGCTCAGCAGCTGAGAACTGGCAGGCATTTTTAGAAGTGGGACCAGAGATGCTCTGGGCTGGATTGTCTCAAGCAGACACTTGCAGAGAGGTTAGGAAAAGGCATCTCTAGGGTGGGAATGCAAGGTGTGCTGCAGCTGGGGGCTGGGGAAGGGGCTGCAGGGGAAGCCTGTGGGTGGGAGCTGCTTTGCTTCTTCTGAGAGGGCGCTGCTTCTTCTACATCTCCATCACCTGCAAGGGCTTGTCTGGGGGAGGTACAGCCACCAGAGCCTCCCTTCCCAGAGGATTATTCCCTTCTCCCAGCAGAAGAGAGCTGTACAGGGTTGTTTTCCTGTTGATGTTGAAGATGCCAGGCTGGCTGTTGGACTCGTGGCCCCGGTAGTTACAGCAGCAGTGCCTGTGAAGGCAGGGATGTTCCGTGTGCAGGTAATTCCCGTGCCAGCCTCACACACCCAGGTCCTGCCATGGCTGCTGGGTGCTCACCCCCTGGGCAGGCTGAGGGGGTGGTGGCAGTGCCTTAAATGTGGAGGCAGAATTCCCAGCCTGGTGTGAGATTTGCTGGCTCTCTCTTCTCTGATCCCTGGGTGGGTGAATGCCAGTGCTGACCCTGTGAATTCCCCCTCGGGGTTGGTGCTGGGAGCGTGTTCTGGAGGTTGTGAGGGGGATGGTGCCCATCTCTGGCAGGGCTGGAGAGGGCACATCCTGGTGAGGCTGCTGGGAAAAAGTGGGAGCAGGTGGCAGAGAGGAAAGGCTTTCCCTGCTTTGGGTGAGAGCTGCCTTGCTGCGAGGTGGTGCAGAGCCCTGCAGGGCTTTGTTGGCGCAGGAAATGCCACCAGGGCTGTCCTGGCCTGTGCCACAGCTGCCAACATCTGCACAGATGGGCATCAGGCAGAGGCTGTGGTGCCCTCCGCCAGAGGTGCCATCCTGGGTGAGCTGTCCCAGCCCAGAGCTCTGTCCCCCTGCTGCTGCAGAGGAGCTCAGCTCTGCAGGACTCCTCCTTTGCGAGGGGGGAGAACATCCTCCTTGTGATCCAGCAGGTAATGAAACTTGAAAATGAAACTGGAAAAAACCATGCATTCCTGCATGGTTATAAACACGCTTCTGAGTCACAGCTATTCAGTCCCAATTTGAAATTTGGCCAGAGCACACTGTAGATGGTTCTCATTTTGTCCTTTTTAAAAATTTTCTCTTTTTTACTTTATTTTTTTTTTAAATCTCAGCCATATTTAAAAAATAAATCAGGATGCCAAAAGCCACTTTCTAAGATGAGTGCAGTCCATCACGTCTCCTGGGAATATCAGTCATGGAAGGGGAGCCTGTTCTCCCCCTCCAGACCCTGCATTAGAGTCATAGAATGGTTTGAAGGCACTCTAAAGATCATTTGCTCCAACCCCTCTGCTGTGGGCAGGGACACCTTCCACTAGACCAGGTTATTCCAAGCCCCATCCAGCCTAGCCTTGAACATTTCCAGGGATGGGGCAGCCACAGCTTCTCTGGGCAACCTGTGCCAGTGTCTCCCATCCTCATAGTCAGGAATTTCTTCCTAATTCCCCATTTCACCCTGCCCTCTGTCAGCTTGAAACCATTTCCCCTTGTCCTGTCACTCCAGGCCCTTGCCCAAAATCCTTCTCCAGTGCTCTTGAGTCCCTTGAGGCACAGGAAGGGGCTCAAACTCTCCCTGGAACCTTCTCTTCCCCAGGCTGAACACCCCCAACTCTCAGCCTCTCCTCAGGGACTTGTTCCCTGCCTGGTGCTCCCTCCAAGCTGAGGAGCAGCTCTGGCTTTCTGAGCAACCCGCGGCTTGGCAGAGGATGCTTTTAACACTATTTCCATTTATTTTTTATTTCTTTTTCCTGGCGCCTGTAGCCAGCAATGCACGCACAGGAGGTTTCGGGGTGCCCCAGGCTGCGCAAAGGGATGCGGGGACTGCGCGGGGGTTCGCGTCTGGTCCGAGCATCCCGCGGGAAGGGGTCAGCCGGGGGAGCCCCGGGCCGGGGGCGCAGCGAGGCGCAGCTCCGCTAGATGGCAATGCCGGAGCGGCGGAGGCGGCCCGCGGTGCGGGGGGACCGGGGATGAGGCACCGGCGCTCGGCATCGCCCGCCAGGGGACAGCCCCGGGGCTGCGGGCGTGTCCCGCCCTGCAGGGGCGGCGTGGCTGGGAGAGGCGGGGGAAAAGTGGATGGAAATACTGGTGTGAGAATCGTGGAATCATTAGGTTGGAAAATGTCTTTAAACACATCGAGTCCAGCCATGAACCTAGCACTGCTGAGGCCACCGTTCAGCCATGTCCCCAGATGCCACATCTGCACATCTTTCAAGTCCCCAAGTGCCACATCTGCACATCTTTCAAGTCCCTCCAGGGATGGTGGCTCCACCACTTCCCTGGGCTGCCTGTTCCTTCTGCTTTCCTCACATCCCGTCTGAACATCCCCCGGTGTCACTCGAAGCCGTTTCCTCTCGTCCTCTCACTTGTTGCCTAACAGAGGAGACAGCCCTCGCCTTGCACAGCCTGCTTTCAGGAGCAGTAAGGTCTCCCTTGGGCCTCCTTTTCTCCAGGCTGAGCCCCCCCTCAGCTCCCTCAGCTGCTCCTTCTCAGAGCTCGCTGAGACTGGAGGAGTGTTAGCCTGTCTCCGTAAAACCAAGCGCATCCCCAGCGCCTTCCTGCCCTGGCACCCGCTGTTCCCTGTCTTCTCACATTTCCTCCATTGACAAGAACCCAAACAGCCCCACGGAGCTGGCTCTGAATCCCTGTGCCATGTTGAATCATGTGGGCATCAGCCACACTTCTCCCTGACTCACAGATCCCAGCGTGCTGGGTGAGGGTCAAGATGAGAGCGGCAATAAACATCCTGGGAAGCAGAGCCTGCGTCTCTTGGCATAGCCAGAGACTTTTTTATTTCCTTTTGGCTCTCAATCTTCTCTCAAGGAGCTGCTTTCTCATAAATATCCCATTCTGTAGCACCGTCTGAGCAGGAGAGAGGCTCCCAGCGGGGTCATCCTGCGCTCTGCTCTGCAGCAGCGAATGTGGAATAGAGGTGAGAGCCAGCTCCGGGTTCAGGGGACAGCCTGGTGCCCCAGCAGAACTGTCCAGGTAAGGGGGGCAGCCCTGCTTTCAGGGAATGGAGGAGGAAGGCTGCCTTCCTCCCCCTCAGCCAGGCAGGGGATGCAGGGGCAGTGCAGGGTGCAGCATGCCCGGGGTACCACGCAGAGCCCGGACATTTCGGCTGGGGGGGCTCGCCCTGCGGGCAGGGGTGGGAGAGGGCTGGGGGGAGCAGGGGCAGGAGCTCTGCAAGGCTGAGGATCCGCTCCTGGCACCCGGCCCAGCCTCGGGCTTAATTAACAGCGGCTAAAAGGGCTGGAAGGTGGGAAGAGCAGCATCGCTGCCGGAGCTGCGTCGGTGGCGGGGAGGAGGAGGAGGTGAGGGGAGCTGCAAATAACAATTGATTCGTTCGGGGCAGTGCCTTGCCCGGACTGAATCGAAGGGACTGTAATTAGCTGGGAGCTGCTGTGGCCACCTCCTTGCCTGTTGTTAGTGGAATGAAAAGCCAGGGTCACTCTGGCTGGTGGCTGGTGGCCTGGGAAGTGTTTTGGGAGCGATCGGAGCACCTCTGCTCTGCTCTGGGCTGCAGGGTGGTAGTGGGGTAGCTGGGGACTGGTTGAAACCCCACCAGATAGCCCGCTTTGGTTATAAAGATCATTGGAAGGAGAGAATTAAGAAGGGATGCAGCAGCTGGGTGTCACGGGGAGCTGGTGGGCTCTGGGTGCCTGGCTGAGGCTGGGGCAATGATCCCACAACCCTTTTTGCAAACACTCCTCTGCTACCTTGCTGAGGAGGATCTGGTCCTTCCTCACTCTCACCCAGCCAGCCCAAGGGCTCCTGGCAGTGCTCCCATGAGAGCCTGGGCCAAAAAAATGAACCCTGTGGCCCTTCAGCCACAGTAGTGCCCGTGAAGTGGGGAAGTCCCTGGTCAGGTGTTGCCAGGCTGCATGGAGGGAGAAGCCCTGGCCCAAATGAGTTAATGATTTGTGTCATTCACACCTTGATTTATTTATTTCATTTTATTTTTTAATGCCTCAGGCAGTCCTGGCTGCCCCACAGCAGGTGTGAGGGACAGGGCAGAAGCCCCTGTGTTTGCAGAGCAGGTTGTTGGTGGGGTGGATGAGGGAAGAGCATGACAGGGACACTGGATGTCTTGGGTGGCCTGCCAGTGGGAAATGCAAGAGTGTCACAGGCCCTGGGGAGCTCTGTGGCCTCGGGGTTCAGCAGGAGGGGTGGAGGACCCTGCAAGACCACAGCTCACAGGGTGTGTTGTGTGCTGTGCCCGGCCCTGCCTGGTGGATACAGAGGGTTTGGGGACACCCCTGAGGGTACCCTGTGTGTGCCAGGAGGGCAGGGTGGGCTCCTCAAAGGTGGGTGGGTGGGTAGGCAGCCCCCCAGTGGGGCACAGCCCAGCCCAGGGGACCCTGGGCATCCCTGGGTGACCTTGGCACATGCGTGCCACATGTGCACAGCATCAGCAGTGTCCCCAGCCCCTGCCCTTAGTGGGGTGCCTGGGGTGGGGAGAGCAAGGTCAGAGACACCCCTCACCCCCATGGAAGCTCCTGCAGGGACACATCCAGCCCGGGTTGTTTACACCCATTTGGATGAGCCGCTGTTTCTTCCAGACAACGTCGTGTGTCTAAAGGAAAATACCGAGGTGTGGAGGCTCATCTGTATGCGAGTGAGCAGGAGGGCACTCCCCGGGCACCCGCTGGCATTGGGCGGGGAGCCGGGAGCCTCCAGGTGTCCCAGGCATGGGGGGAGGAGGATGATGCATGTGCCCGGAGAGAGATGCTCAGTGCGGGCTGAGGTGGGGTGGGGGAGATGCAGGGAGGCGAGCCCCCCTCGCTCCCCAATTTAGCCACTCACCTAAGAGCACCGGTGTGCTGGGAAGCCCTCTGCAGCCAGGGCGGGGGTGTGTGTGCGCTTCTGGCCGGGTGGGGGCTCCCCCATTGCCTTTGTTCCCTTCAGACCCACCCCTCGCCTCTGATTTTCCTTTGCGGCAGCTCCCGTGCTTGCCAAAAGAACGCGCTGGATGGAGCGAGGCAGCGAGCCGGGCGTGCTGCGCGTGTGTGCGCGCCCGTGTGCGCCTGTGTTGCCGCTGCCTTCATTAAAGCGAGCTGTCCCCGAGCTGCAGAGGCGCGGCAGCCTTTAATTTCGTGGCCCGGCTCCTGCGGGAAGCCGACGCCGCCTCGCTGCGCGCTCCTGCCCTGGCAGCGGAGGGCTGGGCGTCCCTGCCGCCGCCGGTGCCCGCCCGGGGGCTCGGCCCTGCGCCCCTGCCCGCTGCCCCAGCGAGCCGGCGGATGGGCGGCCGGGCTCCCGCAGGATGCTGAAGATGGAGTCGGGAGGAAGGAGTTGGACACTTGGCTCCAACTAGGCTGGACCACGCTGCAACCTGTTCCCCCGGCCGCGGCTGCTGCGCTGGGTGCTGTTCCGAACCGTGCCTTCCTCTCGGGGGGTGCCTGCGAGGACTCGGATCCCTGCCCTTCCCGTGCCTTTTGGGCTTGAAAGGGGCTGGTTTGGGCTTGCAGGCAGCGCGGCGGGGAGGACGTGGCTGGGTTTAACCCCTTGCTTCGTGGGGGAAGGCGCTGAGGGGCTGAGGGGCTGCGGCCTCCGCCGGGCACGGAGGAGGAGGGCCCGCTGCCCGCCCCGCTGCCCGGCGGCCGTGCCGGGGGCCGGGGGCGCGGTGCCCCCCGTGCCGCGCCGGGGCCGCTGAGCCGGGGCCGCCTCTCCTCCACGCGGGTCCCTGCTCCCCCGGAGGGATGGAGGAGAGACCGAGCTGAGCATCACCCGGAGAGGAGGAGGGGGCTGTGGTTGGGACTGCGCCCCGCAACCCCCTCCCTCTTCTCTCCCACCCCCCCGCCCTCCCCCCGCCGCCTCGGTGCTGCTGCTTTGGCTCACCTGTGTGTTTTCTTCCAGGATGGCTCGCTTTGGGGAGGCAGTGGCCGGCAGACTGGGCTCCGGAGATGGGGGCTCCGACCAGAACCGGAGCCGGCAAGGAGCTCCTGCCCCTGCGGGAGGGAGCCCGGGAACCTTCAAGCAAACCAAAGCGCAGAGAGCCCGGACTATGGCTCTGTACAACCCCATCCCCGTCCGGCAGAACTGCTTCACCGTCAACAGATCGCTCTTCCTCTTTGGGGAAGAGAACATAGTCAGGAAATACGCCAAGAAGCTCATCGACTGGCCATATCCTTTCTGCAGCCCCTGCGAGCCCCCTGCTCTGCTGCCCGGATTTGCCTCGGTGGCCGCCCAGGACACGTGCGTGTGGCACTGGCGGGCAGGTAAGGCGTGCGAGAGGGGTGCCCCGGCCCCCGGGGATGCTCTCCTCGCCCTGTTGCTGCTTCCCCTTCTCTCCTCGGCTCCTTGCCTGCTCCTGACAGGAGCTGAGCCCTTCCTCCCCCCGGGGAGTCCCCCAGCCCCTCCTGAGGCTTGGCTGTATTAGCCCCCTCCGTGCCAACAGGGACGGGTGCTGTGATCCCTGCGTGCTTTGGGATGCTCCGTGTGTGTGCCTGGGGACGCGGGGGGCAGTGGCCTTTTCTCGGTGCCTCGATGTCTTGTGGAGTTTTGTCTCCCCACCCCGCCCGGAGCCACCTGGGAGCCCGTGAATGTCCCGTCCCTGCTGGGTGGTGGCTCTGTCCCTCCTGTGTGTGCCCTCTTTGCTGCAGATCGCGCCTGGCAGGGGCACAGCCGCCCTCGCCCTGCGGCCCCTGGCCCCCCATGGTGGCTCTGGGGACTGGCTGCCCCCTCCCTGCGGCACAGGGAAGGATGTTGGAAACCTCTGGCTGTGCCCCATGGCCCTTTTTGGGGAGGCTGGCATGGCAAGCCGTGGTTTTATCCCAGGGACCTCTCTCCTCGGGCAGGGTGGAGGGTGCAGATCTCTCCCACTCTTCCCCTGTTCCTCCATCCTTTCAGACCTCCCCACGCACCTCTCTCTCCTCCCACCCTCCCCGTGGGTGCCCCTGGGCGCCTTGGCTGCTGCCCAGCCCCACACCTCTCAGCCCCACACCAACCTGGCCTCGGTGCCTGCTGCCCCCCGAGACACCTCCTGGGCTTTGCCCCTGCAGAGGATCCGAGCCTCAAAACTTGAGCAGCCTCAAAACGTGGCCACGCTTTGGCTGTAGGAGCCTCCCCGTGCCGCGTTCTGCAGCAGTGATTCCATGCAGCTCCTGCTGCTGCCGCTTTCCCTCCCTGCAACTTGTTGGTTGAGTTCCTGGCTCCTCTGGTGGGCACGGGAGAGCTTTCCCTGGTGCCAGGCAAGCAATGCCTTGGTTTGGTGCAACAGGTACCTCGGGGGAAAGCCTCTGGTGAGGCCAGGGAGGCAGCACAGGTCACCCGCCCTGCAGAGCACCGCGGGGGAATTGTCCCTTTGCAGCTGCCGAGCAGGACCCGGTCCTGCCTGGGGAGCTCCAGGCTCGAGGGGGTGACCTGGGCATGAAGGGCTGGCTTGGAGGGGCCGAATTCCCCCTGGCACCCCTGAACCTGCCCCTCCTGGCAGTGCCCACGGGGTTGGTGGCTGCGGGAGCGCTGGCGAGCTCGGGGACGTGGCGGCTCAGCGCGGAGCCCCGCAGGGCAGGGGCCAGGCCCTGCTTTTCCAGAATATGCCAGATTATTCATGTGCTTTTCCAGCGCGGTGTGGGAGGGCTCTCGCCCCTCCGGCTTTTGCTGGGAGGCAGAAGGAGCTGGGGTGCTGCCACTGGCCCGGCACTCCCGGCGTGGGCTGGGGTCCCGTGCCGGCGTGATGTCTCATCTCCAGGCAGCCGCTGTCTCCTAGAGACTGGAGCTCCACCACCACGCGAGCAGAACTCCCCAGCATTATTCTCCCCTGGAATTTGCAATGCATGAGGGAGATGGGCTCATTTTGTATTTTTTTTTTCCAGAAGTAAGTGACATATTCCCATGTGAGTGCTGGGAACAGGCGTGCTCCAGGCGCGGGAGCTCAGCGTTCCTGCCTGTCCCCCGCCCTGCTGCCATCTCTTGCTGAGAAAAACGCATCCACCCTGGATGTTTCTCTGCACCACTGGAGTTTTGAGGGCTTGGGAACAGGCAAGGCCTTTTGGTGATGAGTTTGGTTAGGCTGGCCGGGCCAGTTGTTCCCGTCCTTGTAGTTGCAGCCTGGCACAGGCAGCTGGTGCCTTTTGGTAGGGCCAAGAAAACCATGTGAGCACCTCAGCTGCCTGGCCTGGAGCCCATGGCATCGCTCCTGGGCAAGGGGATTTTGGGGAGGAGAGCGTTGGATCTTGGCCGTGGTCAGTAGGAGCTGCTGGCCTTGGGAGGGTGATGGCCAGTCCTGGTGCAGTGGGTCAGGGTGGGCACAGCACTGAGGAAAGCCAAAGGGGCTGGAGAGGAGCGCAGGGTGGAGTGGAGGCTCTTCTTCATCCAGCTCTGGTTGACTAGGTAATAGGGCTAAAAATATCTGGTGATTCAGGCCTGGATATCTGCTGGGTAACTGTGTAATTATAACCAGCAGCCTCTGCAGTTTGGCTTCCCAGTGTAAATAGGGATGATGCATGGAGGAGAAGGAGGAGAAATACGAGCAACTGGGATTGGGATGCAGCTCCATGGGAGGCAAGCCTTTGCCCAGCTCCTCGCTGGAAAGCCCAGAACGTTGCCTACACTGGAGCTGCTCTTTTAGAACTGGTCCTGCCCAAACCGTGGGGCAGCTGCTATCTTGGCTGTAGCAACATCTCCTCTTCTCCTTGGGAAACGCAGTCTTGTCCTCGTGCCTGCCCTCCTCTTGCTGATGGCCAGGCCTTTCACCCTGATTTCATTTGTTTGGCTGCCTGGAAGGCTCCAATTCAGTTAGTACACAAGATGGGCTGCAGCTCATCTATATCTGCTCCGTTCCTCATCCGCTTAATCACATTTGACCTGGATAAGATCCCTCTCCCGCCCCAGGAAGGCCAGATGACATTGTGTGGCTCTGGCTGTGTCCCCAAGGACAGCATCTGGCTGCAGGCTGCCCACTGCACCTACCCCCAGTGTGGCAGGGAACAGGATGTCCATCGGCACCTTGCTGCTCCCTGTGGTGAGGGATTTCACCTATCTCAGCCCCTTTGAGGACCAGATCGGGTCTTGGGCTGGCCTAGGGCAGCTGGAGCACCCTCAGAGCCCCAGGGCACATCCCCATCCCAGCAGTCAGGGGGAATTTGCTCCGTGGGAAGAACACCCATGAGTGTCTGAACTGTTTTCCTCGGCATGGCTCTCACTGTGACCTGGTGCTGCGTGGGCAGTGCCCCTCGGGGATCCCGGTGATGTCACTCCCCCCTGGCCAAGCATCTCCTGCACCTTGGCTTTCCCCCAGCCAAGATTCCGGCAGGTCTCGCCTTCCCAAGGGAAGAGCCTGCGCCATGTCGTGCCATCCTTGGGCAGCTCCATCCTTGCACTCCCCAGGAACATTTCCCCCTTCCTTTCCCCCCCTCCCCGTTCCCAGCCTGTTTTCTGTGCCCTCCATTCATCAGATTTTAGAAGGTTTTTTTTTGGGAGGGGCGAGTAGGTGTAATGGCAGGTCCATCTCTTTGACAGCCGGGGAGAGCGAGGCTGCCTGTCAGATGGTGAATTTAAACAGAGGCAGCTGTTGTCATGGTGATGCCAAGTTGCATCCTGTTGCTGTGGCAACCAAAGTTAAAAAACTGATGTTAAGGCAGGAAAATCACATGATGTGGTCCTTTTTTGTTAAAAAAAAAAAAAAAAAAAAAAAGGGAGGAGGAGAGGAGAGAGATTTGATTTCCAGGGTGAGGTGGGGGAGAAGGAGACGCTTCTCCATGGAGCTGTTTGCACGTGGCAGGCAGGCATCCCACATCCCACATCCTGCATCCCTACGGGAGCGGCAGCAGTGTGGGCAGCTCTGCCCCCTTGGACTCCTGGCTGCCACTGCCTTCGGTTTAACCCCTGATGGAAACCAAAGCACTGCGTTCTGGAGCCGCAGGAGCAGCAGCAGCTGTGGCTGCAGAGAGGGAGCATGGCCTCCCGTGTCCGTGCAGTGGGCTTGAGGCAGGCTGGGTAGGACACAAGCACAGTCCAAGCCTGTGTTCACTCTCCTGAGCCTCTGTGCAGCAGGCACGCAGCAGCTGGCTCGTGTTCAAAGTGGGAGGATTTGGGGTCTGGATGTCACTTTCTGTCACCCCCCATCCCAGCACAGATGAGCTGGGAGCACTGGGGGGCAGGACACAGGGGCCACGGCTCTGGAGAGCCTTACCAGCAGAGGGAAATCCCTGGTGTCCTCAGGGACAAGGCAGGGAGGCACTGTGGGGATGGGGAATCCCAGAGTTGAATTAGGGCCACTCACAAGCTTTGCTCTACTTGGCACTTCCGTTTTTTTCTTGGAAACCAAAAACCTCACTTGCCCAGAGAGGTTGTGGACTCCCTGGAGTTGTTCAGGGTCTGGTGAGATGGGGCTCTGAGCAACCTGGGATAGTGGAAGGTGACCCTGCCCATGGCAGGGGGTTGGAACCAGGTGACCTTTAATGTCCCTTCCAACCTAAACCATTCCATGATTCTGTGAAAACAGCCTTAGAGAGAAGGTTGCTCTCTTTCCTGCTGGGCTGTGGAGCTGAGAGGAGGAGGATTGGGGTATCCTAAGGGCAGATGCTGAAGATGTGGATCTTTTGTGCTGTCTGTGTGGGACAGGCAGCAGTGCTGCGACTGGGACCAGCAAGATGAAGTCCACAGGTGTAGGAGCTGAGGCTTTTTCTCCTTGACATCTGAGGAGCAGGGAAAGCCCCTCAGAGCAGCAGGTCCCCAGGAAGGCGTGGGGAGAGGTGGGAAATAGAGACAGGGCTTTGGAGGAGATGTTGGAATGTGGATGGTGCAGGCATGGACAGGGGTTAAGTTGCTCTTGCTCTTTTGGTGGCACTGGAAGGTAGAATTCCCCAAGGTCCGTGTGGCCTCCCTCCTCTGGCTCCTGTGATCCTCCCCCACCTGCCTGCCCAGGAGTGGAGGGAAGGGACTGGGATGGGATGGAGGGCAGCTCTCCACAGCTCCTGTCCTTGCCTGCCCATCTGGGGAGGGATTTATCCTGTTCCCAGCCTCCTGCGGATGTCCTGGCAGCACCATAAACCCCTCTCAGGGACTGGAGCTGGTTTGGGCCTCTGGCTGGGGAGGAAGGTGAAGAGAGAGGGAGGTCACAGCTGGAAGATCTGCCGGTGGCATCTTCCTGAGAGACTCTCCAAGGAGCTCCAGCCCCAGGCATGGGCTTAACCCACAGAGCCTGCCCCAGGTGCTCTGGGGGATGCCCCCGTGGCCTGGGGTCGCTGTCCCCGCCTCGAAGGCACCGGCAGGGAGGGGTGGAGCTGCAGGTGTGGCGTGCACAGGGCTCGGCCGAGTTGCTAAGGAAACAAGTCAACGGTGCAGGGGAGAGAGCATTGGGTAAAGGAGATAAATCAATAAGAAAACCTATTTTTATCGGCTCCCTAATGATCCTCTAGGAGAAGCCAGACGGAAGAGGAGGAGGAGGAGAAGGCTGGAAGGGAGATGGGCTCTCATTACTGGGCCTGGAGGGAGGCGAGGGCTACTCTGCATTTTGGGTGGTTGAGAGGTTGTGTAATTATCCATCTGATGTGGGAGAAGACAAAGCACTGACAGGGGATTGTCTGGTGGGCTCCAGCCCTGACTGGGAGGATGTTTGCTTGGCAGAAGTAAAGGGTGGAGATAAAACATCCCTCAGTTCAGCCAGATGTTCCTGCTGTCCCTTGGGAGGTTCTTTTCCTCTTGGTCCCTCAAAACCTGGCAGAGCTGGAGCTATGGGGGCCGGTTTGCCTGGGGTTGATGTCTCACACAGCTCTGGATATGATGAGCCAGGCTCAGCTCCTCGAGAAACTGGGCCAGTGGGGTTTGGGGAATCACTTTTGGCCGTGGCCTCGTGCTTAGGTCAGTGCTTTGGGATTGCCCTTTCAGGCTCGGCCTGGTGGGATGGGGCTCTGAGCACCCTGGCCTAGAGGGAGGCGTCCCTGTCCATGACAGGTTGGAACGAGATGGTCCTTAAGGCCCTTTCCCACTCCAACCATTCCTTGACTCGATGAGATCTGCTCACCCACTTGCCGGAGGTGGAGTGGGCCCGTGGTCCTGTGCAGGGGTGGGACAGATGTGCCCTGTCCTTGTGCCTTGAGCCAGATGTTTGGGCCGGGTGGTCCTGAGCCCCCCAGGCACTTCTGAGCAGGGGTCCCACACTGCTGCAGTTGGGTTTTCCCACCTGGGTGTCTCTCCCACGGGAACAGGGGCTGTGGCAGGGAGCAGCGGGGGACGCTGGGCGAACAGACGGACGGACGGACTCCCCGCTCCATTCCCACACTTCTCATCTAGGCCAATGTGCCTGGTGCCTGGGGAACTGCTGCCCCGCCCCACTAACACGCTGTTTGTCTCTGAAGCTCGTGCTAATTGCTCGCAGGCTCTCAGGAAAATGATCCCAAAGGTCCCAGAGAGGCTGGTGGCGCGGGGCCGAGCGCGGCGGCCGGAGCGTGCGGCCACGGGCAGGCAGCAGGGAGAGGATGTGGTCTGTGCCGGAGCCATGCAGTGAAATACTCACTTGTGTTGAGCCTCAGAGGAAAACTTTTGGAGTCTGGGCACCCTCCCCGAGCGCAGGGAGCTGCTCCTGCTCCATGCCTGGCTGGCAGCGAGGTCTGAGCCAGCAGCAGGGAGCCCTGCAGCCTCTCTGGGTTTGCCTCTAACTCAGCAACCATTAATTTCACTGAGTAGCCTTTTAAATGCCTTGGATGTATCTTCGCTGGCTCTTCCTCCTAGCAGGTTAAACACACCCCAGCTCTCACAGGCTCTCCTTGGCTGCCTCCCCTGGCCATCTCTCTGGGGGCCTGTTTCTATGCCCATCCCTGCTCCTCCCCTGCCAGTGTGCCCAGCGTCACTGCTGCCGGGGTCACTTCACACCTTCCCGTTTCCCTGGGACACTGCGGTGCCTTCTCTTGCCTACAGGGCCACTGGAGGAAAGCATTTAACTGTAGTTAGTGGCCAAAAGACGAGGTTGGAAAAGACAAAATCACCCCTTTTCCCAGGGCTGATGGGAAGGGCGTTGGACATGTCCTTGCCTGAAACATATCAGCCTGAGGGTGTTGGGTCTGGAGAAGCCTGTTGTGGTGGGAAAGGGCTTAGCCAGCTTGGGGTGGTGGGAATGTGGATGATTTTTTCATTCTTTCCCTCCATCCCAGGTGGGATCACATCTGCTTTTCCACAGATACAAGCTTTGGGAAGGTGGCAGTCCTCTGCCTGGGTGGCTGCTGGTGACAGCAGTGACAATAGTAGAGTTGTTTTGGCACGGAGGGAGTGGAATCAGGGGTGTGCTGCCTGCTGCTGTATTGCTCCACATTTAGTTATTGAGGGCAACAGGGCTTTTATTGTGAAGAATTGGGAAAGATGGATGGGAAGTTGGAAAGATATGGCCATCCTGTCATTTGGAAGTGCTTTGTTTTCAGAGCTCGGCAGTGGGCCAGGCAGGAGAGAGCTCCGTGTCCCTGCCTCGATCCCAGGAATCAAAAGGCAGGAGGAAGCTGAGTTTGGGGTGCTTTCCTGGGCGTCAGCCTGCCCCTTCCTTCCTCAGCTCCTCAGACACCAGCATCTGCTGCCACTTGTCCTGGCTCAGGGTGGCTCCTGGGGAAGGGCTGTGTAAGACCGAGACGTGGCTGTAGGATTTAGGATTGCTCATAAGGGTTCAAGCAGATCCTGTTTACAAGGTGCTGCTGCCCCTTGGGGTCCTGCTGGGGTGTGGCTGAGCTGGGGTAGCTCACAGGGAGTTTCCACCCTGCCTGAACTGAAGCTCAGACCCAGGTGCTGTCAGAGCCTTGAGCTGCGAATGCTCAGCCAAGTGCTCTGCAGTTCCCAGGGCCACCTGGGCTCGTCCTACTGCCCACGGGGTGCTTGGCAAGGGCACAAGATCCCCAGGATTTGCAGGGGATGCTTGATCCTCCTCAGGGTGTGCAGGTGCTTCCTCCCATGGGGATGTTTTAGGACAAGGGCTGCCGATACCTTGTGACATCTCCCCTTTCCGAGCCCCATCTCTCTGCTGATTTGTGATGGAAAAGAGAGGGAAAGCAGGGACATGTCAGCCCTGGCCAGCAGGGAGAGCCTCCCTGATACTGCCAAGGACCATGCCAAGCCTTCCTGCAGGCAAAGCCCAGCCTGGCTGTCCCGCTTCAGACCTTGTGTCCACCTTGTGGGCTCCTTGCACAGGTAGCATCTCTCATTCATGGGAGGTCTCATCCCAACAAAGACCTCTGGTTGATGTCCTGTGAGCTCAGGGAGGAGGCGATGAGGCCCAGCACGTCTTTGGGGAGGAAGGTCTTGGGGGGCTCTCACCCCTCTCATTTCCAAACAACACCGAGGTGGGCTTCGCCCTCCTGCCTGCCAGCAGCGTGTGTGGATGTTGCCGTGGGGAAAACAGCAGCAGGGGCTGAGCAGGGGGAACGAAGGGTGGGCTGGAGGGTTGGGGGTGCCACCCACCTCTTCTCTGCTCCTTAACTCCCCTCCACTCCCTTCGAGTACATGATCCTGGCGACCATCATTGCCAACTGCATCGTGCTGGCCCTGGAGCAGCACCTCCCTGAGGATGACAAGACGCCCATGTCACGGAGATTAGTGAGTACCCCATGTCCATCTCTCTCTGCCCTGCGCTGCTGGGCTGGGGGCTGAGCCAAGGGCAGCCACACAATCCTACCAGGCAATTTCTTCTGATTTTGGGGTGGCCAGACAGGAGGTTTCGTCTGGGACTAGCTCCTCCAGCCTTCCTGGGGCTGCTGTGATGTATTCCTTCTCTATGGAAAGAGTTCAGGAAGGTTTAAGCCCCTTAAAAAGGGCAAGGGAAGGACTGGGAAACCTGAGTGTGTCATAGCCACCCTCTTTTTATTTCTGAGGTTGACTGAGAGAGGGCTGGGAAAGTTCCCAAAGGAGATGATGGGTCTGGGGGAGGTGGGATGGGACACGAGTTGGGTCAATGTGAAATGCCTGCTGCTGTGTTTGCTCAGTCTCCCCCTCTCACTGGGTCACTGATTTCACTCTGGCAGGAGAAGACGGAGCCCTACTTCATTGGGATTTTCTGCTTCGAGGCTGGGATTAAGATCGTGGCCCTGGGGTTCGTTTTCCACAAGGGCTCGTACCTGCGCAACGGCTGGAACGTCATGGACTTCATCGTGGTCCTCAGCGGGTGAGTCGGTGCTGTGGGGCCACTGGAGGGCTTGGCTGGCCTCGGGGGCTCATCCTGGTGAGGACAGGAGCTCCAGGACAGGGGAGAGCCCCTGGTGTGCTGCTGTCAGTGCTGCTCTGTTGTCCTGGTGAGGGAGGGGAGGATGGCTCCCTGTGCTGGAGGTGCTGTGTTGGCTTTGCTGGGGACACTGATGGTGGGACGAGGTTCCCTTGGGGGGGCAGTAGGGCTGGCTCTGAGGCCACCATGTCCTTTCCTCACCTGGTGGCCTGTCACCCACCTGAATACCAGGCAAAGTGAGGACAAGGTGGTGGCATAATCTGCTGGATGTGATCTGGGAGAGGTTCTGCTCAAACCCTACATGGGGAGGGGGAAGATCTCTTCTCCTCTTGCCTTCCCAAGCACTTTCCAGGCTTGCCCTGGTGCTGGAGGTTTGGGAATGAGGTCTGGGTAGGGTGACATTCCCAGGTGACGCTGCTCATCATCCCAGCATGCAGCAGTGGTGCTGGGGTGGCAGCACACAGAGCTTCACGGGTGCTGCTTGTGTCACTGGTGGTGTCACCTGCCAGGGACGTGGCCCAGATTTGAGACCTGCTTGCAGTGTGCTGGGCTGTCCTGGTGACACAGAAACGAGCTGGGGCATTTGGGCTTGTGTTAGCCAGTGCTGGCAGTCAGCTCGTGCCAAAGTCCCCCCAAGGGTGACTCTCTGGGCCCCTCTCTGTGTGGAGGGCGGGTGGTGCCTGCACTGTGCCCATTTCTTTTTGCCTGCTGATGGAAACGTCACGCTCAGAGGAGCTGGGTTGATGTGTGCAAACAGATGGTGCCCGTGGGTCTGAGTGCTCCATGAGCCTTGCTGGGTATGGAGCAGCTGCAGGGCTGGCTGGGAAACTGAGGCATGGCAAGCAGGCAGGATGCCTGGGGCTCTCTGCAGAGCTTCCTACTGCACAGTCCTGACTCTGGGCTTGCAGGGCGGTGGCACCACACGGGATGTGACACTCTGTTGGGTGTTTGAAGAGGAAGGGGAATGCTGAGCCTGCTTCTGCTGTGGTGGGGTGGAAGGTGCTGCTTGTCCACGGTGGAGAGGTGCACAAGAGAAGGCTTGAGGAGAGCATGGCTGGGGACATTTTGACTCCCTTGGTCCAGTGGGGACCTGGGTGGCCTTGCTGGGGGTGGGACCGTGTCACCTGGGAATGGAGGGTGTGCTGGGGGTGGGTGATGCTTCTGATGGGCAGCGAACAGGAGGCCTGTGGGAGGTGCAGCCCTCGCACGGGAGGCTGCTGCTCTCCCACGTCTGCGGAGTGACTCGAGGGGAGGGTTCTGCGCCTCCTGGCCTGGGCAGGGGGGCTCACATCCCTGGGGAAGGGTGCTCAGACCTCCGGGAACTGCACGGGACACACGCTGCTTGCAACAAGAGGGGCTCTTGGCCTCACCGGGCTGAGCGTGCAGGGGGCTGGGCAGTGCCCATCACCTGTGTCCCCACCTGGGCATCCTCTGGGACACGGGCCAAGGGGCAGCAGGGGCTGGCAGGAGGGGCTGTGTCTCGGCAGGGCCCTCTCGCTGCCCTCCCCGCGACTCTGGGCGTGCTGCTGTAGGGAGCCGCTGCTGAGTCAGCGCTGGGCGATTACTCACTCGCAGGAGCCTCGCCAGCTCCTCTCGCTGCCGGGCTGGCCCGGGCCCCCTGCCAGGGAATCAATGGCCCGTGGAGGGCTGTGCTGGCCACCCTGACAGGAGGTACCCACGTCCCCCCAGCACTGCCGGTCACGGGGCGCAGCCCTGCAGCGCCCGCTTCCCCACCACTGCCCCCCTGGCATCCCGGCGTTTGCTCCAGCGGAGTGGAGCCTGCCCAAGGAATGCCCCTTCACCTGCTGGCGTGGCCTCAGCGACCTCCTGGGGCAAACTCTATCCTGTGGTGGGTGGAGGAGGCGACCCGTGGGTTTTCCCCCTGCAGTGGTTTTGGGGTCACCGGGATCCTCTGCAGCAGGGCTCCCCTGCACTGCTCTGCTCTTCCTTTCACCCTGCGGTGCTGCCGGAGCTGCTGCTCCTCGGGGCCGTGGCCGCGCTTCCCATGCGGGAAACTCTGGCCTGTTTAATCTGCTGAATTATTGGCAAATTCCTGCAGCAAAATAATCCTTGGCTGGCAAATGACTTGCAAACAGCTTGTGGGAGAAGGTTTGCACTTGGCGGCTGGTTCTGTGCCGGTTGCGTAAGGCGGGCGGCGGAGCCGGGGCTTCGGGATCGCCTTTGCGAGCTCAGACTTTCTGCCCGGTGGATGTAGAAGTGTCTGGACAGAGATGTGTGCGATGTGGCGGCCGTGGGGGTCTGGTTGTGGCCCATCGAAGGGCTGTGGCTGCGGTGCAGGGGGTGCTGTGGTCGGAAGCGCAGGGCAGCGCTTGCCTCGGGATGCGCTGAGTGGGTTTGAATGCTGGTGCATCCCACGAGGGGCCAGAGAAGATGATCCGTGTGAGCAGGACCATCCCAGCATCCATCCCTGAAGGGCCCAGAGGGAGCCAGTGTCACACCCACTGGCCCCCGTCCCTCCAGTTGTGACACAGGGTATTACTGCTCCTTTCTGGACTTGTTTCTTGCCGTGTGTCTGATAGGAGAGGTCCTTAGTGCAGGTGGTTCTGTGGTCGCAGACACCACGCTGGGATTTCTGTGAGCAGAGGGGTTTTCTTCACCCTCTCCCTGCTGTAAATGAGCCTAATGAGGGATTTCTCCCGTGAGCAGCCCCTTGGGACTTTGTGCAGGAGTGGATGGCACTGACTAGGGTTCAACTGGTGTTTGCTTCTTCTGTCAATAAATCAATTTTTTTTTCATCTCAGTGGAAATCAACTCCCACCTAAAACTCCCTGATGCTAAAGCTTCCACTGGGGAACTAATAGTCACATTTGTAAACCTGCTCTGTTTGTAACCTGTGGTTTCCAAATCATCATTGCTACCTGAAAAAACAGCCTGTTCTCCCCCAGCTAAAAATAATTTTATATGAAAGTGTGCATTAAATACCTTTACTCATTCTGAGGCAGAACCAGCGAGGGGAACATCTGCATTTCCCCTGGGGTTTGGGGATGCTCACCTTGTCTCTGCATGAGCCAGAGCCAGCTGGGTGCTGAAGCTGGACTTGGAATGTGCTTGATGCAATGTGACCTGGACCAAAAAGGGGGAAAATGGCTCAGAAATGGTCAGAAAGGGCAGAGGAAGGCTGGTGACCTCCTAATCGGTGCCTCTGGGAAAGTGAGGCTGAAAGAGCTTCAGCCACCAGCAATGGGAGCATGAGCTCCCTGCTCCCTGCGTGCCATTAGGATAGAGAACAAGGACCCTACAGCTGCCTGCTTTGTCCTACACCCTACTTGATGGCATAGGAAGGGTTAAACTCCCTCTGCAAATATCCAGGTGGGTGTGTGCTTCACACATGGAGCATCATCAAAGCACCCTTGGCTTTTTTTTTATAGCAGTAATACAATAACACGTGAGAGGTGAAGGGGTGGGGGAACACTGCTCACAACGGGGAGAAAAAGATCCAAACGGGAATCAAAAAGGCCCTTGTGAAGCTGTTCTGCTCAGGAGCTGGGGAAGCAGCCACTGTAAAAGCTGGATAAATACAGCGGGGTCACTAAAAGGAAGCGCTGCCTCAGGGTTTGGGGAGGGTTTAGTAACAGCCTCTACACCTGGGTGCCTTTTGTGAAGCCCTTGGGCACGGTGGTTTTCATTAAAGGGTTTTGTGGGGTGGAGCGTGGCCAAGGGAAAGCAGGAGTGAAGGATTGCTGGCGCTGCCTGCCACGCCCTGGGCAAATCCAGAGCCAGCCAGAGGGGCACAGCCTGTGCTGGAGCAGGAGAGCCTGGCTCTCCAAGGGCTGTCCCCAAGTCCATCGTCCTCTCCCTGCAAAGCCAAGCAGCAGCTGTGGGCCTGGTCTCTCTCTCTGACCTCCCAAGGAAATCCTGAGCACACTTGTGCCCTGATTTCCTGCTGTGGCTGGTGGGAAGCAGGAGGGAATCGTTCCAAGGAAGGTGTTCCCCGCTGTGCTGCAGGGTTGCAAGGTGAGCCCAGGGATGAGGAGGGCAGGTTGGCTTTCATGCTCCTTTTGATGCTGCCTGGATTTTGAGATGACTGTCCTGGAAAGTTCCCTTTTCAGAGTTTCCCCTGAGCTCCCCTGTGTGAGAGGCAGGGATGTTTTGCCCTCAGGAATTTAATGCACCTCGCACAACCCCAGTCTGGGTGCTCTTTTCAATCCTAGAGTTCCAGAGACAGGAGGGGGATCCTCAGACAGGCGCTGGCAGCAGCTGTATGTGAGAAATCTGAGAGCACTGACGTGCTGCATGCCCTGGTGGTTTGAGGTGCTGGCCCCACAGGTGTCTGGCAGGTGTGAGAGCACACACAAGCACCCCTGGGCTGGGAACAGGGTCTTCCCACAGCGCCCACCCCTGCATTTCCCCAACCCAGGGAGTACAGAGCACGGCCAGCTTGGGGGAGTGGGTAAGAGATTTGGAGAACAAGTGCAGAATCAGAGCACAAGCACAACATCCTGACGTGGTTATCCTGCTGGAGCCTGAGCCACTGCAAGGAGTACTGTGCTATAGGGACAAACCAGCAAAGAGACAACCTCAGGTCCAAAAGCCCAGCAAGGCTTTTTTCCCTCCCTCTTTCCTTCTTTCAGGAATGCTGGAAGTATCCAACCTGATGCCTGCCCCCTCTCCCACCCCTTTCATTGCCAGCTCTTTCCTTTCAGGACAGTTAGTAAAATGTTTGGTCTTTCCTTTGGATGAATAATTAATTTCCCAGCTGGGTGAATGATTCATGTGCCATATGCCACGGCCCTGGGACATGCCCGGCACCTCCAGGCACCGCAAAGGGCAGCACCGCTCCCCTGGCTGGGCGAGGGGACAGGGTGGTGATGTGGGAAAAGGCTGGAGAGGGGGTTGGAGATCCCTGGGCAGGCAGAGCTGTGGCTGTGGCTCTGGGGGAGGCAGGCATCCCGCCTCCCCCCGGCGCAGGATGCGGCCCGCGTGCCGCTCACGCGGTTCCCGGCCCCATCCCTGCCGGCTCCTCTTCCCGCCGGTTGGTTTCCTGGAGCCGCAGAGTGAGTCAGTCCCTCCCACGTGGCTGCTGGTCCCTGGGGGCACTGCCTCCCCTACCAGGCACCCCAGGGGCTCCTGCTGCACCCCGACACCCTTGCAGAGCCCCTGGTCCGGGGGGATGCCCTCACCGTCCTGGGGCTTCTTGGCACTGTCAGTACCTCGCTCTGGGAGATGGGGTGAGGGGATGAGCCTGGCCTGAGGGAAGGGGCACGGGGTTGTTTCCTACTCATCCTCGATGAGGAGGTAGGGTCACACAGGGGGAAGCTCTGGGGTCTCGCTGCCCTCCTTTGGTGTGAGTTCAGACAGGCCCTGCCGTGGTCTCCCTTGCCTGTTCTCTTGTGGGGCCAGCACTCCTATCTGCTCTCAGTGGCTTTAGGTTTCCACCGGGTCCTGGCTGTGCAAATGCAGTTTTGTCAGCATCATCTCACCCTGCCAAATCCTGTGTCTGCTGAGGGGCAGCGTGGGGATGGAGGCAGGAGGGAGATGTGGGGTTTGGCCAACCCGCAGGGCTTAGAACAGGGATGCTCCCTCACGCCCCAAATCCTGGGGGCTTCTTCGGGAAGGGGTGGCCTTGGGGGATCATTTTACCCCCCAGATCAAAGGCTGGCGAAGGCGATTTTGTCCTTCAGCCTGATCACACTGCTCAGGGAGTCACTTGTGCCCGTGCAGACCTCTCCGAGCTGCTGGGAGGGGTGGGAGCAGGAGCTTTGCAGCAGCTCAATCCACCTGGGTCACAGCCCCGAAACCTAGAAAGAGCAGGAGAAGGTGGTGCAGGCTATGACGTTGGTCTGAACTGTGCCAAGGGCAGGACTTGGCCCTGGTGTCCCTGTCTCTTGGTGTCCCCAAAGCTGTGCTCTGCTGTGGCATCCTCAGGGTGGGTGACCTGACCTCGCTGACCCTGCCTCAAGCCAGGCTGGGACCCAAGAACCTTGAGAATGTCCTGCTACACACAGTGCTGCCTGCAGAGAGGGCAGGGATGAATTCACCCCATGGGTTCACCCCCAGAACAGGGCAGGAACAGGGTGAATTCATCAGGTACCTCACTTTCTGTGAGCCGTTTGACCAGGGTATTAATTATGAAGTAGTCTCCCTCGTAGAGTCAGGTGGCAGTGCAAGCCTTCAGGGGCCTTTCCACTTAATTATAAATATTAATTTGCATGCCAGCCAGCACCCTGCCTGCCCCAGATTTTGGGCTGAGATTAGTCTGTCTCAGCCCATGTCTCTCTCCACCCAGCACACCCTTTGCTGGGACAGTCTGTGTGAGTTTCAGCAGTGCTGCCTGAGGGGAATGCTCGAGAGGGGCTCAGTTTGGGGTCAGGGGGATGAATCGAGGGTCAGCCTGATAATTTGAGGTTCAGCCTGATAATCTGGGGTTCAGCCTTTGCTTGGGGTCTCTGGTGTGAAGTTCTTTGCAGCGTGGCCCCAGCTGTGTGTGCTGTCCCTTAGGGCTGAGGGCTGCTGGTGGGGTGGGATGGGATGGGATGGGATGGGATGAGGTGGGATGGGGATTGGAGCCCAGCAATGAGAGCACAGCCCCTGGCACAGGCACAGGGGCATGATGGGTGCTGTAGAACAGGACAGTGCCCAAATTCAGGGTTGACTTTGCGTGGGCAGGGCAATCGCGCATCACTCGCGCCGGTCCCAAAGAGCAGGGAGTCCTTTAAAATGAGATTATTCTCGGGTTTTTTTTCCTCCCTTCTTTTGACCCCTGGGGGAAGAGATCTAAAGGTGCAGGTCTTCAGCTGGAGGCGAGGGCGTGTGCTGTGCTCAGCTGCTGTGAGCTGGCTGGGGGCTGAGCCGGGCTGTGCCGAGCCCCAAAGCCCGCAGGTGTGGTGGCCCCAGCGGGAGCTCGCCCTCCTCCCCGGAGCCTCCAAATAAATAAAATAAAATAATCATCCTGGTTGCAAACACAAAGCATTGGATTATTATTTTTTCCTCTCCTGAAAGAGTGTTTTTGTCTGCTGGTGATTGCTCACTATTCAATTATACTTAGGGGAATTAGCATATATTTCCCATCCTGCCTCCTCTCTCATTTGCATCCTTCCAAAAGCTCCTCTCTGCTCTTTTCTCCACCTGAAGTCTCTCTTCCTCCTTTCCTCTGAAGTAAAACTTACCCCTTTGCCTGGGTGACCTATAAAAACGCCTTCACTTTTTTTTTTCCCCCTTCTTTTTTTCCTCCAGTACATATGATGAAAAGCATGAGATCACTGGGATTTTTATAGCCTAAATCTGGCAGCTTTTTTCAAATAACTTGGATGGTGAGATGTAATTTTAGTTTGGGTCCTTGCCTAAAAATAAAGAATAATTATTAGCACATCAGACGTGGATATTGTGAGTGATCGAAAAGGGTTTAAATTGTTTTACAGATACCGGAGCTGCTGCCCTGTGGCAGCACAAAGGTCTGTCACAGCCCGAGTCCCATCCCAGCAGCTGGGAGAAACCTTAATTCAGACTCTGGAAGTTCTGGCTGATATGATTTTAAAAAATTATTAATAAAAGGCATGATTAGAGGCTTAATAAACACTTGACAGGTGAGATGTGCTGAAGTCCGAAGCAGCAAGGTGTGATTCTGAGGGTTTATGATCAGCAGTGGTGGTGTCTGTGCCTACCAGCCAAGCCTGGTTATCCAGGAGAGGGGATGTGTGCGACTTCCAGGGCTTGGGAAGAGCAGCCAGCAGCCAGCCTGGAAGCTTGGCTCGCTTTTCCCAGCCACTTTGTTATGTCCAAAGCCGGTGTTGGGCTGCTCAGGCCGTGCCCGGAGGGTTTGCTGGGAGCAGCTCCGGTGCGGTGGCGGTGCCCGTGCCCTCCCCGGAGCTGTGCCCGCGGGAGGATGTGCAGGCACCCGTGTCACAGCAGAGGGGCAGCTTTTTGTCACCGCTCGGGCCGCAGGGCTGAGCGCGGCCGCCTCGGTCTGGTGATCTGTCCGAGCCTCCTCCGCAGAAAGCTCGTGATGTCGCCTGTCCCCCAGCGAGGACAAGGAGCATGTCACCTTGCCACAGAGGAGTCCCATTCTTAGCAGCTAATTTGGAGCGCGGGGAAGGAGTGCCCTGAAATCGCCCGAGCCCTGCCTGGAGGCTCAGCGGCGGCTCCGGAGCCCTTCACGCAAATCTGGGTTAGCCGAGGACGTGGCAGCCGGGGCTGCTGCTCCTGCCCCGGGACGGGAGGAGTGGGGAGGCTGCGGGGGCCCCACCTCCATCGCTCCAGGAGGGAGATGCCCATCCCAGTCCTGCTCTGCTGTCTTCCAGCCGGGCTGGCTTTGGCGAGCCCTCGGGAGAAGGGCTGGAGCCTGCACCCTGCCCAGGAGCATCCCGGAGGAGCTCAGCGCTGGGGCTGCTGCTGCCCCTGGGGGAGGCTGTGGCACTCCAGGGGCTGGGACACGAGGAGCAAAAGCTGAAGGAGGGTCTCGGGGTTTCCAGCACGACTTTGGCACCGTGTGTCCCCTGTGCTGGCATTTTGGGGAGCGCTGGGGGGACCCTGCTCTCACTGGCAGGGTGTGTGGCAGGATGGGAAGGTATGGGATGGGGCTCTCCTCCCTCCCTTGTGCTGCTGAGTGGCCGTGCTTTATCATGCTTATTGATTTTGATCTTACAACCAATTTAACAGCACAGCTCTCCCCAGCCTCTGGGTGCTCCTCACTTAATTAAGTTCCTTTTCTGCTCTCCTGTCAGCCCCGTGGGCAGCAGGGGCTGGGCACGGGCTGGGGCACGGAGGCTGTGTGGAAAGGGCTCGGGGGAAAGGGAAAGTGCCAGCAAGGGTAAAAGATCGCTGTAATACCAGGGATAAGCAGTGTGATACACAGGGTGCTGTGGGCCATGCATCCCAACTGCTGCTGGGGCCAGGCTGTGACCCCTGCGCTGGGGCAGGGAGGAAGAGGAGGCTGGGAAAAGGAGCTGAAACAACCCGGTTTGCAGATGTGAGAGCGTTTGTGCTGCCAGGGTATCCTAGGAAACCCAGCCGCCTTTCTGGAGGGACAGGTTGGTACCTGCTGTACCTCAGGGAGAGGGTGAGAAAAAGAGTGCTAATTGCTCAGCACGCCAGAGAGCTGCTCTGGCCTGTAATTAGATGAATTAGTGGAACAATGACCCAATTTCCCTCGCTTTTTGGATTGCTGCAAACAACCCTGAGGTTGCTGCCTCCCTCTGTCCCGTTCTCCTCCCCATCCCCTCCTCTCCCACCCCCTGCTGCTTTACTGCAACTTTGCTGCTCCTCACCCAGCACTTGGGGACCAAGCCTGGGTGGGAGAGGGTTCTGCCAGCATCCCTGAGGTGCAGCATCCCTGTTCCCAGAGCAGGTGCAGGGGCCCCGAGTGTTTCCACTGCTGGACTCAGTGTTCACCAGCTCCCTCCTGCCCCAATTTGTTTTCCAGAGATGGGCTTGGAAAAAAAAAATCATCTTTGTGTTTCAAAAGAAAACCTCTGGAGTCCTTCCTGTGCCTGCTGGTTTGCTTTCCAAGGTCATCAAACTTTCATTACTATAGATTTTGGAATGTGTGTGAGGTTCTCGGCTCCTTCTCAGCAGTCCCAGAGGTGGGACTCTGAGGAAGCTCCATGTGTGGAAAAAGCCAGGGCAGCTGATGGCTGGAGGTGCTGCCACAGGAGGGGAGTGGCTCACACCTCTGAGGCGCTGCTCCCGTTCCATGTGCCCATCCCGTGCAGCCGGGATGAACGCGGTGCCGGTGGTGTTGAGACCCCAGATGGGATCCATGGGTGATGTGGGGCCATCCTGGGGTGGGGGGGGGCACTGATGGGGGGCTGCTGGGGCTGAGGGGGCCCTGCCTGGCTTTGTCTGGTCATAGTGGCCCATGAACTTGGGCACGAGCATCAAAGGAGGCTCGCTGGCCTTTGGGGGGAGCTGAACCTCGGTACCTGCCCAGGGACCTGCTTTTCCTCGTGGCTTCCCCCGGCCTGGCGTGAGAACAGTGGCCAAGGGCTGTCCCTGGGATAACTCTGCTCTGTCCCTGTGTGCCCACAGCATCCTCGCCACGGCCGGGACACACTTCAACACCCACGTGGACCTGCGGACGCTGCGGGCCGTGCGCGTGCTCAGGCCGCTGAAGCTCGTCTCGGGCATTCCCAGTAAGTTGGATGCTCCTGATCTTCCTCCCGGGGTGTGCACATCCTTCCCTGGTGTCCCGGGGGGGGAGAGGAGCCCTTGTGCCACCTTGTCCCACCTCTCCACATGGTGAGAACTCGAAGGTGGCAGCGCTTGGTGTCCCCGGGTGGCACTGTCCCCTGCCCGGCCCGCTCTGTGCTTGGCAGAGCCCGCTGGCAGCTCCTCTTCCCTGCCCAGAAGGCTGTGGGTGGATCCTTTCAGGACTGGGGTTTATTCAGGGGTGGTTTCTTCGTTGTTTTTTTTCTTTTTGTTGCAAGATTTCATCTGTTGGCACGGGGATAAATAAAGAAACTAGGCTGCTTCTGGTACCAGTCCTCCTGTCCCCTGTGCCCTGGGGGGACAAAGCTGCACAAGCCATGTCCCACCAAGTCCAGTGGGGCAAGGACAGGCAGAACATTGGAGTGGGGACCAGAAACAGTCTCTGCTGGAGCCTTGCTCTGCATTTTGGCTTTCCCTCCCCTGCAATGGTGCCTTCCTCCAGGATCCTCCTGCCCACAGGGATCCTCCAGGCTGTGCTGGCCTCTTGCATCTCTCTGTTGACTGTCCATCCTCTCTGCTCCCTGTCTTCCTGCTGCCAGAGCTGGGATGGGAGTGTCCCTGGAAGGGGGTTTGCATTGCTGCTCTGAGCTGTGCCCTTTCTCTCCTCTCCCAGGCTTGCAGATTGTCCTGAAATCCATCATGAAGGCCATGGTGCCCCTCCTCCAGATCGGCCTGCTGCTCTTTTTTGCCATCCTCATGTTTGCCATCATTGGCCTGGAGTTCTACAGCGGCAAGCTGCACCGAGCCTGCTACACAAACAATTCAGGTGGGGAGTGAACAAGGGCGCCCTCTGCGCATCCCTCGGGTGGAGGAAAGCGGGATGAGCTGTGCCTGACCTCTGCCTCCTTTGGCCCTGTGCTGTGTGCTCGCAGGTGAGCTGGAGGAGCTGGATCCCCCCCACCCGTGCGGGGTGCAGGGTTGCCCCCCGGGCTACGAGTGCCGGGAGTGGATCGGTCCCAACGACGGGATCACGCAGTTCGACAACATCCTCTTCGCTGTGCTGACCGTCTTCCAGTGCATCACCATGGAAGGGTGGACCACAGTCCTGTACAATGTGAGTCCTGCTGCTCTGCGGGCTCGGGGGGTGGGCAGATGGAGGCTGCTGCTGTGTGCTGGAAGCTCAGAAGATCCAGAGTTTCCTTCGTGATGGGAATGGGGTCAATCCCTCCAGAAGAAGGGGGTGTGCTCCATGCCTCCAGGCAAACCTCGTGGGCATGTCCTGCAGCGATCCTCCTGCTTGAAGGCTGTCCCTGGGGAGGCAGCCTTCCTTGCCTGCTCCTCCTGTGCTCCCCAGGGCAGCTCTGGGCATTGCAGACTGGGCAGAGGATGTGTGGTGGCCTGGGAAAGCCTCAGAGCTGGGCTCAGACCCCTTCTCTGGGGCAGGGACAGCATTTCCGTGTCCAGCAGGGAGCTGGGATCTTTGTGCTGATGGAGAAGGGAGCGGCTGGGCTGAGTTCTTGTGGTTTGCAGCTGCTGGGAGCTGCTGATGCCCGAGCCCTTGGAGCGCCCAGAGAGCAACTTGAGGGCAAAGCTGGAAGAAAAGCTCCAGGCGATCCCAGAGTGCAACATCGCCGTGGGCGCCTGGCCATATCAGCATGTTTGAGTTTGTGGGCTAGAAGCAACCGTGCCTGTTCTGTTCCCAGCCTAATTTCAGCATCAATTTTGGCGTCACTGCACCGGGAGTGTTTTTATACCCTGGTTCCCATAACGCCCGGAGATCTGCGGAGTGGCATTGCTCTGCGGGAGGCAAACTGGATGGCATGTGGTGGGGAACTGCTTCAGGAGGGCCTCTGTCATCGGGGAAAGGCAGTTTTTAAACCCCAGGCTGTCAGTGTTGGGGCCCCCTTCCTTGCTCAGTCTGTCACAGGGTCCCTCTGGGGGTGCAGGATGGCGTGTGTGGACAGATGGATTGTGAAACCTAGACTGGAATAGAAAGGGGAGGGCTCATTGCAAAGGCTTGACCTTTCCACAAGGATTTGGTTTTCCTCTTCCTAAAGGAGATGGCAGTATCAGGATCTTGCTGTGTCAGTGGGGGAATGAAGCAGGGTTGAACCACCTGAGCGTTCAGACTGAAAAACTGCAATTTTGTGTCTGTTTCTGGTGTGTCAGGGGGATTAGAGACTTACCCACAGCACCTCTTGCCCAGGTATAATTGCGTATGTCAGGGAAGGTGGTTCTCCAGTGCCCTAGGCAGCTGTGCATGCCTGTGGCTGGTGGCAGCCACCTGCCCTGGGCCTTGCTCTGGTGTCAGTGCCTGTCTCCCTGCAGAACCTGCTTCCATCAGTGCTCCCCGTGTCTGCCCCTTCCCAGCCTTTAGAGCCTGCAGCAAGCAGCAGCAGCACTGCCCGTGCTGGAGTCCTGCTGTTGGAGCAGGACAGGCAGTTTTTGGCCTGGTGGACCTCAGGGGTTTGTTTGGTCAGTCTGGTCTCCTGCTGCTTGGGGTGTCCTCGCTGGGAAGGCTGGAGCTGATCCCTTCGGTGTCTGGGATTTGCTGATTCATCTGAAAACCCGGGACCTGGGAGCTCTGAAAACTCTGCCTTTCCTACAGGAACCTCTGTTTACTACCCTGCCTGTTAAACTGGGGGCTCTCTGGGACCCCTGTGGGGATGCAAATCACGGTTAGCAAATCTGGGCAGACATGCTCTGTCACTGATGCCACTGCCATGCTCTGTCACCACGTTCCCAATGGCCAGGACCACAAAAAAGGTGCCTGCCTTCCCCGTTGCTCTGCAGAAGACCAGCTGTTACTGAGCAGTTATGGAAAGGTGCAGGGACCTTCCCTGGCTTTAACTGAATGAGAGTTTGGGGCCCTGGTATCATTAACTGCTGCTGATTCAGCTCGGGGGTGGCCAGGGCTGGGCTGCACCTCACATCCTCCCCAGGGACTCTCAGGGGGCCTTGTGGGGCAAAGGTTGTGGGTGCTCGGTCCTTTTGCTACTTGGAGACAGAAAAATGGATTTCTGTCCTTCTGTTTTTAATAAAAAGACAAGGATGCAGGAGGAGGGCTGGAAAACCACAGGGGTGCTCTGCCATCACCTTCATCACTTGGAGCAGCAAGGCAGAGCAGGCTCCTGCTGCTAACCAGCGTGGACCTTGCCCAGCCCATGGCCCAGGTTTGGGGGTTCAGGGGGGAACCGGGCTTTCCCACCGGGATAAAGGGATGGGAGGCTGTGTCCTTGTGGATTAACGCTGCAGGGGAGAGGGAGATGGCACGAGAACCACTTTAGCAATCTCTCAAAGAAATTGCTTACTCTAGAATTCCCCTGTGTGGCTGTATCATGATTTTAAGATCTGTTTTTCCACCATTCTACCAGGTCTAGGAGTGTGGCTCCTGGAATCTGCAGCATTACAACAAGCCAATTTCCACATGGATTATTTCATCCCTCTGCTTGCTTTTTGCTTTCTTCATGTCAGCTTTGCCTTCATGAAGTAGAAATCACAGCATGGGTTGAAATAAAAGGATTGTTGGGGTGTTGTGGCTTTTCCAGCTCCTGTCCCTGGGGGTCTGGGGGGACTTTGATTTCTTTTGGAGGGGAGTCGGACTCTGAGACTGCCTCTGAAACAGGGGCTCAGAAATATTTTGGTTTTCTTCTCCTGGAGCAGACGCCCCTTCCCTGGGCTGGCTCCAGACCAAGCCTGATTTCTGTAGGGACCAGAGGGAAGCACAGTGCTGGCAAAGAGACTCACTGTCCTACTTCCCCGCCTCTGCAGCCGTGCTGGCGTGGGGCAGCGATGCATTTTGTCATGGAACAGTGCTGCTGGGGCTTGGGGGAGGGCAGGGCTGCTGAGGGGCTCCCCAGGAGTGGGGCACAGGTGACACTGGTGGATGTTCACCCTGGCTCCCACCATCCCGGGAAGCAAATGAGCAAGGAGTTTGAAATCAGTATTTCCTGAGGGAGCTGGGAGGGCTCACCCTGGAGAAAAGGAGGCTCAGAGGGACTTTCTCACTTCCCTACAACTCCCTGACAGGAGGCTGTGACCAGATGGGTTTTGGTCTCTTCTCCCAGGCAACAGGGTGAGAAGAATTGCCCTCAAGTTGTCCTCAAGGTGGGGTCCAGACTGGATATTAGGAAAAACTTCTCCAAAAGGCTTGTCAAGCCCTGGCACAGGCTGCCCAGGGAAGCACCGGGTTCACCATCCCTGGAGGGATTTGAAAGATGTGCAGATGTGGCACTTGGGGACACAGCTGAGTCCTGGCCCGGGCAGTGCTGGGTTCGTGGTTGGACTCGGTGACCTCAGTGGGCTTTCCCAGCCCAAACACTGTTGTGATTGCTGCTGGCACTGCTCACAGGCTCTGAGCCCGCTGCGTGTTTCCCTGCATGGATCTGGCTGGCAGGCTGAACTCCTCACCCTCTCCTGGCACAAGGGAGTGGGACCATGGGGAAGCAGGAGGGCCAAGCAGTACAGGGAGCCTTAGGAGATGCCAGGGCTGAATGCTGAGAGCCTTCTGGGTGCTTTTGCAGCAGGAGGGGAGCGTTTGCTGGGGGAAAGAACACCAAGCTGTTGGTGGCTTCCAAAAACACCTCCCAAAATGCAGTGGTGATGGGCAGAGCTGTGTCCATGGCCTCAGGATGGGTCTTGCAGCCCCATGCAGAGCTGGGCCGGTGCAGCAGAGGGCCAGGAGGCTGCAGGGTTGGAGGTTGGGTGCCAAGTGTGAGCTGTGTGTGCAGGAGTGGCTGGGAAACAGGAGCTGCTGCAAGGATGGGGGTTTGCAGCATGTATGACTCAACCCCCACGTGCTTCCAGCATGCTGGAGGTGCTGGGGCTGGGAGGGGAGGATCCCCTCAGTGTCTGGGGTCTCCTCAACGTGTGGGGTGCAGAAAGAAGGGTTTTGGTGAATCTCACCACGTGCAGAAGTCATTGTGTGCTGCCGGGTGCAGGGTTGGGTTTGCCCGAGTTGGCTTGGACTGGTTTTGTCTGTGGAGCATCAAACTTGAGATCACAGAATGGTTTGGATTGGAAGGGGCCTTTTAAAGATCATCTGGTCCAACCCCTCTGCCATGGGCAGAGGGACTAGGGGTCTTCCCCTAGTCCAGGTTTCTCAGGACCTCATCCAGCCTGGCCTTGAACACTTTCAGGGATGGGGCATCCACCACCTCTTTGAGCAACCTTTGCCAGTGTGTTATCACCCTCCTTGGAAAAAAACTCCTCCTTATATCTAATTTAAATCAACCCTCTTTCAGATTAAAACCACTACCCCATGTCCTGCTAAAATGTTTGTCTTCATCTTCCTTACGAACCCCATCCAAGTACTGAAGGTCTTCTGCTGGAGTCTGGCTTTGAAATGCAGTGACAGGTCCATCCTTTTTGGAACAGGGACAGTTCAGGCCTGCCTGATTCGGGCTGCTGGGGAAGGGAGGTGTGTTAATATCACTGGAGCACCTGGGTCAGAAATGTGAGCAGGGCTTGGCTGTTCTGCTTCCTGCCCCATCCCCAGTGGACCTTGGAGGGGGTCAGAGGAGGAATCTGCTGCAGAGCAGTTGTTTTTCTGTGTGTGTGTGTACAAAATTGCACGTTGGCACCAGTTCCTGGGGTTTCACAGCCATACCTTGGGATGCTCAGCACCCAGCTGCCCTCCCCAGAGCACCTTCGTGTGAGCAGTGAGACCTGAGTGTGGTGCAGCTCTGGGTGGGTTCCTCCTCAACCCTTTGGAAGAGTGAGGACAGTGCCTGGCTTTCCACAGAGCAGCCAGGAGGCAGCAAAATTAGTGATAGACCAGAGAGGATTTTCCTCTTTTTTGGGAGGGGTTTGCTCAGACCTGAGACGAGCTGGGAAACCTCCCTGAGCCCCAGGACTTCCAGGAGCTGCTGCAGATCCTCTGGACACAGGCGTCTGTCATCAGGGCAAGAGCTGCATCAGTGCCAGCCGTGTGCCAAGAGTTTGTGGGGACTCTGCTCGTGGTGCAAAGATCCCAAAACAGCCCTGACACCGCAGGGCTGGGCTGGAGGAGCTCGGTGCAGCAGGAAGCTGGGCGTGTGATGCATAGCAGTGGCTCCCAGCAAGGAGCCGGGAAGAGGAGGAGGAGGAGGAGAGGAGAGAGGCTGGAGAGAGCAGGAGAGGTGGGAGAGGTGGCAAAAAGAGGGAAACGACCTGGCTTTTTAGCCCTGTGTGCCCTGGGATGGCGCCAGGCTCTCCAGCTTGCGGAGGGAGCAGGAGCCGCTTCTTATGTGTTTTAAATTAAAACGCAGCGCACACAGAACATCCTGGCGGGGAGGTATGAAAATTTAATCAGCACCCAGAGCTGCCAGCAGCTCGGCAGCCAGCACAGCCCCTAATGCCTCCGCAGCTATTCCTGGCGGCTCCCCGGTGGGATGGGCTCAGGGATGGGGCAGGGGGGGCTGCCAAAAAGTCCCCAGCGCTTGTGACACCGCGGGGCAGAGCCCTGTCCTCGTCCCTTTCCTCCTCCCCGCTCCGAAACCCTGCGTGTTTTAAACACGGCCGAGAGCAAATCTGGAGAGGAGGCTTCAGGTTCCACCCCAAAGGTTCAAACCTTTCCAAAGTCAAAAAATGAGCTGTTTCCCCCCAAATGGCTCCAGTTGGTGCCCGTGCTGCCAGCCGTGGGTGCTGGAGCCCGGCGCTGCCAGGCACGTGTGTGGCAGCCAGGCTGCTCTCCGCTCTCCTCGCTTCCCAAGCGCGGCTTTCTCCGCACTCAGCAAAGCCAGACCCACACCAGGCTGCCAAATGTTCCTGCCTTTCCCCCCCCCCCCTTCTTCCCCTTTTTCCCTCTGCGTGTGTGTGTGTGATGAAATGACACAGCAAGAAACAAACTGTGTCTGCTGGATCCCAGCTCTCAGGCGTATTCTGTCAAAAGCTCCCTGCCCACACCCTGCTCCCTGCCCGCGCGGGAAAGTCTGGCTCCAAGACGGTCTGCTGGGAGCACTGGAGGAGCTGAGAGGGGCTGCTGGGGGTGCCAGGGCTCCAGCACGGGTGCTCTGGCACTGCCCAGCAGCTCCAGGCTCAAGGGTGCCAGAGGGGCTCAGTGCTGCCTTGCTCATCTTTGCTAAGCCCAGGCCTCGTAACTCCATTAGCAGGTTTGGTGCTGGGGAGGTGTTGGGAAGCTGGTTCCAAACTGGTGAATGTGCTCCTGTGTTCCCGGGTTGGGCTGTGGGGCTCTTGGGGTCCAGGAGTGAGGTTGTGCAGGGGTCTGCTGCCCCACAGCAGCACAGCTGAGGCTGGGGATGTTCCTTCATCTAGGAACATCATACACCAGTGAAAATCGTGTCATGGGGCCCAAGCTGCCTCTCTGGGCTTGCAGAGTGCCCAAAACAAAGAAGGGATCCAGGCCCTGTGAGAAACAGCCCCAAAGCTGATCCTGTGGGAGCCTTGCCCTGCTGCAGCATCCAGGGTCTGGGTCCAGCTGGAGAGGCAGCGGCGCTGGCACATAGCCCTGCACTGGAAGGAACCGTGGGGCTTTGCAAATGCCCCATCAGGAAATGTTCATCCTGCCTGCAGAGCGGTTAGGGGGGTCCTGGGGAGGGCACAGGAGGGGTCTGGGCAGGGGGAAGGTGAAAGTTTGGGAGTGGAGGGATCACAGTGAGGGATGGCTGTGGGGAGAGGCAGAGCAAGAGGCACACACAAGGACTGGGTTTGTGCATCCATGCTGGGTCTTGGTGCCTATTTCAAATGTTTTGAAAGGGCTTGATTTTCAGTAGTGCTTCTAGCAACGCATTTTTTGCATTCTATCCAGGAAACAGAAAAATGAAATGCATCGTGTCCTTTTCCTGTTTTCCCCACTCCCTCCCTGCACACACTCAGAGAGAAGATTATGCTGAGCTTTGTGTCCCCCTCTGGCATTATTCCTGCGTGTCCCTGGCACCCCAGAGCTTCCCTGGGCCAGTGAAGGGCAGTGCTGGGGGAAGGGAGCGGGGCAGGAGGTGCCCACCCTGCCATGGCAGGATGTGTCCCACCCCAGGGCGCTCCTGACCTTGCAGAGGAAATGCACCCATTTCCTCATTAACCTGATTTGGGGAAGCAAAGCATTTCCATTCAGATCTTGTCCAGCGCCAGGGTCGCTGATGGATCCCAGGCAGGGAGTGAAGCATGGCCCTGCATGCAGGAGATTCAATTACTGCTATTAAAGGGAACAAGGAGATCTGTTACTGCACTGGGGGGAGCAGCAGCGGGTGTCAGGGTCTGGAGGGAACTGCTTAGGCCAGGGAATCTGCTGCGAGGTAGTTTTATAATTAATTTATAAATTAATAACCCACCTCTTTTGCTGGGCTACAAGGCTGCAACTGCTGTGTGTGATTTTCTGTGGTTTGCAGGGAGGAGTAGGGCTGGGGAGGTGATGCTGGGGGGACACCATCAGCCATGGCAAGGTCACAGTGATGTCACCACCAGGCAAAGACATTCGGAAGTTGCCAAGCCAAGGATCTGGAGTGGGAGCTGTGGTGGTTTTGTGGTTTTGCACCTGCTGTCCTGCTCTGCAAGCACCCAAGGACTGCTGGGGAAGGCAGGCACAGCTCCCAGGGCAAAGGCCCCAGAGATCCATGGCTTTTCCCACCATCCCCAAACCTCTGTGTGAATGAAATCCACGTCCTGCTGCTCCTCGAAAGCTTTGGGTGCCCACAGATCCCCTCTTCCCCTCCCCAAGCTGGTGAGCAATGAGTGGCCATTAAGGCTCCCTGCACAGACTGAACCTGCTCTCTGTTTATTTTTAGCCAGGGGAGACTGAGTTTGGGGGGTTTATTGAGGTTTTCCCCCCTCCCTTCCCCTAGAGCAAAGAAATCCTGAAGGTTCCCCTGCGCCGCAGCCCGAGGGAGGGGACGTGTGGGCTGTGCGCTTGTGCTGTGCATTCAACTCCAGGATATATTTAGATTTCTTTAGATTTCTGGCCCCCCGGGTGAGACCTGCTTTTGCAGCTTCCTGTGCCTTTTCCTGCCCTCTGGGGGAAAAAAGAAAAACCAAAAAAAAAAAAAAAAAAACCCCAAAAAAACCAACCAAAAAACCCCAAAAAAACACAACAACCCTACCAAACAAACACCACAAGAGCTGCCTAAAGAATAACCTTGTGCTTGGGGGCTGAGAAGCAAGAGCTGGAGGGGGCTCTTTCCCTCAGGAGGGTCCTGCTCCCACGCCTTGGTGGTGTCATTTATAGGCTCAGAGGGCTTTCCTGGCAGCAGGATGGGTCCTGCCAAGATGTGGGTGTGGTGGATCTTGGTCTGGTGGCCTCACAAGAGTCTGGGGGGTGGTGGGGTGTGTAATGAGAAGGAGGCTTCTCAAAGGGAAGGGAAGAAGCAGCAAAGGTTTGGCACCAAGCAGCTCCTCCATTTCCCAAAGGAATATAAAAAGCCTGCCCCAAAGAGCTTGGATGGGTGATGGGACCTGCTCAGCTGTGCAGCGAGCAAGGCAGGAACCTGGAATTTCTTCATTAAAGGAGTTGGTGTAATTTAGGGATTAAAATTCTCGCGTCTACCCTGAATTCTGCAAACCACAACCTGCTCATCAAAGGGGAAAAAACCTGTGGGAAGGCACAGTGGACCAAGATGATGAACTGCTGCCTACAGAAGGATATCAAGAACAAATGATGCCCCAAAGGAATGGGAAAAGAGGCTGCTCACTCCAGACAACGACACCTTGGTGCCAAAAAAGCTGGGAAGTGCTATGAGGGCCATAGCAAAGTTGTGTTGACACAGACCTCCTGGAGGAGCAGTGAGCAGATCCCCATCTCTGCAGATGGAAGCAAGGCCCAGTGGAATGACATCTGGAGAGATTTGGGCATGGATGGACACTTCAGCCCCGCTTTTGGCCAACACAAAGCGACGAAAGGCGTGACACCAGGAGCGAGGGCACGGCCAACATGGAAGCCCAACGCTGAGCCCACGGCACCCACCAGCCTGGGTGCTGGGCATGGCTTCCCCCCCAGGCTCGGAGGGAGCTGGCACATGAAATGGCAGGTCTGGTAACAAGTATTTTTAACAGCTCCATCGAGTTGGGGGAGGCACCATCTGACTGGAGGATAGCGAATGCGGTGCCTATATTTAAAAGCGGGGGGAGGAGGGGAGGAAAAGTAAGGCAGGCAGGAATAGGACTGCGAGGCTGACCTCGATCTCATGGCATCTCGGAACAGGGTTGGGAGGCAAGGGAGGAAAATGAGTCACGGGTTTGGCAAAGGTAGGTCACGCCGGGCTAGCCCGGCGCCGCAGGCCTGGAGACGTCCTGGAGCTGCTCCTTGTGGGAAAGGGTTTGCTGTGGGAAAGTGGTGATGGAGAGGGGCACAGGGGAAGGGTGAGGAGCTCTGTGAGCTGGCAGGGAAGTGAGCAGTGCTGGGATGGTGTTGAGGAGACACAAGGGATGTCAGGGACTTGTGGAGTCCTTTGGGATGTGTCATGGGCTTTCCTGCCTCCGGCATCCGCTGGCTTCGCAGAGCTGGAGGGACAGAGGCTGCCATCCTGGCCTGGGAGGAATTTGAGGGCTGGAGGAAGAGATCTGGGATGCAATGGAAAGCCAAGCCTTTGGTGAGGAGCAGCAAAGATCTCTCCTTGGAGCTCAGGTCTTGCTGGCTGGGAAGCAGCAGCGTGGAGGAGGAGAGGGTGGGCAGGTGACATTGGGGTGACCACGAGTGGCTGCAGGGCAGGGGTGTCACGAAGGAGGAGGAGGGTGGTGGGAAGCAGGTGGGGTGGTAAAGTCTCTGTGGCATCATGCAGGGATGGAGTGTGACCCATCAAATTGCTCACTCGTGTCTCTTATGTCCAGGAAGGATGAACTGAGCCTGGACTGGAGCAGGGAAGGGGCTACTGGGTAAAATAAGGCAGGAGAGCCAGTTGGGCAAGAGGGAACTGGAAGAACCTTGCTTTGGCCAGCAAAGCAGAGGCTGGAGATGGCTGTGATTGCTGTCTAGAAATAGATCAGGATGGAAACAGGAAGGAAGAGAGTTGTTTCAGCCAAAGGCCAGTGCTGGCAAAAGAACGGAATGATATAGAAAATGACCACAAATAAATTTAGGCTGGAAATTACAGCAGTCATTGGAGCATCTGCTTGAGGAGGCTTCCAGTGGGGATAGTGAGTTTTTGGCAGGGTGGCTGAGCAAGTACCAGATGATGATCTGGAGCCGCTGCATCCAGACTGGGCATCACCAGTTCCTGGGTTTGCAGGGAGCATTGAGATGTGCCCTGAGAAATTTCATGTTGGGGCTAGGAGATGCCAACAAAGCTGGCACCAGCCAGGAGGACCCGTGTGGATGCTGATGGCAGTGCTGTTCCTGGGGCTGCTGGTGGCAGCCTGGGTGTTTGGGACCATCCCAGAGCTCACTGTGGCCAGTGCTATGTCCTTGACTATGTGGGTCCATGGCCATGGCTCCCCATCTCCTCCTCTGCCCCAGCAGTGCCCCTCCTGCAGCTGCTGGGTGCCAGTGGTGCTGTGACCTCCCAAATCCCTTTAAAAATCTCCCCAGCCCCCTTTGCCTCCACCTCCAGGGGAGCCAGGCACTCAAATGCACACAGGTTGGGATCACAGTCAGCCCATGCCACCAGAGTCCTGCCAAGCCCCTGCCTCAGCTCTCCCTGCTGCAAGTCCCCGGTGTCACCAGCTTTGCTGTGCCTGAAAAATGGAGAGGGAAGAGGTGGTCTGGGCACTGATAACCCTGGGGAAACTGCCCATTTCCTCCTCTATCTCCTGCTGAGATGGCTAAAGAAGGGGGGTGGTGATGGCTCAGTTCTGGGGGAAGAGGTCTTGTTCTCCTGTAGGAAAGGACCTCGTCTGTTTTGCGTTCCCTGTGACAAGGACCTCGGGGAAAGCCTGTGTTTTTTGGGCAGGAGCCAGCTTCAAAAGCAAGCAGTCCTGACATGAGTGGCAGGTACCCAGTGGCATCTTGGCAGGGAGCTGAAGCCCAGCCAAGCTTGGCCTGAGGGTTGCACCATGCCTTGAAGACTGATGCCATGGATGTCTCTGGAGGGCTGTGGTGAACACTGGCTGTCCGGGATTCCCATGCATCGTTCCTTCCTCCCTGTGCTTGCTTCTCCCATGGCCCTAAAGAAAGGGGCTGGCTGTGAACTGGGGCTCTTGGAAGAGCAGGCTCTTGAGAGGATGCGTGTGGTTTCCCTAGCACCAAAGGAGGAGGTTGGGATCAGTGAGCAGTGAGTCCTTCCAGATGCTTCCAGAGCCCTTGCGGCTGCTGCGTGCCACGTGCCCTTTGTCACTGGGATCGCTGCCCACCCAGAGCTGTGGTCAGTGCCTGTGCTGGGGTGTGCTGGTGTCACCCTTCCTGCCTCGAGCTCGGTGCCAGGGCGATGGGGACGCCCAGCTGAGCTCCTGCTGGAGGAAGACTCCGGCGCGGTGACTTCCCTTCCTCCTTGGAGCCGCGCTTCTCCCGCTGCAGAGCCCTACCTCAGCTCCTGCACTGGCCGACCAGGAGACGTGGTGCCAATGACTCAGATGAAGATGAGGGCTTAATTAGCACAGGGAGAGGGGGGAAGAGAGAGAAAAGAGAAAGAGCCTTTCATTGCAAGAAGATTGATACCACCTCCCCCAGACAGTCACGTTCTGCCGCATCACCCTCAGCCCGGCGTCATGTGCACCGTGCCTGACACCAGAGGACAAATGGGGCCTGGGAGGCAGCTGGGAGGGACAGAGGGGCACTGCTTTATTAAAACCTCTGGTAAATTAATGTCTGGAGCTGTTGAGCAGAGCTCGTCAGGAGCCTTTGCAGCTGTCGGGCTGCGCCCCGCGCTCAGCGCTCCCGCCTGGTCTCAGCTCCTTGGTGTTGGGAGGTGTACCTGTGGTGAGAGAGTGTCTGCAAGGTGTTAGTGATGATGCCAGCAGCAAAATGCCTGTTTGGAGGTTCCCCACCATGCATGAAGGGACAAACTTCGGCTGCCTCTTTAGACACCACCTTCCCTGGTCTGAAGGCACCCCATAAATCTGTGCTTGGCGGGCCCTGCTGCCGTGGGGCTGCTTTGCCCCATCCTAGTGGGAGCCTCCCCCCATGGGAGCCCTGAATCAAACTGCTGCGAAAAACATGCTCAGGGTGACCCCTCGCCTCAGCACCCCAGTTTTGGGCTGCAGGACCCTGCACCTCCAGCTCTACCCATCTCTTACAGTCTCTGCAGGGATGGTTGGAAGGGGAGGAGGAGAGCGGTCCTGCCTGATGAGGACTGGAGACTGGAGAGTATGGCTGGTGCAAGGTGCTGAGGGGTGCCAAGGCTCTTCTGGTGGGGAAGGGTGCCCACCAAGGCTTGGCAGGCATGGCCACGTCACCCTGAGGAGCCTGGTGTGGTCAGCCTGGAGCACTGAAGCTAACACACCCTCCCTCTGCCCTGTCGCTTGTGCTGAAGGTGATGTCACACATGTTTTCTTTCTTTCCCCTCCAGACCAATGATGCCTTAGGAGCCACCTGGAACTGGCTGTACTTCATCCCCCTCATCATCATTGGATCCTTCTTTGTCCTCAACCTTGTCCTGGGAGTGCTGTCAGGGTAAGCAGTGTGGTCATTCCCTCCGAGCTGTGCCTGTCACACATTTCTGTGTGGGACTAAGGCTGGTCCCTGTGTCCCTCCATCCCCTCCATACCTGCCTGCCCCGCAGCATGGGATTGCTCCCTGGCTGTGCTTGGTTCTTTCTCTCCCTGGGGAGCTGGGAAAGGGACAGCATTGAAGATATTTGTTATTACTGTTACTTCACCTCGGTGAAGATCCTGTGCTTTTGGTCCCCTGGGAGAAATGGTCATGGGGGATCTTCTGGCTGCTCGGGATCTGCAGGAGGGAAGAGACATGGGAGGGGGTGTCTGTGAAAGTGTGTTTGAGTCCAGGCTGTTTGTGGTGGGGTGTGTGTGGCTTGGGATGGGTTTGGGGAGTGACACAGAGCACCTCTGTGCTGTGACCAGGAGGATGTGCCCTGCACCGGTGGGGTGCAGACTGGTGAGGATAGGGGTGCCTGGGGTGCATTTGGATAAGCCCAGAAGACAGAGAAGTAGGGACAAAGCAGCTGTCCCTGTCCTGCACTTCCCAAGGGGAAGGCAGTTTTAATCCAAGCCATTAAGCCGGGTTTGGAGACAAAAACTCCTTTTGTCTCCATGACAATGAACTGTGGTTGCCTCAGCACATCCTCAGCTGCTGGCAGGGGCTGCTGAACGACGAGAGCGTGCCCTCTCCTGCTCTGGGGGAAAATGTGGGCTCCTCTGTTCTGGCTAGAGCAGGCCATTTTTTAGCTAATTACGCATCATGGCAAAATGCAAAAGTTGTCGTAGCACTGGTTTGGCTGGATGGAAAGCCCTTAGATGCAAGGTCAGGGTGGAGAATGGCCTTGGTGATCTCTGTCCCTTTCCTGAGTGTCCCTGGAAGCTCAAGTGCATTGGTGGCGATTTCTGGAGTTTCTAGAGTGGCAGGTGGGGATCTGGTTTTGGGCTGTATTTTCCCAGCCCCCATTCTGGGGTGTGACTGAGCCCAGGGGCTCTGGGGCCAGGCTGCAGGCAGGGTCTGGTGTTGCCTTGCAGAGAGGGAATTCTTATGGGGGATGAAGATACCCAAGCAGCACTGGGTGGAATTTGTATTTCTTATGCCACATCCAGCTTGGGCATTTGGGCAGAGTCCAGCTGGGTCTCGGTGGCAAGCAGGAGCTCTCCTACAGAAGCCTGGAGAAGGGAAGTTAGGAAGCTGGGAAAGGCTCTTATTACAGCATTGAATTGTGTTGATGTAGTGTGTTGTGTGGACACTGAGGCTTTTGGTGCTGGGGTGATGCTGAAAGCAGCCTGGGGACACAAGCCAGCTTCTGGCCAGAGGACCACAGCAGGGCTGGTGGAATGCCTGGCCATGCCCTGGCCCAGCTTGGTGCCTGCCTGCACCAGGACTGCCCCAGGCAGCTGTTCCCAAGCCCGCTGAGATGGATGCAGTTGTCTAGGACTCTTCCCAGGCACGGGCTGGCATTTCCACTGTTTGTTTATTGCTAACAGGGTTTGTACTGGGGAAGGATGCTGGTGGGTGGGTGGCCTAATTGGCAATGGAGATGCTCTTGTGGCGTGGCAGATATCCAGGGTAAAGCAGGACTGCTCAGCTCCCCGCAGGGCTGGGCGAGGGGAGCGCGGGTGCCCAGCTGGGCTCTGCCACTCCATGGCAAGGCCACCCTGTGTGTCCCCCTGCCTGGACACAGCCACATCCTCTGTGGCTCAGTGGATGCAGCACCTTGGCCGGGTGAATCATCCAAAGCTGCTGCTGGAGCTGTGGAGGAGTGGGACCGCAGGCAGAAGATACTTGTGCACACAAATAATGTGTGTCCTTGAGTGCAGCAGGAGGGGCCTTGTTCCTTGCTCTGTTTGCTGAGCTCTTCCTGCTTTTGGCACTCACTGCAGTCCCCTGGTGCTGGAAGAGAGCACCTGGCTCTGCTGGGGGATGGGAGGTGTGACCTTTCCATTGCCCAGCTCTCAGCTGGATGAGCAGGCAGGGCCTGACCAGATACCCCCATGGGTCCCGTGGCTGTGCTGAACTGAGAAGAGATGGTCACTTTGGGAATGAGCTCCATGGAAACACCTCCACTGAAGGAATTCTTTCCCTGGCAGTTACACCACTGCTTTTGGGAAAGCCAGGCCGTGCTCAGCTGAAATCACGGCCACTGGGAGCCTCCCTGCAGAGACCTGGCAAACCACACCATCTGCACCGGTGGATAGCAAGGTCCACTCGGGATTTCCAGCATCCTCCTCAAGGTTCACACTCAGGAGCTGCTGCTGAGCTGCCTCTGCCCTCGCCTCTTCTCAGCAGTGGCTCCCTTTGGGGAAAGAGCCCAAGCCCAGGGCTGGGTCCCGAATGCAAAGAGGCTGCAGGAGGACATTTGTGCGTTTCACTTGCCACCAGCAGAAGTTTGCTGGAGCCCAGATTTAGCAATCTCCTGGTAGCGATGAGCATCTCTCCCAGCAGTCAGTTCCCCAACTGTTAAGCTGAGGCATGACCTCTGTGATGTAAACAGCCTGGATCCATCTGCTCCTTAAGCACAAAGTATGGGGGAGAGGAAAAGAAATGGTTTTCATCAGAGCGAGGCTCCTCAGTTTTTCTCCCTAAATACGCACAGGCACACACGCATTGGAATTGCAGGAGACTCTGTTAAGAGGAGATGGAGCTCCTCCAGGCAGGGGCTTGGGGAGCCAGTTCTGCTGTGGCTTTGGCATTTATTGCTGTGTCTATTAACTTTCCCCCTCTGTGGGTGCAATTACGGATCAATTAATTCTGACTGAAAGCAGGAAAAGAAAAAAAAAAAAAAATTGGCCCTGTTCCTCTTTGGGAGCAGGTATGGAGCCCAAGGAGATGTGACTGCTCAGCTTTTAAAGCTACACGAGCTACTGAGATAATCCTGGCAGGAGACAGTGAGGATGGAGCTGTTTTCTACCTGAGACTGCCTTGTGGCCTGAGGAGCTGCACGTGCTGGAGATTTGCAAAGATCTGCTCTCCCTTTTTTTGTGAAATTGTTGAGTTTTGGGATTTTTTTTCCTCAGCTGTTTCTCACATAAAACAATGTGAACATGTGTCTTTGGGCTCTGTATCTGGAGCAGCAGAGACCTGACGAGGGCCGTGCTGCCCTGTCCCTGCTGCTGGTGTCACATGCCAGTGGCAGCAGTGCCACCCCAGGAGTGACCACTGCCACTAGGATGGGTCCTGCTCACTGCACAGGCCCTGCCTGCTTTGCACCTACTGGCAAGAAGATGGCTTGTGTCCAGTTTGTCACTGGGAGCAAGAAGATGAAAGAGTGAAGACAAAAAATAAGCTGTGCTTGGAGGTGCAGCACTGAGGACTCATGCAGAGCTTCCTGAGGACTCATCCAGAGCTTCAGTACCAAACAGGCTGCATTTTGACTCTTTCCCACCTCCCTTTCCACAGCCTCTGCAGAAAAAAATCTGGTTTGCAATCACCCTCCTCCATTCATTGCAGCATCATCCTTCTGTGGAGAGCTGGGAGACTCCATCCCCATCCCCAGTTTTGTGCATGCAGCCCCTTTCCAGGGTGTCAGAGCTGTTATAATCACTGGTATTTCTGCTCTGCAGAAGTAGCAGAGTGGGTGCAGAGTGGAAGGAGGTACTGCCTGGCCTGGGAAGGCTGGGCCCTCAGGCCAGCCAAGGAGAAGACCCCTGGAAGCTAATGGCAGAGCAAGAAGGCGAGCACGATGGCAAGAAAAATGAAATCTATGCGCCTTGTACCAAACAAGAGAGTAATTTAAATCCTCTTAATTGCCTCCACTCATCCTGGTGATGTTAAGTCTTTTCTCCCTTTAAGTCTTTTCTGCCCCCCACCCCCAGCTCTTACACTAAGCCTTTGAAAGAAACGACTAATGTTATAATTAAAGGATCAATTTGGCAAGATTTCTTTGTCTTAAGATCTTTCTTTCAGGTTAGGTTAGCACTGAGTTCCCAGTCTCCGGAGAGTTTTCTTCAGTTCCTTCAGGAGCCTTCTGTACCATCTTCAGAAATCTTTTCACTACAGTTAATTTGAATTTTTTTCCCTATCCAATTCGGATGCATAACAAACGATGAATAAAATTAAGTTTTATAGCAATTAATAATAAGAGTGTTGAGGGAACAAGTGTATGTTTTCAATGGAGAGAGGGTTCTTTTCGCCAGCTCCACACAAAAACCTGGGCCCCACGCGGTTGAGCAGGATCTGGTGCTTTGAAGCCAAAAAAAAAACTGGGAAGAAGATTAATGTCTCGGAGATTCACGGAGGGAGAAGTGGAGACACATCACAATGCAGGAAAGGTTGTGGGGCCATAAATTCCCAGCAAGATGTCAACAAACAAAGTTCTTTGCCATGAGAATGGTCAGGCATGGGACCAGGCTGCCCAGGGAAGCAGTGGAATCGCCATCCCTGGAAGTGTTCAGAAAGCACGTGGCTGTGACGTTTAGGGACGTTCTACAGCGGTGAGCACGGTGCTGTTGTGTTAATAGTTGGATTTGAGGATCTTCAGCTTTTCCAACCTGAATGATTCTGTGGTTCTACGCCCAAGAAATACAGAGTTGGAAGTATGGAAGCTTAGAAGCATCACGTCGGCTTTTTCCTGGAACGGTTTAGGACCTCAAGGCGTGGCTCGGATGAGATGTGAAATGTCTGCGCTCGTGTTGTGCTTGGGAACTCAGTAGCTGCGATCCCTTTTTGATGGAGGAGTGGGTGTCACGAGGAGGGGGCTGTGATGCCCCCAGCATCCCACGTCCCCCAGCACCACCATGGGATGCACCGCGCTCGTCACGTTGTCCTGGTGAGCTTTGTCATCGCCGTGGTGTTTGAACCCAGGCCAGGCAAAGGAGTCTTGGGGACCTTCATCTCCATTCAGCAGGCAGGTGGGCATCCATATTCAACGAGTGCCTCTGTGCCGTGCTCTGCTGGGCCACCTTTCTGCCAAGGGCTCCCAGCCCCATGCAAACAAGCTGCCTGACAAGAGGCGTGCGTGGCTGCTGTGCCAGATCCTCTGCTGTTACAGGGAATAATGACTCCTCTTACAGCCAGCTGGGTGAGAAGAAGGGAAAAAAAAGAAAAAAAAAATCCACAACAAAAAGATGACTCGCTGACTTTCCCCTTTGATTTCTCCTGGTAAATTATTTGCCAGCATGGCTCCGCTGCTTCAAAATTGCTCTTATTCCTGCTTCCTTGCAAATCTGCTCCGTGGACTGCCTGTGGTCTGTGGGCTGTGGGTGAAAAGGCTCCGTTTTGATCCTCTCAACAAAGCACTCAGCAGACAGGGCTTGCTTACTGATTGCTTTCGGAGCTGTTTGTTCCAGATTATGGTAATTTCTGTCCTCCTGGCTGATGGCAGCAGTCCCCTGGCCCTGGCTGCAGCGATTTGAGCTGGTGGGTGGCTTTGGAGATGCCCAGTTCCTCCAGGAGCAGCTCCACCCTGGCAAGGGGGTGCTGGGCACTGCTGTTGGCTGAAGAAGGTGTTGGTTGGAGTGCTGGAAGCTCCTGGGAAGTTAATGTGATGAAAGGTTGAAAATTGATGTGGTTTTTTTTTCCCCATAATACATCTCATTTGCACTGACCACACACCTTTCATCGGTGGGTTGCAGTCGCATGCAGAAGGAGACTATAAAGATGTTCTCTGCTTACAGAGGGGATAAAAACTGGAGCATAGGAGGGAAAGGGAGGAGTGACATTTTCCCAGCACTGCATGAGCCAGTGGGAGTGATTGTGAACAAAGCCCGGGGCTCTTGAAGCATTGAAGCTGCGCTGCTCATGCCAGCCCTGCCTGATAAGAGTGAAACACAATCTCGAGCTCCAATCTCTGCTCCTTGCTGCTGGAGCTGCCAGACCCTCTGCCATCCTTCTGCAGCTTCTTTGCAGCGTGGGCTGAGCGTGCTATTGCTGCCTTTGGTGCAGCATTGCAGACAGAGTTCTCTGGGCAGTGGGATAGCGATGCAAACCTTGGTGGTGTTATCTGTGGGAAAAATGATGAAATTGAGAGTCTACAGCTAGAATGTTTGTGGCTCTCCTCTTTGCCCTTGTTGCTGCAGCCCAGAACTCTGTTGGCTTTCTTTGCTGCAGCAGCACACTGCTCACTCATACTGAACTTGTCCCCGGGACCTGCAGGTCCCTTTCCACAGAGCTGCTCCCCATCTGGGTAGATCCCAGCCCGTGCTGCCCTCCTGGATTTTGTTCTCACATGTCCAAGACCTCACATTTGAATCAGATAATGGCCTGGGTTGGAAAGAACCTTGTAAAGATCATCTTATTCCAGCCCTCCTGCCATCGACAGGGGCACTTTCCCCTAGAACGGGTTGTTCCAAGCCTCATCCAGCCTTGAACGCTTCCAGGGATGGGGCAGCCACAGCTTCTCTTCATAAGGTTCTCGTTAGCCCACTCTTCCAGCCTGTCCAGGTCTTCCTGAAGGATTGTGTGTGCAGTTCCCCACTCAGTTTGGTATCAGCACACTTGGCCTTGGAGAAATCCAGGTGGACAACCACAAGTTTTCCGTGAGGCAGAAGATACCCGTCAGTATCTGCCCCTTCTTAACTGGGACGGTGATGTAATGGGTAATCTCAGGGCTGGTATCTCCCGGCTCCTTCCCGTTTTACCGTTCCCTGTCACCAACAGCTTGTCAGCTCTTCCTTCCCCAGCTCGTGTGACTGCCAGCGCTCTATAAATGTGCTCTCCTCAGCAGCGTCAGCTGTGCGCTCCCACGGCGGCTTTGTCACACCGCGGTGACACAGAGCTCCCGCCCGAGTGCACGGGCAGGATCAGGGCTGCTGGGCAGGCAGTACGAGAAACGGGGTGTTCCTGTTTGCCTTTCTTTCTGTAGCCTTCCTCTTCACCGCTCAGTGCTTCAGAGGAGGCTTTCTTGAGACAGCACAGAGTTAAGTGTCCTGGTTTGGAAAGACAGGTGTCTGCCAGGGAAAGCTGGAGCTTCCTTTGGAATGGAGAAGGTAAACCCTCTCCCTCCTAATTATTATAATTTGGCAATTAAGGGGCTTTCAGGCAAAGATGTGGGAATAGGAATAGCAGTTCTTTACTAGGAATATTAAAAATACAAATGTAGTAGTAAAAAAAAAACCCCAAAAAACAAGCAAACAAACAAATCTTAGAAACACTGACAGAGTCAGAGATACAACCTGACACCCTCTTTGTTGGGAGCAGTCCAAAATGAGTCCTCCTGGAGTGACAGATGTGGTTCTGTTGGAGCAGAGATGATCCTGTAGAAGGGTCCAGTGGTGGTGAGATGGGTCTGGTGTTCCTCTGGGAATGCAGTGCACACAGGCTGTGCTGGGCTCTGAATGCCAGGGTTTATCCAGGTGGGAATGCAGTGCACACAGGCTGTGCTGGGCTCTGAATGCCAGGGTTTATCCAGGTGGGAATGCCGGGCTCCTCCCCTGGGTGGAGCATCTCCCATGGATGATGGAATTGGATCAGCCCTGCAGGGAGCCTCGATGGCCCATGGACAGCAGAGATCCCCTGGAGGGAGGGTGGGTCCTGGAAGGGATAAAGAACACTGCCACAGCTGGTTTTAACAGCTGCCCATGAACAGCAGAGATCCCCTGAAGGGAGGATGGGTCCTGGAAGGGATAAAGAACACTGCCACAGCTGGTTTTAACAGCTGGCCCATTAGCAGAAGGCACCTGCCCCCTGGAGTTATGAGGATGGGTTATACAAGAGATAAAAAAACCCCTCCCCAACCGGTTTCAAACGAAATAGAATACACATTTTTGATTATATATTGCAACTCAAGACATTCAGGAATCATAGAATGGTTTGGGTTGGAAGGGACCTTTAAAAACCATCTGGTCGACCCCTTCAATGAGCAGGGATGTCTTCAACTAGCCCAGTTTTGTTCAGAGCTCTGTCTAGCCTGGCCTTGAATCTTCTTTGACTCTGGCAGTTCAAGTGAACTTAAATCAAGCAATTACTCTCAGTGAAAAACTTGTGGTCTCCTTCAAAGCAGGCCTGTGAAGGACACCTTCCCCCTGCAGAGGTTTTTGTGCCTTTTGGACACCCTGCTCCTGCCTCTGCCGTGGGTTCAGTGCAGCAATCCCAGTCTGCAGTGCCAGTTCTGCCTGTCACCGTCTGTTTAGGTTGTGGCTCCAGGTTACAGACTGCACAGTCAGTTCAACACTCTCACTTCAGTTCCTTTACACCTCTTGGGTAAATACCATCTGATCCCCCCGGTCTGCAACTGTCTCAGCTGTGTTTGCCACACCGTCTGTTGCCAGTTCTGTCCCATAACCTTCTCTGACACCCTCCTGGAGTCTCAGAGGCAGTTTTTCCTCAGCCTATGGTGCTCAAACCTGAAGTGGAGTTGTGAGCCAAGACCTGAGGAGAGCAGTGGTGTTACCTGATGTCCTACAGATGGTCTCTCTTGTTATGCATCCCATTATATTTGGTTTTTTTTCATAGCAGAGTGGTGCTGCTGCCTCCTCTTCAGTGTGTAATCCAGTATTTCTCTGGTTTCCAACTTATCCTTTCTGCTTCCTGAAGTTGTTTTAAGGCTGATTTGTTAACTGATTTACTGGAAGCATCTTTAATAGAGGCAAGAGGTGATGAATTGATGGGTTTGAAGATAGGTGGTTTGTTGTTTCAAAGCATGGAGGCCACAACATTGATGTGACCAGCACTGTTTACCTGCTTGGAACTCAAAGATGATCTAAAAAGTAGAGAAATGGATTGCAGTATCTGTGGTACTCTTTCCTCTTAACTTGTTTTTGCCTCTTGGTTTTCTTGTAGTTGGTTGTTTGGGGTTTTTTCCTGTTTTCTTGTGTTTTGGGTTTTTTTTTTAAAGAGGGGACCCATTTTCAAGCTGTGTGCTTCCACAAGTGGTTGTCCCACTCAGAACAAACCTGGGCTTTCTAGAGCAGATAACTTTGGACTAAAACCATCACTTTCCTGGTGTGAGGGTGGCTGTGTGGGCCTGGAGAGGAATGGTGGTGTCCCCAAGGAGCAGAGATGCTCTCAGGCCACATGAGGAAAATGCCAAGGCTCTGGAGGAGAATTTGCAGGCAGAGGAGAAGCAAAGAAGCTGTGCTCCTGTTACCCCAGCGGGCTGGGCACGGGGTATGGGGGAATGGTGCCAGTGGGACAGGAGGACAGATGGCACATTGATCCCCAAACCCCAGCAGGGCCTTCAGCAATAGCCTCTAGAGCTCTCTGAGTGTCTTTGGCATCATGAGGCTGGGCAGAGAGGGGCTGAAAGGACTCAAGGTTGGCAACAGGGATCTTGGCTGTCAGGGGTGGATGTTTTCAAGCTGTAGCCATCAGGATTTGGGTCCAGAAGACCCGGGTGGACAAGCAGCAGAGGTGTTGCTGGTGGAGACTGTGCAGTCTGCTGGGGTGCTCTGAGCCCCCTTGCAGGGACCCCATGAGGCAGCACTGCCCTGGGCTCTTTGCAGGGCAGAATTGGGCCATCCCTGGTGATGTAACCCCAAGGGAGCAGGAGCAGAGCCCTTCACTGGGAGGCAGGCACCCGCTCTCTGGGCGATGCCAGGCTGCCCTGCCTGTGACTTGGAGCCTTCCCAAGCAGCTGTCAGTCACCGTGGCTGGCCCTGTTCTCACTCACACACAGTATTATCTCTACCCGCTGCTGCAAATTGGCTCTGAGCAATCCTTGATCTGTCAGCATCGCCTACCCACTCTCAGATGTCACCAGCCCCCGCTGCTGCCCTGCTCGGCAACGTGTCTCTCTGAAATGTAATAATTCATTAAGTTGAGATTTAACTTTTTCTTTCCCCCTCCCCTCCCCTTTCTGCCACCCCTTTCCTCCTTCTAATGGACAAAAGCAATTAAGCTCCATTAGGGATCAAGTGAGTGGGAAGTGACTCCCTCGGAGACGCTGCCGCAGCTGCATGGACCTCGTCCCTGAGTGTGTGTGGCACCAGCCTCCTGGAAATTAGTGCTCCGTGGGCAAAAGGGCTGGCTGGGGAGAAAGTGTTGCTTGAGGAGGGTCTTTTCCAATGCCCTCATTCCCTTCTGCAGGAAAAGGTGGCTTGAGGCTCAGCTGGTCCTCCTGGTGTGCCACTGTAGGCACATGATGATGGTTTGTCTTGGCATGCAGCAGGAGGAGCTGGAGGACAGAGGGATGGGCAAAGAGCAGAGAGCAGCCAGGTTCCCAGCTGATACACATCAGGAGGAGCTTCCCAAGTTCTCCCAGCTGCACACAAGCTGAGAGAGTCGGGGTTGCTCAGCCTGAAGAGGAGAAGGCTCTGGGGAGACCTTAGAGTCCCTTCCAGTGCCTAAAGAGGCTTCAAGAGAGCTGGAGAGGGACTGGGGACAGGGCCATGTAGTTACGAGAGAAGGGGAAATGGCTACCCACCGACAGAGCAGGCTTGGGTTAGATATTAGGGACAAATTCTTCCCTGTGAGGGTGGTGGAACCTGGGCACAGGTTGCCCAGAGAAGCTGTAGCTTCCCCTAGGTCCATGGAAGTGTTCAAGGCCAGGTTGGATGGGACTCTCAGCAACCTAGGGTAGTGGAGGGTGTCCCTGCCCATGGCGAGGAATGAGATGGTTTTTAGGGTCCCTTACAACCCAAATCATTCTAGGATTTGATATCTATGGGTCTGGGAAAAGTGCTGCCATGGAATGATGGTCCGTGGCACAGAGCTGGGAGGAGCAGAGGACCAAACCAGAGGAGGACAGGCAACTTCCCCTCCAACTCTGACTCCAAACAGCGTCTTCTCATTCTTTGACATCCCAAATTTGCAAACAAAGGGTGGTGAGGGGTGATAGACCAGCCAAAATTCTCCTGCCTTTCCTCCAGCTAGAGCAAGGAGGTGTTTTGGCATGGCATGCCCAAAACCGAGTGCATTTCGCTGTTGGCTGGGGAGGTCTTTCCTTCTCCCCCATTACCTCCCACCCTCCTTCCCTTCACTTAGGCTGCTTTTCTCTTCCTTGCCTTTTGTTCCCTGCCCCCCTGCTTCCCTGCCCCAGGAAGAAGGTCTCATTTCAGTCTGAAAGCCAGTGCTGGAGGGGGAGTCATTTGACACTTAATGCCAGAGCGGCAGGAAACTTCACCTTCCTGGGGTGGAATTAAAAGCGCTTGAATTGTCTGGGGATCTCAAACAAGAGATGCAGGGAACATTCTGGGCTTTCCACACAAACACACGCACACACACACACATGCAAAAGCCCACACAGCATCAGGGTGTAATAGCTCAGCTGGGGTAATGCACTTGAACGCTCTCTGCAGCAGACAGACCAGCTCCTTCCGTTCTTTGGAACAGTTTTTGTTTTCTGAAGCCTCAGATTGCTGCTGGTCTCTGGGGAGAGAGATGTTCCTCTCACAGTGCCATTTGCTGTCTGTTGTCACGCTTCCCTCGGTGCGTCCTGGGTCCGGGAATGGGCTGAGGGTGTGGGCTGGAGTTCTGTAGATGCTGGGACTTGGGGATGGGGCAGGGAGTCTCTGTGCTGGTCATCACACCTGGGGAGCTCTTGTGAGACCCTGAGATCCAGAGGAGGACAGGCATGTCTCAAGTTCTGGGAAAGGAAAAGGATTCAGAGGAGGGGTGAAGGCAAGGGACAGGACCTTCCCTCCTCCATCTCCTCACAGTGCCTGGTTTTTATTCTCTGAAGGGACACACAGAAGCTGAGCTGGCACTAGAGTTGGGTGGCACTGGGAGCATCCTCCCTGAGTGGCAGCAGCTCCCAGCTGGAGTGTGCAGGAGTGGGCAATCAAGCAGGGCATTGGCTCACATCCATCCATCCATCCATTCCTGCTTTCCTCTTCCCTGATCCTTCACCCATCCTCTGGCCACACTTTGGCTGGGGATGGCTGTGCATGTCCTCACAATTGCCTCGGTCCCTGCTTTCTCTGCCGTGGTCCCCCAGCCCCCTGGGCATCCTGCTGCCCTTCAGCCCTGCCTTGTGCCCTTCCCCAGGGAGTTTGCCAAAGAGCGAGAGCGCGTGGAGAACCGCCGAGCCTTCATGAAGCTGCGGCGCCAGCAGCAGATCGAGCGGGAGCTCAACGGCTACCGGGCTTGGATAGACAAAGCGGGTAAAGGATGGGGGCAGGGGGGCACCTGGGGGCACAGCGGGCACCACAGACTGCTGGTGGTGTGGGGTGGTGGGGATGGAGAGGAATCCCTGAGCCCCGGAGGGTCCAAGGTGCTCACAGGGTGATGCACGGGTGAGCTTGGTGTGATGGTCCCGCCAGGCTGTGAGCAAGGACATCACCAACCTGCGGTGAGTCCTCGTGTCCTTTGGCACGGAATTGTCACATTCTGTGCACCAAGCACCTCGCATCTCCAGGGAGTCTGTGAGCAACACGGCTGTCAGCTGTGCTCTGCCGTGGTTCCCTCTCTCCTGGCGTTTGCTGGAGTCCCCTGCAGTGGTGGGCAGTGGGAGGGAAAAGCAGGGAACAGGGAGAGGGGCTTTCCAGTTAAATCTCCTCCTGGAGCCATCTGGAGGGGATAAACTTACTGGTTCCTACCTTGGGACTCCTGGACCTGGGCTGGGGGTGGTGGTGGTTTCAGGCTTCCTCCTGACACCAGGCATGACAGCCCGTGGGTGTCGGTTCCCAAACTGCCACAGCCCATGTCCTTGCCTGCTCCTTGCAGGAATCAGGTCAGTGCATTCACTCTGGGAAGGGAAGATTTACACTTTTGTGCAGCATTTAGGCTTGGAAAAGATGGGTGTCTTGAATGAGTCTTGAGCACCAAACCTCAGCTTTAGCCCTGGGCTGGGTTGCTTGAGCCCCAGACCTGCCTACAATTTTCAGCTTCTTTCATGAGCCTAATGACAGTGGAGGGAGAAGGGCCGATCACAAGCAATCCTTCTTCCTGATGCAATGTTTGGTAGCTGCCACTTGTCACCCTCCAGAATTTGCTTTTGGGCCCTTAACCAATGCTTGGTAAGAGTTTGCAATCCAGAGCCTGCCCCTGGGCTGGGGGATGTTCTCAGGTACAAGGCAGTGACACGTGACAGTGCCTTGTCTCCTGATGCTGAACTGTGTGTTTTGCGTAGAGGAAGTCATGCTGGCTGAAGAGAACAAAAATTCGGGGACCTCAGCTTTAGAAGGTAAGACCAGCAATGCCCTTGAAATCTGCCTGGCCTTCCTTCTGCCTGCCTAGAGCTGGAGGCTCAGACCTCCAGCTGGGATGGGAGGTCTGGGGATGCTCCAGTGGGGTCTGCAGCCCAAGGGAGAGGGGAGGGGAGGTGGATTGACACCAAAACTCCGGAGAGTGGAGGCTGGGAGGTGCCTGATCCCTCACGAGGGACAGCTCTGAACTAGGATCACCTGGCTCTCTCCATGCTGTGACCAGACCTGAGTACTGAGCAGTCGTGACCCAGCGAGCTGGCTGCTGACAGAGTTGGGCCACTGGGGCTCCACCAGTGTTCCTTTTGCCTTCCCAGTGCTCAGGCGAGCCACCATTAAGCGGAACCGGACGGATGCCATGTCGGGGGACGAGCACTGTGTCGACATCTCCTCCGTGGGCGAGCGGAGGCTGGCGCAGAGGAGACCTCTCCAACCAACCTTCGGTCAGTGCAGTCTGCAGCTTGCTTCCCCCAGACCTCTGCCAGCTGATCGGGTCCCCAGGGTCACACCCATCACGTGGAGAGTGCCACAGACCAACCATCTCTGCTCGTCTAGCAGCAAACCTCCTGCTGCCCCCCGTGCCACATAAAAATCCTCTGGATGAGTTGTGCCCCATAAGACCAATGTCCATGAGCCACCTGTCCTGTCTCATGTTGCAGGAGAGGCTGGGGCACCCAACTCCTTGTTGCCCTTCTTTTTCCTTTAGGAAACCCCTCGGGTCACTCTGGCCTCAAAGGCGCCAGGCTGGACGGTGCCTCCTACCTGAGGCACAAGGAGCGGCTCCTGCGCATCTCCGTTCGCCACATGGTGAAATCCCAGGTCTTCTACTGGATCGTGCTGAGCCTGGTGGCTCTCAACACTGCCTGCGTGGCCATCGTCCATCACAACCAGCCAGCCTGGCTCACCCACTTCCTCTGTGAGTCCCTCAGCTTGGCGTAGGTGGGAGAGCTCTGCTTGGGCAGGGAAAACCTTCTTATCTCCAGTGGCTGGAGGTTGCAGCACACCCTCACTGCTTCCTTCAAGGCACACAGGGAGGAGTCCTGCCACAGTCGTGCTGGTGTGGAGCTGGATGGGGAATAACCTCAGCTCCATTCACTGCTGGTAACAAACCACCACGTACAGATATTTAATTCAGCTTTGCCCTTGGCCCCATGGCCACTGAGGGCTGTCTCAGCCTCGTGAGCAAACACGGAGGAGTGTGCTGGCATTGTGTCCTTCAGATCTGACGTGTTTGTTGTGAAAGAGAAACACTGCCAGTCTCAGTGGAGTTTATCCCCAAATTGTGAACAGTGGTGATGGAAAACTTGTTGGAGAAGCACCTTTGAATGTGCACATGCCATTGCTGGAAAGGCGTGAATTTGCAGGGATGGGACTGGTCATGGCAGAACACCCTGGTTAAAATCTTTTTGCAGAGCATGGTGAGGGACTCCCAGGCCTGGAGGCTCCCAGTTATGGAGCCTCCCTGAGCCCAGCATGGGCCAGGGCAGAAGGTCAGGTCTTGGAAGCACTGCAGACATGTCCTCTGCAGCGTGGGCTCTTGCAGAGCAGCGTGGTCAGCCCTACAGTGTCACTCCTGAGCTGCTGCAGGGGGGACAGTGCTGCTTCCTCAGACGTGTTATCCTTCCTCTTGAAAATGTCCCTGCCAAGCCCCAGCTCTACCCAAATCTGCAGTAGTAGGCTCAGGCCTGCCAGGCTCCCAGCACGCTGCGGTGTGGTACAGCAGCTGGTCGTGGTGAGAATCATCTTCTGGGAAAGGTGAAGAGCCAGGCTCTTGCCTGCTAAATGTTCATGAAATAGCTGGGAAGGTTTTTCTCTGGCTGTTGGCTGTTCGCCTGTTTGCCTGGCCAAATTCCAGCCATGCAATGATTTTAATCCAGGTTGATAATACTCCCCTATGGTGTCATGTGGGTGATCCCTTTGTAGGCTCCTCAGCCTCCGTGTTTTAATGCCAAAGAGATGCTCTGCTCTGTGCTGGCCATGTCTGGTCCTCACAATCCCCTGGGACACTGGTGCATCTTCCCTGAAGGATCAGCTCGTGGGGTTGATGCCCTGTTACATATGGTTTAGTTCCTCACAGATAAAATTCCCTCATCCCAAGCCCTGAGAGTTTGGGTATGGAGCATGGTCCTTGACTTGTCCCATCTCTGTGGTGTGCTGGATGCTCAGCTGGTGGGTGCATGCAGCGTGCTCCACACAGCTCAGTGACTCAAGCCCGCTTGGGTTTTGTCTTCCAGACTATGCAGAGTTCCTGTTTCTTGGGCTCTTCCTTCTGGAGATGTCCTTAAAGATGTACGGGATGGGGCCACGCCTTTACTTCCATTCTTCCTTCAACTGCTTCGACTGTGGGGTGAGTGGCCCCAGGGATGCTGTGGGTGTGGGGGGAGATCAGGATGGCCCTCACAGTGGGCAGGGAGCACTTTCTGCCAGGACAGCCTGAGACACCAGGTCCTGGATTGGGTGGTGCAAGCCTCGTCTTCGGGGATGTTAAGATTCCCTGCAGCAGCCCATCCTGAGCCTGTCTTTGACCTGTAGCTGTGTCTGCTTCTCAGGTCACAGTGGGAAGCATCTTTGAAGTGGTTTGGGCTATATTCAGACCAGGAACCTCTTTTGGGATCAGTGTCCTACGGGCTCTTCGTCTCCTGCGGATATTTAAAATAACCAAGTGCGTATCCACCATCAGTGCCTGCCATCCATCCTCCCTCTCAGACTGGCTGCAGCCCAGATCCAGTCACTCCTGCTTCTCCTGCTGATGGAGTCAGCATCACTGCCAGTGCTCCAGCAATATCTCTGTTTAACTCTGTTTTCTAGGTACTGGGCATCCCTGAGGAATTTGGTGGTGTCGCTGATGAGCTCCATGAAATCTATTATCAGTCTGCTCTTCCTCCTCTTCCTCTTCATTGTAGTCTTTGCCCTGCTGGGAATGCAGCTGTTTGGAGGCAGGTATGTCATTTCAGGGCTGAGAAACAGGGGATCCTTGGTGTTAAAGCCAAGTGATGACACCCTCTTTAGGGGCCCAGCAAGACTGTAGCCTTCTGCCTCAGTCTCCTCCCACATGAAAATCCCTGCTCGAGGGCTGCCTTTGGGCTGTGTGGGTCCCTCTAGCCAGGACACCTTCTGGTTTCTGGCATCAAATGCTCAGGAGACCTTTTCTGGAGTGGGAGAAGATCCTCCTAAACACAAGAGAACTGATACCACAGCAGTCATGGCTTTGGTGACCTTGTGTTTCATCCTGTTCGTGTTCGCCTGCTTCCCTTCCCAGGTTTAACTTCATGGATGGGACTCCATCGGCCAACTTTGACACCTTCCCTGCAGCCATCATGACCGTGTTTCAGGTAGGAGCTGGGCTGCCAGGAGGCTCAAGCAGAGAGACTTGGGACCACCTGTTTACTCCTCTGTGGCTGGGAGGGGTTCTTCACACCAAAAAAGTTCCCCTCTATCAGCTGTTGTTTCCTCCCTCTCCTGCACAACAAAGTGGATGGAAAGAGGTGGAAACTCTTCCACCTCTGTTGCAGAAGATGAAGTTTCAAAACTCTCCTGAGGAGGCTTTAAATCCTCATCAGTTGTGGGGAAAGGATTTGTAGAGAATTCTCAAAGCCTGACAGAAGGCTCACGTAGTCTTGTGCATCTGTATGCAAACTTTGGGATAAAAAATGCTGACCTTAGGAAGGGGTAGGACAGACATTGCTGAGAGAGAAATTAAACTGGAAACAAGTGTCAAGTGATGACCTTGCAAATAGACTAGATATTTTTGAGAAATAGAACTGTGAAAGACGCATTGTAGTAGGACCCACAAGGAGTATTTTTAGATTATTAGCTTAGAGGCATTAGTAGCATTGTGTGGCAAAAGCTGGTGGGCCAAGAAATGCTTATAATGTAATTAAGAAATAGTTTGGCTTCTGATTGTGGTGGCATGAATTGTAACATCTATACCATCCCACTGTTCCCAATGAGACTGAAGATGGAATAAAATCTTTTTAAATGCCTCTCAGGAGCCCCATCTCTGGGCCAGAAGAAGGGTTTTTCTGGCCATCAGTGTCCAGTGGGATCTCCCTCAGGTGCTGCAGAGCTGGGTTATCCACTGCGTGGGGTCTCCTGCATGTTGGTGGCGTATCCAGGTGATGGGGAGGTGTTGCAGTGCACCCCTCCCACCCCAGCAAGATGTTTCCATTTAAGGAAAAGGGTTTCAGTTTCACCTCAGGACTTTTCAGGGAGAAGCACCAGAACCTTCTGCTCTTCTCTCACAGGCATCAGCTCAGCGCCAGCACAGAGGCACCTGTTGGTCTCTGTAGCTGTTCCTCAGAAATGGAACTATTTTCTATTGTGCAGCAAGCCAAAACCCCTCCTAAAACATTAAATACTTAAGAGGGGGTGCAGAGGTGCTCAGGGCTTTTTCAGGGTGTCTTAGGAGGTGCAAAAGGCCTTCCTGGCACTGTGCTTTTTGTTTCGTACAGTTTGTTATTTTCTACCTTAATGAAAACCCTTCACTTTTTCAAAACCCATCTAATCAAGCCGTCTTGCAATTATTAACAAGACATTTTTGAGAAGTTGCTGGGGTGTGTTGGACCCTCGAAGAGCTAAAAACCTCTGGCTGGTCGAGAATTCCAGCAGGGAGGTGCGGGTGACAGAGCTGCTGCCTGGTGTCCCCGCAGATCCTGACAGGCGAGGACTGGAACGAGGTGATGTACAACGGCATCCGCTCGCAGGGAGGCGTGCGCTCGGGGATGTGGTCCTCCATCTACTTCATCGTCCTCACCTTGTTTGGGAACTGTATCCACCGGGCTTGTGCTTCCAGTGCTGACAGCCCCATCTCCTCTCCCTCTCGGGGGGCATCTCCATTCCCTGCTTGCTGCTCCTTCTTCCCCTCCCGGCTGAGGGAGACCCGCCACAGAGCTGGGTGTCCCAGAGGCAGGGCAGGAGCTGTGGGGAGGGGCCCTGAGGGCTGTTTCTGTGGGGTGGGTGAGGGGTTTGTGCCTTTGGCCGAGCTGGCCACCCTCCCTTGGGAGCTGCAGATACACATGTCCTTAACACACGGCTTGTGCATCCTTAGCTGCTCTCAGATACTCTGCTGAACGTCTTCTTGGCCATCGCCGTGGACAACCTGGCCAACGCTCAGGAGCTCACCAAGGTACGTTCCTGCTGCTCCTTTTCCTTCTCCTGTGGAGTGAGTGGGGGCAAAACCATTTAGGCTTTGGTTTAGGAAAATGCTTGAACCTGCTGGTCTTCCCAGGAACACCCACGCCTCAAGGATGGCTGTAACTCTTTCTCCATTTAAACTCCCCAGCTGTGTTTGCCATCAGTCAGACGGAGATAACCCTGATGTGCTGGATGGGACCTGGTGTGGGGAGTGTTATCCTGAGCACTCTGGAGATGTGGAGGGGGAAGCATTTTCCAGTGGTGTCAATATTTATTCCCCATCTGCCTCCAGGGCAGCAGATGTGATTTAGGATGCAATTTGGGCTGGTGTTTTGTTGCTTTTAAGACCATGCTGGGGAATATTTGGGGGACACTAAATTGTCGGGGCACCATCTGGATAATGGTGAGTAGGAGAGAGCTGCTGCAAGGGTTGTTGCCGCTCCTTGGAGCAGACCAGTGATCCTGTGGTGCACAGATTTTTGTGGGGCCTGTGCTATAACTCACATCCCTGGGGCTCACCACGCTGGTGTAAATCTGACCTGAAACAGGGTGTGGTGCTAGTTTGACTGAGGGGTGTGTACAGGGGTCCTCCCACGGTGCGTGGGTGCGGGTGGCACTTCCAGGGGCTGGTGCGAGGCATGGGAGAGCCCCACGGGTACCAGCAGCATCAATTAAGAGAGCGCTGAGTTTTTGAAAAGGCTGAATGCTCGCTAATGACTCCTAATGACATTCTTTGCTCCGGAGACACAACCACACTCATTAAAGCAATCCGATCTCCGACGGGGTCGTTCATGGATGCCTTACCTCCCGCTCTGTTTGGGGGATGCCTGTCTGGCCCCTGTGGCTGTGAAGAAGGGAGGGCTGAGCTGGTCTGCGCTGTCTGGGATTGTCCCACCATGCTCAGCCCTGCTCTTGCCTGCAGTGGGGTGGGTTCACTTATTTAAGCAGCGCTGATGCCTTGGGGAAGATTTGGTGGGGCACCTGCATCCCCACAGCACAAGGGAAATCAAGTGTCTGTGCAAGTGATGCCTTAAGATTTTAACCTTCATATTTTTCAAACCCTGTGTTGCTCACTGCATAACTCTGAACTCCATATAAAGTGTTGGTTAACTAACAGTTAGCTAGTTTGTCAGACAAACCAATCCCTCGAGGCCTGAAACTCAAGGACACCCTAGTGCCTCAGGCCCTGAAAAGTATAAACAAAAGTGAATTATGGGGGAGCAAACTGGGGGAATATGACTTCATTACCTGAAGCCTCAACTGGAAGATTAACCCCTGATATGTAAACGGACCAAACTTAAAATTGTCTGAAAAACTCCTGACCACTGTCCATCTTGGGTGTAGCCCCTCTGTGAGGTTTCTGACTGCCCAAGGTGTACCTGTTGAAGGCCTTCAATAAATACCCACTTTTATTCTCTTAATCTTGTCTAGCCTCTGTTCTAGGTAGCCACTCCAAGGTATCAGAAGTACAAGTCCCCCTCAATCCCTCAAGCCTTGGCATCAAGGGTTGCCCTGCACATCCTTCACTGCTCCCCATGGCTGAGCTTTCCCTCGGGACCCTGACACCCCACTGAGCAATGCCCCTCTTTTCTCCCCAGGATGAGCAGGAGGAAGAGGAGGCCTTTAACCAGAAGCACGCCCTTCAGAAAGCCAAAGAAGTCAGCCCCATGTCTGCCCCAAACATGCCTGCTATCGAGTGAGTGACTCCCCAACACCGCCCCGGTGACCCCCCGAGCCCAGCCAGGCTTGGAAGGGCACACAGCTGCAGCAGAGCCTGGCACGGCTGGTTGGGAGGGCTGCCAGCAAGGAAGAGGGGTCCCCACATCGGGTGACTCCCTCTCTGGGCATCTTCCTGAGGATGGGTGGAGGTCTGGAAGTGTGCTCCCCATGAGCAGCAGTGCTTTTAGAGAGGTGACAGCGTGGGCAACAGCTCTCCAGGGAGGTCCTGAAACTGCCAACCTCTGCACCGAGCTGCAGCCTCAGTGCTTGGGCATAGCAAAAATATGCTAAAAGAGGCTTTCTGCCCCAAATATAGAGCTCAAGCACTCAGGGCTGGTGGTAGGAGGCTGGGGAGGAGGAAGGTATCTCAAGTTATTCTTGAGGAGGGGTGATATTTGTTCCTGGGGAGTGTTTCTTCATGGCAGAGCTGCAGGAGAGCAGCCAGGGCTGGGGGAGAAGGGAGCAGTGGTGTCACAAATCTCCCTCGGGCTCCTTCCTTGGGAGGGAATGCAGTTAGGAAAGATGGAGCAGGTTTGTGAAACCATGTTTGATTGTACAAAAATTTGATTTGGGTGAGAAAAAATAAGCCCCAAACCACATAAACCTCCAGCATGGTGTTAAGAAGCCTTGTCTCTGCATTTCAGCAGGAGAAAATCCTGGTTTTTTCCTTCCTAGCTGCCTTTTTCTCTTTATTTTGCGGTGTCATATGGTCTAAATCACATAAAACTTTCAAAGTCAACATTGGAACGAGGCGTTTTGATTTGTTTCCCAAAACAGTACATTTCAGTACAGCTGAAGGGATTATTTTTTTTTTTCCTCTTCTTCTTTTTTTTTCCTTTTTTCTTTTTTTTTTTTTAATAGAATCCCTTCCCAGGGAATTTTAGGTTTCGTTATGCTTTGAAACCCGGCCAAGCTTGTGCACGGCAGAATCTCTTGCAGATTTTGCTGAGAGAAACTGCTGTCTTCAGGCGAGCGCTGATCTGGGGGGGTCAGAGGCAGCCTTGGGAACGGCCCCCTCCCTGCTTTGGCACTGGTGGGATGCTGTGGTCCTGCATCCTGCATGGTTTTAGGGCCCGCAGGAATGGGGGAGCTTGTAAGACCTGCCTGATCCCCCAGCAGCCCCAGATTTCACCCTGGATTGGGGCTGATGGGATGTTCATGATAAATCCGTGTCTGCCCAAGTGCTAGGGGCGCTTAGGGGAGAGATGGTGGAGTCTGCGTGTTGGCTCTGTTTCTGGATACCAGTGGGAACGTGTTGAATAAAGTGAAGGAAAAGAGAGCTTTAGGCTGCAGGAGAGGCTGAGGAATGGGCAGATAGGGGAGAGGAAGAGGGGGAGATGGAATATATTAGGGCAGTAAAGGATTTGCCCACACTGCACATCCCTGATAGAGCTCTTGAGTCATTGTCAGATAGAGCTGGTCGGAAAAACAGATCTTTTCAACCTCTCCTTGTTGTTCTGGTGGCACTGAACGGGGAGGGATTGATATTCACGGGGAGGGACTGATATTCACAGGGCTTTCTTCCATCTCCTCCCACTCACCGGGATGGATTGGGGTCAGGCCCGGGCAGTGCCGTGCCACGGTTTGGGCTCCATGGCACAGTCAGCCTCAGCTTTGGTGTGCCTTTGGTGAGGCTGAGCTTGTGGAGGGACGGCGGGGACAACGCAGCGGTGGCCAAGGCAGAGCAGAGCCGGCACAGAGGGGAGTCCGGGAGCTCAGAGCCGGCACAGAGGGGAGGCCAGAGCTCAGAGTTGGCACAGAGGGGAGGCCAGAGCTCAGAGCCGGCACAGAGGGGAGGCCAGAGCTCAGAGCTGGCACAGGAGGCAGGCTGGGAGCTCAGAGTTGGCACAGAGGGGAGGCCAGGAGCTCAGAGCCGGCACAGGAGGCAGGCTGGGAGCTCAGAGCCGGCACAGAGGGGAGGCCAGAGCTCAGAGCTGGCACAGGAGGGAGGCCAGAGCTCAGAGCTGGCACAGGAGGCAGGCTGGGAGCTCAGAGTTGGCACAGAGGGGAGGCCAGGAGCTCAGAGCCGGCACAGGAGGCAGGCTGGGAGCTCAGAGCCGGCACAGGAGGCAGGCTGGGAGCTCAGAGCCGGCACAGGAGGCAGGCTGGGAGCTCAGAGCCGGCACAGGAGGCAGGCTGGGAGCTCAGAGCCGGCACAGGAGGGAGGCCACAGCTCAGAGCTGGCACAGGAGGCAGGCTGGGAGCTCAGAGTTGGCACAGAGGGGATGCCCGGAGCTCAGAGCCGGCACAGAGGGGAGGCCCGGAGCTCAGAGCCGGCACAGGAGGCAGGCCGGGAGCTCAGAGTGGCACAGGAGGCAGGCCGGGAGCTCAGAGCCGGCACAGAGGGGAGGCCGGGAGCTCAGAGTGGCACAGGAGGCAGGCCGGGAGCTCAGAGCCGGCACAGAGGGGAGGCCCGGAGCTCAGAGCTGGCACAGGAGGGAGGCCGGGAGCTCAGAGCCGGCACAGACAGGAGGCCACAGCTCAGAGCCGGCACAGGAGGCAGGCCGGGAGCTCAGAGTGGCACAGGAGGCAGGCTGGGAGCTCAGAGTGGCACAGGAGGCAGGCTGGGAGCTCAGAGTGGCACAGGAGGCAGGCCGGGAGCTCAGAGTGGCACAGGAGGCAGGCCGGGAGCTCAGAGCCGGGCCCTGCCTTCGGCTGTGCGTGGACACGGATTCCCATTTCCCGTTTCCACGCGGCCTGGCGTGGGTGCCCTGCCTGTGCAGGGATGGATGGGTGCTCCCATGTGTCCAGGGATGCTGTGGGTGGCTGTGGTGCCCGTCGGGGCTCTGTGTTTGTACCTGGGTGCAGGTGGCTCACTAGATGGGCGCTGGCAGGTGCCGCTGCCGGGTGTGCTGTGTGGATGTGTCCGGAGGCTCAGCCGCTCGCCGTGGGTGTTGCCTGCAGCTCCAGCCCTGCCTCCAGCCTGGCACTGTGCCCTTCCCATGCCCCGTGGAGACCGTAATCATCGGTGTGACTGGAGCACCAGTCCTGTGAGAGGAGCTGGGAGGATTGAGGTTGTTAAGCCTGGAGACCTTAGAGCACCTTGAGAGGGACTTTGGACAAGGTGTTTTTTGACAAGGGACAGGACAAGGGGGAATGTCTTCACACTGTTAGGAAGTGGGCACAACAGCAAGCCTGCCAGAGCTCAAGAGTTTGGACAGTGCTCTCAGGCACATGGTGGGATTCTTGGGGTTGTCCTGTGCAGGGCCAGGAGCTGGATTCAGTGAACCTTGTGAGTCCCTTCAAACTCAGGATGTTCTGTGCTTGTATGATTGCGTATCTCAGGACCGTGTTCTTGGAGCTGTGTATATCTGAATCTTTTCTATGCTGACACAAAGGTTGAAGCCTGGAATCTCTCCAGCTGCCAACGTGTGTGAAGGACGCTGCCAGCCCTGTTAAAATGCTCTGTGTGGGCTGCTCAGGTGACAGGAGCTCTGTGGCACCTCAACCTGGCCTTGTGCCTTTTGTTTGCTGGGGAACTTCACGTTCCCAGGGCAGCACCAGTTCTTGGTGATGGCTCTGAGCGGCTCAGGGCTGGCCTGGTGCATTGCTTCCTCTTCCCAATTGCCACATGTTTCTCGGGAGAAGTGAGTTTGAGCAGTCTGAGACAGCTGTTAAACACCCGAGGATGTCTCAGAGCTTCTGAGGGACTGGCGCCTGCACTGCTCTCCGAGTGCATGGTGTGGGGAAGGCTCCCAGAGTGTCAGCGTGGGCAGCCCGTGCCCGGCGTGCCCGTGGATGTGCAGGGCCAGGATGAGGCTGCCGCGCTGCCCGGCTGCCCAGGGAGGGGGGACAGCTCTCTGCGCTGCCCACACGAGTTGTGAGGAGGGGATTGAACCCGTTTGTTTTTCCTCCGCAGAAGAGACAGGCGGAGGAGACACCACATGTCGATGTGGGAGCCACGCAGCAGCCACCTGTATGTGGGCGGCGGGGGCGCGTGTCCGTCTGTGGCTCCTGTGCTGTCTGTGCGTCCGCGGGGCCGGGGCACGCCCCGCTCCCCTCTGGCCTCTCTGGCAGGGGTGGGAGCGGGAATTCTTTGTGTGTGTGTGTGTGTGTGTGTGTGCGTCCGTGTGCCCCGTGCTCCCCTCGGCTGTGTGCCGATCCCCCGTATGCGGCGCCGTGCGGCCGGTGCCTGTTGCTCGCTGCCCGTGGGTGTGCCGTGGGGTGTGAGCAGTGCCCGTGCCCCTGTGTGCTCCTGGATGTTTCCCTGTGCCGCGGGGGTGTCGGGAAGGGCACGTCTGTCTTCTCCAGGGTGTTGTTTTACCATGCTGCAGAGGTTTTGTGGCATAGCCCAGAAGCCCAGTGCAGCTCCTTGCCCCTCAGACACTCAAAACCGCTGCTCCTCAAGCCTCAGGGCAGGCTTTCTACCCGGGATGTGCTGGGAGAGAGGCGAGGAAAGGTCCCTGGATGCAGCAGGAGGGCTTGGCCCGTATTTAAGGTGTCCCCAGGCAGTGACACAAGAGGAAGGAGGTCCCTGCCTGCCTGGGATAGGGCAAGCCAGGATGCTGGCTGCTCCCAGAAGCTTCAGGGCAGCAGCGAGGCTGCTGGGGCTGGTCATCCATCAGCCCGATGCTTTCTGAAGGGGCACGAGCACACCCTCAGCCCCATCTCCAGCCCCCCGGCAGCACCAGAGGGACGCTGACGGAGCCTTAGCACAGCCTGTAACCCTGGCAGTGGCACTCCCTGGGAGTCCCAGATGAAATCCAGCGTGGGGGACGGTGTGGGCAGCAGGAGTGGTGACCCCTGGCCGTCCCCCCGTTGCAGGCGGGAGCGTCGCCGGCGGCACCACATGTCGGTGTGGGAGCAGCGCACCAGCCAGCTGCGCCGGCACATGCAGATGTCCAGCCAGGAGGGCATCAACAAGGATGAGCCGCCCCTCATCAACCCCCACGCCAGCATCTTCCGCAGGAGGAGACCCGGGGAGGGCGTCACCCTGGAGAAATGCGCTGAGGAGCAGGGCAAGGGCGAGCGGCCCGAGGGGCCCGAGCAGCCGCTCCCAGGGGCCAACCCCGGCGGCGGCGAGGACAGGACATCCCCCCGGGCCAAGCGGGACAAGGACGCGTGGCAGCAGAAATCCTGCCATGGGAACTGTGAGCCAGGAGAACAAGACGGGGCAGGAGGCAGCGTGGAGGACAGGGCCAGGATGAGGCAGAGCCAGCGGCGCAGCCGGCACCGCAGGGCCCGCATGGAGGGGAAGGACACGGCTGGCATCCTGGGCAGCCGCTCGGCCAGCCAGGAGATGGGGCTGGAGGAGGCCAGCGCCGCCGAGGGGGCACAGGACGGGGACCGGCGCGGGGACATGGCTGCAGCAGAGGCGCTCATTCCTCCGGGGGAGCCGGACGCCAGCGGGGACTCCATCAGGTTGGTGCCTGCAGAGGGCATCCTGCCATCCCCACGGCTCCTCATATTCTCATCTCCCATCCCCGTATCTTCTCACACCTCTTCTTGTCCCCTGTCCCTACTGCAGGACAAACGGGGTCCCTGCAGGTGACGCCGATCTGATGGGGAGCGGCAGGAAGGGCAGCCCGGCCCGCGGCGCTCCCGAGCTGTCCCAGGGGAAGACGGGCAACCTGACGGAGCCGGACTGCAGCAGCCCGGACACGAGCGAGCAGGCGCTGCTGGAGCCCAGCCGCACCGTGAGCCGCAGCGAGCCCGACCTCTCCTCCCTCACCCCCAACACCGAGAAGGCCACCGAGAGCACGGCCATCATGATCGATGTCCACGACTCCGCTGTGGTACAGAGTGAGGACCCGTCTCTCTTTCCTGAGCCCCTCTCCCGGCCCTCGGGGACCCTGCGGGGATGGAGAGCCGCTTGTGTGGCTTTTCCTGCCCACATCCATCATCTGGGGGGGATCTCCTTGCTGCTCCTTGCAGTGCCTCCCTGCAGAACCCCAGTTTTGCAGAGACCCCCATGTGCCCTGGGGCCCATGTCCCTTTCTCACCTCTTTCCATCCACCCCTTCATCTGATCCATCATTTCCCCTCCCTCTCTGCTTGGGCAAAACTCTTGTATTCCCTGTTTTTCCTGGAACATCTGTAGCCTCCGGCAGCTCGCTGTCACTCAAACCCCTTGGCAGCATCCTCGCTGTCAAGGTGAGCTGCTTTAAACAGTGTTATTAATTAACCAGCAAGGTGAAAAGTGGCCTTGTTAAACCCATTTCATCTGCTCCATCCAGCAGCTCGTGTGTTTTCTTCCTGCCTAGTCCCTGTCCCTGTGACAGCGCAGGGATTCAGAGCAGGAACGAGGGGGTGGCAGGGACAGCCCAGAGTGTTGTCTGGGTGCAAGGCCGGGCAAAGGCTCTCGCTTTCCTGCAGTTAGCAACAAGACAGACGGTGAAGCCAGCCCCTTAAAGGAGGCCGAGACCAAAGAGGATGAGGAAGAAATGGAGAAGAAGAAGAGGAAGAAGGAAAAGAGCGAGACGGGCAAAGCTATGGTGCCGCACAGCTCCATGTTCATCTTCAGCACCACCAACCCGTGAGATGTTTTTCACACCGGGGCTGGGGAGGGCTGCCAGGGGAGGGACCCCAGACATCACCAAAACCAGGGAATCCCTGTGAGAAGGGAGCTGAGCGTCTCCCAAACAGGCTTAATGAGCAGCCCCCAAGCCCCACATCGCTCTCCCTCAGTGGTAGCCACACTCATGGCTCTCTCTCCCAACTGATTGCTAAGCTGGGAATTTTTTATTCATTGTTTATTATATTTACTTGCAGTTTTCTGCTGCTCTGTAGCTCTTCCCCAGGTCCAGCAGCCTGGAAGAGTGAGCACCTCAGTTTCTTAGGGACTCTCCCTGCCTGGCTGTGGGGCTGAGACAGCTGAGAAGAGGGATGCCCCAAGCCCCAACACCCCGTGGGCTCCCTTCTTTTTGCTCCTCAGGCTTTGCTGCCCTGGGGTGGGCTTTGCATGTGGGCTGTGGCTGTGGCCTGCCAGGGGCTCACAGGTGGGGGGTGGGCTCTGTCCCTGCAGGGTGAGGAGGGCCTGCCACTACATCGTGAACCTGCGCTACTTCGAGATGTGCATCCTCCTGGTGATCGCCGCCAGCAGCATCGCCCTCGCCGCCGAGGACCCCGTCCTCACCAACTCCGACCGCAACAAAGTGATTGCAGCCCCCTCCCGCCCCCCTGCAGGGCAGGCAGAGCTCCTGGGGGGCCTCAGCTCTGCAGGGTCTGTGGGATCGGGTGGTGGCAGTTGCACTGTGCTGTGGAATCTGAGCTCTTCCCCGTCACCTTCCATGATGAACCATGGGAGTCGCCTGCAGCTTTCCACACGTGGGGTTTAGAGCCTGGGGAGAGACCAGGGTGCCTGGTCAGCTGTAAAGTAGCTTGACCTGAGGAGATACTGGTACAGGCACTTGTATGGGGCATGTGATCCTGGCTAGCAGCATCATTTCCAAGCCATTTGCATGGCGAGTGATTCCCTCCTGCCTGCACAGGCTGGGTTTGGGGCTGCCCTGAGCTCTTAGAGATGAGGCTGGGTTTGGGACAAGAAAACCAGCCTTGTGTTTGCCCCTGAGCCAGGCAAGCTGCTGTAGCTGGGTGTCTGGGTGGGCACGGCTTGCTCAGCAGCAGCTGCAGAGCAGCTGTGGCCTCTCTCTGCAGGTGCTGAGGTATTTCGACTACGTCTTCACTGGTGTCTTCACCTTCGAGATGGTGATCAAGGTGAGAACCCTGACAGGATGCAGCATCCCCGGGAAACAGTTTTGCACTTCTGGTCCTAAATTTAGATGGTGCAGACCTTAAAGTCTGGTTCTCAGCAGTGGTGATCCAGAGTGCTCAGCACCTCCTCTATCAGCCTCGAGGCTTGCACAAAATACAAACTCCCAGGACACTGGGATGTGTCTGTAGTGTCCCTGTCCCCCAGATTGTCCCTTCCACTTGATGTCTGAGCTGCTCATTCTCTGCTTGCTTCTCTGTCTGTATCTCCCCTCCAGATGATTGATCAGGGCTTGATCCTGCAGGATGGCTCCTACTTCCGAGACCTCTGGAACATCCTGGATTTCATCGTGGTGGTGGGAGCGCTGGTGGCCTTTGCCTTGGCGTAAGTGGCCCTTGTCCTTGCCAGCTCCCTGCCTTCCCTCAGCTGGGGTGGGAGAAGGATGCACACAAGGATGTGTGTTGTGGTTTCCTGATTCTGATTTCCTTTCGTATTTTATTTCTCTGGACCCTTCTGCTCTGCTTCTGGGACGGCTCCTGGCAGAGGCGTGTGGCTGCTCCAGAGATGTGTTTCTCTTTGTCAGAAGCTGGTGAGAAAGCAGGCAGGGAACAAGGCAAGGCAAGCTGGAGATGCTAGGAAGAAGTTGGTGGTGAAAGTGGATTTGAAACAGAGCAGAAGGGGCTGTTAGAGAGGGGGGAAATGGCGTAAAGGTGCCAGAGCTGGAGTTATACACCTGCTATGCATCTTGGGGTGCACAGAGACAGCAAAAGCAGCTGCCTGCCAGGTGGAGCTGCCCTCTGAACGTGTCTGTGCTGGAAATGGTAGCCCTGGCTGGTGACTTTTCCTCTGGTCTGAGGGGGACATTGCTCTGGAGCCCTGCAGGAATGGGGATGAGGCTGGTGAGCTTTGTGCCAGCATCCTCTGTGGCACCATGGAGAGGGCTGTGTGCTTGCCCTGCAGCCTCCCCACTGAGCTTTGCTTTGAGACTGGGTACTGGGATGTCCATGGTGCCTGTGCCATTTAGGGCAGGAGCACGCAGGGATGAGTTTCCTGCTGCTCTGACATCCCCTGTGCTGCTGGCTGGGGCAGGGGGTGCAGTGAGCAGGGATGTCTGCTGCCAGGGTGATGCTTGCGGGGAAGGGACACCCCTGGTCCCTGGGGCTATGCTGCCCCACTGGTGCCCAAGGAGGGAGAGGAGGAGAGGCTGAGGCTCCTTTGTCACGCTCTTGTTCTCTCTTTGTGCCTCTGACACGTGGCTGGTGACAGGGGAGGGCCTGGCAGCCACGCAGATGGGAGCCTTGGCCTTGTCCACAGCTCAGGTACCGTGCGGGGCTCTCGGGGTGGCCACCAGGTCCCTCGATGGATTACAGCCCATAATCCATCCTCCCATCTCACCCCAGACCGGGCAGCAGCTCCTCCCCCTGGTTCTCACCCACTTGTACCCCTGTGGCTCGCTGCTTGTGCCTTCCTCGCCCTCCTCACCCCATCCCTCGCCCGGTGCTTTCAGCCCCTGCTCTGCCCTTGGGAAGAGCATGGGAGAATTCAGCTCGCTCAGCACAGGGGTGGAGCAGCCCCTGGGCAGGGCAGGGGGCTGACTGCAGACCCCAGCATGGGGAAGGGGCTTGGGTCAGATGTGCTGGCAGGGAAAATGCTCTGAGGCTCTGGAAGGCCACACAGGCCAGCAGGAGGGTGAATCGAGCATCCCCAGGGTCTGGCTGATCCCTCCTCTGCCAGGACAGCCCCTCAGAGCAAGTCTGGCAGGGCTCAAGGACATCAGCGGCCTGAAGATGCACTGAGTGGTTTGAGGAAGAGGACAAGGGAGCCTTTTCCTCCCAAGGCAACTTCCATCAAGGATTTTGATGGCTGAAGGGGCGCAGGTTGTTGGCTCAGCCTGCTCCTGGGTGGAAGGGTGTCCTCACGGATGGGCAGTGATTGTTCACTGTCCCCTTGCCCTCACCCCACAAGGGTGGCACGATTGCTGCCTGGCCCCTGCAGCAGGCAGGACCCAGCACAGAGCATGTGGGGAAGCTGCCTGGCACCTTCCAGCCCTGCTTGCCCTCTGCCTGCCTCCACCCATCCTCTTGAGGGAAGGACGCTCCCTCTGGGCATGGGGCAGCTGAATTCTCCAGGGTGAACACCCCCATGGGTCATGGAGAAGGCCTTGGCACCTCCACACTCGTTTGCCACCAGCGCTGGTGTCTGCCGCTCTCTCTTGCAGTTGAGCTGCTTGTGCCATGGACGGGGGCTTTCCATCCTGTGAACCTGCAGGATTGTCTGTCTGCTCCGCCTCCAGCGAGGCTCCTTCTGGAGGAGATGAGCTCATGGCTTCGGGAGTGAGGGGAGCAGAGGCACCTCGGTGATTTCCATGGGTTCAGACATTGTAAAGCATTTATACAAACACCTGCCTGTCCCCCCTGCAGCCCAGCACCGCCACAGTTGCAGGAGCTGCAGGATATTCACCAGCTCTCCATGTCCCAGCCTGCTGCCCTCCCTCCCACCCTCCCTCCTGGTCTCCAGAGGAAACTCTGGTGGTGATGTTTTAATCTGTCTCCTTTTCTTCTCCCTCCGTAAACTCTTGGATGTGGGGCTGGGGGAGCATTCTCCTTCTCCTTCTCCTTCTCCTTCTCCTTCTCCTTCTCCTTCTCCTTCTCCTTCTCCTTCTCCTTCTCCTTCTCCTTCTCCTTCTCCTTCTCCTTCTCCTTCTCCTTCTCCTTCTCCTTCTCCTTCTCCTTCTCCTTCTCCTTCTCCTTCTCCTTCTCCTTCTCCTTCTCCTTCTCCTTCTCCTTCTCCTTCTCCTTCTCCTTCTCCTTCTCCTTCTCCTTCTCCTTCTCCTTCTCCTTCTCCTTCTCCTTCTCCTTCTCCTTCTCCTTCTCCTTCTCCTTCTCCTTCTCCTTCTCCTTCTCCTTCTCCTTCTCCTTCTCCTTCTCCTTCTCCTCTTCTCCTCCATGGTGCTGGGTGGGAACAGCAATACCCACGGAGCAGCTCTGGGGGTTACCTGGATGAGAGCAGCTGGTGACCGAGGCCAGCACTTCCCAGTAGGAATGCTGGGATGTGCCATGGAGGTTTTCTGCCCCTTTTCCCTCCCCTCTGCACTCTGGTTTTCCCACAGGGGTCCTGCATGGCCGTGGGCACAGCAGGAGGGCCTTGAGCTGGTTCAGCAGTGCCACCATCACTCCCAGACTGTCCATGCCACATCCAAATCCCTGATAACCAAGTGTCCACCCACCCACAGAGCCTCTTTGTGTGCCCACTGCTCCCTCGGAGCCCACAGATGCTGAGGGAGAGGCTGTCTCCATTCATCCGTAGCTCTCCTCATGGAAAGCTAATACATCATACACAGCCTAAATAAACAGCTGTAGCTCTCCAAAGAGCTCAAATTAAATTAGCTGAAATAACCAGAACCACAACTAAAGACCCTGCTCACCTTTGCCTCACTCTGAGGAGGCATTTCACAGGAGTTCTGCAGAGCTGTCCAGGGGTGGTGGAGAGGTTGGTGGAGAGGCTGAGTGGTCAGTGTGGAGCCCTTGGTGTGCAAGGGCCAATTACCCAGCAGACGGGCCTCTTTCCTTGCAGCATCTCCTCGTGCCCATTGGCACCAGGGCCTGGAAGCAAGAAAGACCCCTCTAGGTACTGCCAAATAATCTGCTGTGGGGCAGGTCAGGACAGAGATCCCACCACAGAAGTGCTGCAAAGTTAAATTGTCACCTTTTCAGATGGACCAACACACAGCCAGAGGCTGGTTTTGTGTTTCAGGAAATATTTTAATTGCAGGCTTTGCCCCTGGTGCTGAGCACTCTGTGCACATGGCAGGGACTTGGCTCAAACAAGGGCAGAGGTTTGGTTAAAACCAGGGACCTTGGAACTCACCTTGGCTTGTCCAGTCGAGTGTCCTGCTGGTGTGCAGGAGATCCTGCATTGCAGCTCAGGCTCAGTGGAGCTCTCAATAGAGGTGATTTAGCAGAATTTGGATGGGAGCTCTTGTGCCCTGCATGTAGGTTCCCTTGGAGGCACCTGCCTTTGGCTCACTGACCCCCACAACTCCTGGCTAAGGAGGACCGTGTGCCTTGCTGCTGTTGCCCACTGTCCCACTCCATGCAGGTTCCTCTTGCAGCAGGGCTTTCTCTATGTGCCCCACACCCAAAACCTCCAGCAGGGAGGGCAGGAGGGGCTTCTAGATGAGTCCCTCCCTGGAGATGTGCTCATGCTGAAGGGTACAACATGGTCTACTCACCGTGCCTTTCACCCGAGGTCTGGGGTGGTGGGCAGCTGCTGCAGGGTCCCCATGCAGCTCCCCTGACACTTTTCTTACCTTCCTTCTCTCTTTCTTTCCCGTCTCTCTGCTGGTGCTGCTTGCTGGCTGCTGGGCTGGATCGCCGACAGGAATGCCTTGGGGTAACTATGGCGTTCGAGGTCTTGTGGGGGGCTGCTCCCGGGAGTGCAGGGGGTGGGTGCAGGTGGGTGTCAGCCTGTCCAACACCTGGGCTGACCCTTAGCTGTGCTTCCAGGGACTGCAGCACGCTGCTCTGCAGGCAGTCCTGAGGGCTGGGGGGAACCCCCTGGGCAGGTGTCAGGCACTGCAGTTGGGGTGTCCAGCTTGCACCAGCTGAGTGCTGCCCTCAAACCCTCACCCCAGCCCTCAGGCAGATGCCCCAGGCCCTTATCCAGGCCCTATTTCTGAGCAAAACAGGAGCAAAGTGAGTCCTAGGTCTGTCTGTACAGTTGCTTCCCATGCATGTGAGGGCTGTGCTCCTAGGGAGGACTATTAATTAGTGGTTTTGTTTACATCTCATAATGATTAAGCCCATTATTGTACTCCCTGTTGCATTAACCCTTGCCAAGGAGCTGTGTAATTGGGAGCATCTGTTGTTGCTAGTAATTTCCTTGACGTTTTCCAAGGGTGCCTGGTGGATCCAAGCTGTGTCACCTTCACCAGGACCTCTGCTCCACCCTGAGATCCAGTCTGTAGTTAAAAGACTAGAAACGCCCTGGTATTGTGGTTGGGGAATAGTCATCATATTCAAGAAATGAGGGTCATGAAGAGGCTTTTCTAAGGAATTCTGCTGGTAAGCTCTGCCTCCCTCAGCTGACTTGGGGTGAAGGCAAGAGTGGCCCTGATCTGGAGAGACCTTAGAGACCCTCCAAGGCTCCAACCTGTGCCTTGGGCAGGGACACCTTCCACTAGACCAGGTTGTTCATCGAACTTTGCCTGGAACACTTCCAGGGGTGGGCCACCCACAGTTACCCTGGCAATGCAGACCCCATTGAGTGAACCTCCTGCACTTTATTCTGAATTTCTTGCAACTGATAGTAAACAATTGGCAGTAGTGGTGGCCCTGTGCAAAGCCCCATTCACAGACAGCGTGTGCCTGAAGGAGGGAGGCAAACCTCCTTGTGCTGCCTGCGCCCTGCAAACCTCCTGGCACTGTCTGCCCTAGCCCTGGCACTGCTTCCCACAGTGAGGGGTTTGTTAAGATCACTGGAAGGGTGCTGATCCCTGGAAAGGGAGGATTGCCTTGTTTTCCATCCCTGTCAGCACACGTGTTGGAGGAGCCGCGTTTAGGTGGGCTGAGCGCTCAGCGGTGTTTGTGTCCCTCCTGTTCCCATCTTCACACGTGCTGGGAGGGTGCTGTCAGCAGTTCAGCTCCCCATGGCACCCAGGTCTACAAGGTTGTGGTCTCTCTGTTCCATTTTTGGGTGCGTGTTCCTCCCTCTGACGTGGCAGGACCAACAAGGGCCGGGATATCAAGACCATCAAGTCTCTGCGTGTGCTGCGGGTCTTGAGGCCGCTGAAAACCATCAAGAGACTGCCCAAGCTGAAGGTAACGAGCTCCACCTCCTGCTGTACATCCTCTTCTCCTCTTCCCTGGAAGCAGGGACCACCACAGTGATTTGCTCGTGAGCAATAAACAAGTTGTTTTCAAAGCTTTTGGGGTGTTTTAGGAACCCCATCTGCAGCCACAGCACCCTTCAGGCTGCTTTGTGTCTGGGAGCGCCAGTGAGATTTTAAAAGGAAGCCTGGACCACTGCAAGGTGTCCAGAGGTAGTTCCTCTGCCAGGGAAAGTGGGGCTTGAGTGGACAAAATGGAGCAAAGCCTGGATGTTCTCCTGAAAAATAGGCTGCCCTGGTTTTGGAGAGCTCAAATCTCTTTCCAAAGTTTTTGATCTTTCCCACCAGAGCTGGTTGCAAACAGCTTCAGGTTTTGTGTGCTGTGCTGTCATGCTGTTGCACTGGAGAGGGATTTCCCATCTCAATAATGGGATTATTTCTGCATCACAGGTAGGATTATGAATTTCCCTACCTTGCCTGATGGGGTACAGAGCCAAAAAAGAGTATGAAACTGAGGAAGACCTTTTTTTTAACTTGTGAGTGGTTTAGCTGATTGATGAGACCCAGAGTGGCACCCCAGAAACATGGGGTTTGACCCCAGCTCTTCTTCCTGATCACTGCATGGAGTCAGCCTGTGTCAGTTCATTTCTGGAAGTGCCTGTCTCCATCATGAAACAGGGATAAGGACAATCCCCTCATGAAGTGCTGTGAGAACCAGGGCTGAGAGCACTAAGGAACGTGCTGGCAGGCAGAGGTATTTGCTCTGCCTTGTTATTTGGGGTGATGTGAAATGATGGAGTGTTCACTAATTAGTCTTGAGTGCTGTTAATTGCATCATTAGGATGGTCTCGTGTCTGCTCCCCTGGTTGCAGAGAACACTGAGGATACAAATATCCATCCCTGGTGCTGTCTGAGGGGCTGCATGATGCCTCCACGTGTGCTGTGGGTACTTTGGGTGTTAATCTCCTTCACAAAACAGCTTTTGGCCTGGAAGAAGGCCCAGCTCTTTCCCTCTTTCCCCAGCAAGCAGCCTGGTCTTGGTCCTGCCCTTTGCCAGAGCTGTGGGTTCCCCAGGGTGAGCTCTGCCCTCCCTTCCAGGCCGTTTTTGACTGCGTCGTGACATCTCTGAAGAACGTCTTCAACATCCTCATTGTCTACAAGCTCTTCATGTTCATCTTCGCTGTCATCGCCGTGCAGCTCTTCAAGGGGAAGTTCTTCTACTGCACTGACAGCTCAAAGGACACGCAGAAGGACTGCATGTAGGTGCCCCCTGGAGTAGCTCTGGTGCTGCTGGCCCCTCTGGCAAGGGCAGGGCGCTGGGCCATGTCTGTGTGGTTCCCCATTAAGTCCTTGGCCATGACTTCCTCCTGGGGACAGCATGGGCTGAGCCCTGCCCCAGTGCTGTGGCCCATCCTTCTGTGGGGTGCAGAGCCCTTCATTTGCTCCTGTTCTTTCCTCCTTCTCTCTTCTGCCTTATTTTGCCCTTCTCTCTCTCCCCTTCTTTGTGGTGTCGTCCAGATTCTCCCCATGTCTCCCTGTGGGAGGAGAGGTGACTCCCGCACACACCCACGCTGCCCCCAGGGCTCAAACCCACCACCCCACACTCTGGCAACCCCACACCCCAAGGTCACTGCTCCCTCCCAACCTTGCAGAGGGAACTACGTGGACCACGAGAAGAACAAGATGGAGGTGAAGTGCCGGGAGTGGAAGCGGCACGAGTTTCACTATGACAATATCATCTGGGCTCTGCTCACCCTGTTCACCGTGTCCACCGGCGAGGGGTGGCCTCAGTGAGTATTCTGCTTGGCCTGTCCCCTCCAATAGGGCTGGTCACATCCCTCTTGGACTGGTCAGGTTACACCCAGTGGGACTGAGACAGGAGCTGCTGGGCAGGGAGGCAGAGAGAATAGTAAATTTTACCAGCACAGAAGAGCTTTTAGCCCCTCTGTGAGGCTGGGGTCGTGGCTTCTTCCTTAGGGAATGAATGGTGGATAATCCCTTTGCTGCATGGCCCAGAGATATATTTTAGGTCAATGTTAGGGATAACAGCAGGACTGGACCTCTCTAAATGCTCATGTGAGTTTGGGCAATATTTTTCCCTCTGTATGCAGAGCACAGGAAAATCCATTTTCTATCAGGGACGTGGCAAAGCACCATAAAACAAGCTGTAGCCATTTAAAAGGGTCATCCTTGAATGCAGATTAGGACAGAGCTTTACCTTTTCCTTACACAAGAGTGGACAGACAGGGCTGGGTCCCACTGGAAGTGATGGATGTATCCCTGGTTGCTTTTCCTCACCTCTCTGCCCACAGGGTGCTGCAGCACTCGGTGGATGTGACGGAGGAGGACCGCGGGCCCAGCCGCAGCAACCGCATGGAGATGTCCATTTTTTATGTCGTCTACTTTGTGGTCTTCCCTTTCTTCTTCGTCAACATCTTTGTGGCTCTCATCATCATCACATTCCAAGAGCAAGGGGACAAAATGATGGAGGAGTGCAGCCTGGAGAAGAACGAGGTATGGTCTGGGGAGGGGGAATGAGGACGTTTTCACGGGGTTTTTGGCAATTTGGGAGCTTGGAACCCCCTTGCTGTTGGAAAGGTGAGAAACCCCCGAGCCAGCTGCCTTCCCAGACCATGAAGGAAAGAATCATGGCAGCCACCACCTCCCAGGTGGAGTCTGATGGGCGTTCCTTTGTTGCAGAGGGCCTGCATTGACTTTGCCATCAGCGCCAAGCCCCTGACGCGGTACATGCCCCAGAACAGGCACACCTTCCAGTACCGCGTGTGGCACTTTGTGGTGTCGCCGTCCTTCGAGTACACCATCATGGCCATGATAGCGCTCAACACCGTGGTGCTCATGATGAAGGTGAGCTGGTGCTCAGAGCGAGGCTGTCCTCTTTGCTTGGAGCAGTAGGATCAGTCAGGGTGGGAGCAGAGGGTGTTTTGGTTGTGGAGATGCTTTGTGGCGGTGCCTGTGTGGGAATTCCCTCGGCACATCCACGTGAAACCACACAGGACCCGAACTGGGGGTGGCACCGTTTCTAGAAGAAATGACCCAAATTATTTCGACCTCTTAACTACTGCAGGCAGATCTGGATTTCCTCTGTGCTCCCTTTTAGAAGAAGTGGCATTCTGTCCTGGGAGAGGGGTGGAGAGAGTAAGGAGGAGATGCTCTCGATGCCCCCAGGGCAAGGAACATGGCCCACCACAGGCCTGTCCTGAGGGTGGGGTGGAGAAAAGAAGGAATTCTTGAGGCAGCCAGGGCAGCAAACCTAAGCCACATCGGGTCTGTGCTGGGACAGTCATTGGCAAGAGGCTGGCAGGCCCCCTCCTGGCTAGTGCTGTCTCTGTTTCCATCAGTACTATTCTGCTCCATACACCTACGAGCTGGCCCTGAAGTACCTGAACATCGCCTTCACCATGGTGTTCTCCTTGGAGTGTGTGCTCAAGATCATCGCTTTTGGCTTCCTGGTGAGTGCCTGCTCCTCTTCTTTATGAGGGTGTTGAGTTCTGGCAGTGCACAGATTACAGAGGGAAGGTGTTAATAGTGTGAGGTTGCTGCTAATTATTTTGGATACTGGCCTGAGAGCTGCTGCTTTTGGGCTGGAATCCTTTGGTTCTCATTGCACTTCCCAGTGCTGGATGCTGCTGGGGGAAGCCACGCTGCTGCTTTACTTGCCTTGTGCTCTGTGCCTGGACCATGCACGTTCTGTGCTGCTGCTCTGTTAGAGCCCACTGCTGCTGCACGTGCTGGTGGCTGTGCTCCCTTGTCCCCACAAGTCAGGAGGTGCTGGTGCTCTCCTGTCCTGGGGCTGGACCAGCTGGACCAGACCTGAGCAGCAGTGAGACCTCCCTGACTGATTCACAGTCCTCAAGCTCCCAGCTGCTCATTTGGGATCTGAAACCACGGATTGTTTTTTCTTCAGCTATTCTTTGCTGCTTATGGGAGACAAAGTCCACCATCAGGAGGGTTTCTAGCTACCCTCATTGGTTCCAGTAGCACCAATCATGGTTGTGTTTGGTCTTGTACCAGCTGCTGCACAAATAGTAGGGGCTGAGATGTGTCCAGGTGTCTGTGAGGAGGAGGACAGAGCAGCCTCCTGGCTGTGCGGGTCAACATGCTGAGCTGTTGCAGCCTGACCTAGGCTGTGACTACTTTTCCTGCTCCCATTTGCCATGGCAGTCCGTTGGATGCATGAATCATCTCCCAGGAGAAGCTGCTTGCTGCAGACATGCCCAGGTCTGCCACTGTCTCAGACACAGGACGGTGTTCCGGACCGTGGCTGCATACAAATGGGCTGTGAGGGCTCCACCACTGTCCGTGGGCAGCCCTGGCCCATGGCCCAGCATCCTTCAGACCTGCCATCCCTGAGCTCAAACCCACGTTCCCTCTCTCCCTCTTTCTTTTGCAGAATTATTTCCGGGACACCTGGAACATCTTTGACTTCATCACGGTCATCGGCAGCATCACGGAGATCATCCTGACGGACACCAAGGTGAAGCAGGGGCTGGGAGCAGCGGGGTGTGGGTGGTGCTGGGGGCTCCCACCTCCCTCTGACCCTCTCATCCTCTCCCAGCTGGTGAACACCAGCAGCTTCAACATGAGCTTCCTGAAGCTTTTCCGGGCTGCTCGGCTCATCAAGCTGCTCCGCCAGGGTTACACCATCCGCATCCTGCTCTGGACATTCGTGCAGTCCTTCAAGGTCAGTCTCGTGTGCCCTGCCCTCTTCCCAGGCCACCAGAGATGTGGTGCTGGTCCCAAATATGGGCTGTTCCCAAGGCCTTGTAGGTGGGATGGATCAGCACAGCTCACCTGTGTGTTTTGCACTCCTCTGGGGCTGGACTTGTGATAGATGAGATGACTCATCTGCTTCTCTCACAGGCACTCCCCTACGTCTGCCTCCTGATTGCCATGCTCTTCTTCATCTACGCCATCATTGGGATGCAGGTGAGACAGACGTGTATGTGTGTGACCCTGTGGCACAGGCAGTGACACCAGCATGTCCCCAGCCTTGCACACAGGAGCGAGCCGTGTGCCTGCCTGTCATTGCTGCGCCCTCTCACAGTGCCAGGAAGGTGCCAAGGATGGAACAGCTTCTCTGGGAGCTGCAGGGCCACCTGCCCTGGGGAAACTGCCAGGGGTTCGTTCAGTCAAGCTCCACAGCTGCCTTCCCGACTGGTTCCTTTGGATGTGTGGCTTGGGGACTCAGCTGGGCGACTGCCACCCATCCTGTCCCTGTAGCTGTGCCACTGACGGTCTGTTTGGGTGCTCACGTTTAGGGCCCTGCCGTGACCTCCCAGCTGCTGGGGGCTCTGCAGAGCACGGGGAGGCTTCAGCCTGGCAGGCTCCAGCTGGTGAATAAGAGGCACGTGAGCTGAACCCCTGAGCTCCACGGGGCTGGCTCGCCTCTGCTGTGACTAAATCCCACGCTGGAGATGTGACACAGCGTCCTCGACGATGAGCACTGGGGATGTGGAGCTGCCCGATGAGCTGCCGCAGTACCCAGTGCCTGACAGGAGCTGATTTTGGGGTGACAGAGGCCCCTGGCTTGTGTTGTTCGGGATCTTCCAGTGCCGTGGCTGGTTTTTGCCGCCCTGTCCTACACACCTCGGCACTGGCTCCAGGTGTTCTCCTGAACAGCCACCATCTGACTCAGCCCCCCTCCCTGCTGGGTGGTAGTATTAGATTTTTTTAAAAAAAATTTTATTTTTTTTAACACCATTGTGAACAAATCCCCAAGCAGTAAAGTCTGTGGGCGTTATTTGAGCAAAATAGCTGGAGGCAGAAAATATTCCACAATTACACATTCCAAAAAACCTGTACAGGGAAAATATACTCTGCAGTTGGTGTATTTTTAGGTTCAGGGAAAGGGGAATAAATATTTAACAGTAATAACAGCACATTTTTCCAATTTGAGGCACTTTACGAATGTTCAGTATGTCTTACCACAGCCTTGGCTGAGGGTTGTTGTTAGAATATTGTCTGTACTTTGATCTTTGTTGCCTCTCTCGGCCCTGGGGGTGGTGGGGTCTGTCCCTCCCTCCCTGAGCCCTTTCCCACCCTGTTTGCAGTGCTGTGTCTGACCCCAGCATCACAGACCATTTCTCCACCAAGGGAAAAGCTCCTGGGAGCATCCAGGACTGTGACCCAGTGCCCACCAGGGTAGTGGGACTTTGTTGAGCATAGCTGGGGTCACTGGGTGCCATGCGGTGCTCAGGTGGCATCGAGGGATGGCTGTGCAATGGTTGGACTCAGCTGATCCCAGGCCCTCCATGCTCCCGTTTCCATGGTAGCTCAGCCTCTCGCAGCCTTTGCCACCCACAGCAAATCCCTGCCAAGGAGAGGAGAGGCTCCTTCCCCGATGGCTGCCTGGCACCAGCTCCTTGGCACGCTGGCTGTGCACCAGCCGGTGTTTGCTGGGGTGCTTTTCGTGCAGTCACAGAGTCAGAAAATGCTTTGGGTTAGAAGGGACTTTAAAGGCCACCCTGTCCAGCCCCGTGGTAGGAACACCTTCAGCTAGATCAGGTTGCTGAGAGCCCTGTCCAACCTGATCTGGAGTGTTTTCAAGGACAGCAGTGTGAACATGGAGCAGCTGCTTCCCTGGCTGAGGAGCCCTTGCCTGAAGAGCTGAGCCCTTTCCCTCCCTTCTGTAGGTTTTTGGCAATATCAAACTAGATGAGGAAAGCCACATTAACCGGCACAACAACTTCCGCAGCTTCCTGGGCTCCCTCATGCTCCTCTTCAGGTGAGCAGCCATGGGAGGTCTTCCTCTGCCTGCCAAAGCTGTGTTTAATTTGGGCAGGGGGTAGTGAGGGTTCTCCTGGGGGCATCCTGACTCCATCCCCTGCCACCACGAGCTGCTGACGGGGCTGTGTTGGGGACAGGAGTGCCACTGGAGAGGCATGGCAGGAGATCATGCTGTCCTGCCTGGAGGGCAAAGGCTGCGAGCCCGACACAACGGCCACGTCCGGGCAGAACGAGAACGAGCGCTGCGGCACCGACCTGGCCTACGTTTACTTTGTGTCCTTCATCTTCTTCTGCTCCTTCCTGGTGAGTTGCCTGCTCTGAGGATTCCCCTTTGCCAGCACCCCAGGCGTTGGGTCATCTTCCATCACCCTCCCTGCAATCACTTTTTCTTCTCTCTCCCTTGTCAGCACCCCAGGCGTTGGGTCATCTTCCATCACCCTCCCTGCAATCACTCTTTCATCCCTCTCCCTTCCCTTTGGTCTTTGTTGCCTCTCGTGGCCCTGGGGATGGTGGGGTCTGTCCTTCCCTCCCTGAGCCCTTCCCCATCCTGTTTGCAGTGCTGTGCCTGGCTCCAGCATCACAGACCATTTCTCCATCAAGGGAAAAGCTCCTGGGAGCATCCAGGACTGTGACCCAGCTGCTTCTTTCTTCTCTCTTCCTTCCCTTCTTCGCTCTCCCTCCCCCCACTTTCCTTTCTCTCTGCCTTTCCTCCTTTGATTTTAGATGCTGAACCTGTTTGTGGCAGTCATCATGGACAACTTTGAATACCTGACACGGGATTCCTCCATCCTGGGCCCTCACCATCTGGATGAGTTTGTCCGGATCTGGGCAGAGTATGACCGAGCAGCGTGGTATGTAGCCAGCTCCTTCTCTCCCAAGCAGCCTCTCAGAGCTGGTTTTAAACCTGGGCCTCTGTGTTCTCCTACTGGAATGTGGCTCTCAGTGATGTCTAGGATAGTCAGGGATGTGCTGCTGTCACCCATGGTGGCTACAAGGGCAGCAGCTGCTTCTTGTACTCATTGATGGCACAGGCGTCTTGGGCGATGTTCAGTTTGCCATGGGGTGTTCATCCTGAGTGCTGGACGTTCCTGCTCTTCCTCTCCAGATCCCTCTCAGCCTCCTTTCCCATCCCCATTCACCAGCTGGGAGCCTTTTCCCTGAGGCTGGCTCCATCCCTTGGTCCCCAGCTCCTGATAAGAGCAGGGCTGAGCAGGGCTTGTTCCCACCCGTGGGGATCTGCTGGCTCCTGCCAAATCTCCTGCAGAGGACTTCGTCTGGGGAGCTGTGTTCTGTGCTGGCCACTCCTCTGGAGACGGGAGGGCTTTGGCTCCTGCACTCCTGTCCTTGCTGATGAGGACCTTGGAGAACAGGGCTCCCATTTGGAGGCAGCAGCCTGTTCCCAGCACTGGGATGGGCTCACAGGGCCCTGGGTGGCCAGATTATGGCTCTGCTCCTGTTGCTGCTTGTGGCCTTGCTCTCCACTGCTCCTCCTCCTTGGACAGTCCCAAGCATCCCTAGAGCAATGGGGACCCTTGGCAGCTCTGGGATCATGCTTGCCCTTCACTCAGCCCCAGCACCACCAGGGTGCCTTGTGTGGCCCCTTCCAGAGCCCAGGGACACTTTGGAGCTGTGATCCACCACTGCCAGGGAGCCTGTGCCCTCTTAACTCTTGGCAGCCCCACGCGCTCCTTTTGGAGACTCTTTGCCTCCATGTCCTGCCCTCAGGAGAGCAGCCCCAACTAAGGTGCCCAGTATCAGCTCCAACCAGAGAAATGGGAGGAGGTGGAGCAGTGAAACCCCCAGCTGCTCGCTGTGGGGTGGCTCCTGGGGAAGGCTCTTCACACCAGGCACTTGATTCACTCTCATCACCCACGATGGTGGCCTCAGTGTCCAGGAGCCACTGTAAAACAAGCCTGAGCTGTCCTGTCCATGCCATGTGCCCCTCTGATTCCTGAGCAAGCCATGCTTGTAGCCAGTGGTTAGGGGACACAGGAGACAGTGGTGGCAGCCCTGGCCCCGGGCCAGGAACGGTGAGTACATCCCAGGAGCTCCCCCGCATCCCGACAGTGCTGCCGGCACACGGAGCTCTCCTGGGGACAACATCCAGCACCAGGGGGGAGCAGGGGTGGGGTTTGTCCAGGTGGTTGGGTTCTGGTTGGTTCTTCGTCTCTGGCCAGCAGCGGAGAGGGGATGGGAGAAGAGCAAGGAGAAAGGAACCGGAGGCAAAGGCGCAGGGCAGGACGGTGACGCTGCTCTTCGCCTCCCCGCGTGGTTTCCCTCCCAGCTTGTCCAAGGATGCCCGGGAGGCTGCAGCAGCTGCACCTCAGCACTTCCACCCCACGTGGTCCCGCTTCCCAAAGGGCTCTGGGCTGGAGCAGAGTGGGGAGCTCAGCATCCTGCACCCCCTCCTGCCAGCTCTGTGCCTCGGCTGCTTCCTTGTGTCCGTGGTGCGGGAGGATACGGCCGTATCCTGGGATGGCTGCACCGGCTCTGGGCAGATGTGCTGCTGTGGGAGGAAAGGGGGATGTGTGTTTGGGAAGGTTTGCTTCTAATAATGTGCACCCTTGGCAGAGCTGGGCTGGTGGTCGGAGCGCAGGACTGGACTGGAGAGCCCCAGGTGCCACAGCCACCAGCTGGTCACATTATCCCTCCCTGTCTCAGGTTCCCCAGATCTTGGAGGCACGAGTGGCTCAGCTGCCAGTCTCACTGGGACCTCGTGGCTCTCAGAGAGTTGGCTGTGTGAGGACAGGGGCTCTGGTGATGTGATGGGGCACAACTCCACGGGTTAGAACTCCTCCAAGCTGCAGGCCCACCCTGTCTGACATCCCACCAGGCGCAGGGGTCAGGGGCACGGTGAGGAAGGGTCATGGGGTGGTGCCCACCACCAAAACTGCCCTTCTCCAGGGTGAAGATGGGACAGTGTGAGGAGACACGAGCCAACTCTCATGGTGGAAAAGGCAGTAGCTGATGCTCACAGCTTTCTCCTCTCTGGGCCTGACAGAGCCAGAAGGAGAAGAGCTGTGCTCTGCTGGGGCTCTTGTCCCACAGACGGCCCCAGCATCCCCCGTTAAGCTCTCCATCCTCCCCTGCACCCTCTCAGTGTCCTATTAACCCACCTGTGCTTCCTTTGCAGCGGCAGGATCTCGTATAAGGATATGTACAAATTAGTACGGGTGATCTCGCCTCCTCTGGGCCTAGGAGAGAACTGCCCCTACAGGGTGGCGTGCAAGGTTTGCCTCCCAGTCCTCCGCCACGACCTGGCCACGGGACACACCACCCACCCCTCCCTCCCCGCTCCACTGCCACCGCGCCTCCCCAGGGAACCCTGACGTTGCTTTCCTTCGAGTTTAAAGAGGTCCACTGCCTCCCAGAGCCAGCAGCTGTTCCCCTCCAGGGAACACTCCATCAGTGGGGTGCTCAGAGCCTCCTGGGGTGGGTTTTGACAAATTGTGCCCCTCCCCAGCCTGCCCCCAGTTCCAGCGGTGCAGAGCGCCCCGAGGGGCACCAGGCCAGATGCCACTGTCCCTGCTTGACTTGTCAAAGCACCTCACACGGGACAGCGAGGTTTTGGGGAGGGCTTGCTCCTCAGGAGGGAAGGAGGGAGCAAAGGCTGGAGGATGTTGGGGATTTGGCTGTTGGTTTGGACAGTGAGGGCTGGGGGAGGACGAGGAGGCCAGAGTGACCCCCGTCCCTGGGGGATGCTGTGCTGTACCAAACAACCCTGTCCTCCAGTGTGGCACTTTGGAGGACAAGCAGCCGTGTCTCTGAGGAGCAGGACTCTTGCACATAGCTTGCTGGATCTGCCTGGGAGATGGTGACACCAGGGCACACCTCTGGAGCTTGGCAGCTCCTCTCCCCTGAGCTCAGTTCCTGGCTGCTGGCCACGAGTCCAGGGCAGCTATTTGATATCCTTGTGTCTCTCTGACTGGAAGGGGTTTTTTACATTTTATTTTGGGGTGACAGTTGAGCAAAACCCTGCACCTGCCGCATTCTCTGAAGTGCCAGGACACCTTTGTCTGTGCCCAGGGCACTAAAGGATGAATGACAGAGCCTGCTCTTCCTTCTGCATCCCTCATGGTGTCTGGGGTGTACGAGGGAATGCAGACAGCCCCAGCTCTTGCCTCTGCAGAGGAGGAGGAGGGTTCCTTGCTGCAGCATGGAGTAGTCACCACATCCTTCTGGAAACATCAGAAAGGCTTTTCTTCCAGCTGACACCCGTGGAACAGCTCTGTCACCCTCCACAGCTGGACCTGGGGACGGTTTTGCCAGAGGCAAAGCAGCCCAAAGAAGACAAGGCCCGGATGATTTGTCATCTCATTTAGGAAGATGTATTTAGGAACAGGAGATTTCTTGCAAGAATGTCAGATGGCTCATCTGTTCCAGGAAGGGCTCCTTGGATCTTTCCACTCTTCTCTGCTGCTGCATCCCTGGCAAAAGATGGCAGCTTGGCTGTGGCACCTGCTCCGGTCCCTGCAGGCAGAGGACACCCTCGGGAGGAGTGGTGAGCCCTTCTCAGCAGGGCTCCACTGGCGGATGCTGCTCTCCTAAGCTGGATCACCTGGGGCTCAGAGGGGAACCTGTGATGCTTCCTTGGAGGAGGGAGTCTCAGAGCCATCGGATTTCTGCTGACTGTGGATGGGCAGAGCAGTGAAGGTGCAAAACCTCAAGGAGAGGAGCAAGGAGTACTGAGAACAGCTTCTCTTGGCATGTTGGGGAGACCATCCCTATCTCTACCTTGTGTTACCTCGGTCTCCTCCTCTCTGTGCAGGAGATATTTCAAGAACTCAAGATTTTTCAGAGGTTGCTATTGCCCTGGAACAATTCCCGAAAGATGAAAAAAAAAATCCATGTGGTTGTTGCAGCTTGCCAGATCCCAAAATGCCAAGTCAGCTTGCACACCTCTCAGTTCAGTGAGCCTGCCTTGCCTGTCAGGTGAATGCTCCACAGATAATATCCCTGTGGACATCACCTCTTCCTGGATCTACTCTCACAGCACTCCTGGTGCTCCCTTCCTACCAGCCTGTGTGGCACAGTACTTATTTCCTAACCACAGGAGGACACATTTCCATTTCCCACATTTCCTCCTGTGCCACTCACAGGCTTCTCCCAGGGCCAAGCCATCAATCCCTGGTGGTTTTACAGGCCCCCTTGTGCTGTGGCCGTGGGTCACACCTCTGTCCAGACACGGATAGATGGGTCACATCCCCCATCCCGGACCTGCCCATACTTGGACCAGCTCCTGGGGGTCATCCTGCTGAGATGGATGTCATTCCACGTGTCACACTTTGGGGGGAAGTGGGCACAGCTGTGCTGCTCAGAAAGCTCCAAGACCTGTGCTCTGAGGAGCAGCAAAGTGCAGTTCTCATGTGATCCATCTTGGTCCCTGACACAAAGCCTTCCTCTCATGGACTCCGTTCCTCCTTCATTGTGTGGAAAATCTCGGTATGAAAGGCAGTGCTGTTTTGTGCTGGGTTCCCCAGCATTGCCCTTGCCAGGAAGGATGGCTGGAAGATCACTGCCTTGCTTCTTTTTTTGCACTGAATTCATGCATGAAAATTTTGGTCATCTCACCCAGAGTTGGTGTGCATCCAGCTCTGCTTGTGGACTCCTGGATATTACTTCTCAATCATCCTGCTTATCATTCTCCAGTGTTGCTGTCAGCCATCTTTTGGGTGCAATTGGCCCAGCCTGTTCTGTGCCTGCACCCCAGACAGCTCCTGTCACCCCTCCTGTTCACATCTGAAACTCCAGGGCTTATCTTGGTAGGAGCCTTTTTGACCAGGGGGCTGCTTTCAAACCTTGAGGAGAGGAGATCTTGTCTCCCCTTTCCATGCTGCTCTGAGCACATTCTAGGCAAGAAGCCAAGATCCCGTGGGGATGCTTAGTTTTTTGGCAGTGCCCTCTGTCACAGGGATGGGCTCCTGTCCAGCAGGGAGGTGTCACGAGGCCACCCCAGCCCACTGACCATCCTGACCCTTGCAGTGCGGGCTGGGAGCCTGGCACGGGGGGAAGATGAGGTGCCCAAGCCCAGGATCGCTGGGAGATGTGCAGGGAGAGGGAGACACAGCCCAGCTAGCCCAGCCTGGCAGAGGGCAGCCCCGGGTGCCCGTTTCTGGTGGCATTCTTTGTTCAGCATTCCCAGGCAGGTTCTAATGGAGCAGAGGAGTGCAAGGGGAGGGAGGGGAGGGTCCCGCCCTGACTGCTCCCCTGGGAAACCCAAGCGAACCCCAATGTTGGAAGGCCCAAACAGCTGCCTCTGCTGAGACTCTTTAAACTCCAACCTGGTGGAACTTGCAGCCGCATGTGGGAGCGAGCCAGGGCGGGAGCATGGCATGCCCAACTTTTCCTCCCGGTTTTTTTTTTCCAGCCGATTCAGCATGCCTTTTGCGCTGGTGCATGGTGGGAAAGCGGTCCATCCGCAGAGCCGGACGGAAGCAACTGGGCATCTTCCTTTGACAAGTGACCCTGGCCCACTGCCTTCTATGCAAGATGCTGCCTCCCAATTGCATAGACCCCACGAGCTGGGGATACACAGCCTTTGGCTATGGGTTAGGTGGCCATGCCAAGCCGTACCAGGCACCCCCCCCGGGAGGGAAGACGCTCCGGAGGCCACAGAGCACCGTGGTGCAAACCACCCTTATCTCAAATAACCCATGGCTCGAGTGCCGTGTATCTGATTTATACCACTCGCACACAGCCCTGGAACCTGTGGGACGAGGTGGGGGCTGCTGGAGGGCTTTAGGAGAGGGGTTGAGGCCAGAGGAGTCGTCCCAGGCTGGTAGCGAGACAGGCGCTTGAGGCCAGCAGCAGAGAGGAGAGGGGTGAGTTGCTTTCTGCCAGCATTCCTGGGTCTGTGTGAGCAGTGCTATAAATCCACATCAGGACAGTCTCTCATGTATGATTTGCCTTGATTAACGGGTTTCCTGTTCTTTTCCTGTTTGTCCGTTTGTTTTTGTTTTGTTTTTTTCTTTTCTCTCCTGTTTCTCCTGTACTATTTTTCGTTTGTACGTTTTTCCGCTCTCCGGGAATGCCTTCCTCTCTCTGCATCTCCCTCCCTCCCCTTCCCCCTCCATGAGCAGTGGCCGAATCCATTACACTGAGATGTATGAAATGCTGACTCTAATGTCACCACCGCTAGGCCTCGGCAAGAGATGTCCCTCCAAAGTGGCCTATAAGGTAGATCAACCCTTCCTTCTCTGGGGGCTAGAGCCGAGCAGGAGCCGGGGCACCTGCGGGAGGTGGGGCTGGGGAAGCCGGGGAGCTGCTGGGGTGTCCAGCGTGTGTTTGGCTCACTCCACGAGAGCCCTGGCCACGCTGGCTGGGCACTGGCAGCTAGCTCCCGGGGGGAGAGGAGGGGCAGGATCAGCAGTGGTGTGGAAATGGGAGGGCTGGAGGAGGTGAGGTGAGCTCTGTAGCACAGTTGGGAGAGTGAGATGTCCTTGGGAGTTCATCCCCAGGGGCTTGGAACCATCCTGATCTCAGCCAGTGCAGAAGCCCGTGGAGATGGGAAGCAGTTGGGCAGTGGGGACAAATCCCCAATCCCATAGGAGCAGGCCTATTGTGTGTGTGAGGAGCCAGGACCATCAGCAGGGGCTATCCCAAGGCAAAGCCAGGGGCCTTCCAAAGGCAGCTCTGAGTTGTCCCACCCGCAGTGGTGGCTGTCAGTCAGGTCCCGGCTGCGTAGGCATGGATCAGGAGTGTGGGAAAGCATGGAGGATGTGCTGTGGGAGCTGCGTGGCTTTTTGAGGGCAGCAGCCACCAGGACAGGACCCAGAGCTACAGGAGGATCTGCTGTTCAGGAGGAAATTAGGGTTTTTCTTGGCCTTTTAGCAGGGCTAGCACAAAGGGATTCCTGCACACTTCCAAACACGCTTCCAGCCTCTCTGGCTCTCACGTGTTTGCTCACACAAGCATACATCCACCATCACACTTTCCCGGGGAAAAAGGGAGGCTTGAAAGCAGGAAAGGGACGTGAGAAGCTGGGTGAAAAGGAATGGGCAGGGAAGGGCTGACCCAAGGTATTCACAAAGCAAAATATACTCTCTGGAAAGTGGATCTGGTCACTTCGGTTTGCACCCCGCCTGCCCAGGGTGGGGAAGGAGCATGGCGTGTCTAACCTGCCTTGGTTGCCCTTTTCTCTTTCCTTCTGCACTTTTTCCACCCTCCCCTGCCCTTCCTTTCCCTTCCCCACCCATGGATAATTTGGACCCCCCTGCATGTGCTGGCAAACTTCATCTCTGAAAGACGCAAAAAGGGAGTGCCAGGATGTAGCATGCTAGAGGAATCCAGCCAATCTGAAGTCCCTGAAGGTTAGGGACCCTCCTCTCCCCTGCCCCAGGCGGGAAGGGTCGAGAGCTGGAAAGCCAAACCACCCGGGAACGGAAACCTGAGCCCATCTCCCCTTCCCGCACATCCCACATGCCCGCATCCCCGATGGATCAGGTGTGTCTTCCCAAAAGTGCCAGGGGGTGCTGTGGCAGCCGTGGGGAAGGGGGCTCAGGGGCCGTTCCTGGGGCGCAGGAGGAGCCCTGGAAGGCAGTGAGCCGGTGTCCTGGGGTGGAAGGAGCCGGGGAGGAGGGAGGCTGGTGGGGTGATCCTTGCCCTTCTTTTTTGGCTGTGCTGTTTTGACACTCTTTGTTGCTTTTTATTTTTTTATTTTTTTATTTTTATTTTTAATTTTGACTTTCTTTTTTCCTCCCCCCTTTTGTTTAATGTTTGATTTCTTTTCCTCCAGCCTGGTCGATGTGTTTTTCGATATTGTTTTCCGTCCGCTGTTTTCTTCTCTCTCTTGCGCAGAGACTGGTGCTGATGAACATGCCCGTGGCCGAGGACATGACGGTCCACTTCACCTCCACCCTCATGGCGCTCATCCGCACGGCCTTGGACATCAAAATTGCCAAAGGTACAGCCTGTGGAAGAGAGGGGGCAGAGCCAGCAGGGCTGCAGGGTGCCCAGGATGGTTTGTGTTGGAAAGAGCCTTAAAGATCATCCTGTTCCACCCCAGGGACAGATCATCCCTTCACCCACCCATCCAGCCTGGGCTTCAACACTTCCAGGGATGGGGCATCCACAGCTTCTCTGTGCCAGGGCCTCACCACCTGCTGAATTTCTTCCTAATATCCAATCTCAATCTGCCCTCACTCAGCTAAAAATCATTCTTCCTTGTGCTATCACCCTGCAAAAAGTTGCGTGCTCTGTGTACCTCACAGCTAATTTGGGATTGCCTGCCCAGAGCCTGGGTGCACACGGATGGGAGCGAGCACCTTCAACAGGCAAATTTCTGCCACTTTCTTTTTTTTGAAAAAAAAATCTATTCTTTTAAGGAAGAGGTAGAGAATTCTTCACCAGAAGCTGTTTCTAGAGAAAAGAAACAGCTTGATGTCCACTGTATAATGGAGGAGAGAGAGAATTCCCCTTCCTCCCCATGTAAAAAGCCAAACCAAGATGGAAAATATGTGCTTGGCTTCCTTAGGCTGTGGGGAAAAGGAATCTCTCCCAGGGAAGATAAAATGTTCAGAGCAGGAAAACCTGCTTTGTTGTAGCTGCTGGGAAGGCTGTGATTCATCAGATCAAAAACTTCCTGCAGAAACATGGCATTTTCAATAAAACATCCCCTAGGAACAGCTCAACTATTGGAAGAAAACCCAACCCAGGGCGAGATACCCTCCAAAGCCCAGCGCTCAGACAACAACAATGGGCTCAAGCCCCTCTAGACAAAGCAGAGATTTGAACCTGGATCTCCTACAGTTCACTCAAATTGCCCTGTGCTTGAGTGACTCTGTTGGGGCACCTTGACAGATTCTGATGATCCTGGGGCTTCCCGAGCTCGGCAAAGCCCTGTCCAGAGAGCTCTGCTCTCTGTGCACAGCCTCATTGAGCATTTCAGGATTTACCAAGCGGAGCTGCTCTTCCACCAGCACATGATCTGCTCACCAGCAAAGAGAAAGTGGGGCAGCAGCAGGTGTGTGTGGGCTGGAGTAGGATTGGAGCTGCAGAGACGGACCCAAGGCAAGCTTGAAGGTGGCAGCTTTGAGTGGGAGGGCAGGGGATGGGGAGATGGAGGCACATATGGAGGGGATGGTAGGAAAGCTTCCCTGTGGGAGCAGGAGACCAGGCTCGCTGATGCAAGATGGCCCTCCCAGCCCAGAGAGGTGGATGCTGAGATGGAACCTCACCTCAGGATGGGAAAGGGGGGTTGGATGGACCCTGGTGCCGAGGTTTGATGTGTGTGGGCCATTTGTGCTCCCTGCTGTTGAAGGTGGTGCAGATTGGCAACAGTTGGACTCTGAGCTTCAAAAGGAGATCCTGACCATTTGGCCTCACCTGTCCCAGAAGATGCTTGACCTGTTGGTACCCATGCCAAAAAGTGAGTCTCTGTGGGGGCTGTCAGTGCTTTCAAATCCCCCTCATCCCCACAGCAGCTTCTTCCCAAAGGGAGGTGGGGACTGGCTGGACCCATCCCCAGCTCGGGGAGAGGTGATGAAAGGGTTTGTTCTGCTTGGGAACTCTCTGGAAGCCCCCCCAGTTTGCAGGATCTACTCCTGCCAAAGCCATAGTCTCCTGTAAATCCTCTCTGGAGCACAGCAGGGAGGGAGACTGGGCACACCAGATGATAATTGGTGAGGACGTGTGCCTTGGTGGCTGAGGATGATAATTTCCAGCCATCTTCACCTATTTTATCTCCATGGAGAGTGTCTGGGTGCTCAGCACTCTCTCCCATGGAACGGTGAGAAGAGTTTGAGGGTCACCAGGTATCCTAGAGCTGGGCTCTTCCCAAGATCCACGCTGGTGCCTTCTCTTACAACACAAGTGACCCCATTTTGTTCCCTCTCATGCTCCCAGCCTCTGACCTGACTGTTGGGAAAATATATGCAGCCATGATGATCATGGATTACTACAAGCAGAGCAAGGCGAAGAAGCAGCGGCAGCAGCTGGAGGAGCAGGTGAGGCTCAGCCAGGGCAAGACGGGGACATTCAGATCACCCTCTCTGCTTCTCACCACCTCCCAACCCACACATGCAGCCAGCTGGGATGAAAACAGTGGTGCAGGTCGGGTTTTGGGGTCTGCAAGGCGTGTCTGTGATCATCCTCAGTCCCTGACAGGGGACGTGAGCGCGGTGCCCTCTTTCTAAGTGGTGGTGGGAGCTTGGCTGGGGAAGCACTGGATGTTCATCCACGTTTCCTGCAGGCTCAGTTTCTCCCTTTCTCCAATGCAGAAAAATGCCCCCATGTTCCAGCGCATGGAGCCGTCCTCCCTGCCACAGGAAATCATCTCCAACGCCAAGGCTCTGCCGTACCTCCAGCAGGACACCCTCTCAGGCCTGTGAGTGCTGCCTGTCACTTTTCTGTTCCTGCAGCCCTTGTTTCCTTCCTGGAGCTGGCACTGGGCTGCAGAGAGGGCTGAATTGCTGCTGGGAGCAGGGAGAAATCTGGCACAAAGCTTTTGCAGGATTCCATGTACCTGGTGTGTGTCAGCATCACCAGCAGCAGCCAAGGTGGCAAAAGGGCATGGCCAGGGGTCTGTGGATGCTCTTCCTGCAGGATCATCCTGGCACTCTTCATCTAGGGGTGGAACTGAACCCCAGGAGCTGTTGAGCAGTGCAGGGTCAGAGGTGGATGAGGTGATAAGGGTTTCTGTCACTGCTCTTGGGATGTCCCACTGCTGCTGCAGGACTCAGGGCACTGGTGTCCTCTCCTGCCTTGGGGCACCACCTCAGCTTTCCAGGGAGCATGATGTTTGTCTCAAAGATGGGGTCTCAACAGTGTGGGGGTGCAGGCACGGGGCTGCCCAGCTCTGAGCTGCTGGAGAGGTGATGCCAGGGCTGGCAGCAGGCAGCCCGTGGCCTCCCTGAAGCTGGGCTGTGTTTGCAGGAGCAGCCGAGGCGGGTTCCCCTCGCTGAGCCCGCTCTCGCCGCAGGAGATCTTCCAGCTGGCGTGCATGGATCCGGCCCAGGAGCAGTTCCAGGAGCACCAGTCTCTGGTAAAGTCATGCACTGCTCCTCTGCAGGCCCAGCTGGTGGCCACGGGGAGGTGTGGGGAGTGAGCCCCACACAGGGGTGGCAGCTGCTGGGTCATGCACAGGTCCAAAAGAGGGGACAAATATCCCTGGATGTCCTCCGGCTGGGGCTCTGCCCCTTGCCTCTGGCACTGGGGGCACAGCTACCCCTGGACCTGCCCTGATCCATGGGGCCAGGCAGCACCGGTGCTTTTGGGGTGAGAGCCGTGACCAGTGTCCTGCAGTAAAATATCCTTCTCTCCACAGGCTGTTTTTGCCACTGAGCACTCATGCCAGTGGGTTACCCCGTGCTGAGTGATGGTATCTGATGTTCTCGGATTCGTGTCCATTTTGTTGTCAGTGGTGGTGTCCCCAGTCCCCCAGCCAAGCTGTCAAGCTGTCTCCAGCAGGAGCGGCCCTCTGTGGCCTCACACACGTGCCAGCCTGTCTGTGTGTGTGTGTATATATATATATATCTCACACATTTATATACATCACACGTCTCTATATATCACACATCTCTATATATCTCCGTGTCTGCGTGTGCCTTCCTGCGCCCCGCGGCGCAGTCCGTGTCCCCAAGGGTCTGTAGCTCTGTGTCACCCCTGTATGACACAGCCAGGCGTCCCCTGCCTCGGCCACCCCAGCCACGTGGAGAGCTGGCAGGTGAGACTCCTTCTGCCCCCGTAAAGTCGCCTCTAAGTGACCTCCAGGGTCACTCTGTGCCCACCTCCTCGACACCGTGAGTGAACATCCACAGCGTTCCCTAAACACTGGGGATTAACCAAAGCGTGTCAGTGCTGTGGGCAGTGTGTGCTCTTTCAACAGGGCATGTGGCCATCCTTTCGTCCCCTCCTGGCAAACGAAGGAGTTAAACCCTGGGCAGTCAGGGTGTCCCCAGACCCAGGCAGGGTTTCCACTGTGGCTGTAGAGGTGCAAGGGCAGCTGGCCATCAGGCAAGCCTGAAGCACCACACCAGGGCTTGCCTGGGGACTGTGGACTGGAGAGTATTTTTCAATGTGATGAATTCTAATGGCTTAGACTCTGTTTTTCATAGAACCATCGAATAGTTTGGGTTGGAAGGGACCTTTTAAAGGTCATCTAGTTCCAACCCTCCTGCCATGGGCAGGAACATCTTCAAGCAGATCAGGTTGCTCAGAGCCCCGTCCAAGCTGGCCTTGAAGACTTCCAGGGAGGGAGAATCCACCACCTCTCTAGGCAGCCTGTGCCAGTGTTTTACCACCTGTTTTTGGCCAAACTAAACCCTGCCCCTGGCTGAGCAAGCAGGGCTGTCCCCTGCCAAGAGGGCCGAAGCAGCGCGCTGCCCGGTTTCAAGCCCATCCCAAGAGCTTGGCTGTGTGTTTATTTCCAGGAGCCAGAGGTTAGGGAGTTTCAAAGAGTGCAGCCCTCTAACCGTGGCAGCTACCTTCCCGTGGACACTCAGGACCACGCTGTCTCTGGGAGGGCCTCCTCCATGCCTCGTCTCACTGTGGATCCCCAGGTAAAACCAAGCAAAGCCCCCACAGGTGCCAGATAACTCTGGGGCTTCTCTCTGTGCTGAGCCCCAGCACCCTGATATCGGAGCTTCTCCCCTCCTTTGGGTGCTGCACAAGTAGGAGAGCTGCTGCTGCCCTGCAAGGGGGACACTGGCAGCGGTCAGATCTCCTGGGGCATCCATCTCCTGGCTCGTGGGGGAGGTCCAGGACCACGCTGGGAGGCTGCAGGTTCTCCCCAAGGTGGGACACCCCCTCCTTTCCTCCAGCCCCAGGTGCTGGCTGAGGTTTGAGGAGTCCCAGCCCAGCTGTCAGGTGACCACAGGTGATGAAACGCCTTCTCCGTCCTCTCCCATTGTCCCAACACTTCTCTGTCTGTCCAGGGGAACCCAGGCCGCATCTCACCTCCTCATCTGTCTGCCTGGTTTCGCTGTTGTTCTGTCCTGTGCTCAGCTCCCCCAAGACGCAGATGTTTTTTGGGGTTTGGTGTTGCTGTGAAGTCTGTGGGTCTGCTTTTCTCACCTTGGTGTGGGGCACCAAGCCCGATGTGGCACTTTGTGGGGGTGTGAAGACAAAGGAAGGCTTTGTCTCATGGGCTTTCTTGGCCATTCAGCAGCAGAGGAGATGACCAGAAGGAGGGGATGGGAGCAGGAAAGGTGAAAGGAGATGGAGAACAGCCTGAGGCTCCAGTGGCAAAGAGCTGCTAGAATTAAGCAAAGGAAGTATGGAAGGAGGTGATGTTTTCCGCATAACATGTGAAAACACAGAGTGTAACAAGGGGAGAAAGTAGGAAGGAGAAGCATGGGAGGGAGAAAGAAAAGGAAAAGGAAGGTAAAACAACAGCGTGAGTGGGGAGATAGGGAATGACTGCAACGGAAAGGGATGGGGATGTGGGAATAAAGGAACAGTAGGGAGGCGTGTGGAAAAGTGGCGGCAGCTGGAAAAATGAACACAGAGCAAGGGGCACTGGGGGACCCCTCTCTGCCAACAATCTTTTCAATGCTTGCTCCTCTTGACCCTGGTGGGGAGAGATGCTGGGGAGGCAGCCTGGGGGCAATGGTGTGGTCCCTGCCGTGTCCCCACACACAGCGGGAGGTGCTGCTGCTCTGCCCCAGCCCCTGCAGCCGCTGGCCGTGCTTGTGCAGCACAGCTCCAGCCGGCTGGGGAAGGGGAGCACACGAGCCCCAAGGCTGAGCCCCGCTTTCCTCCCACCCCTGATTTGTGCAGAGATCATCTGGGGGGGGCTGTTCTGAGGCTGGCTGCCCCCTACCCCAATTTCCCTGTCCCACGGGGTGGCTATCCCGTGGTGGGGTCAGCCGGTCTTTCTTGACTCCCAACCCTGCCTGGCGCTAACGCTGTCCCCGGCTGGCCGGGGTTGCTTGCAGGTGGTGACAGACACCAGCTCCATGCGGAGATCCTTCTCCACCATCCGGGACAAGCGGCCCAACAGCTCCTGGCTGGACGAGTTCTCCATGGAGCGCAGCAGCGACAACACCTACAAGTCCCGCCGGCGCAGCTACCATTCCTCGCTCCAGCTCTCCGCCCGGCGCCTCAACGCTGACTCGGGTGAGCCCGAAAATCCCCCCAGGACCCCTCCAGCCCAGCGTTCCCTCTGCTGCAGAGGGGATGGGGGTGCTGACGTGGGTGTCCTGCAGGCCACCGGTCCGAGGGGCACCGCTCGGGCAGGGAGCGGGGCCGATCCAAAGAGCGCAAGCACCTGCTGTCCCCCGACATCTCCCGCTGCAACTCCGAGGAGAGGAGCCCCCAGGCGCAGGAGGAGTCTCCGGAGCGGCGGCGCGAGTCCCGGTCACCCAGCGAGGGCAGGTCACAGACACCCAGCAGGCAGGTGGGTGGCGGGGATCCCTTCCTAAGCATAAAGGGAAGTGCGGAAAAAGCTCCTTGCCAAAACCGGGGAAGATAAGAGCCCAGTTCTGGGAGCGCTGAACTGTCTCGTCTCCTGGTGGTGGCATCCCCTGAGCTGAGCAGGTTGGGGCTGCTCGGGCACCCTGCAGAGTGTTTGGGGACAGGGTTGGATCTCCTGCTGATCCTCTTGCTGCCATGGCACCTGCTCCCTGCCGAGGTCAAGGTGTCCCAGCCACACCAGGCTGGAGGTGCCAGTGCTTGAGTGAGCTTGAAGCCACCCATGGAGATGCCACCCATGGAGAGCAGCAGATGGTGAGAGGTCAGCTCTTCCTACGGCGGGTTTGGGAGGGCTTTGTGCTTTTGACCACCAAGAGCATGAAATCATAGGATATCCTGAGTTGGGACAGAGCACAAGGATCATCAAGTCCAACTTGTCCCTGAACAGGACAGCCCCAAGAGTCCCACCATGTGCCCGAGAGCATTGTGTGTTGAGCTCTGTCAACCTTGGTGCTGTGACCACTTCCCTGGGGAGCCTTTTCCTCTGGGTGAAGCCCTTTTTCCAAATATCCAGCCTAAACCTGCCCTGACACAGCTTCATGCTGTTCCCTTGGGCCCTGTCACTGGGCACCGCAGAGATCCGTGGGGAAGCTTTCCCTTGGTGGGGGAGCTGCAGGCCACGACAAGCTCTGCCCTCAGCAGGCGTTGCAGGGAGGGGCACAATCACCCTTCCAAGACAGACGATTCTGCGGGTGCGGGTAGAGGGGGTGTGCTGTGCTGCTGCCTGCATTCCCAAGCGTGTTCCCGGTGCGTTGCAGGGCATGGGCTCCCTGAGCGAAAGCTCCATCCCCTCCATCTCGGACACCAGCACGCCCCGGCGGGGCCGCCGCCAGCTGCCGCCGGTGCCCCCCAAGCCGCGTCCCCTCCTGTCCTACGCCTCCATGCTGCGGCACGCCGGGGACGCGTCCCCTCCCGCCGACGAGAGCGAGGGCGGCTCGCCGCTGCTCTCCTCCGCCCTGGATCCCAGCGCGGCCGGCCCGGCCGAGTCTTCCAGCTCCCCGGCGGGCAAGCAGAGCCGGCAGTCCACGCCGCAGCGCTACATCTCGGAGCCCTACCTGGCGCTGCACGACGACTCGCACGCCTCAGACTGCGGTGAGGAGGAGACGCTCACCTTCGAGGCGGCCGTGGCCACCAGCCTGGGCCGCTCCAACACCATCGGCTCGGCGCCGCCGCTGCGGCACGGCTGGCAGATGCCCAACGGGCACTACCGGCGGCGGCGGCGGGGCGCGGCGCAGGGCGTCATGTGCGGGGCCAGCATCGACGTGCTCAGCGACACCGAGGAAGACGACAAGTGCTAGAAGCCCCGCGCCCGCCACCCGACCCCACCTCGGCTGCCCGTCCCGCCTCTCCCCCCTCCCCGCCCCGTCCTGACCTTCTCCAAATGCATGCATCTTCGCCACGCCTGGGAATGAAACTAAAAACCGCAGGGGGAGAAAGAGGGAAAAAAACCCAACGAAGCAAACCAACAAACAAACAAACCCCAGACCGACCGGAACGGAGGGGGAAGGAAAAGGAAAAAAGGAAAAAAAGAGAAAAACACAACAAAACCCAAGAAAAAAGAAAAGAAACGGGGGAAAAAAAAGTCTTTGTGCAAAAAAAAAAAATTAAAATCTGTCGACTTTCATTTATTACTATCACTTTTTTTTTCTGCACAGAGATGGGCGGTGGAGCGGCCCAGCCCGGCTCGTGGGGGACACGGGAGAGCCCCCCCGGCCGCAGCCCCGCTCCCCGCCCCAGGAGGGGTCCCCGGGAAAGCTCATCCCGAAGGTTTTTTGCTCCCTAAGGCCAGAGAGTCCCAGCAAAGGGATGCACGGGACCCCCTTTGCTCTGTCGCTTGGGCTTGTGCTGCTGTGGCTTTGAATTTCCCTCCCTGGGGCTCTCCAGCTGCCGGGAAAAGGGGCAAGGTGCGATGGCGGGGTGCAGGGGATGAGGGCTTGGCGTGCACCCAGGCAGACCAGAGCAGCTCTGGCTGCCGGAGGGGGCTGAACTGGTTTGTACTGGTGGCTGGGGGACTCAGTGCTGCCGAGTGTATCCTGTCTCCCAGCGACATATATTTATTTATATACGGAGAATCTAGGTGTGCCTGTGTGTGTATATACGGGGTGTGTGTGTGTATATATATTTATATGCTGTATATATAAAGATATACACATACATAGATTTGTTTTAATCCTCTGACAATGCTGGGGAGCCCCCTGGGGCTCCTGCTGCCTGCACCCTGCCTTGGTGGGGGCAGGACCGAGCCTCCCCGGGGGGCTGCTGTACAGAGCATTGGGAATGTCACCTTGCTCCCTCTCCCGGGCGCTTCCAGCGGTGGGAATTGCATTTTCCCTGTCAGAGATGGCTGTGGCTAGAGCTCCTTGGGCAGCTCGGTGCCCAAGGGATGAGGGCAGGGCTGTCCCTGCAGTATGGCTCGGTTGGCACCAGCAGTGCCAAGGGGGTGATGGCAAACCTCTCAGAGCCCTCTCTGCTTGTTTTCCCAGGGAAAGAAGATATCCATGTCTGCAGGGGAGTGAAGATGTTGTGAGTGCAGGATTTATGTTAAGATCTGTCCTCTGGGCAGAGGCATCCGGCTTTGGCACCAGCCCTGCCTCAGTTTCCCCTGCAGCCATGGCCTCTGCCCTCTCCTGGGGCCTGGCACCCCTTTGGAGAAGGGCTGCCATGGGGGGCTGGGTGTGCCAGCCCCCTGGCCCTGCTGTGGGAGCCGGTGGGTATGCAAGAGCTGGGGGCACTTTGGGAAGGAGCATTGTCCAGGGAGTGAGCAGGGTGGCTCAGCCCCCCTGCAAATACTGAAAATGCAGAGCAGGGCCACCTTCCAGTGCCAGTCGTTAATTAATCTGTTAATTATATGCTGTCAGCTCTCAACGACCCGTGCTGTGGGTGCACTGCTGTGCCTGCCAGCCGGGGAGGTGCTGATGGTGGCCTGTGGCGATGGGTGGCTCACCCTGGTGACTAGTGGTGTGTTTCTGCTAGGAGTTGTGTCTGTCATCAGCTTGAGCGTGGTCCTGAGAGCTGGAGGGTGCTGAGCCCGTGGAGCCCCAGGGAAGAGCTTGCTCTGGGGGCTGGGGAATGTTTGGTGAGTTTAGAGCAGGCACGGTGGGCTGTGTGTGGAGATGGCACGTGGGGATGGGCAGGGAAAGGCAGCACAGCCCTGCCCCTGCCCTTCCTCCTGCCCGTGGCTTTGCTTTGCTGCAGGTTGTTGTGGTCTGGGTCCTGGGGCTGTGGTGCAGCTGAGCAGCAGCTCTGGCCAGGCTCTGCTTTGGTGCTGGGCAGCTCACGTCTTCTCCTGATGGAAAGGTGCACCAATTGCCCTGCTCCTGCATGTGCAGATCAGCCCCTGCCCCGGTCGCTTTGTGAGCTCTCCTGAAGGAGCTCTGCTTTGTCAGAAGCAAATCCCAGGGGCTCTGAAGGCTCCCTGCCCCCGGGCTCGTGCATGGACCAAACCCCCTCTTTCTAAGGGTCCAAGTGCCCTCTGTGCACCCATCACAGGGCCCAAAGCTCCTCCTGCCTCCGGCAGTCCCTGATGAGGGGGGGCACCTCTGCTGTCCCTGCTGCTTCCCAGACGGACACTTCCACCTGCCCAGGGATCCAAAAATCCCACAGGCAGACCTCTCCAAGGCTTTGGCTCAGATCCCGCATCCTCCCCCTCGGCTCTTGGGGACAAACCAGGTCCCGTGCAGCCGTGGGGAAGGTCCCCGCTGGTGGCTGGGGACGCGGACATCACCTGCTCCCTTCCAGCCATCCGTGAGCAGCTTGTGGCTTCGCCCCGAAGCTTTTCCGGAGCGCTGGAATTCGGGAGAGCCGGGCCTGGCGGGCAGCGTGGGACGGCGCGGGGTGGGGGCCGGGGACGCGGTGCTGCCGGGGGCCGGGGAGGGCGGTGCCGTACCTGCTCTAAATATAGGTGTCGGTATCGTCTCCTTCTAAATGCGGAAAGGTGTCTGACAATGCGCCGGGCTCTGAGTAAGAGCCCGCGGGGAGGGGAGGAGGCGGCTTTTTGTGTCTGTGCCTGGCGGGTGGGAGGGAGGCAGCGATGCTCTCGAAGCGGGGGCACGTTTCATGCGGATCTCGAGCTTTTTGGGCGCTTTTCTTTCCGCAGCCCCTGCACGGGGCCGGCGAGGGGGTGCTGGTGATGCCCCGCGGTGGCGGCACAGGACGGGGCACAGCCCGGGGCGCACCCGCCGGGCTGCGGCGCCCGAACCGGAGCTTTGTGGCGTGTCAGCCCTGTGTTTAACAAACGAACTGAAACTGTGTGGAACAAACCAGAGCCCCCTCTTACCCGGAAAGGGTCCGAAAACGCCCCGCTCCTGCTCTCCTGAGGCAGCCACAGCTCAGCCCCCGCGGTGTGGGGACAGGCGGGGACAAGGCGGCAGCTCCACAGCGTCCCTGAAACCAAAAACACCCCCAGGAGAACCGCGGAAGGACTGTGCCCCGTGGGGAGGCAAACCGGCCCCAAGGCACCACTGCAGCCTGTGCCTTGCTTTTCAAGGCGCTGGACTCGGCTTTGCTGCTGTACAATCTGTCCTCTGCGGATTTTGGACATTTCCTCAGCTTCCCGGACACCAGGACTGTGCCACTGCCGGTGGCTGCTGGCCACGCTGGGCCACGGGGGGCAGGATGGGGAGGGGGATGTGTTTCAACCTCTGCCTGCATAGGACATGCCCTGCCCAGGCAGGAGTTCACCAGTAGCATGCAGCTGGTTCCCAGTTCGGTGCTGGGCCTGGACTCAAAGCCCTGCAGATCTCCTGGGGGGGGCTGTGGTGGGTGTGCGAGGAGGTGTGGCAGCCCTGGCACACAGAGCCCCGCTGTCCCTCCAGGCTGGCTGTCCCAGCACCATCCTCCCGTCCCCCCAGGAGGCCTCGGATGGCAGAGCCCCCCAGGTGTGGGGCTGGAGTCTCCTGGGACTGTGGAGGTGGGTGGGAGATGCTCTGCCTTCATCCCCCAGGCTCTGGGGCGGGGTGGTGTAACATGACCTGCTCGTTTGGACCCGAACGGGGAACCGAGCTGACCACCAACAATGTACAACTCCTCAATGTTTTTTGTCAAAAGGAAAGAAAAATAAAACCTTGTTGTAAAGAACTCCCGCAGACTTGGTGTCACTGGCACCCCCCACCCCGTGGGGTCGTGGGGACCCTGGGTAATGTCATGGACCCCTGCAAAAGGTCCCCGTGGCGGGGAGGGGACAGCACAGCCTGTGCTGGCACTGCCATCAAGTGGGATGGGGCGTTCTGCAACCCCGGGCGGGGTGGGGGCCTGTGGAGGAGAGGGGCTGGGAGGATATTTGAGATATGCTGGATTAGCTGTGGCTCAGACCTGGCTGCTTCCAGACACGGGGGCAGAGGGAGACGGGTCTGGGGGAGCTGGGGGAGCCAGAGCCAGGAGCCTGAGGAGCTGCTAATGGTGACACTGCAGCAAACTGGCCGGGAGAAGCCAAGGGCATCACGGTGGTGTCACTGGAGGAATGCAAGGGAGCACCAGCCCGCACATGGAGCCTGGAAACCCTGCTGGGATCTGTGCCCTGGGGGCATCCAAACAGCCTGGTCACACCTCCCTGCCTGCACTCAGAGATGCCAGGTGGATGCAGATGCTCTTGCCTGGTCCAAAGCTTGTGGGTGAGTTGTCAAGCAAAGAAGCCAAAGTCACATCTTACATTTCTTTTTTTTTTTTTTTTTTGTGGGAGCGTTTGAAGCGTGAAAACTTCTCGGGCAGCCAGAGGTGAGGCAGCAGCCTGTGGCAGCCTCCAGGCTGAGCTCGGGTGACAGGGATGGTTTATGGCTTTCCAAGAGCACTCTCCTTCTTCCCCAGCACTGTGCCAAGAGCTCAGGCAGTGGCTTTGTCTGGGCCACCTTGAGCTGAGCTTTACCCTGTGTGTTTCACAAGTGTGGTGCCACCAAGGACTAAGCCCAGATGACCTGCAGCAGGAACTGGTTTTATCCTGCCCTTCCCTTTGTGCGAATTTCCCTTTATTTCCCAAATGCTGACAGATTTGGTTTTCACTTCTCTGGCTCAGGAAGTGATAAAAAGTTTTCAGTGGGAAGTGTAGAGTTCCAGGAGATGGCCCAGCTTTGAGAGCACTTCCCGAGGCGATGAATGCAATGACAGCCCAGCATTTTTTTTCAGGCTGGGAAGTAAGTTCCCATTTTATAACCAAAAAAGTGATCTGCAGCCCTCGCTGTGGGGAAGGCTCTGCAGGGTGGCAATGCCACCTTCAACGCTGAGGACTTTGCAGTGCTGTTGGAAGCAGTCTGAGGAGAGGATGTCCTCCTGTGTGGGCCAGAAGTGCTGCATTAACATTCCTCGAAGTGACTGTTTTAAGTATGAGCTGCTCCAAAAGCTCTGAAAGCCTCTGGAGCATGCAGGTCTCTGATGGACATCCCACGGAACCCCACCTTGGATGCTCGTACGAGCATGAGTGGTGAATGCAGCTACTTGAGTGCCTGGCCACCTCCACCACATTTCCCCAAATCTCCTAAAATATCTGGGGCCATGAAGAAGACACCCAGAGCAATGCAGAGGCAGAGCTTCACCCTCGCAAGGGAAACTGGTGCTGCAAAATGGGAAGCCTTGGCTGCTGGAGAGCCAGAGCTCTGCCTGGCAGGCGCAGAGGCTAAAAAAAGCCCCTTGACAAATGGAACAGAAAGGTTAAAATTATCTGTACATCATCTGAATAACAATGGCAATGCAGATTGTACCTGCTTATAATAGCTCCAGGAGACAGGGGATAAATTGGGAACAAAAGTACCCCAGAAACAGATGCTGCTGGCGTGCGGCTGCCAGAAGTGCTGGGGCTGCTCCTCCTTGAGGAGCTGCTGGAGGCTGGGCCAGCAGAGCCCAAAATCCTCATCTGTGTATGCTCCTTTCACCTTGCCCTGAGTGCTCCAGGGCCCTTCTGAGCCCCGGTCCCAGCAGGGCTGCCCAGGCTCCCGGGGTGTGGGAGCAATCCCAGCCCTGGTACCAACATTGCGGTGAGCGTTGTGCATGGTCTGGGGTCATCCAGGGACCTGGGGACATGAACTGTCCTGTCCAGGGACAGATGCAGATCATCACCCCACAACCTGGCTCTGGGAAACACCTTCCTGGGAAGAGGCCTCATCATACTGGATTTTTTTTGGATCTGTCTGGATTTTTTTCTCCCTGTCTCTGCCCTGCTTTCCCTCCCGCAAAGCCAGATGAGCGCCCATGGCACAGGTGTGTCTGTAGCTCTGCAGGCATGGGCTCTCTCCTAAAGGCTTCCTGGATTATTTTTTATAGGCAGAATGTCAGCAATTGTGCATCCTTGCAAGGGAAGCCTGGCTCTGGTCCTTTGGTCAAACATCTGGTGGTGACCCTGCTCACTCCTCCAGCAAAGCAAGGGAAACTTGGCTATGAGGCTGCTGGAGCCAAACCCAGGTCCCTTGGGGGTGCAAAGGACAAGAGGAGGGGGCAGGAACATGAAAGAATGAAACCTTTTCTCTTCCTTTTCCCCATCCTAGCAAGGTGTTTAACATCCATCCGTTCCAGGCTGAGGGCGCAGGGTTTGTTCCTGCTGGGGGCTCGGATCAGAGACACCGGGGTGGCTCTCGTCCGCTTCCTTCCCCTCCCTTCCTCTGGTGGTGCCTCGGAGCTCACCAAGGATGAGCGTGGGCTCTGGACTGGGGCTGCTGCTTACTCACACTGGGAGCTGCCGGCTCGTGGGCTGGCAGCACTGACCCTTCCTTGGGACAGCACTCCCCCATGTAGGAGCATCCCCCCACAGGTGAGCATTCCCCACAGGTGAACATCCCCCACAGGTGAACATCCCCCACAGGTGAACATCCCTTTACAGGTGAGCATCCCCCACAGGTGAGCATCCCCCACAGGTGAGCATCCCCCACAGGTGAACATCCCCCACAGGTGAGCATCTCCCACAGGTGAACATCCCTTTACAGGTGAGCATCCCCCACAGGTGAGCATCCTCTCACAGGTGAGCATCCCCCACAGGTAAACATCCCCCACAGGTGAACATCCCCCCACAGGTGAGCATCCCCCACAGGTGAACATCCCCCCACAGGTGAGCATCCCCCACAGGTGAACATCCCCCACAGGTGAACATCCCTTTACAGGTGAGCATCCCCCACAGGTGAGCATCCTCTCACAGGTGAGCATCCCCCACAGGTGAACATCCCCCACAGGTGAGTATTCCCCACAGGTGAACATCCCTTTACAGGTGAGCATCCCCCACAGGTGAGCATCCTCTCACAGGTGAGCATCCCCCACAGGTAAACATCCCTTTACAGGTGAGCATCCCCCACAGGTGAACATCCCTTTACAGGTGAGCATCCCCCAAAGGTGAGCATCTCCCACAGGTGAGCATCTCCCACAGGTGAGCATCCCCCAAAGGTGAGCATCTCCCACAGGTGAGCATCTCCCACAGGTGAGCATTCCCCACAGGTGAGCATTCCCCACAGGTGAACACCCCGCCACAGGTGAGCATCTCCCACAGGTGAACATCCCCTCACAGGTGAGCATCCCCCACAGGTGAGCATCCCCCACAGGTGAGCATTCCCCACAGGTGAGCATTCCCCACAGGTGAACACCCCGCCACAGGTGAGCATCTCCCACAGGTGAACATCCCCTCACAGGTGAGCATCCCCCACAGGTGAGCATCCCCCACAGGTGAGCATTCCCCACAGGTGAGCATTCCCCACAGGTGAACACCCCGCCACAGGTGAGCATCTCCCACAGGTGAACATCCCCTCACAGGTGAACACCCCCCCACAGGTGAACATTCCTCGACAAGTGAACATTCCCCCGTGGATGAGCATCGCCCTGTCAGGAAAGTGAATCCACAGGTTTATGTCGGAAAGGAGACAGAGGAGCCCTTTAGCTTTATTCGAATCAAGGGAGAGGTCATGAGGCATTTCCTGTGGAGTCTCTCAAATTTTTAGAGGACACAGCCACATTTTCATCCTGATTTCCCAGCCACATTTCCCTCTCTCTTTCTCCACTGGCTGAGGTATATGAGAGGTACAGACTTCCCGAAATGCCTACTGCCTAGGAGCCCTTGTAATGTATACCCCCCCTTTTTCTTTTCCTTGTGTGAATCTATGGAATTCCTGTGGAATTAATGGTTCTTCCCATTAATTGTTTCTTTCATCTCCCTGTATCTAACTCTATTTATCAGCAGACCCACAGTTTGTTTGTAAACACAAAAATCCCTCTCACTCCATTCACCAACAGCAGAATCCTTCCAGTTGTTTCTTTATCTCCCAGTGCTGTTTTATCCACCAGCAGACCCACAGTTGGTTTGGAAAGACAAATCCCTCATTCCTTTCATTCCCACAGATGAGCATTCCCCCAGGGATGAGCACCCCCCCAGAGGTGAGCACCCTGCTGGCAAAAAACCCCCACACCACACCATACCACCCCATACAACCCCCTATTATCCCAGAAAACCCCACACCACTCCATACCACCCTATACCACCCCATACAACCCCACACCACCCCATACCACCCCACACCACCCCACACCACCCCATACCACCCTATACCATCCCATACAACCCTACACCACCCCACACCACCCCATACCATCCCATACAGCCCCCTATTATCCCAGACAACCCCATACCACCCCATGCCACTCCACAGCACCCCATACTACCCCATACAAACCCTTACAACCCCATACCACCCCTTACAACCCCATACCAGCCCATACAACCCCATACCACCCCATACCACTCCATACAACCCCATACCATCCCATATAACCCCATACCACCCCATACAACCACATACCTCCCCACACAACCCCATACAATCCCCTCCCACCCCATCCCACCCCACTCCTCTTCCAGAGCCACCGTGTTCCCCAGGGAAGCGGGAAGTGCTCGCAAGGACTGTCCTCCCCAAGGGCTGGAACAGGCTGGCCTGGCTCAGCACCTCTATTTTTTGTTCTTCTCATTTATTTCTGTCTCCTGAGGCTGATCTGCCTTGCTCAGGGACACTGCACATCTGCACTGGGCGTGTTTGCCAGATGCCACGGGGAGCGGGGGCCTGGTGAACAGGTGAAATCCCATGGAATTCCCTGGAAACTGATCCCTACCAGTGCACAGAAGAGCCTGCTGGTACTTGCTGTCTCCCAGGAGGTTTTTGGGAGCTCTTTTGTGTCACCTTTGGCTTTACAGGCAGCAGGGAGCAAGGGGAGGGGCAGGGTTGGTCTCACAAACCCATCTCCTGATGAAACTCCACTGAGCAGCAAAGAGCCCACTGTTCATTTTGCTTTGCTATTTCTGTGTAGATAATTAAAAATAACCCCAAACAGACACAATTCTGGCTTCTAAATGAATGCCAAAAGCATGAATTGCTCTCCTTTCCCAGCTGGCACCTCCCTCTCCCCAAGGCAGGGCTCTCCAGGTGTCCCTGGCACTGGGCAGTTGGATGCTGGGAGGGCTGGGTGAGTGGGTGGGAACCCAGCAGGGGTGATTTGGAGCCAAAACCATCCCAAATCCCCTCTGCAGCTGACAGGCACTGCAGGGCTGAGCTGGGTGTCCCTGCAGTGTCCCAGTGCACGGATGCGCTGCCACAGGGACCCTGGCGTGGGTGACACACCCAGTGGGCAGCTCCAGACTCCAGCAGAAGAACCAGTGATGCTTGGGCTGCAAGGGAGAGGGATCAGGGATAAGGATGAGTTATTTTTTAAAGCCAGGCCTAGGCCAGACACTCTCTCCCTCCCACACACATTCCTCTGGGACTCAGTCAATTTATGGAGTGCTCTGCCATAGATGATGCGATCTTCAGATTCATTTTCACAAATCTACAGAACTATGGCCATCATGAACGATGTGAGGAGTTGGTTTTTTTCTTTTCCTTTCCAAAAGAGGAAGAGCAGAGAAAAAAATAAATCCAAGGTTATATTTCCCAGCAAAGTTTAATCCTATGGTATTGGGGCAAATAAAGGTTTTATTTAGGGTTAGGCAAATAAAGGGTTTGTGCATCTCTGGGGCCTCTGGGTGAGAGATGCAGTGTGCAGGACCATCAGCCAGAGCCACAAGTCCCAGCTGCCCCTTCCCTTGGCCTCTGAAGTGTTGACAGGGGCCTGAAAATATCCTCATTTCATCGATAATTTACTTCAGGGTGCGGGGAAATACCTGAAGCAATCAAGCTTCACATTTTTGTTTCTTAGTTTCTTTTCTCACTGATCAAAGAGTGGCACCCATTTACACAGCCCAAGTTTTTTCAGGACTTGTCCCAGCCTGAGCCCCTGTTCCTGCAGCATGTGACATTGTGCTGGATCAGCAAGTCTCACCTCCCGAACAGCCCGGAGCGCATTAGGAAACCAGCGAGAGCTGTGCGAAGGAGCTGCGAACGAGCAGAGCCTGCCCCGGCCCTTGGCAAAGGCTCGTCTCACACCTCCAGCAGCAAGAGCTGCAGCTGCCTCCTGCAGCAAGCGAGGGGGAGACAGGGAAGGCAGCAGGACGAGCAGGGATCCCTGCAGGCTCTCAAGGACACGGCCCCGGGTCACAGCCACTCTGTCACCCCTAGGACAGGGAAGGGCTCCAGGGGCTCTGCTCCGATCCCCACGTGTCCCCGTAAGGGATGGCAAAATCAGGGCTGGGAAATTCAGCCTGGGAGGCCTGTCTAGCCCTCCTGACCTCCGATTTCCCAGATAAAATCAGTTTTTGTTGCTGGGAGAAGAGCCAGACTCCCTCCTGGCACTGCTGGAGCCTCTCCCCTTGCCCAGCCTGTGGGACAGCATCCTCCCATCTCCCCATGACTGCAGGGCTGCACAGGCACAGCCATCCCCATTCACTGTGAGCCCAGGGTAACCATAACAAAAACTCCAAAAATGAACCCAAATCTTAACCCTAACCCGACCCCTAAATAAAACTCTAACCCTAACCATGAAACTAACCCTAGCCCCTAACCCTAACCCTAAACCTAACCCTAAACCTGACCTTAACTGTAATGCAAACTCAGACCCTAACCCTAAACCCTAACCCTAAAGGGAACACTAACCCTAATCCTAACCAAAACCTTAATGCAAACCCTAACACTGAACCTGACCCTAACCCTAACCCTTTACCTAACCCTATCCTAAACCTAAACCCTAACCCTAAAATTAACGCTAACCCCAATCCTAACCCTAATGGGAACCCCAACCCCAACCCTACCCTGTCTGCAAGGACAGACATCCCCCTCCCCAGCATCACTCAGGGTTAGAAAATGCTCCACTGGATCAGAGAGCCAGGGAAGGCGCAGGAAAAGGCAGGAAAAGCCCACACGCTCCTCTTTGCGGCTTGGGGGCGTTTTTGGGATGAATGTTGGCAAATCCCTGCTTCGCCCAGAGCTGGTTTGGGAGGAGGGACATCTTCCCACCCCGCTCTTCCAGTGCAGCAGCCGGAGGGCTGGAACGACGGCAGATGGGATTAGCAGTCCCGTGTGCCAGCACTCTCTCCTTGCCTCAGCCTTTTTTCCCTGCACTGCTCCCCCAGCGGGTCTCCAGCCCCTGCTAACGACAGCGATCTGTTTGACACAATTGGAGCTGCCTGTGAGAGGCTGCTGGGCGTGGGAGCACACCTGGTTCTGAGCAAGGCTGCCTTCCCTCTGCAGCGTGCCCAGGAAAGCCCCTCTGGGAGCTGGGGAGCCTGGCAGCTCCCAGGGAAAAGCCTTTTGCATTGTCAGCCCTGGCCCTACAGCTGCTGCCCCCAGAACCTCTGCCTCTGACACCCCCTTTGGAATGGAAACTTAGAGAAGGAGATTTTGTAAATTTGCTGCCTGCATGTTTTAATTGTGTTTCATAGAGTTTCCCCCTGCAGAAACCCTGTTTTTGCTCTGCTTGTGGGAGTTTAGGAGGCTTTCAGTCATGGCTGTTCTTCGTGGGGCTGAGCTGCTGCCCCATTTCCCCAGGGCTCTCACCTGCCTCTCAGACCAGGCTCTGCACCAAGGGAAAAGAGCTTCAGCCCTATTTTGGCACACAAGTGACTGCAGCTCCAGTGAATTAACTCACAGATGTTATTACAGGCTATGAGGAAAAGAGTTCCAGCCCTATTTTGGCACACAAGTGACTACAGTTCCAGTGAATTAACTCACAGATGTTATTACAGGCCACAAGCACAGGTCAGGTTTCAGGCTGGGAAGGAAAACTAAGTGATGTTCCACAATCATCTCCTGGATGAAATCAGGCCGAGAAATAGGCTTTTCTCCCCCATTTTCTGCCCCTTTTCTGGGCTCACAGTGAATGGGGATGGCTGTGCCTGTGCAGCCCTGCAGGCATGGGGAGATGGGAGGATGCTGTCCCACAGGCTGGGCAAGGGGAGAGGCTCCGGCAGCACCAGGAGGGAGTCTGGCTCTTCTCCCAGCAACAAAAACTGATTTTATCTGGGAAATAAGAGGACAGGAGGGCTAGACAGGCCTCCCAGGCTGAATTTCCCAGCCCTGAGTAGAAGTGGTGGATTTTGCCAGCGCTGCCATACGGAGATGCGTTGCAGAGGGAGAACACTGCATCCTCTGTTCCTGACAAACGCCTGTCAGAACAGCTTGAATGGAAAGCAGGGGCTTAGGCAGAGGGAGCTTCTTCAGTGTCTGCAATTCCTGTTTCCCTGCAGGTCACTGGGACCTCCAGAAGGCAGAAGCAAAGCTCCTGTGCACACAGCAGGAATGCAGAGCCCCGGGCTGGGTCCTGCAGGGGAGGAAGCCCAGCGTGGAGTGTTGGCATCACGTCATGCAGAGGAAGGCGGGCACAGAGCATGGCAGAGGCCTTCCCGTGAGGGACCTGGGCTGGGTGGACCTGGAGCTGCCTGGTGCTGGTGCCAGAAAGCCAAGAAGCCACATAACAACGCTGGTGGCCAAGCCACCAACATGCCCAGCCCGGTGTCAATGCCAAGATGTGCTGCAGAGAGGAGAGAGAGCTCCTTGCTGCCAGTGTCACCACTCCTGGGCACCCTCCTCCTGGTCCCCACCATTTCCTCCTGTGCCCCCAGAGAAAGATTTTCCTCTGCACAGGGTCACACCCTGGCAGTGCCCATCACACCCCTCAGCAGAGGGAGAAATGAGACAGGCAGGGGGGATGCTGAGAGGCAGGCAGGAAATCTGCACTGGGATTTATTTCAAGGTGCAGCTGGAATTTTGTCTCCTGCTTATTCCTGCGCTCCGATGCCGTGGCGTGTGAGGACAGATGTGAAATGTGGCTCTGTGAAATTCATCTCTGCTTAGGGCATGGGGACAGCAAAACCTCCCTTGAACAGCCATGCTTCAATTTGCATTTCCAGGGCTCTGGCAGAACGCTGGGTCCTGTGGTGCACCCAGCAATGGGGGCACTAAATGGCCATGAGTTGCTATATCTCTTTTTTATGGGGGCAATTTGGGCTGCTGCCAGACTCGATAACTCTCCTGGTGTTATCCCAGCAGGGATGGTGGCTTGGGAACTGGGGGGTGAACCAGCTGGGAGGAATTTTTCAGTGGATTTTGGGCTGTGAATCCAAACCTCGTCTTGGCTTGTCTGGTGGAATTGGCTACGACACAGGATTAAATGTCACCATGCCACCAAATGGGTGATGGGTGTAAGAAGGGAGGGAGGGCACAATCAAAAGGGAGGGGAGAGAGCAGCAGGGCTGGCAGTGACCCATGAAGAGCCATCCTAAGCAAAAACAGCCCCTGGGAGCATGGGGATGAAAGGAGGGAGCTGCAACCTGACAGCTTTTCATTAATAGAGCTGTGGTGCTCATGTGGTCACAGTGACAGATCACACAACCACAGAATGCTCTGGGTTGGAAGGGACCTTAAAGCTCACGTTGTTCCAAGCCTCCTGCCAGGGGCAGGGGCACCTTCCACTAGACCAGGCTGCTCAGAGCCCCGTCCAGCCTGGCCTGGAACACTTGCAGGGATGGGATGCAAGACACCTGCAAGGTGCTGTCACTTCTGCACCAAAAGCTCTCTCGGTGCTGCTCGGAGGCTGTCGGGAAGGCCCAGGCTGTGTGCTGCAGTGACAGCCTGCCTCTCAGTGGGGACAGCGATCCTGGGGGCGAGGCCATCTGGATGCACAGGAGGAGACAGCCTTTGCTCCCTGAAATGTGTCAGCGCAGGGTGGGGTAAGCAAATCCTGTTTTATGGGGGCACAAACAGCTCCATCGATCGGAGGAGACTGTCCTAGAGGCAATACCGAGTCCTGAGCATCCCAGCCCTGGCTCTGAGCACGAGTTCCCTGACCATGTGAGGTCTCAGCAGTGCAGGGAGCAGAACATGATTTTGGATGCTTGCAGGCAGCTCTCTCACCGTGCAGGCACTGGCTCCTGCCTTGCCTGCCCAGTGCAGATTGAGCTCTCCTGGCACGGGGCTCTTTGCATGCCTGCCTGGCTGCTGGGGCCTCGTGTTGGCCACAGAGATGCTTCCCACGGCTGCAGGAATTGTCATGGAATCTAAAAATCTCTCCCCAGATGATCGAGGTGCACCCAGCAACGAGCCTGTGCTCTGTGGCTTGGTCAAATCTGGGGTGTCACAGTGGTCTGGGTGTTGGAAGATGAAGGGAAGAGTGGGCAGCTGGGTGGAAGTTTGTCAGCAAAAGAGGCTGCATGGCAATGGCTCTGAGGCTGGAAAAGGTGCCTTGGTGTGCTCCACAAGGCTCCAGCAGCTTCCCAGGGCAGCAGGCCAAGGATCCCGTGTGCAAAGATATTCTGGCATTTTGGAAGCTCTCCAGCAGCAGCCACAAGCACAAAAGTGTCTCCTGAGAGCCTCTCCCACGAGGAGGCCCTTGATGGATCTCTCAGGGCTGAGTCAGGAAGAGGAGCTCTGTGGGGTGAGTCACAGTGGCTGCTGACAGCCTGCTCATCCAGCTGTGGCTCCTGCTGGGCTTTGGTCACTTCAGCTGAAGCGTTCAAGCGAACACAATGTCCATGTTTTTCAAACGAGACCTGCTCCTTCTTCCCTCCAGCTGTCCCCATGTGTCTGCTGCGTACCAGGACTGTCACGGACAGATGACCCAGGCTCGCAGCTCTCCTCCCCTGGGAGCAGCAGCTGCTGTCTGCAGGGACAAGCAGCCTGGGTTGCTGTTCTCTTCTTGTGATGCCAGCACAGACCTGTGTGGGCATTGTCACCCTGGGGGGACGCGTGGCGTGGCTTGTCCTTGTCCTGCAGCCACGCTCCAGCACTCTGCAGGTATCTGCTGCTCTGTGCCTGCATGGGCACAGATCCTGCAGGCACTGCCAAGGGTGGAGGAATTTTTCCCTTCCCCAGCAGAGGCAGTGGGGAGGCCCTGCCAGTGCAGAGCATCTCCTGTTCTGCAGGGATGTGAAAGCCGGATGGTTTCCCCACGTGCCCAGCTAAGATAGCACCAAATGAGCTTGTCTGTATTCTACCTTCCCAGCCCTGTTGGTAAAGCCTGGCACACCTCTGTCCTGCCTTTCTGTGGGCAGTGAACACGGAGGGTAGCACCAGCAGCTGGCCTTACCCCGGCTGCCACTCTGCCTGCCAGGAGAGGTGGCATCAAAGTGACACCAAGGGCTCTGGGGTGGCCAGGATAGCACTGGTGCTCCTTCAGAAGGGTGCAGCAGGACACTGGGCTCCTTTTCCTCATGTGCCTCACAGAGGATGGAGATGAGCAAGGGCTGTCTCCTGCCCTCTCCCCAGTGAGGTTTTTCTGTGCTAAGAAAATGCCTGGCTCAGCCTGGTTGTTTTTCCCAGCTGGTGGGGCTGAGTCATTGCTGTTCCTCAAGGAGAAGGTTTGTTTGCCCCTGTGTGGCGAGGCCTGGGTCCCTCATGAGTCTGTCGCAATTTTCCTCTTGTGAATCCATGTGTTTCTTGAGCTGGGAGAGGTGTTTGCCATTCAGATATCTCTGTTCTCTACAGATGGCCCTTTGTCTCTGGTGGACTTTGGGCAGCAGTTCCATCTAGTTCATGGATCAGCCCTGCACGTGTGTGAGAGATTCCCTGCAGCCGAGTGTGCCAATAAAATCCATCTCTGGAGGGCCACAAAGGTGCTCAGAGGGCTGGATCACCTCTCCTGTGAAGGCAGGCTGAGAGAGTTGGGGTTGTCCAGCCTAGAGAAGAGAAAGTTGTGGGGAAACCTTAGAGCCCCTTCCTGTGTCCAAAGGGGCTCCAATAGAGCTGGAGAGGGAATTTGGATGAGGGCATGGAGTGACAGGACAAGAGGAAAGGGCTTTGCATTGAGAGAGGGCAGGGTCAAATTGGGTATTAGGAAGAAATTCTTCCCTGTGAGGGTGGGGAGGCCCTGGCACAGGTTGCCCAGAGAAGCTGTGGCTGCTCCATCCCTGGAAGTATCCAAGGCCGGGTTGGACACCCTGGGATGGTGGAAGGCGTCCCTGCCACAGTGCCTGTGCAGAGGCAGGATCTTTGCTTTGAGGAGCAGGGATGCAGGTTCCTCTCCATCCTGGCAGGAACACACCTCTCGTGTGGCACAGGAATGTGCATTGGCTCTCCAGCTGAGTGCTAGCAACCCCTCTGCCTGGTATTGCTCTCCTGGAGTTTGCTTGCCTTTCCTGAAGAAACCATCATGGTCTAAAAGTGTCCTATCCATTTAATTCCTTGCTTGCATCCCCTGGTGTGCTGTACCAAATGTGTGGGACCAGCAGGATTGTTTCTCCCAGCAGCTGCAGCAGTGGGCTGGGATTCTGTGCCTGTCAGACAGGCAGGCCCTGCCCTGCCTGCACCCCTCACAGTTTTCCAGCTTGTCCTTCCATCCTCTCCCCTCAGGAGATGTTGTTCCTGCCTTTTCATTGCCATTTTACAGTCAGGCTCTTGTTTACCGCTGAGCTCTGGAGGGGGCTGGCTGGGAGCATCTCCATAGGGGTGCCAGGAGGGCACTGTGCTTGGGGACACCAGCTGTGGTAGGGGACACCAGCTCCTGTGGCCAGTGAGGGTGGGCTGGGGGTCCTGTGACACTCACCCCCCTCCAGGAGAGCGGGGGCTGCTGGGCTCTGCAGGCGGGTGAGGCATCACTTTGATGCACAAGGACGAGCCCTTGTGTTTTCCTCACTTATTTCCATCTTTGTCTGGTGTAATTTTCTTAGCAAATCTCTATGGAAACAGGTACTGTTTGTAATAAAGCCTCTGTTTTTCACTTTGCTTTGTTGCTGTCGAGGAAGGAGGGGGCAGAGACCTATAAAGGGCAGATGAGGTTTAGGTAGGGAGAGGAGAGATGATTCAGCTGCCTCAGCCCTTGGCACAGATGGGAGCAGCCTTAGCATCCCTTCATCCTGTCCTCGCTGATGGGAGATGGAGGCTGAGATCATCCAGACCCTTTCCTGTTTCCCTTGATTTCGGTGGGGACTCGCTGACCTTCAGGGTCCCTTCTGACCCAAACCACCCCAGGATTGTTGTCCCAGTTGGATGGAGAGGGCACTGTGCTGTGGGATGGGGGTAAACCACTCATGTCCAGAGCTGCTGGACACACGTGACGTGTCCCCAGCCAGCCACCGGCCCCGCAGCCTCACCCTGCCTCTCCTGAAGGTCACGACGCCTCCGTGTCCTTACAGGACCCGCTGTGACCCTGCCCCGGGCTCCAGGTGAGCCACCCCCAGGGAGCCGAGGTGTGGGGGAGCAGGAGCTGTGGGGGTGAGGCAGAGGGGCTGCAAACCCCCGGGAGCAGGAGGATGCACAAGCCCCCGCGCGCCGTGGGACGCCGGAGCTCCGTCATCCCGCCGCGCTTCCTGCGCGCAGCCTGCTCCCGGGCTCCTGAGCTCCAAAACTTGTTTGTTTATTTTGGGGAGGGAGGGGGATGTTTCAAGAGCTGAGAGAGGAATATTCTAAAGGAGGAATTCAACGCCAGATTGGCGTGCTCTGCATCAGACAGAGCCGTGCACCGAAGCGCGCTGGGAGCTGCAGGATGGAGCTGCGTGTGTCAGCTCCTTCTGCTCACAGTCACCCTTGGTATTCATCCACCCTGGGCCTTTCCAGGGCCTGTGGGGGCAACTGAATCCAGAGAAACCTGCAGCACACTCATACTCAGGTCCTGGGCTGTGTTTTTGGGTGTTCTAGGCTTTTTCTGCTTTCCACAAAGTCAGAGTGAGCAGGCCCCTGAGGCAGAGGTAATTTGCCTCTGACATGGAGAGGAATCCATGGTGGCACCTGGCTCTCAGGGTTCCAAGATCTTCCACCCTGAAGATCTTCCACCCTGACTGAGAACTGGTGTCCTCCTCCCACTGAGAGCTGGTCCTTTTAGGGTGGAAAAGACCTCTAAGGTCTCTGAGTCCAACTGCTAATCCAGCACTGCCAAATCCATCCCACAGGCCTGGGGCTCCCTAGCCCACAGAGGATGGAAGGACGTGCTTTGAGAGGCCCCTCTCCCACTCCTGCTTTTCTACAAGTGATTCTTTGTGTTCATCCCAAGCCACCATGCTTGGCCACCCTGCAGCTGAGGCTTTCTCCAGGGGAAATCCTTCTCACCCCTTCCCAGGCCTGCTCTGCCCAAGGGACTGCTCAGCTGGAGCTGTCAGGAATGACGCTTGAGGATTGTCAGCTCTGGGTGCTCCAAGGGCAGTGAGATGGAAAACATCCCCTTGCCTCTGCTGTTTCTGTGAGAATTTGCTTTAAGAGCAGGGACCCAGACCATAATGTTAATTTTGCTTCCTTCCAAGAGGAGTCAACTGTACAGAGTCTTTGTGATTCTGCTGGAATTACAATATGTGATTACTGTGGTTGAGACGCTGGTTAATTACCTGCTCATTTGTTGTAATGCTCCTGAATTGCTTGTGAAAGTGTGGCAAATGCATTGCTTCTGCTTTTAATGGCTTAGACAAGGTTATTCATAGATAGTAGAAGATAAACAGTGTCACATTAGGGTGGTACAGCGATTTCCTGCCTCCCTGGGGGTCCTTCCTTAGCCTGGGGAAGGCAGGGATTCATAGGTGAGATGGGGTAGACATCCTGATGTTGTTGTGATTGTGATCCCATCACCTTGGATGTGGAGCCTGACAGACCCCATGGCCATGGGATGGTCCAGCCTGTTGGGGAAATTGGTTGGGAGGAGCTCCTGCAGCAGTGCCAACCTTCCTGAGCCTTGCTGAGCCTCGTGGTCGTGGCCTGTTGGTTTCAGGGAGTAGAGGAATGTCTTTTGTGCCCAGGAGAGGGGTCAGCCTCTCCCCAGCCCCACTGCTGCTCCCTTCCAAGCACAGTGCCTGATTCCGTGCCCACGAGAGCGCACACGGCGAGGCAATGTTTGCTCATACCAGCGCCTGTTTGCCCACACAGCTCATTTGGACATCTGGCTTGGCAGATTGGTGCACATGCAAAAATGGGCAAGGAAACATTGAGGCCTGGATGGCAAATTGGGTCTGGTTTTCCTTTTTTTTTTTTTTTTTGGAGGGGGATGTGTGTGTGGTTTTTTGTTTTGTGTGGTTTTGGGTTTTTTTGTGAAGGTGCTGCTTGCAGTTTCTTCATTACAGCTGCACAGAAATTTGCCCTTCAGGAGAGCTCTGCCTTCCAGATATTACACTCCAACCATCTAAATTTTATTTAGATAAAAGTTGGTGCAGCAGGCCACCTAAAACATTTGCCAGCTTTTTGACCACGATGCTTTCTCATGACCCTGTCGTGGACTTTGCCCCTCGGGACTCATCCCTCCTGCAAGGCCTCCAGGGGCACATACTCCATCTGCAGTCCCACCCTGAATCCATCTGACCATGTCTTCTCCATCTGTACCATTTGGTACCTTCCCCAAAGCACCCCAGAGCAAGGGGGTCTGCCAGCAGCAGCCTGAGGAAGGACACAAACTCAGGTCCTAGACCAAGCCTGGCACCTTCATGGGATGGAGATTTAAACAAGCTGCTCTGCCCAGGGATGCCAGGATGGTGCTTTAAGCTGCCAATTACTTAGTTGTGTGTCTGGACTCAAGGACAGGAAACAAGGCACTAGAGCATCTTCTCCAGCCTTGCTGAGTGCCAGAAAGAGACATCTGGCAGGGCCAGCACTGCTTTAAAGGTCTTTCTGGACGTGGCTTACTCCATCCTGTTCCATTCACGTTGAGGGAATTGGGACTGTTCAGCCTGGAAAGGAGAAGGCCTCGGGGTGACCTAATTGCAGCCTGAGGAGAACTTAGAGGAAAGGTGGGGCAGCACATTTTACAAGAGCATTTAGTGACAAGACAAGGGGGAAGGGGTTCAAATTGAAAGAGAGTAGGTTCAGGTTAGATTTTAGGAAAACAATTCATTACTGTAAGGGCGGCGAGGCACTGGCACCAGAGAAGCTGTGGCTGCCCATCCCCAGAGGTGCTCAAGGCCAAGTCAGATGGAGCTTGGAGCAACCTGACCTAGTGGAAGGTGTCCCTGCCCAAGGCAGGGGGTGGAATGAGATGATCTTCAAGGTCTCCTTCCAATCCAAATTGTTTTGTGATCCTGCATTTCACCCTGTTTTAGGCAGAGATCTGAGGGTGCACGGATCTGTGGGCGGCAAAGCCTGAGACAACACAGGGATATCTAGGTGCAGTCCCCATCCAATTTCCCTGCTCAGCAAAGACAGGCTTGAAGGATTATCCCAGCCTGGGCGACCGTTTTCAACCGCAATGGCCATGAAAGTCTCCATTATTTATCTCCAAGCTGCTTAGTGATACAGTGGGTGGAGAAGGAAGCCACATTTCCTGCTCAAAGAGTGTGTGGGAATACCTTTTCAAATGTTAATTCCTCATGTTTTTCAAAAAGCTACCCAAAGGCACCGGTCAGAGCAAACGCTAGGAAAGCCTGTGCATATTCAAACCAACCAGGTTTTAAAAAGTCTGCGAGGAGATTTGGGGCGAGGAAGGAGAGGGGAGAATAAGAAGGAGCTCCAGGAAAAAATCCTGCCACCATTTCCCCCACTTCAAAGTTAAAAATGAGACGTGTGCATTTCCCTCTCCTCTGATGTGCCTCCCTCCAGGGAAATAGGTGATGGATGCAAAAGGCCAGGGGGAGCAGGATCAGCCAGGGATTCCCCTCCAGCAATGCTAATGAAGGTCCAAATCCCAAATCATTGGTGCCACAACCAGTGGCAACCAGGAAAAGCGGATGTGGGCTGGCTCGGGACAAGTGCCACAGGGATCTGGCAAGCCACACGTCCTCACTTGTGTTTTGCATCCAAGGCAATCTGGTCCCTCGATATTAAATCATCCCAACCTTAAATTCATCAGCTTCCATGGCTCTATGATTGATAAAAAACCTCTCTGCAAGAGCCACCAGGGCAGTGCGTGGCCAACGGGCAGCCCAGGGTTTGCTGAGGTAGCTTTTGCTTTAAAAACAAAACAACCCAAAAAAACCCCCAAAAACCCCACCAAAAATCATGCATGATTTTAATGCAGATTTGAAGGAAAAGGGGGGGAAGAAAAATCTCTTGGGTCTGTACCCACCACAAGTTTTAAAGTGCAGATTCTGTGTCTGTTGTTGAATAAGAGATGTGTGCTGACTGCCAAATTTCAGCTTGAAAGCAGCCAGAAGCTATCTGGGGAAAAAAAAAACCAACAAAACATATGTTTTGCAAATACCTTTTGTAATTGTAAAAATAACATAATAATTAAAAAGAAACCCCAAACCAGCAAGAATTCACCAGTTATTAAACCTTGAAAAATGTGGGATCTTATGTGACTTGGAGCCCAGAAGTGACGTCTAAGCTTGAAAAAACCCACAGAAAACAGGGATTTATAGTTTGTCTCTTATTCCTCATAGCCAAGAGCTTTTATAACCAATGTCTCTTTATCCCAAGTGCTCCAGAAAGAACAGAAAATGCCTCAAGCCTGGCAGTAAATGAGGGGAAGGGATACAGATCCTGCTGTCCCTGAGTCCAAATTCCCTCATTTCTAAGGGTTTGGTGAACTCTCATTTTGGCCAGCCCTGGAACAAGATCTTTTCTTTGGTCAGGAATTTGTCACCATTGGCCGTGTGGATTTCAGGAGGAACAGCTGATGGTCTTTGCTTTTCCTTTGGCCACATTGTCCTGGGAAGAGATGGGGATGTTGCACAGAACCTCTCCCTGCTTGCTGCTCCTTTAGAGGGGATAAAGGAAAGGGGTTTGGGATCCAGCAGACACCTTTTCCCCATTGCAGCACCCTGGCTGCACAGCTGGTGGTGACTTTGGGGTTGGATTTTCATCCCCAGCCTGCTACCAAGCCATTTGGTGCATTTAAAAACAAACAAAGAAAAGGAACAAAAGGCCTTCGTGATGCACAAAGCAGAGGAAATCATGGGGAAAAGCGCTTCAACACCGACTATTTTTACAGATCAAGAATTTCATGACTTGGTGGAAAGCACAAACAATACTGGGACAGAAATTCATAATATTTGGTGGCTGGTTTGTGTAGCTACTGCAGCTAATACCTCCAATAAATACTTCCGTGACTAATCCCCTGGAAAGAAAAAACACAAAGAAAGAGGCTGTCACATGAAACAGGATGGTTTTGATGTTTGTTTTGTATTTCTAAACACAAATTCTGCCTCTCGAGCTGTGTAACATCCATCATCTAAACCCCTGTTATTCTCTAGCTAGGTAAATATGTGTTTGTTTTCTGTCCTCATCCCATCCCTCTCTCCTTCCCCAAAACCCAACTAAGGAGTCCTTAGCCTCCTCTCCAGACTCTAGCAAAACTCTGCATATTTTGGTGAGGATCTAGAAGCACCAAGTCTTAAATTCTAGAAATAATTGCAATTTCATTCTGTGTGATTAAACTGCGGAAATTTTCTCCTTGGGATTTTTTTGCATAACAGCAAAGATAAAATCCCATAAAGAAAAAAAAATATAAAACAACAAAAAACCAACAGAACCTGTTGGCGTCATCAGAACCTAAAAATAACAGGAAGATGACTGCTGGTGCCAGAGTGATACCAAACAAAATCTATTATTGAATTAGATTCTTTCCAGTTGCTGTTCTTAGGAATATATTTCCCTTTGCCCCTCAGGGTTCATTTAGAGCCAAGGTATTCTGCCTGCCAGTGCCATTCCAGCACTCAAATTAACAAGAAGTGATGTCTCTTACAGTAAAAAACCAGTATCTATTAAAATATTGATGAAGGCGAAGAAGCCGAGGAGTTTGCGGTGTCTGGTTTCTTGCTGGCAGCCAGGGATAACTGTGAAAGGAGGGAGAGCTGGGCATCATCACCCTGCTGCCACAGCCAGGAGGGTCATCCTGTTCCCAGAGGACAGTCTGATATCCCAGGAGAGAGCAGCCTGACTCCAGGGGCTGACAGAGAGCCTGCAACACCCATCCCTCTTTCCTCCCTGCTTTTCTCCCACCACCAGCTCAGCAGTGCCTGTTTTTTCTCTGCAGTGCAGTTCTACAGGCTGTGCTTTGCCATTCATTTAAATGTTTGCTGTCCATTCATTTCAAGGGTTTCAGTTCCTATTTATTTTCCCCCATCCTTCACTTTAATTAGGCACCTCTCAGTCTTGTTTTGTTGTAGCTGCACATCTCAGCAGCCGCAGGGCTTTGTGCTGTGTTGGAGAAGGGGCTCGGGCCATCAGGTCGGCTTTTACAGCTTCATCCACCCCTCTCCCCTGCTCCAGTACTTCAGGGTTATTTTAAGGGCCTCCTGGAGTCATCTGTCCCCATTCCCCGAGTGTTTCTTGCTTGCTGGCACTGCTGGCCCAGCATTCCCGTTCTCCTGGGCAGCAGGAATGAGCTGGGTGCTGACGCAGCAGCGTGGCCCTCCTGACAGGCAGGCTGTGCTTCCACCAGCTCAGAGGCCCATACTCCATCTGCAGTCCCACCCTGAATCCATCTGACCGTGTCTTCTCCATCTGTGAGGGTTCCCTGGACGTTCCCTTAATGCTGCTGGCACCCTGCTCTGGCTCCTGGTTTTCCTATGGCCCTCGGGAGACCTGGAGCATGTCCTCCACCACGAGCCAGGGCGGTCCAGCTGATGCTGAACAGAGCCCTTGCAAAGGCTGGAGGAGGCCTGGCTTCCACCCAGGATCACAAAGAGGCGTCCACATTAAGCAGCATCCTCCCTGGAGCTTTCTGCATCCATGGGAGGAGTATGAGATGTCCCAAAGCTGGTGCAGTCGGGGTGATCCCTCTGGCAGCCTTCACACCGCTGGCCTGCTGTACCCTGAGTGGGTTTTTTCCCAATAATCAGCAAGCACTGGGTGTGATGCCTCCATCTCCATGATCCAGGCAAGCACTAAATGACACAATCCAGGCTGGAAGGAGCCGTGTGTTTTCCCCTGCATGCAGCTCCTGCTGTGCTTCCAAACACGTCTCCCCTCTTCCCTTTTTCTGTACAGTAACTTTGCACACACAAACGTCAAACAGCAGCTGCTTGGCCAGCGTTTCAAAAAAGCAACTAGTGATTGTAGCTGCCTTAATTCTGAAGCTAGGATTGCCACTCAGCATGGCAAAAAGGGCTTCTTTTTCCTTCTCAAGTAGCTGTCGATATTTTTACCCGTTTCTTTTGTAAATGTGTAAATGTGGAAACAGTCAGACCTTATCAGGCAAGGAGCGTCTTTGAGGTTTCCCCTTTCAGAAAGAAAATGTCACTGGTGCCTGTCAGAGCCAGGTTACTCAGGGCTTCTCCTGCTTCAATTAAGCAGGAGCAAACCTGTGATGTGTCAGAGCCTGCCCTTGGTAAGCAACAAGCTGGATAATTTTGGAGGTCACTTCAATGCAAGGATGGAAAACTTGAGCAGCAAGCTGTCCTGAGATGGGTTTCTTCAAAAGTCTTTCTCTTCTGGCTGAGCCATCCCACGCCCAGAACCTTTGCTGGTGTTTTGGCCCTTCTTGTCTCAGGGTGGAGATGGAATTAAAAAGGGTTCAAGTCATGAGTCAGATCAAAGCTTCGAATCCTCCAAATTGTCCTGGGGAAGCCTGAAATCTGCACTGAAGGAAATGATTTTGGGGGTACTGATTTCATCTACAGCAGCTGAAAGGTCACTTGTTAACAGTTTGGATTTTTACTGTGGGCCCAGAACAGACCTCTGAGCTTGGAGTGCAGGGCTGCAGCTTTTCCAGGAAGGGGTTAAGGGAAGGAGGGAATCAAACCCAACAAGTGTCCCCTAGGATTGACCTAGGAGCAGTTGGTCATGAAGTGCTATTTACTGTGGAAAACACTACAGGATACTAGCTTTAATATTTTTTTGTGTGTCCTTATTTAACGACACAAAAGCAAAAAAAATCATATTTTTAACTAGAATTCCTGGTTTAACTGCATGCAGAGATGGAACTGCAGCACCAAGTTAGCTCTGCTGGAGTGCTCCCACCCTGTGGGGAAGAAGGGACAAGTCTTTGTGCTTCCCAAGGCCAAAATAAAGCCATGGATCCCACCCCGGAGCACCCTCTAAGGGTTTTGTCGACAGCCCAAAGCACAGAGGAGAGGCTGGCAAGGTCCTGCACATTTTGACTGGAACCAGCACCAGGACAAAGGGCTGCAGAGAAGAGCTCAGCTCTGTCTGTGGCCCCCTCCCATGGTCGGAGGCAGAGTTGCCTGTAAATCCCATTCACCACACCCCAAGCCTTCTCCTACCTAATCCTCTCTTCTCCCACGCCCGGCTCAGCGATTTCCCTGCAGCGAGGCAGCTGTCCCCGATAACGTGATGGCAGGGGACGGCTCATGTCAAACCCCAGAAAAATAAATGTTAAAGAAACGTCGCCGGTGATTTATCCGCTCCTCAGAAATCCCATCTTGCTCATCCCTGCCTCTCAAACCCCCACTTTTGGTGAGGTGGACTCCAGCTGCTCCAGGGGTGCTTTGTCTGCCCTCAAAGTCCCACCCAGCCTGGCCTGGAACATTTCCAGGGACGGCGCATCCACAGCTTCTCCTGGAGGTCTGGGAATGGGACACACATTTGTGAAAATCCTGCTCACAGCTCATGGTGGGAGAAGGAGAAGGTTTCACCAACAGCAAGGCAGATGCAGCTTGAACACGACAGAGAAATGAGAGGTACGCGGTCCTGATGGGTGCAAGGGAAATGCTGGAGCAGATAGTGGGAGAGACTGCAGAGGCTGCAGCTGAAAAGGGTCTGTGTGGAGGTGTCCAAGTTCCTCCTCTGAAGGGGATTTAGGAGTAGATGACCATGCCCCGGTGTTGGAGGCGAGCTGTCCCATCTCTGCCCTTCACTTCAGCCCTATTTTCCATGATTTTTGTGGGACTGCTGCTGCAGATCAGGAGGAATAAAAGGGAAAGTCTGTCTTTCCTTATGTAACTAGAAGTAAATGCATAATGAAGCTTAATTGAAATTACTGACTTCCCCAGATAAGCTGGAGGTAACTGCATCAACAGTGATGTGGTTAATACATAAAAAATGACTTTGGGACACCCAGTTCACGTAGATTAGGGCACTGAGGATGGAGCACTGAGACACCAAAACCAAATCTACCTGGCTGAAGACTGTGTGGATTTGCTGCTGTCTCAGTAGGGATAATTTAAGCAAAAGCAAAATCCACCAGTTCAACCCTAGAGCAGGAAAAGGGGGATAAGGAACTGGATTAAATGGCACCACCTCTGGGGTTTTGGTTCTTTGTTGAGTTTCTTGAACACTTCCCTGCTGCCATGGACCTCAGTTGAAGGTGTAGGCTCAGTCTAATCTCTAAGTTGTAGAAAAAATCAAGTAATTTAAGACTGTAATTTGAAAACACAACAAATCTATTGAGCTGAGAGCTTTGTCCTTGAGTTCAGCTGGAGACCTGTAACATTTGAGGAACACTCTAGAGGAAAAGAGGATTATTTAAGGAGCATCTGGAGAGATGGGCTTCAGGTGCCCTCTTCCATACTTATGCTTATTGGAGATGAAATTGAAGTGCAGCATGATTAAATTATGCATAGAAAGAAAAGCTTCCACAAACAAGAAAACATAAGCAATGTGGGAAGGAACAGAACTGCAAAGAGAACGAGAGGAGCAAAACCAAACAGGATGCCAAACTGCAAAAGACATTTCAACAGCACCTAATTAAAACTGTTCACATTTGCAACAGACAGAAGGTAAAGACATTCACTAGGAAACAGAAGAAAAGGGGAAAAAAAAAACCACTAAGAGGAGTGATTTAGTCAATCACAGGAGATTCTGGAAAAATAGCAAGCTTTTGAGCAAAGGCCAGTTGCAGAACGTGCAGTGCATGAGGAGTTGGGGGGTTCTCTCCAATTGTCTGCCGGCAGAGGTGACTCCAGCTGGAATAATGAGGAATGTGCTGAGCAGCAGCCCCTGCCCACAGCGCCGGCAGCCTATGGGGAGCTGCCACTGCCGCCTCCCGCTCGTCTCCAGGCAGGCATTTGAATAATATCACATAGCAACCAGCCCAGGACTGAGAAATCAACCCAGGTCCCACTCCAATAACTTAATCACAAGATTATCTCCCAGCTTCTTTTGTTAATTAACAAGTCTTTGCCTTTTGGCTTCAGAAACCATAGATACAGCAGCAACGGAGAGGCTGGAAATCCAGTGTGGCATCTTTGTTAGCACGATGAGCTAACAGCACTTCTCCTCCTGTGACACCTTTCAAAGCTTGACACGTTCACCACTGGGTTCATCTCATTCCTGACATGTAGGGGAGCAGCACCAGCTCCAAAGTGGAATAATCAGGACAAATGAGTCCTCAGCCATCTTTCAAAGAGGCCAAATCGAGTCCTCTCTGGTGACCAAACCAAGAATGAGTTATGCTGTATTTTCCTCATGTCTGTCTAAGCAAAATTATTTTCATAATTGGTGAACATGGGATGAAATAACATTTCAGTAAAGGAAAAGACTGTTGTGTACCATGTCTGAGGATAAATAGGGGAAGGTGTTTTTCCTTCTTGTGGTAGAGCCTTTGCTTTCAGACAGGTTTGGCCAGGAGAACACTGAGCTTTCCAACTAGAGAGAGGCTGATTTATATGTGCAAGAAATCTCCCTGTTCAGAGATAAAACAGCTAAATGCTTTGTTAATGATGAAGTGGCAGGCAGAGCTGGAGGAAGAACTCTTTGGGAGGCCTTTGGTAACCCCCCAGTCTGGATGCTGCCTGAATCCAGCCACCCTCTCCTCATCCACACTGAGACACCACAAATCACTCGTGTGCTCCATGAGAAGCTGCCATCAGCCCAAAGGTGCCTGTTAAACAATCCCATTCCCAGGATGTTTGTGTGCACAGATAGGTCCCAAATAATTAGCTCTGTGGCTGGCAGCCAGCAGGAATATCTGAGCCCTCCTAACCCCAGAGAAGGAGGGAGCCCACTGGGCTGAAGTCCTGCTCGGGCCAGCCCAGGTTACCCTCCCACCTTTGGTGTGGCTGTGGGAGCCAGGACAAGGCAGCAGCGTTGTCCCCAGCCCCGACACCGAGCAATGAGCATCTCCACAGAGGACAAGTGGCACAGACATGTGGCCGTCCTCGCTGTCTCCTCAGTAACATCATTTTTGCAGGGGCAACAGGAGGGGGAAGAACAGAATCCCCCCCGGACCGCCTCCTTCGCAGGGAAGTGACTGATGAGCCTGGCAGCCTCTGAACAAATATTTCTGAGGCAGAGAATTCACTTGTCAGCGTGGAGGAGCCCCGAGAGGAAATCTCCAAAGCAGATCTGTCGGAGATAATGACACCGCACAAGGAAGCCCTCCTTAGCGGGGATGTCTCCCGAAGACGTGGAGTGTTTGAAAACACGATGCTTCCGTGTGCTCCTGTTGATGAGTTAAAATCCAAGCAGCCGTGGCTGAATTTTTAATCTGAGAGCTCTAACAGGTGAAGCACAAGGAGGCAGTGAGTCAGATTTTAACCTTCCCTGGTGCTGCCTTGGTCAGGCAGAGCTTGTTTTCTTTCCGAATCAGAAGCCTCTCTTCAGGCCTGAGATAACACACGGTGTTCTGCCTCGTCCAGATTACAAACCAGGGAATTTCTGCATCTGCATGTTTGTGTAATTGCCTAACACCATGAAACCTCATCTCAGCTGAAGCCTCTAAGCTCCACTGTTAGATAAAAAGCAATTAACAGCAACCATAACCAGAAACACTTCCAGTGTGAGGACAGGCAGCAAATGGCAAATAGATACATCAACAAATCTGTTTTTGCCTTGTACTTTGCTGCTTGCAGCCAATGGGTCATTAATTTTTATATGAGTTTCATGGATTTATCAGCAATTTGGGAATCTTGAAGTTATTATCTATGACAGTGGCTCTGATTGTGTTGGCTGCTCTGTGTTGCCCTTGCTCCTTTAGTTTTAAAGTCACCCAAAAGGGTGCAGCAACCAGAATCCCACCCCAAGGCAATCCTGGGCACCCAAAGGCACTGGCTGCATTATTCTTTGCACTTGTTGAATATCTCAAATCTGTTTCCTCAGTACAGGGCTGGGTCTGTAGAGCCCTGTAGCCTCTGAAAGCTCATCAGCATTCACTTGTGCTCTTCCTGCTCTCCCAAGTAGCTCTATTTTATCCTGTCAAATATGAAACTGGCTCGGGTCAGGAATTTTGTGCTGAGCTAGTCAAACTTTAGGGTTTTCACTAATTAAATATAGGACAGATAACCAATAGATTCTTCAGCTGAACAAGGATAACTATTTTAACCTCTCCTGTCCAGGTGTTTTGGGATCATTTTACATGTTCTGATTCATTAGTCTGAATTTTAGTTCTGGGGGAGGAAGGGGAAAGTAGGAAAACCAATATTTTACTTGGCAATTGTCCTGTATAAAGTAAGGTTTACTTTCTGTGTGGCCATGGAGGCACTTGCAGATTAGCTGTGTGCAAAGTGATGTGAGGAACCTTATCTGGGTTCATGCAAGTGGTGTTTTTTAATCTGAATAAATTCTGCTCTTCAAAAAAACAAGCAAATACAAAGGTGTCAAGGATGAGATTGCCCGTCCCTCTGCTCTGGAGCTGTGCTTTGGCTGTCAGGTGTTTTTCAGCCCTCTCTCCTGGCTGGTTTGGTATGAGCCTGTGTCTCCAGATAATCCATCAGTAATTACCTGTTTAGTTTTATTGCACTCTCGGTGCTTTGTGCAGCCGCTCAGGAGCTCATTTGCTCCCACCTTGCAGACAGATTTAAATGTTAAGCTTGTTTTCTTCCCAGATGGAGAAGAGATGCCTCTGTTCCAGGTGAGTGTTCTGTGAGCTCTCCCTGGTGTGAGGAGATGATCCTGTGCCTGTTACAGTCCAGACCAGGGAGCCTGGAAATTACAAATCAAACCAGACCTTTTTTGCCTCTCAGGTTAGAGGGGCTTTGCTGAGCTCTTTGTGTGCTTAAACAATTTGGGTGTCCTGCTTGTGCAGTCAGTGGCTGCAGGCAGTGCAAAGGGATTTTCCTGGAGAAGTTCAGCCTGGAAAACTTCATCCCTGGAAATGTTCAAGGCCAGGCTGGATGGGGTTTGAGCAACCTGCCTTAGTGGAAGGTGTCACTGCAGTCAGGTTGGACCAGATAATTTTTAAGGTTCCTTCCAACCCCAGCTATCCTGTTATCTTTATGCCTTGACTCTTCCTGAAGATTCTGACAAAGGAAATTTAAAACAAGCCAAAAGAAAAGGCATTCATACAAACAGGCAAAGGCCAGCACCTTGGTCATCCCAGCACTGACCAAACTATCCAGGGCAGAGGTATTCTACCCCTTTGTGAACATAATTCCCAGCACAGTCCTGCAAGCTTTCCCCCCCTTGCTTCTCTTGAACAGGGTAAATCTCTGCTGTACAAGTTTCTCGAGCTGAATGCAAGCAGCCTGCTTGTCTTATCTCCATTTGCCCCCTTCTGTGCAAACATTTCAGTCACTTCCTGCAAATTTAATGTTTTCCAACTACTGACGTGCTCCTCATCTCTGCTCTGCAATTATGAACCGATGTGCTGATGTTTTAAGTGTTCTGTTTTAAAATGTGTAACATCCAAATTTACAAACAAACAAACAAACCCAAACCAAAAAAGACAGATCCCTCCCCAGATTCTCTCTAATGCTAATTATAGCTCTCCAGCAGAAGCATCAGTCAGCAGAGGATTTGGTTCTTATCAGAGGCTGAAGCTTTGGAAAAATATACTGAGGATGGTGCATAAAACTGGGGATGTGGCAGGTACATGCTGGAGGTGAATGCTGAGAGTTTGGAAATGCAAACTTCAGGATTTTCCAGTCCTCTTCCTCCCCCAACACCCAGAACATTGCATTGTTGGTTGGTCTTCATTTTTAAATCATTTGCTGTCAAGATACATGTGTTGTTTTCATAGAGTTGGCAGCAGAAGTTATTATTTTTTTCCAGCTAAATTTAGAGAAGGGTAACAAATATTCTGGGTTTGCTCTGAAATCATTCCGGGAGGAGCTCCTGGGTTATACATCACGGTTGCTCCAGCAATGAAAGTGCAGCTCTTCTGCCAGAGTTTCAGCTTGATGATGTCTTTGGCTCTCAGGATGCAGCCCCACACTGTGTCCCCAGCACAAGAGAGGGTCACAATCAGCTTGAAAACTCATTCCAGTGGCAATTTTTATTAGGGAATATTATTTACATACTGCATTCTCCTCTTGCACAAGAAAGCTGAAGGGATTTTTTCCCCCTTCTAACGCGTTTCAGAGGCAATCTGACATTTTCTAATGGCTCTCAGGTATGTATAATTTATCCTTCTCAGTGTCTGCACTTTCCAAAATAACACTGGAGAATTATCTGCGCTCCTGCTTTTTTTGGCCAACCATTACTCTCCCTTTTTTTTTGACCTATAAATGTCCATATGCTGCAGGATAATTGCAGTAGGTGTAGGTTCCTTTGGAGATGCTCTTGTGTGGGAGACAATATGACAGCTCATCTGCATAGCACAGGCATCATTCCCCTGCCTCGATTTAGAAGAGTCCTGGATCCCAAGGCTTCTCCCATCTCTCCTGAGTATTTTGGGATTGCTCACACGCCCCGTGCACTCGCGCTCTCCCGTGCAGTCACTTCTCCATTTTCTGGGGGCTGCTCGGCTGCTTGGAGAAGGAGCCACAGAGTGCCACAAGCGTGGCAGAGCCTGGCACGGGGACTGCTCTTGGGTTTCCACACTGTATCCAGGCATCCCGAGCATCCTGCGTTAATCTGCAGCTGGAATATTTTGTGCAGAAAACCGCGTTAACCGTGGTGAGGTGGAAGTGATGTCCCAGGAGAGGCTCCAGTCTCCCAAATGCCACAACTTTCGATTGGGAGCTACACACAAGTTTGAACCCAGATGTGCTGAAGCTGTGTGACGCTTTTGGGAGGGATAAAAAAAATCCTGAGAAGAAGGGATGTGCAGGTTTATCAGCAAGGAACTGGGATGGGGCACAGGAAAAGGAGCTCTCACCCCAAACCTGGGCATTCCTTCCCCTGCTGAAGCTGGATGTCCGTGACTTTCCCCTGGAATGTGAGGACTCTGTGGGCATTTGAGTGTTTAATTTAAAGACTCGCTGCAGTGTTTTGGAGAGGGATTGAGCAGGGAGGTTTGAACACCCAGCAGTCGTGGGGCACTTTTATTCCTTTTGGGGTTTTTATGCCCGGACAAGGCGTAGGGGCTCCATCAGCCGCACGGGAGTGTGACAGGGGACACGGAAGGTGCCAAGATGTCACTTACATCGGGGTGGGTCACTTACATGGGTGATGGGCTGGTCCCCGGCGCTGTCGGTCACATTCGGGGTGTGGCAGGGGCAGCCCGTCCTGGTGTCACTCACACCGGGGTGTGATGTGGGCAGTGCTGTTCACACGGGGGGTGTGACAGGGGCGGTCCCAGCTGTGTCTGCCACACTGGGGTGTGACAGGGGCGGTCCCAGCTGTGTCTGTCACACGGGGGGTGTGACAGGGGCGGTCCTCAGCTGGTGTGTCACACGGGGGGTGTGACACGGGCGGTCCCAGCTGTGTCTGTCACACGGGGGTGTGACAGGGGCGGTCCTCAGCTGTGTCTGTCACACGGGGGGTGTGACAGGGGCGGTCCCAGCTGTGTCTGCCACACTGGGGTGTGACAGGGGCGGTCCCAGCTGTGTCTGTCACAGGGGGGTGTGATAGGGGAGGTACCTGCCTGTGTCAATCACTCTGGAGGCGTGACAAAGGATGTCCCTGTTCCTGTCAGTCACACTGGCGGTGTGACATTGGCTGTCCCTGTCCCTGTCGGTCACACTGGAGGAGTGACGAGGGCTGTCCCTGGTGGCGTCAGTCCTACTGGAGGTGTTACAGGGGAGGTTTCTGTCACACCGGGGATGTGACAAAGGACGTCCCTGGCAGTGTCAGTCACTTTGGAGGTGTGACAGAGGCCGGTCCCCAGCTGTGTCCGGCCTGCCGGGGGTGTGCCAGGGGCTGATCCCTGGGTGTGGCTGTCACAGGGGGTGTGCCAGGGGCTGATCCCTGGCTCTGTCACAGGGGCTGTGCCAGGGGCTGATCCCTGGGTGTGTCTGTCACAGGGGCTGTGCCAGGGGCTGATCCCTGGGTGTGTCTGTCACAGGGGCTGTGCCAGGGGCTGATCCCTGGCTCTGTCACAGGGGGTGTGCCAGGGGCTGATCCCTGGGTGTGTCTGTCACAGGGGCTGTGCCAGGGGCTGATCCCTGGGTGTGTCTGTCACAGGGGCTGTGCCAGGGGCTGATCCCTGGCTCTGTCACAGGGGCTGTGCCAGGGGCTGATCCCTGGCTCTGTCTGTCACAGGGGGTGTGCCAGGGGCTGATCCCTGGGTGTGTCTGTCACAGGGGCTGTGCCAGGGGCTGATCCCTGGGTGTGGCTGTCACAGGGGCTGTGCCAGGGGCTGATCCCTGGGTGTGTCTGTCACAGGGGCTGTGCCAGGGGCTGATCCCTGGGTGTGGCTGTCACAGGGGCTGTGCCAGGGGCTGATCCCTGGGTGTGGCTGTCACAGGGGGTGTGCCAGGGGCTGATCCCTGGGTTTGGCTGTCACAGGGGGTGTGCCAGGGGCTGATCCCTGGGTGTGGCTGTCACAGGGGGTGTGCCAGGGGCTGATCCCTGGGTGTGGCTGTCACAGGGGCTGTGCCAGGGGCTGATCCTTGGCTCTGTCTGTCACAGGGGCTGTGCCAGGGGCTGATCCCTGGCTCTGTCACAGGGGGTGTGCCAGGGGCTGATCCCTGGGTGTGTCTGTCACAGGGGGTGTGCCAGGGGCTGATCCCTGGGTGTGTCTGTCACAGGGGGTGTGCCAGGGGCTGATCCCTGGGTGTGGCTGTCACAGGGGGTGTGCCAGGGGCTGATCCCTGGGTGTGTCTGTCACAGGGGGTGTGCCAGGGGCTGATCCCTGGGTGTGTCTGTCACAGGGGGTGTGCCAGGGGCTGATCCCTGGGTGTGTCTGTCACAGGGGGTGTGCCAGGGGCTGATCCCTGGGTGTGTCTGTCACAGGGGGTGTGCCAGGGGCTGATCCCTGGGTGTGTCTGTCACAGGGGGTGTGCCAGGGGCTGATCCCTGGGTGTGTCTGTCACAGGGGGTGTGCCAGGGGCTGATCCCAGGACTTGGTGACGCCAGTCCTGAGCATCTGGGAGGAGCGAAGGGTGAGGGTGGGAAGATGCCCCCAGGCAGGGTTTTGGGGTAGCCCCGGTGCAGCCAGAGCTGCTCGGTCAGTTCCCCTTTAATTCCAGAATGGTTCAGATTGGAAGGACACACTGGATCATCCTGTCGCGCCTTCTGCTGGAGCTGGGTCATGAAAAAGAAGGAGAAAATGAACTCGCCGAGAGTTTGTGCTTTCCTGGGACACCATTAATAGCTTCTCATATAAAGTTTGTGAAGAGCTGCAATAAAAATCCCTTGTGCTGAACGCTTATTGAATAGATTATTAAATGCTGTCCTGAGCCAACCTAGGAATTCTGTTAGAACAAGAAACCAGTAAGTGCAGAGCCCAGGTAGAGATTTCCCCTTTAACTCTTTACAAGCTCATGGATGCATTTTTGGGGTTTCCAGAAGAAACTTGGACAAGGTGCAGGTGCAGACCAGAGATGCAGCTCCTCCAGAGCCACAGCCAGGGATGGCAGGAGCCCACAGATGAGGATGTTCTTGCACTTGCACCTTTCATCCAACACTAGAAGGTTCAGGTTATTCCTTGGCAGGCTCCTTTATAGTCCTGGATCTCCACCAGGCATATTTGCAGAATCAGACAGCAGGTTTTGCCTAGAAATTTGCTGAGTTTCTGTCAATATGTGCAGAGGAAAATGCAAGTTTGGGAAGCTAAAGCGTGCCAGGAAGTTATTCCCCAATCAGCCTGCTTGTAACAGTCCTTGCTTGGTTTGTTCCTGTCTATTTTGCCATGTTCTTTACAGCCTGATTCTGGATTTTGTACCTCTGCCTAGCTTTTGGTGTAGTTAGAACCTGGGGTTTTTTTGGATTTTTTTTCTGAATGCCTCATTCATGAGATGCCAGTTCACTGGACCCACAGATTTAGAAAATCCTGGCAAATGCCAGGAAATGTATGTTAGGATGACAGGATGGAGCTGGATGGAGTGAAACAATTCCTTGCATCAGAGATCCTGAACCTTCTTTTAATTGAACTCTAGGGTCCTGTGTGGGTGTCCTTTCAAAATTCAGTGTCCCTAACAGGCATTGCACATTTGTCACCAAAGTTCAGATGGCTGAAGGGGGCCCAGCTCCCTCTGGGGAGCTAAAAGCTCAAACTTCAGCCAAATATCACTGAAATCCCTCTGGATTCATCTCCTTAGAAGAAACATTGCTTAGGATTTTTTTCCCTGTTTTACATAGAAGAGTTTGAAGCTCTCAGATGTTTAAAGTGTTTACGGCAGTCCTAAAACAGAGTAGCCAGATGTCAGAAACCTCTATGGCCCATAAAAAATTCAAATTTGATGGAATGTGATGGTAAATCCTTCACAAAATATATTAAGCCTCCATTGTGACAGCAATACGAACCACAAGTTCACATTTTTTAGTGAACTTAAGAGAAAATTTAGATTAAGAAATTACTCCAGAGTAGATCTAACTGGCAAATACATTATGGATCCTCATCTGTCCTGACAGACTCTTCACATTTAAGACACATAAAAGTGAGGTGGCATAAATAAAAAGGATTTGGTATCCATACATTTGTGTGTTGGGAATATGAATGTAGGGCAGGCACAAAACACTAATAATGTAATTTTAATAGGAATCATATATTGCAAGGAAATGGGTGATTCAAATACTTTTCTGCCTTCTCCTTGAGGATTACAACTGCTTTTTTTTGTGTGTGTGTGTGCTGGAAGAACTCATCAAGGCCGATGGGAAAGGCTTAGAATGCAGAATTTAATGAAATCATGGGCTTATAGATGCAACTTGTGAAAGAGAAGGCAGAAAACATTTAAATATCTTGGTATTAGGAGAAAAAACTGAAATAGGTGGAAGTTGATAGAGCTAAGTGTGTTTGTCTGAGGACCAACAGAGCAAGATCCCTGAATTCTGTTATTTTATGCTAAAAGGGAAAAAATGACAGTGTTGTGTGTCATCAAAGCCAGAAGGGAATTTTGGGGCTGTGCTGATGAATTTGATGAGTGTGTGGACACTTCTATCAGTCTGGGTGTGTCAGTCTGTGTATGTGCTGGTTTTGGCACCCTGCACAGAATCCCTTCTCTGTCTCAGCCCAACTACAGCAGCCACAAAGCCCTGACTGGTGCTGCCCTGGGGTCTTTGATCTCACCCATGAGGCATCATTTGCAGTGCCCTGCATTATTTATCACCACTGAAGTATCTTCAATTAAACTGACAGGTTAAATACTAACTTTGCCTGGCAGATAATGAAATTCTTGTTTCTTTCCTGAGGAGGCTGACACGAAAGAAGCCAGACACGACCGGGCACAGGAATTTGCGCTGCCTGTTTCCACATTTCCTAACAAGTGAGCGCTGTGTGATACCACAGGTGGGAGGCAGGCTTGCTTCCTGGTGCTGACAGTTGTCACAAAGGTGAGGAACACCCAGGTGATCCCACAGAAGCCTCACAAAGGGTGGGAAGAAGGAGCTGATGGAAGATTCCTCACCACCTTCCAGCTTTTGGTGCATCCTGGGAGACCTTCAGTCCGATAACAAACACATATGGAACTGCAGTGCCAAGAGGAGGAGACCTAGAAATCTCCTCCAAAAGTGTGATTGAACCAACCCCCCAACCCTGACCTGCAGCATGGAGATGAATGCTGAGAATTCTTTTCCTCTGAGCACTCTGAGGAAACTCAAGGGAGGATAAGTGAGGATGAGAAAAACATCAGTTTTATTGATGCTTTTGAGGAGGAGCACGTGGAGATGCTTTGGCCTTTTTTTCCATGATCCCTCAGAGGAAGGACACTACAGCATTCCTTGGTGGTTGTGATAAACCACATTTGGAATTTTTAAAAACTGGCCATTCATCATCTTTGCCCCAGATGAACATGCTTAGCTGTGGGGATGTGGGTGCATGCCCTTATGTATTCCTAGAGTTTTCCCTATGAAAAAGGGGAGGGGCTGTGTGTTTGTCTTCTTGAGGGATGTGGAAGGGGTATGTGATTCTGTGGATCCTGTGTCTAGGTGGGAGACAGCCTTTACCCTGCCCAGCTAAGTAAGAAACTTCTAAGCATTTAAATTCTGAAAAAAATATAGTAAAAATAACGGAAATCTTCTGAGTTACTTTGTGTTTTCTCCTAGTTTGGGAAAGTTGGAATGAAAGCTCTTCCCCTGCAAGGTTTGCCATTCCAAGCAGAGTGTGGGCTCCTTCTGGATTCAAGAACTGTCATTAAAGGATTGTTGCAAACTTATTTTTGAAGTGCTTTATCTGAAGGAACTGAACTGCCACTTACTCTGCTTTCAGAAGGAACTTGCTTTTCCATGTGGAAGGAGTAGGTGCACTTCTTTTCCTCACCCTCAACTCGCAGCAGAGCAGTTTCTGGTTTCATGTCTATTTTTAGCAAGATCTGTGCAATCACAAAAATAATACAGAGCTTGGAGCATTCTTCTATACCATATTTACATGCTGGCAATGTACACTCTTGTTCATTTGTCATTTCAGTTCTGTATTTGCTGCTAATTGTGGAGCCCATTTCCCAAAGCTGGAGGAGTTTTGCTAGGAAAAGGCAGTGCAAAGCTTCCCAGAGCTGGGTTTAAAGCTGCAGAGCTGGGTTTAAATCTCTGTAAGATTACAGAGATGTTGGAGAGTGGCTTCAGCTGTGGACCACGATCCTACTGTGGCTTTGGCAAAGGCAGGTGGGATCCTTGGATGTGTTGGGCAAAGGACTTGTGTGAAAAGCCCTGGAGAGGTGTTGCTGAAGAAGCTGAATGCCCTTTTGGGTGCAAGGCTTATTCTAGTAGGGGCACAATCCTGGGAGGTGGATTGATCCCTCCTGACAGGGGCAGAGCCTGTTTCTTCTGACAAGGCATGGCCAGAAAGGGGCTCAATCGCTGCCACACTCCTGCAGGAAGATGATGCAGTTACTGCCATGGTGGGGGGCACAGGGGACACTCCATGAACTGCAGGGAGCTGGAGCTGAGGGACACGAAGGGCACTGACCTGGGATGAAGCACTTCTGCTGTCAGGAAAGGCCAAGAGAACTGGAATTGTTCAGCTTGGTGAAGACAAGGCTGTGGGGCAACCTAATTGTGGCCTTGCAGTACCCTAAAGGAGTCTGCAGTAAAGGCTATTTGCAAGAGCTGGAGTGACAGGACAAGGGAGAATGGGTTCAAATTGAAGGAGAATAGGTTTGGATTAGTTTTAGGGAGATTTTCCCCCCTATGAGGGTGGTGAGACCCTGGCACAGGCTGCCCAGAGAAGCTGTGGCTGCCCCTGGATCCCTGGAAGTGTCCAAGGCCAGGCTGGATGGCGCTCGGAGCAACCTGGGATAGAGAAAGGTGTCCTTGCCCACGGCAGGGGGCTGGAACGAGACGACATTCGAGATTCTTTCACAGCCATACCATTCCCTAATTCCACAAACAGGCTCCTGGAGCACCGGCATCCGCGGTGGGAAGGGCCCGGCCGCGGGGTTGGAACACAGCGCGGAGCCGGGCGGGGAGCGGCGGCCGAGGAAGGGACGCGGTGACCGGGGAGGGGACGCGGTGACCGGGGAGGGGACGCGGTGACCGGGGAGGGGACGCGGTGTCGGGGGAGGGGACGCCGTGTCCGGTCCCGCCCCGCTGCCGGCAGCTCCAGCACGGCCGAGCCGCCACTGCGCCGGTGCCGCTACCGCGGGCTCCGCGCCGGCGCGGGGGATGCGCGGGGAATGCGGGGGATGCGCGGGGGATGCGCGGGGGATGCGCGGGGGATGCGCGGGGGATGCGCAGGGCCGCGCCGGGACCCGCAGTGCCCAGGTAGGGCGGGGGAACGGGGAACGGGCACCGGGGCGGGGAAAAGTTGGGGGGGGGGGTCATGATGCCTGGAACAAAAAATATATCTTATATTTTAAATATATATACATATATATGTATTTATGCATTTATTGTTGTTGTTATTATTATTTTTCAGCCCGCAGCGTGGTTGCCACTTCCCCCTGCTGCAGGAAGCGGGTAGCCGTGGTTATGGAGTTCTCGTAAGCCAAGCGGCGCCAGCATCCCTTGGAAAGTTTTCCCCGCCCCAAAGGCATCGGCAGCTCAGCTGGAGGGCTGGAGGTGAGAAATGCTCCTGTTACCAGCTCCTTATTAAATTCTCGGGAATGGCTGGAGCTGGGGTGAGTCGAGCCACGCTGTTCCAGGCAGTGACTAATGAGCACTAATCCAGATTGTTTTCCATGTCTCCAGCAGAAGAAAGCGTGGCTTGTGTGGCTGACGGAGCCAGCCTTTCTGGAATGTGAATAAGAGCTTTCACTTAATGCACATGGCTGTACAGCCTTGATAACTGCACTTGATAAACCTGCTGAAACTAAATAGGCAAGGTTTACATTTATGTACACGTGGAAATACAGAAATATTTATGTTTTTACATATATGTGTTCATTAATATGTATGCTTATATTCAGAGATGTCTTATCCCACCTTCCAGTACTCGAGGGGATTTTGCAGAAAAGGAGAGCAACATTTTACTCTGATAGAACAAAGGGGAACATTTTTAAACTAAAAGAGGAGAGATTTAGATTAGTTATTAGGGACAAATTATTTACTGTGAAGATGGTGAGGACATGGCAGAGGTTGCCCGAAAAAGCTTTGTCTGCCTCATCACTGAAGTGTTCAAGGCCAGGCTGGATGGGGCTTGGAGCAACCTGGGATAGTGGAAGGTGTCTCTGCTCATGGCAGCAGGTGGAACGAGATGGTTTTTAAGGTCCCTGCCAACCCAAACCATTCTGAGATTCTGTGATTTCTCTACTTTAGGAAAATTTAAAATCAGAATTATCAGAATTTATATTTGGTAGTGAAAGTTGGCTGACCATAGAATATTTAACTTTATTAAACAAAGTCTATGTTTTGTGTGCTGAATGTATATATACATATATATATATATATATATTTTCTACATATCTAATAGTAGATTATTCTGTTTCTCCTACTGCATATCTAATAGTCGGTCCCATTCTTTGAATCAGAAAATATCTTCACTGCTCTAAATTTATAATATCAGAAGAATCACTGATGAAACAGCTGTTCTGTTTTCTAGGGAGAACTGTCAGAAGAGCTGGGAATGAGATGGACATACCATGAAGGACACAAAGCTCTGGGTGATGATGAGCTGCAGATGAACACAGTGTTTGCCTCGGAGGATGGATGTGAGTGAGAATAACATTTGTGACACAGGGGGGAAGCATTCCAGTTATCCCAGAAAGGCCATGAAGCAGGTGGGCCACAGCTGTAGCCTGCAGAAGGAGGTGGACATGAATTACTCCTGCAGTCCTCCTGGAACGCAGGGGCTGCGGTGTGGAGACAAAGAAACCTGTGACAGCTCCTGCCAGAAGCGAGGTGAGAATCCAGCTGGGGCGTTTGCTCCCTCCAGCACCAGCTTCCACCTGCAGAGTGAAGATGAGGATTTAGATCACTGTTCCTCTGAGCGCCCCGGGAAAGCACGGACGATAACGAAGCTCCGTGAGGACAGCGGGAGCGCCGCTCCTGGGGATGTGCTTGGTGAGGACCCGGAGCGTGTCCCCGAGGGAGCCCTGCCCCATCGATGCAAGAAGTGCGGCTGCTCTTTCCGCAGCGCGAGTGAGCTGCAGGAGCACAGGCGGGCTCACCTGCTGGAGAACTCCTACCGCTGCCCCGTCTGCGCCAAAGCCTTCTCCCGCGCGGCCAACCTGCGCATGCACAAGCTCATCCACTCCAGCGAGAGGCCGCACAAGTGCCCCGAGTGCGACAAGGGCTTCATCCGCACGGCCGACGTCTGGAGGCACCTGCGCAACGTGCACAAGATCGAGCGCTCCATGGTGATCCTGGCCAGCGGCATGGCCAGGAACCCCTGGTCCGTGGTGCACCGCAGCCAGGGCAGCGGTGAGTGCCCTGATCAGGCTTGTCCTGGAAACCCAAAGTCTCAGGAGGACGACTTCAAGCCTTACGCCTGCCCGACGTGCGGCAAAGGCTTTGATAAGCCCAACCTGCTGTCCAAGCACAAGGTGATCCACCGGGAGGACAAGCCCTACAAGTGTCAGGAGTGTGGCATGGCGTTTGTGCAGCTGCTCAGGCTCAAGAGACACCAGCAGACTCACTCTGGGGCACGGCCCTTCTATTGTGAGGAGTGTGGAGGGACCTTCACCCGGCTGGCATCGCTCCAGCGCCATCACCGCATCCACACCGGAGAGAAACCCTACTCCTGTAACTTCTGTGGGCATTCCTTCACCGAGTCAGGGACCCTACGGAGGCACGAGCGCACTCACAAGGTGCACAAACCTTAATTTCAGGTCTCTGTGGTGTCTGACATCTGAACGAGGTCTGCTCAGTTGGGCTGGAAAAGCACCCCATGGTGTGTGCTCTGCCGTGTCCAGACCCACTGCCCAGCAGTGGCTGACAGGCAACGCTGCATCACAGGGAGCTCTGGAACTTGTACTGGGAAGGACTGCCTGACTTTAAAGTGCTTTGTATGAGAAAATAACCTAATTACCCCTGAGTAATGAAATGGGAGACTTGAGGAGACTGAAACCACTCGCATGTGTTTGCGCTGTCTCTGCTGGACTGGCGATGCATCTGCTTGAGCTTTGTGCAGGACGTGCAAACAGAGGCTGTGGGAATTCACTGGAAAAATTGGCCCTGCCCTCTTGAGTGTGACGGCTCTTTGACACTGGGTTTGGTTCTGAGTTAGAACAGTCCAGAGTTGTCCCTCTATCCCTTCTCTCCTTGTGTTTTGCTGAGTTTTTCTTTCTGTTACATTTCTTTTTATTTGGAAGGGGAAGTATCATGTTGGTTATTAAAAAACCGAACAAACTCCACTTACAAACCAGTTCCTTAATAAACACAACAGTTACCAGCTGTATTTCAGAATGTTTCTATCTGAGGGAGTACCAATACTTTATGCACTTTTGAGTGATGGGTTGAACATCTGTTAATAATGGGGAAAGCTTCATTTTGGCTATTTTAAGCCACCTTTGCTACTCATTGCAGAGGAACCTTCCTCATTTAAATGTTTTCACACATAGGGAAGCTTCCCATAACAAAAGAATGTTCTGTGGTGTGTCCAAGTATTGCCCAAGGTGTCTGTTAGACTCTTCACTTTGATTTAGATTCAAATGATTAGTGAAGAAAAATTTCCTTAGGAATTAACCTGACAGACTTGGGCAGGTGTTGACAAATCCTCCAAGGCTGTAGCTTCCAAGAGGTGTGTAACGCCTCAGTGTTAGGAGTGGGCCTTTCACTTTCAAACTTAATAATGACTTTAAATCTGCTGTTAACCACTGTGGTAGAAGCATCCAGTTTGTCCTGAAGCTGCAGCCTGAATTTCTTTTCCATGTCAGAAGGTTTTGCTGCTTTGCTTCCTTTTTCCTTACCAGCTGCCATAATTTGATTAATTTCTTTCTAGGGATTTCTGCCTTTTCAGTAGAAAGTTGTGCAGCAGAGTGAAGGTAAAGCTCCATTTGCATTTATTAACAGGTTATTTAATATAAAGAACTGATTGTGCCATTTGTTTCTGTATTTCATTGAATAAAAAAGGATGTTGGCAGCTCAGCACCTCCCACCTGTGCAGCAGCTCAGCAGATGTCACAGTGTCACAGAGGGTTCTGTTGTGTTTAATGTCAGGTCCTTGGCTCAGATCAAGATGAACCACTGTCCACAGCAAAGCTTTAGCTTGATTATAAATGGGAGGCTAATTGGTGTCACTAATGCATCATTGCCATTTCATTCCTCAAATAAATCTCCAGCTGAGGGAAGCAATGTGCATCCTGCCCCTGAGGGATGTGCTCTGTGGTCTGTGTGTTTGTAATTCTGGGATGGCTGGGCCCTGAGTGACACTTCTCCAAACTCCCCTCTGCAGGAAGCTCCAGTTTGGTTTTAGCTTTGCAAAGGGCCTTTGATGGGGCCCCTTAGCAACAGCTCAGTCTTATCTGAAGGCTGTGGAGCCTCTCAGAGAGGAAAGATCTTTGCATGGAAAGAATCCTGGCTGGCTGTGGGTGAGTGATCTGCAGAGGGAGGTCACCAGTGATGCTCTGTGGTGCTGTTCAGCACCATTTGAGGTGACCTGGAGAGAGGGCAGACAGCAAAGTGACACAGCTGTTCCAGAGGCTATCATGCATTAAATTTCCACACTCATTTTCCAATCCCATTTTGAAGTTATCAGCTACAATCTCCCCTGTTCATCATCCTGCTTTTCCTTTGGGTATGGCATGCTCCTGCTGTAGGGTGGTTTAATATCCAATTAAACTGCACCACTTATGCACACCTTTATGTTGTGTGACAGTTCTGCTTAGGCAGTTACGGTAATTGGGAACATACAGTTATTCTGCTTTTTGGTGCTAGCAGTCAGTGGAATTTTTACCTCTGGCATAATTGTGGAAGTATTTTGAGCAAAGGTCTGTTATATGGGAGAAGTAAATGGTTGGTGAAATGAAAAGTACCAGGCTTAACTAAAAGGTTATTAAAAAGACACTTGCCTGGAAGGTTGACTTGCATATAAAGTGCTTGAATGTGTGAAAGCAGTAATTAAAATGTGTGATGGTTTCTGGGAAAAGTGTGTAGAACTCTCCTCAAAGAAACTTCCACTAACTGCTGTGCAAGGTACAGGAAACCCCGTGGAGCTTAATTTAACTCAGAGGTCAGCACTTCTGCACTTTTCATTTTTCACATAAAGGTTTGGAAGTCTCTCCCGGTATCAGTCAGGGTGGTTGATAGCCTAAAACAGACACAGCCAGTCATGACATGTAGCTGACACGGGGCAAACAGACCTGCTCTGCAGCACTGGGGAGGGTTTGAAGGGTCTGCTTTCAGCAGAAGTAATTTTTCTTTGCCAAGAGTGGACAGAATATCTGTTAGCTCATTTGGATCTGTGGAAGAAACAATTCCTTTGGCACTGTATTCACAGAGCCCTCATTGCTCAGGCATTACAGGAAGCCCTTGGACAGGGGGAGCCCTGAGCTAAGCTGAGGATCCTGATTTGATCACTGCATAGTGTTTGTCAACAGTGGAACACAGAAATACCCTTTGCTTTTTGCTAATTTTCCTGTTGCTTCCCTGCATTGCTTCTGCCCAACTCATTTCCATCACAGGAAAGTGTTCTCAAGACCAAGAAGGTAGAATAGCTCCAGCCCTGAAGATTCCAGGCCCTCACTGCCCTGGAATCACCAGCCAGCCCTTGGCAGCTATGGTACTGTTCTCTTACTCTGTTAACAAAGGTGTTGATGGTAAATTTGTTAACCTTTGCTACCAAAGGTGTTGATGGTAAATACATCCATGATTGAGGAATGTGGATACAGCACCTTGAAGAGAGGAAAAGCTGCTGCTCTACAGTCTGTGCTCACCCCGCACACCATCCTCCTTCTCTGACACTGTTTGCCTTCTCCTGGCATGCAGAAGTCTGAGGCAGGAGCCTCCCCTGTAAATAGGGAGCACCAAGCAATCCATCATTTGTCAGTTAACCCCAGCAAAGGGTATTGACATCTCTGGAGGAGGCAGCTTTTATTTCAAGTGAGGCTTCATCTGCCTCTGACCTTGTGCAGTTTCTCTTGGCACAAGGAGCTCCCACGGCACCTTTCCTCCTTCCAGACTGAAACCCAGCAGGGGCTGAGCTCTCACCAACAGAGCTCTCACCAACAGAACAGCAGATGAAGAACAATTTTTTTGCTAGGATAACAATCTGGAATTAGAAAGGAGAACCATGTCTTTTTTGGGGCGATTTCAGCTGTATCTGATGCTTTGAGGAGTAAAATTGTGGGCCTGTCCAAGGTTAGAGCCATCTTCACAAAGCAGACCTGGAGTGGGAGTAAGCCCTTGAACCAGCTACTACCAGAGTGCAGCCTACTTGTAAATTCCTTGTAGGATGTGCTGCTGAACCGCCCCTGCTCTGTGGGAATGTTGTTCTCCAGAGGAGAGTGTGCTCAATGTGCTCCTAAAGTCTATGTAATGGCTTTCTTGTTTATCTGCTTGAAGAAATCATCAGAGCCATCAATTCCTTTTCTCATTAAAGGGTCTATTGGAATTGTTGCTCCAGTGCTTTCCACCTGAGAGCAGGAGCAGTGATTTGTTCTGTTTCTCTTCAGGCTTCCAGCACACATCCTGTTGCCTGCAAGGGATTCTTAGGGAATGGCTCAGTGACTTCCATGGTTTCTGGTCTTGGATGTTTCCAGGGATGACACATCCTCTCTGGACAACCTGTGCCAGCATTTCACCACCCTCATCGTAAAAAACATCTTCCTTAGAGCTAATAGATGGGAAAAGCAGGGCACTGACACCACACGGCCTCAACTACAGGCACAAAATCCAGAGGGCTGGGGTTGTTTTTCACCCGGTGCAGTCTTTTAGGCTGTCCATGGCATTCATGGCTAGATAAAGAGCATTTATTTCCAATTTAGTCAATTGAGATGTAACAGCAGCTCTAAAATAGCTATATCACAGGGGAGTTCATGTAAACACAACATCCCCACGTTTACCTACATAATTTCATTCTCTTTTGCAGACTGTGACACAGCATCCAGCTTGTAATGCTCACACAGTGATCACTGCAAGAGTGAAAAATACAGCTGGGTTCCCCCATCCTTGGCAGCTACAGTACCGTAACAATAAAAGCACATTCATTAGAAGCACATTTCTATATTATCAGTCATAGATATATTTACATGCCTTCAATAGCACTGTGTGGCCAAGTGGTCAGAAACCAGGGCTCAGCTCTTCAGCAGGTTTTAACCACTATGAAGGGCAGAATAAGAAATGCAGAAGAAACTGCTGAGCAATGTGGGACATCCTCCCAAAGTGCAGGGGGCAGTGCTGGCAGCACTTATAAAGGTCTGAGCCACCAAAGCACAAGGGAAAGCCCTCCCTCTGCTCTGTCCCCAAACTGGAAGCAGGTGCCTGGAAAAACCTTTCAAACCAGTGCAGTAAACCAGAAAATGAAGCTCTGAGCCTTTCACAAGAATCACTTGAGCAGGGAAATCTTGCTGGCAAAATGTTGTTGGTCACCAAGTGAGGGTGGATAAACCAGGTTCCGAGCACTAAACCTCTCTCTCATCGTTTGGAAAACCCCTGAGTTCTGGCATTTGGGGATGCAGCAATAACTAGCAACTAATTACAAGAAAGAAAGAAAGAAAGAAAAGCCAAAAATGCTTCTTGCTCTTCTATTCTTTGCAACAGACAAGTGAAAAGAGTATTTTGCCAGTGGTAGCTCTTAATTATTTCATGACTGAACATACCTCTTGTGCTGCAAGTTAGAAATGACAGTTTAATTCTCTTTTAATTGCCTCAGCTCTCAGGTACTTGAGACAAGCCATTTTTGCCAACTGTTCCTGGGCTATAAAAGCAGCTGATTTCTGGAAAAGCATTCAGTGTGCCTCTACTTTGGAAAGGGGTTTTGTAGAGAGAGGGGTGTAAATATTTTTGAAAAGACTCTGCAGTTCCCTCATCCAGTGTGCTCTGTGTTTGTATGGGTTGTCCCTCATCTGGCTGGCAGAACACAAGGCTTTGGGCTTTTTTTTGTGTGCATTTGAGGCTCTTTAGGCTTTCCAGGCTCCTCACCTGCATGAGGCCAGGAGGCCTCTGAGCTCCTGCACTCCCAGGGCCATTGCAGTAGGGATCTTGATTTTTTTGAGCGGGAGGGGATGCAAGGTGTGAGGAGCGGAGCAGCTGAGCAGCTGTTCCTTAATGGATCTGGGTCTGTCTTTGCTCACATCAATTTGTGCTTAGATCTGACCTCCTTTCTCCTTCTCATGGCTACAATGCTCAAAAAGCACAGATTTGTATTTTCTACACCCTTTTAATGCTTTTCCTGCTTTTACAAAACAACCAGGAAACACAGTGTAGATGTTATGAATTACAGATGTGCTGGGGCTCTGCTGGCTCTCAGGTCTGGTGGCTGTTTCTCCTGGCGGCAGAGGAGCTCCAAGCTGCAATACCAGGCAAGCACTCGTTCCCTCAGATCCTACAGAAAGAGCAGGGTAGCTGGCTAGGAGGAGAACTGGACACAAAAGAATGGGCTCCTGCATCAAACCAATGCCTTGTGCCACAAGTCACAAGGACTCGGTGTCCCCGCATCCCCCCCGGCCCAGGCAGTGCCTTTCTCCTCTGCCCCAGCCCACGCACACTGCACCACCCCAGGAACCAAAAGGCTTCAGGCTTCAGGATTTTCCCCCAAATCAGTGATTGCAGTGCAATGAAAAGAACAAGCACTTCTGATTTATGAATTCTGTCCTTTTATTTCATCAAAAGAATCTATCTAACCTCTCCTAACTCAGCAAAAGCAGCAACTAAACTGACTAAGGAATAGATTCAACAGGAATATATTCTAGGCATAATGTTGAATATTATTTTCTATTATAAACAAAAAGAGCTTTCTAACATTTTTCCTTAAAAAAACTAATGGCTAGTTAAAGACTTTAAAAGTCCTAATGCTAAACCCTTGACATTTTTTCAACTTCCTATGTTAAACACCAATGTGTAAATTATGAATTAAAGAGGAATAGAAGGCCTGAGAGGGCCTTCATCCTGTTATCTCTACTTCTAGCATCGACGACTACTAATTTCTAGCCCTAAATTCATCTACAGAAATAACTCCATTGTTACTCCTATTTTTCCTCCTCATGTCCCTGCTCCGCCAGGGCATGCATGGGAGGGACACTGAGGCGCCCTCTTGTTGCTCAGGGCCCCAGCTCAGGTGTCTTCTGGCCCCGCTGTGGACAGCCCTGGCCACGTTTCAGACACTCCTGGCTTCCTTGGAGGCAGACCCGTCCTGTGCTGGTGGCAGTGACAGGCGTGGCGCAGCTTCTGCCCCTGCCCCCTGGGAGCTTCCAGCAGGCTTGGAGAGGGGCTGTGGGGGCAGCAGTGTGGAATGAGGCCTGGAGCCGAGGCCTTTGCCCCGCTGTGAGGGGCTGTGCTGCCAAGAGCTGGGGCTTGGCCTGTGGCTGTGCACAGCTGAAGGTCACCGTGCTACACCCAGGCCTGGCATGGATGCACAGGGGCCTCTGTTCTGCCATTCCCCCACTCTGGCCTTGGTCTCCTTCAGCCTGGGGCATCTCTGTGGGGCTGTCCCCTTCCAAGTCATGCTCCAGACTGAAGCAGGCCTCCCTCTCCCTCACTGGCACAGGCAGGAGAGCCTCCAGTGATGTCCCTGTCCCCTGCCCCTCAAAGCTCCCAGCGAGGTGAGCGAGGGGCTGGTGGGGCAGCAGGGGCTGTGTGGGGCAGCTGCCCGGCTCTCTGCCCCTGCTGAGGGGCTCTTGCTGGCTTCCCTGCCTGCGTGCCCTGGGGCAGGTGCTGCTGTGTCCCCGGCTGCTGGCCGCGTGGCCGGATCACAGCCCTCAGGCTGCCCAGGATGGCGCGGGAGCGGCGCCGCAGCGAGCGCAGCAGGGCCTGGCCGCGGGCCCTGGGGCCGTGCGGGGCCGCTGCCCGGCTCTCTGCTGCTGCCGCCTGCGCGCCAGGCACAGCAGAAGCTGCTGTGTTTGCCACCTCTGCTGCCCGGGCAGTGGCACGCACAGGGTGCTCCTGGCCCTCAGCAGCTCTGGCCAGGGCAGCAGCTGCTGCCTGGGTTTCCCTGGGAGGTGCCAGGGCACCCAGTGTGCTGGGCAGGTCAGCCTCTGCCTCTTCTTCCCCCAGCGAGTCGGGGTCCACCAGGAGCTGTGGGTAGCGGGGGTTCACCCAGATGGTGCGGATGGTGATGACATTGCACTTCTCCTCTGCCAGCCCTCCTGTGCTCCTGTCTTCCCCTTTGGCAGCCGACTGCTCTCTGGTTTGGGGAGAGAGCTCCAAGAGTCCTGTGCCTTTGCATGGCTCCAGGTGTTGTGGTTCAGAATAACAGGACATACAGTCTCTCTCATCCCCGCTGCTGCCGGCTTGGACATCCTCTGGGGTGTTCCCCTCCTCGCTAAGCAGCCCCTGCAGGATGATCTGTGCTGCTGCTATTGCCCACTGCCTGTGAGCTTCCTCCTGGCTTGGTGAGGGACAGGGGGGTAAGGCAGCCAGAACTGACTCGGAGCTGGAGGCCTGTGGCCAGCTGTGAGGGGCTGTGCTGGGCAGAGCTGGGGCTGGGCCTGTGGCTGTGCCCAAGGGAAGGTTCCCATGGTCTACCCAGGACTCGTGTGCCCTCACAGGAGTGTTCTGCTCTCCACTGCAGCCCTCCTCTGGGTCATACCCCACTAGGCACTGCTCTTCGAGGCTGTGCACTTCGTCATCTGGCTCCAGGCTGAACCAGGCCTTGTTGTCCTGTTCTGTTGGTTTCAGGGCTGGCTCCACTGCTGCCCCTGTCCCCTGCCCAGCCACAGCTTCCAGCTGGCCGGGTGAGGGGCTGGGGCTGCAGCAGGGGCTGTGCGGGGCAGCTGCCCGGCTCTCTGCCCCTGCTAGGGGGGCTGCTGCTGCCATCACTGCCTGCATGCCCTGGGGCAGGTGCTGCTGTGTCCCCGGCTGCTGGCCGCGTGGCCGGATCACAGCCCTCAGGCTGCCCAGGATGGCGCGGGAGCGGCGCCGCAGCGAGCGCAGCAGGGCCTGGCCGCGGGCCCTGGGGCCGTGCGGGGCCGCTGCCCGGCTCTCTGCTGCTGCCGCCTGCGCGCCAGGCACAGCACAGGAGTCACGGTGCTCCTCAGCCTCCTGCGGGGCTGCCCGGGGCTCACAGTTCGAAATCTGGAGGGAGCAGGTGAAGGGTGAGCACCAGGGGTCCCTCTGGGCTGGAAACGGCCCCCCTGGCACAGCAGCTCCCTCCCTGATGGCAAGCCTGGCCCTGGCCCCGAGGCAGCTGCTGCTGCCCCATCCCTCACCTTCTGTCTCCTGCAAAACATCATCCACGTCTTCTTGGCCTTCCCGTCAGCGCTCGTCTCCTTGTCCATGGACATCTCTGGATGGCTCCGACGCTGCTGTCTCCCTGGAAGATGCTGTCTCCTGATGGAGCTGCTCTCCTGGGAGTGGCACCCCCGGGCTCTTTGCGCCCTTTGATACCCTCCTGGTCAGGGCGCAGCCCCAATGTCACAATAGCATCTGGGCACACACATCCCCCATGTCACAAAGGGGAGCGGTCTGGCTGGGGTCCCCAGTGTCCTAAAGGGCTCTGGGCACAGTGAAGAACTCCAGCTTTTGCCTCTTTATAATGCAGAGGAAGGCACATGAGAAATCACACGGTTCGAGAGGCAAAGAGAAGAATCTCAAGATGAGCGGTTTGTTAGAATTTTGAAAGGAAAAAGACCAAATACACATTAAATGCTGGATGTCCCTTCGGCTGAAGCTGAATTCAAAGGGTTTCCTTCCTAATGTGATGACACATAAAGTTCTGAAAACCCTTTCAAGTTTGCCTTTTCCTTGTTGGATCTTTTGTCTAAGATTACCAGAATTGGTTCATCTCATAAATGGCACAAAGTGCTGAAATGCTCTGAATTGCTGTGAAGTCTTGGCTGAAGCTGGGTTTAGATGTGATTATGTTCAGGGTCTCCTTAGTCTCATCTCTCTAGTGATATGAACTGGTACTGTAAGCTTGACTTAACAGAGGCCCTGGCTTAAGGAGTGTCTTTGAATGCTTCTGAATATTTCACATCCCTGCCTGCTGCTTTTCTGGGCACAGGTGCAGTTCCAGGGGCTTGAGGCAAAGCAGAGTGGGTAATGTCCTGTTGCCATTCACTCCCTCCTGCAGGACACTGTTAGAACATGGCTATTTCTATTACCGAGTGGTTTTCCTAGGCTGGACTCCCTGGGCTTGGATTACAAGGAAAAATGCGGAGCTTCACTGTCCCTGGATCTTCTCTGCAGAACTGGATCTTCCTGGCAGCTCTTGTATCATCCTAGCAGTCTCTCAGTTGGCTGGGCTGGTCCTGGGTTGTCTGGGAAACTCCTGGATTCTCTACAGCACATTTTGGGACAATCTAGAAACTTGTAAAACTATTGGGCTTAACCATGGGAGGCTAAATACCCCATGTACCTGTTGAAATATTTGGGAGCGTTTGTGCAAACTGGTCAGAGGTGCTCTAAAAATCAATTTAGAGATACTGAACACATTGCAAAATAGCTATTATTTGCATGCCAAGTTTCAATTATAAAGAATACTCAGCTGGAAAAATAGCCAAACATTTTCTGTAACTTGATATAACTTTTAAGTAACATTTACTTATAATCATCACTTTAAGCCATTTTCATACCTTATCTAGTTTGTGATTTATAGCATTAAATTGAGCTGTCTTCACTATTGATTTAGGGCAAAACTCAATTTATATATTTCACCATTGTTAAATAAAACCAATATTCTTGAAATGACCTTTCCTCTCATTTGCAGTGTATGCCAGTGTTGCAACAACACTCTCTATTGTCCCTCGTGACTATACTTTGCTTATCATTATGGAATAGTTTTTTTGTATATGGGCCTTTGGATAAAACTAAAATCCTCCTAATTAAAAGTCTTTTTGTGTAAGGGGGGGATAAGGAAAACAGAATTTTTCAGATGTATTTTAGTTTGTTTTTACATTAATTTTGTCTTTGTTTCAGAGGAGTTATTTTATAGTTGCACTGTTTAAAATAATGAGAAAATTAAATGCCATTCACTTTAAACATTGGGAAGGAGGGAGGGAGGGGGGAAGGAAGGAAAGAAGGAAAGAAGGAAAGAAGGAAAGAAGGAAAGAAGGAAAGAAGGAAAGAAGGAAAGAAGGAAAGAAGGAAAGAAGGAAAGAAGGAAAGAAGGAAAGAAAGAAAGAAGGAAAGAAGGCCTTCAGTCCAACATTGCTGACCAGGGCTTTGCACAGGAATATGATGCTGCTGCAAGGAGTGGGAAGAGCATGTCAGAAGGGGGAATTATCCCCTTTTTGCAGTTAGAGCATCTTAAAGATGGTCCAGAGCACAGCACCACTCACCTTACTAGATGGATGCCTTACAAAGCTGGCACCATCCTGTTCCCAGCTCCCCAGGTGCTCATTCCCTCTGGATTTCCTTCTCTTGGAAAACTTGCCTGCAGGAAATGAGAGTCCATGTCTTGGAAGCAGCTTTAGATGCAGTAACTTGTAGGAATCAATGCTGTGATGCTCACAGGGAACCAGAGACATGCAAATCCATTTCCCTCTGAAGCTGGAGCCAGCTGGGCCAGGAGGTCACTGCTGAGTGATGGCAGGCATGAGCACCCTTGAGGCTGCTCCAGCAGGGCACTGCTGCTCTCCAATGGGCTGAAACCATTATTTATTGCCTGGATGTGATAAAAATAATGGATCCCTGTTCACAGTAGCCTGGAATCCTCTTCCCAATACTTTTATAACCTCCTGTTGCACTGGAGCCAACCATACCACATCAAAAAGTGTTTGCAGAGCTGCTAAGCAGAGTGGGTGGGGAATAATAGAACTGGGGAGATAAGGAAAAATTTCTTCACCCAAAGGCTTGTCAAGCACTGGAACAGGCTTGACATGTCCCACATGGAAGTGACAGTCACTATCCTTGGAGGGATTTAGAATATGTGTAGCTGTGGCACTTGGGGACATGGTTTAGTGATGGGTGATGGGTTAATGGTTGGACTGGATGGACTTGAAGGGCTTTTCCAACCTTAATAATTCCATGGTTCTATGATTCTGTTACTTAAAGCCATGAGGAAGCTGTCACTGGACACAAAATGGGAATGGTTTAAAATCAGAGAAAGCCATGGGAAGGAATTTGCAGGGCGCAGAGACAGATTCATCTCATTGCAGCAGGAGGAGCATCATCACTGGGGCCAGCTGAGGTCTGCTCACAAGCTATAAAGAGCAGGGAGGAGGGCTGGAATTCCTTTTCCAGCACAGGCCACCCAAAGTAGCTCCCAGGTGCCTTGGGATCCTAGTATTGCTGAGCCCTCTCCAGCCATGCTGGGTATTTTGGGCTATCTGTGGGGAGATCCTTCCCCATGCCCAGCTCTTTTTCTAAAGAGCAAGAATTGCTGCAGAAGAAAAAAGGTAATTGTGATGATTATCATTCTCCCCTTCAGCCTCTTGAAATAGGGGAAAATACAGCTAAGTATCCTTCCTGATTGTCTGGAAGGAACATTTTCCCCTGGGCTGGTTCTACCCACAGCAGAGCTCTGAGCTGAACCCAGAGCCAAGGAAAAGCCTTATGGCATGTTGTACACTAGGAAGGCACAAAGTTACACAGCTTGGGTGAGAAGATGATGATTTCAGAAGAAAAAGATATTACAAAATCTATAGCATGAAGGGAAGTGCTTTTTTTTTTTTTTTAATTTTATTTTTCCTTGTGAAGTTTTTCCTTTTCCCTTGCAGTCTCTGGACAGCTCTGAGATCTGCCTGGTATTTTCCCTGGTTACCAGTGTTAGGTTATGGGAAAAACACTACATTGCCTGCCCACAGAGAAGCAACAGTGGGAGGAAATCCAAATCATACCCTGTCCAAGCTGCTCCCAGGCCCATTGCAGGAGCTGTCAGAGATACAAAGGCATGGGATACCAAATTACAGGCTCAGAGCAGAAGAAATCCTGGCTGGACTTCCCTGGGGCTGTCAGGAGACCCACCAGCCCCACAGATCATTAGGAGAAGGCAGCTGGAGCATTTCTCCTGAGATTTTTGGCGCATATCCAGGGCCAGCTCCTGGGCATCTGTGCCACAGCTGCTCTGGGGCTGTGGTACTCCACATATCAGCAACTGGGCAGACTGGGATGTGAAGGGGGGAGACTGGGCAGGGTGCATATCTGAGGCCACCTGGGAGGAAAATGTAGGAAATAAATACTCCTGTGTTTAGGAATGCCACAGCAAATCTCAGTGCCAGCCTTGATGTGGGGGGGGAAAGATGATTTTGCTTTCAGACAAGCCTAATTCCACTCATGTCCCTCATGGCCACGTGCACACCAGCACCAAAGCGTGTGGCCAAATGACCTATCCAGCCATCAGTGGTGTCCACATCTCTTGTGATAACTCAGGGCACCCCTAATGTGGAGGTGAAATGGACTCTAAAGAGTTGGTTGTGGTTGGTTGTGGTCATTTCTGATAGCAGGAGACATATCCATCCCCATAGAGAAAAGCATTTTATCTTGTTTGGAGATGGAGAGACACCTTAAATTTAGTTTTTTCTTTATGATTATTTTAATACTGACACTGCTGCACCATTCAAGGTCCCTTCTTGCTTTCAATTTGTTTACCCCTCATTTGAGGGGCTGGGTCCCATTGCTCAGCACTTGATTGTTTCAGCTCCTACTAGTGGATTTCAAAGTGTAAATCCTCCAGCACATTTCAAAGCACAGCCATCAGGCTTTGGGCCTAGCTGATCCTCAAGCACTGTATTTTAGCAGATATCACTTCAGTGGATCCAGCTGCTCTTCAGTTATAAAGTGGAAATTGATATGAGGATCACATCCTTTGACACTGGAGCTTTCCCTGTGGTGCTTGTATGGCTCTGTCCCTCTCAGAGACCATCAGCCTTGGTCTCTGTCCATGACCTATAAACCCAGGAGTGATGTGGAAAGCTCATGTCTCAGGTGGGCAATCTCAATTATAAAATGCACAGCCTCTTTCAAAAGATCAGCTAAAAACAAGTGCAGCAATTCCTCCTGTGAAGGCTGAACTTCTGAACTGCAAATAATTGCTACTCTTCTTCTCCCTTGGGTGGCACCTCCTATCTCAAGCTGTAGAAACAATATGTAGGTGCTTTCAAGTTTAAAATAAGTGAACACCTCTCGGTGTGACTGTGAGTTAAAAAATACCATCTTTGTGCTTCCAGATGAGGAGCCCAAGGCTGAAGAGCTGGAGGAGTGTGTCTTCCCATGTGGTGGGTGAGTCACCAGCAGAGCCAAGGGCAGGGTTGTGTCACAGCAGCTCAGAGCATGGGGGGCGTGAAAGGCTGGCACGGGCTGCCCAGAAATGGGGTAGCTGCCCCATCCCTGGAAACATCCAGGGTCAGGGTGAGGGCTCTGAGCAATCTGACCCAGCTGAAGATGTCCCTGCTTGTTGTAGGGTGGTTGGACCAGAGGGCATTGAAAAAGCCCCTTCCGTCCCCCACCATTCTGTCATTCCATGGCTACGGAAGCTGGGCTGCTGGCAGGGGACAGGGCCCTAGTTTGGGACACGGCCCCACTATCCCTGTGCTGCTGGGTGGTGGCACGTTCCTCAAACGAGCATTCCAGCCACGTTCCCTGCAAACAGACCTGGAGCTCCAGGCTAGGATGAAGCACCGCTGCCTTGTGCTCCTTGTGCCGGGCTGCAGCTGGGAGCTCGGTGTGGACGTGGGTGCTGTCGCTGAGCTGGTGACACTGGAGGGTCCCCGCAGGGACAGTCGCCGGCGGGCCCGTGCTCCCTCCCCGCAGCGGTGGCTGGAGGAGGGCCACGCCTGGGTGGCACAGGCAAGCTGGCGTGTCCTGCCGAGCAGCAGGCAGCAGAGGGCAATGTCGCCCTGCCGGAACCGCAGGGATGCAGGGAGATGCTTGCTGTGCTGACAGAGCACTGACAGCCTGGGGACAGGAGACGAAGCTTGGTGGTGGGTCCAGCTCCTTTAGCAGGAGCCATAGGTCTCCAGAAGCGTTGGGTGTCTGGTGGAGGTGCTCCTTGGCTCCGGGCTGCAGCGGGTCCCTGCTCCCAGGCGGGACAGGTGAGCAAGGGAACAGGCAGGGACACTCCTTTCTGCCCCCTCCCTCCCCAGCCTGGCAGAGGCTGCTGTGGGTTGCTCACAGCCGGAGCAGCTCAGATGTAAAAGAGCCCAGGCCTTGGGCTGGAGTGCTTTTTGGCAGCAGGGGAGACTGAGGCAGGGAGCAGTGCCTGTGGGTGGTACCGCAGCGGGCCAGCTGCTGTTCTAGCAGCGGCGTGAAGCTGCTCTCAGTGTGGCTGGGATGTGACCTTTGGCAGGGTGTTGTGCCTCTTCCCTCTGACTCACCCGGTGCCAGCAGGGGTTTTCCCGATGCAGCCTCTGGGAGGTTTGGATGGCCACATCTCCTCCCTGTGCCCCACACAGCCCCAGTGGGGTGGGAAGCTGGGTGTTCCCTGTCGCTGCCTGGCTTGGTGGTATGCCAGAGTCACCTCAAGGACTTTGTGCCATGCACTCCTTATCTGATGGGAGCAGAGCCAGCGTTGGAGATGTTTTCTTCTCCTTTTCTCTGAGCACCTCCATCCCATCTTTTATCAGGCAGGACTGCTGAGCTCAGGGAAAAGGGAGCTGTGTGCTTGCTTGGGGCACGCTCCTGAGGTATGGCCATGGGTTTTGTTGACTTCTCTGAGCTGACAACATGCTGGTGGCTGCAGGAGTGGCACAAAACACAGGGCTTCCATCAGACCTGGGTGCAGGTGGCGTCTCCAGCTGTTGCTACTGCAAAGTACCACCAGCAGCCAGGACAACTCATCACAGGCCTGGGAAGGAGAGGCCAGAAGGTGCTAAGAATTCTGAGTTGCCTAAAGGGGCACTGTGGGTCCCCTTGGCCTCTCTATTGCCTGGATCCAGCACATTTCATTGTGGTTTGGAGCCAGGCTGCTCCTCGGGGTGCAAGGCACTGGGTTACACATCTTATGCTCCCCAAACTGCAACACTTCCAATTGGCACAGGGCAATTGGATGCTAAAAAACAAACTAAGATGCTAAAAAACAAATTAATTTCCTCCATCTGAGTGCTCCTGACTCAGCATTCCTTCAGTCAGCACTTTGCAGCAGGTGTGAGATAACAGGAAAATGCAATGCAGAGAGCAGAACCCATTGTCCTGGCTGGGTACCTCCCCATCAGGTACAGCCTCAGAGATGCTGGCAGTGCACTCTCAGCACCCATGGGATAGGTGTGGCTTTGGCAAAAGGCTTTGTGGGTCATGGCAGTGGTGTACTCATGGTGTCCCCTCACCCACTCCCTGCTGTATCCCTGGCTCTGCTAAAGGGTGTGAGTACCTTGGACGGTGCTGGGTTTGGGGTGCTCCTTAGGAAAATGAAGGCTTTCTGCCAGGAGGCATCAGATCCATGTGTTCTGAGCTTAATTTCTTCCTCTCTGAAGATTTTGTGTATCTCTGTTTCCTTTACCTAACACATGGCGTTGTTGTCATTCATTAGATGGTGGCCAGGCTTTGCCACAATGACAGCTGCACTTTGGGAGAAGGAGTGTCCTGGGCTGACACATCCAAGAAAAGTGGTGAACAGTGCTCAAGAGAGAGAGGTCAGATTGAACCAGAGGTCCTGAGAGAGGCACTGAGGTTTTGGGGCTGGCCTCTGTGTTGATGCTGCGTGTGGTTTTATCTGCTCCTCCCCTCTGGAATTATGAATTGGTTTCCAGGAGAGGCTTGGCTTGACACTTCAGCCCTTAGATGTGTCACTTGTGTCAGCTGGAGCAGCTCCCAGCAGACCAGGGCACAGTGTGGAGGCTCAGAGGGCTCCTCTGTCCTGGAGAGTGGAACAATCAGGGACCGATGGCAGAGAGGGCACCTGGAGAAGGGGACTGGCAGTGCTGGAAAAGCCATGGCTACAAACAACGAGGAAGGAGACCCTGCCTTGGAATAAAGTAAAAACTGAGCCAGACCCTTTTTCACTTGATCCCCTAGACGTCCTGGAAGAATCAGTGGAGAGGGGAAAGCAATACAAAAGGAATGCACAGCATCTTGGCAGAGATGTTCAGAGATGAGCAATGTGCAGTCCTTGCAGTCAGGGGAAGGAGCCCCAGCCCAAGACCAGGAGATGCCTATCAGGCTGGACATTGCTTGTGCCACGTACACCACACTTGCTGGGGGGTCAGATTGCTCCCAGTGTTATAAACCCCTATCATTCTCCAGATGCAAATAAACCTTATCTCCTAAAGTGAATCCTATTAACCAAGAGTGGACTTTGCTGCCCGTGTTGTGCCCTTTAAACCTCACTTGGAGCTTTTCTGCCTCTAGCAAGCTGGGGAGGGTTTGAGGAAAAGAAAAACAAAGTGATTTCTTCCAGTGTGAGCTCCTCTGAGCTGTGGGTGTCCTGCCAGCCCCATGGGTGCTGCTGCAGGAGCAGCTCCAGGTTTGCTTTGGTGCAGTGGTGGGGATCCAGGGGCTCTGCCAACTCCAGCCAAACCAGTTGGGATGTTCTTTGCCCAAGTTTGGAGCAGGAAGCTGTCCTTGCTCTGCAGTTCCCTTGGCTGGCTCAGGAGAGTTTGTCAGAGGCACTTGTACACCAAGCTCTCCTTGCAGTGCTAAATCCACTGATAATGGCCTTGCAGGTAACAATGCTGGGCTGCAGCTGCCCCTGCCTCCAGTCCTGCAAGCACAAGCATTGCAAGGGACCTTTCTGGCCCTTTAATTAATTTTAAATAATTTCTGTCTTGTTGTTCCCAGGAAGTCTTCTGTAGCAGGAGCAGTAATTTATGAGGTCCTGGTACAGGCAATGACTCTGTTTCACACAATTCATGCAGTTCCCAGTAAGGATCCTTTGCTCCCTGGGATAGTTTGGATCACCAGCCTGTCCTCCCTGTGAGGCTGCTTCTTTCCACTATTTCAAGGAAAAGCAGCCCATTTCCCTTGAGGAAGGGAGCCTCTGCTCAGGGAGAAAGGGAAACATCTCCCAGACTGGCTCCTCCTCCCTTAATGCTGTGCCCATCTCTACAGGCTGTCACCATTGCTTGGGGAAGGGGGGCAGTGCTCAGTGAGTGGGACTGCAGAGCATAGTACAGATCAGAGAATCACAGAATGGTTTGGGTTGGAAGGGCCTGAAAGGTCATCTCATTCCTATCCCCCTGCCATGGGCAGAGATGCCAATCACTATCCCAGGTTTCTCCAAGCCCTGTCCCACCTGGCCTTGAACACTTCCCGGGATGGGGCAGCCACAGCCTCTCTGGGAAAGCTGTCCAAGGCAACCTGGCTTCTTTAGGTGTAGCTGTAACTTGCAGGTGTGAAGATAGAATTGGGACAACCTCTTGTACCAGCCTGGCTCCTCAAACACCTCCACGAGCTGTGACAAACGCTCGTTCAGCAGCAGAGGAATGTGCTGCTCCTGCCTTGCTGGTGGAGAGCTCGCGGGTAAACTGGAGGCTTGGCTGCCCCTTCAGAGCTTTGCAAAGCCGCCTGGATGCTGCTTTTCCTGCATCTCCCTCGGCGGCCAGATCAGCAGAGGGCACTGCATTTCCATGCTTACTCCACCTGGGGAGGGGAGGTCTTTTCCACCACTCCAGCAGTATTTGCTCATTGACCACCAAACCTCTCCCCCAGCTCCCTGCCAAAAAGCTCCTGGCTGCAGGACCACCTCCCTGATGGAAAGATTTGGCCTGATGAAGGAAATCAGGAGGCATTTGGTGAAACGACAGGAAAATTTAGATCAAACGGCAGGAAATCCGCCCTCAGCCGTGCTGTGGAAAGCTCTGCTCTGGCAGGAGGTGATCCAAGACAAACAGGGAGCTGCCTTCTGGGATGGACTGGCTGGCAGGCAGGATGGGCGAGAGCCGGGGATCTGGGCAAAGCCATAAAAGCAATCTGGCTTTGTGCTCTGCTGCGGTCACTGCAGGCGCTCAGGGAGGAGCTCCCGCCCTGCCCGCCCTGCAGGATGGACCCCCAGCCCATGCAGGAGCAGAGGGAGCCTTTCTCACCATGGCCTGAGGTGGATATTTATAACTTATATCTGGGTATTTCACAGGATATTTACCAGCCTGAAGAGGCATCAGCATGGTCCCAGCTGGGTTTGATGCAGATGGTGCCCTCCTTGGTGAGGTGTGGGCTGTTTGGAGGCTTTCTTGTTTGTGTGCAAACACAGAGATAAATGTCCCAAAGTTGGTGTTCCCATGGTGCCTGTGGAAGTAGCTCTTTGCAGGAGTGAACAGGGAGCCAGGTGTTACCTCTTGCTGCAGCACTGCAGGTTTTGATGCAGTGGTGACTTCTCCTTGCTGGAGGTCTCTGGCTGCAGAGTCAGCAGGGAAGATCAAAGACTCATGGATTTTCTTGGATGGAATGTCCTGCTGTCTCTCATGGGGCAGGAAGGGGGAGTGATTGAATTCTGGAGTGTTTCCCCTTGGGTTTCTTCCCTGGCTGAAATCAGGGCGTGTCTGGGCACTCTTGGATGGCGAGTTGGCAGCACTTGGGTGACTACCCCATAACCCCCACCTGTCTGGCTGGTTCCTGCAGGGCTGAACCTCCACAGGAGACCAGGCATGTGCATCTCCATGAGGCAGCTGTGGGCTGAGCCAGCCCAAGGCTTCACTCAAATGTAAAGTGATGTATTTCCAGCCAGTAGGAAGTGATCACTGCCTGGGAACCTGCCTTGGAGTGCATTTGTTGACTGAAACCTTTATCAAGAGAGTGAAGGTGGTTTCCAGACTTATTGATGTCCTCGAGATAGCTTTCGTGGAGGCTTTCCAAGACACTGCAATCTCAGCTATTGCCCTTTGACAGCAGCAAAGATAAAGATATATGAACCTCCTGTTCAAGGAATCTTCCTCCTCCTCCTGCAGTTCTTGAGATTAGGCTGCTCCAGGTCTCTGTCCCTGGAACAACCAGCTGGGGAATCACATACAGCCCTAATCACCCATGAAAGTGCTCTCTGCCTTGTTTCTCCTCACCCTCCTGCAGCAGAGGCTTGTGTGGAGGTGTCTGAGCTCTGCATGAGAGCGAGAAATCCTCGAGGTGGAGGTGACTGATCCCCTCTGACTCTGCACGCAGAGGGGTGTCTCTCATCCTCTTCAGGCTGCCTAAACAAGTCGGTGTTGCTCAGAAGAGGTGAGAAAGCTCAGCCAAAAGCACAATTCTTGGCACAATTAATGCCTGTAACAGCAGCATGCTCATGTGGGACTGTAAAGGAGCTGGCAAATGCTGCCAGCCTATCCATGAATGTCCTGGTGAACCTCCTGGAGGCCACAGGAAAAAGTGTTAGACCCAAAAGGGAGAGAGGTCTGTCCGGTGGACCAGGGGGAGGTCGAGGCTACACAGACCTGCCATGAGAAGAGGCTGTAGTAGTACCAGTCAGTAAAGATGGAAGGGGAGGTGAGCTCCAGTGAGCTCTGGGCCAGCTCCATCCTGCAGATGGAATCACAGAATTGTCTGAGTTAGAAAAGACCTTCAAGTTCATCAGCCATGTCCCCAGGTGCCTTGTCTACATTTCTTTGAATACCCCCAGTGATGGGGACTCCATCAGCTCCCTGAGCAGCCTGTTTTAATCCCTGACAACCCTTTTCATGAAGAAATTTTTCCTAATATCCAATCTAAACCTGGTGTGACCTGAGGCCGTTTCCTCTTGTTCTATTGTTGTTACCTGGAAGAAGAGACCAATCCCCACCTGGCTACATCCTCCAGTCAGGGAGTTGTAGAGAGTGACAAGGTCCCTCTGAGCCTCCTTTTCTCCAGGCTGAGCCCTCCCAGCTCCCTCAGCCTCCCGGTGCTCCAGACCCTCCCCAGCTCCCTTCTCTGGACACGTTCCAGCCCCTCAATGTCCTTCTTGCAGTGAGGGGCCCAGAACTGGACACAGGATTTGAGGTGTGGCCTCAGCAGTGCCCAGCACAGGGGGACAGTCACTGCCCTGGCCCTGCTGGTCACACTGTGGCTGGGACAGCCCAGGTGTCCTTGGCCACCGGGCTTTATGTTCAGCTGCTGTTGACAAGCACACCTGATTGCTGGTCCCCTTAGGTGACTGCCTTGGGGACACTCCCTCTCAACACTCAGGATTCTACTCCAGATTTCCAGCACAGATGTGTCCATGGCCGGCTTTTTCCTCATTTGTTCCTGAGCCAGAGGACAGTGCTGGCACAAACAGCTCCTCTCCCTGCCTGTGCTCTTCAATGTTGATTTGAAATAGTCTCTCTTTGGCCTTGGATTTCAGAGGGATGCTTTTCAAAACCAGAAATAAATGGGCTTGAAATATTTCCCATAATTTTGCAAGCTCTAGACCCTCTGATAGCCAGATTAGGAGAAGGATAACAAGGAAATCAGCATTCAGGCTAGAACCACTATTGTTAAATAGACACCACCATAAAGCCAGTACTTCTTGTTTACAATTGAACTCATGAATTTTTAGATATTAATGTATGAGAGATTGAGTAAACAACCATTGTGCCTCTAAGGAATGAGTCCCAGGCTGTCCTGAGCTGGAATACTTTGTACTTTCCTGATTGCCTTCCAAGAATTTCAAATTACTTGGTAAGAGAAAAACAACTCGGCTTCACGAGATGTTTGTGAGGTTTTCTGGATGGACTTAGTTCTTCTGCTCTGTGATGGGGCTGCATTGGGGCAGAGCTCTGGGGCTGGGAACTGTGGGACACTGAATACCTGGGTGTTCCTGGAGAGCTGGGAATGGGATGTGAAGGATAAACCACCAGGGTCAGGAGGGTCAGCCTGGGGGTGTTAAAACCCTGCTGCGGTGCACAGGTCTGCAACTGGTGTGTAGGCCTGGCAGTCAGCATTCCCAGTTTGTTTGGCATGCAAACATCGTGGACACTGGCACAGAGAAGTGAAGGGACAAGTGGGAAGTCACACAGCAGTTCAGCGAGAGAGCCAGCAAGAAAAGGACTCTGCTTGCCTGACTCATGAGCCTCTCGGATGCTCTTGGGCATGGGTCAATGGGAACAGCCCCCAGGGACAAAGTGACAAGGGGATGTGTGGCCAAGCCATGTCCCCCATGCCATGGACAGACAGCATCATGCTCTCCAAGGGAGCTGTGGCCCATGTTAGGCACTCCTGGGTTCTCCAGGCTTACCCAGAGTGTTTCTGTGCCAAGGTGACCCTGACAATTACAAGTTGTCCCTCTGGGCCAGCCTGGACAATCCTGCCCTGGGCATCCTGGCCAGCACTTGGGTAAAGCAGGCAGGAGGGGTCCCTCTCTACCTGGTTTCTTCTTGGCTTTGGTTCCCAAGCCAGCAGCCTGGAGCTGTGGAAAGTCGTGAATTCGGGTTACCAAACCATCTGCTGGCTGCATTTTAAAAGGCAATTAAAGCAAAATTGTTTCCAGCCCTTCTGTTTGCAAGATGTAGTCTAAAGAGAGAGAGCCAAGCCAGGATTTGCCCAATACTGCCGCTGCTCCAAGTATGAATTAATTTGATTTAATTCCTCTGCTGTGCATGCTGGAAAGTGAGGAGTTCCCTACTGAGGGCCCAGGGAGCATGCAGGTAAACAGGGCTGTGTGCTGTTCAGTTTACATGATGAGGAAACCCAGGAAAATGGCATTTTGAGGCTTTTAAAATTGCTTTTAATTAGGAATTATTAAACAGAGTTTAAAAATGTAGGATGTAGGAATGCTTTTGCATGGTAGAGGATGATAGGGTGTTACTGGAGATGGATGGAAGGTCTAGGTGGAGTTGGAGGGTCTGAGGAGCTGTTCCTGGGGTACCCCACAAGGCTGGGGGACTGATGTGGGGGCAAGGGGTCCCTCAGAGCCACCTCTGCTCACGCCCTGACTCCCAGGGACCTCTCAAAGCACAAAACTCTTTTTTCTTCCTTTTCTCATAGTGAAAGGCACACAGAATGGGGGCGGGGGGTGGGGGGGGGAAGGAGGTAGGGATGAAGGAGAAGGTAGGGTGACATCATTCTTCCTTGTCCTCCTTTGGCAGCTGTCACCCTGCCAAATCAGAGGATGACCTTGATCTGCAGGGGACGGTGAGGCCATGCCTGGTGGTGTGAAGGGCACAGATGCAGAGGATTTAATATTCTCTGTGGTTTTATGACCGCAGGGTTTTTGTTCCTCTTCTGCTGAGAGGTCATGCCCAGGAGAGCTGGGGAAATGAATCCTCCTAACGCACGCAGGGCACAGCTTTGGGGACAGCTGGGGATTGCCTGACAGCCAGAGATGACAGGATGAAGGTGCTCTGGTGCTTCGGGCTGTGCGTGGTGGAAGGGTCACACACCCAGGCCAGTGGTGACAAACCTGTGATGCCCTGGGAGCAAAGGAGAGAGGAAGCAGATTTGGGACAAAGCACCTTCTTTTTCCAGCAGGGGAAGGTGGGATGCCCCAATGCTGAGTCTTGGAGAGGGTGAGATGAGGTGAATCAGAGAATCCCAGAATGGTTTAGGTTGGTAGGAACAGCAAAGATCATTTAGTTCCAACACCCTGCCATGGGCAGGGACACCCTCCACTAGACCCAGCTTCCAGAGCCATGTCCAACCTGGCCCTGGACAATTCCAGGGATAGCGCAGCCATAGCTTCCCTGGGCAGCCTGTGCCAGGACCTCACTACCCTCATAGGGAAAAATTTCTTCCTAATATCCCATCTAACCCTGCTGTCTTGCAATTTGTACCCACTCCCCCTTGTGCTGTCACTACTGTTCCTGATGGTGAGCGCCTCCTCGCCTTCCCTGTCGGTGCCTTCAGACACTGGAAGGTGCTGAGAGGTCTCCATGCCACCTTCCCTTCTCCAGGCTGAACAACCCCAGCTTTCCCAGCCTGTCTCCAGAGGGGAGATGCTCTCATCAGCTTTGTGTGCTCCTCATGGCGGTTCCCTGTCATTCTAACGCTGGCGATACCAGAATTGTTGAGATGAGACAGTGTGAGGTGATGGCGCTGTGCTGAGCCTGGGGAGCGCAGCACGCTGTGGGGAGAGCGCACTGTGCCCACAGCCAGCTGAGCGTACCCTGCCTGCGCACCGAGGGGGCAGAGACCCCAAGAGGAGGTGTTCCCTGGTGAGCAGAGGGCTTAGCGCAGCTGCGGGGTCTTTGCTGAGGTGGCTGCTTGGTTTACAAGGAAAAAGCCCCGAGCGCAGCCCCGGGCCGAGCTTATGTAAGAGCTGGCAGCGGGGCCGGCGGTGCGGAAACCCAGCGGGGCGCAGCCGCCTTTGATTCTCTCCTGTTTGCTCAGCAGCTTTCATGCGGCGGGGGAGCAGGGCGAGGACGCGAGATTCCTGCACACTGAACTCCTCTGTTTCTCTCGGCAGGATAAACAGGACATAAAACAAAGCCCCGAGCCAGCTCTCGCCTCGGAGGCAGCGCGCTGCCAAACCCCCGCGGGACAGCCTGTTCCCCGGGGAGCAGCCAGCCCATCCGGGGTGCCACGGGCTGGCATGCAGGAGGCGATGGGAGCCCACCCACGGGGGGCTCTGGGGCTGCAGCCCTTCTGGTGGCCGGCTGAGGGTTGCCCTGTGGCATTGAGGAGCAGGGAAATGGGGGCAAAGCTCCCTGGCAGGATTCAGGTGATGAGTCCTACGAACTTGAAGAGCCCGGGGTGGATTCTCCACAGTGACACCAGGCTGGACACTGTGTGGCCACTGCTTGGGCTGGGTGTCACCTGCCCTGCCACCCCACAAGGCACAGTGCCAGGCAGCAGGACTGAGCCCTGTCTGACCCACCATGAGGTGCAGCAGGGTGAGGAACAGCTCAGACTCTGTTCCTCTCTGCAATGGACTCTGTCTGGGGGTTTCCAGTGCTCCCTTAAAGCTGGGCTACTTTATTTATCATTTTCCTTAAAGAATAATTTCCAGGCTCTCTTTCCCCCATACTGATCCGTGCCAGTGACAGAGGGCAATGGGGCTGACCTCAGCCCTTTCCCAATGCAGGATTAGCTAAGCTGGCTCCTCAGAGACACAGCCCAAACCCATGCCAGCTCCCCTAAATCTCCAGAGCACCACGATTTCACCACTGCTCTCCTCCCCCAAGGTGGCAAGGCAGGGAGCACACACTCGCTGGCGGGGTTTGAAACTTTTCCAAGCAGTTTCAAGTGGGGTTTGCTTGGGAACAAAGTGTCCTGTAGCCACCCTGAAGTCACTTGGTTGGGGGAAAGCATCAGCCTAGTGTGAGGATGCAGCAAAACTCCTCAGAAACCCTACTGCTGCTGAAGGAACATGAAGAGAGGATGGTTTGGTGCTGTACCCCTGTCCTGCCAGCCGTGGTGGGCAGCGAGGTCCCCTCTCTCCCAGGGCACTGCTGGGGAGTTATCCTGAGCTGCTCTGCCCCAGCTCTGCCACAAGCCTTGTGCTGCTCTGTGCACTGGAGCTGCAGGCTTCTGCTCCCAAAATGAAGAGCTGTGGCAGGCAAAAAGCCATCCGGGCCAAAAGCTGCTTTCCTGGCTGGGATGTGGGGGCCCTGAGGGACACACACACAAACCCGTGGAAATGCAGAGGTAGGAAAGGAGGTGCTGTCCTGAGGAGCAGCGTGCCCAGGTGCCTGTTTTTGCTGCTGAGCACCCCTGCAAGTGCCTGAGCTCTGCTACTCCAAAACCCTTGGGATCTTGGTGATAGGGAGGATGCAAATCCTGGGACTGCTTTTTTCAAATCTCTTGGCCTGGGGTTTTGTGAGAGCCAGCTTTCTCGTAGGATTCCCACTCTGGGCTTGATGGGTTGGAAATGTTGCAAGAGCAGCCCTTTTTCTGTTTTGTTTTCTTGGGTTATTTTGTTTTTTCTTCCCTGATGTTTGTGTCTTGCCACTTCTATCTCTGGCCAAGTCAAGCAGTGCCAAGGCACAAGGGCCAGGCACACCCAGAGGGAGGAATGGGGAAGCAAAGCACCCTCAGCCCACAGGACAGCAGGGACAGAACACAAACCTGGTGGTGAGAACGAGGAGGAGGAGGGTTTGTTCACCTCCTCTGGCTGAGGGATGGCTCTCCTCACAGAGACTCATGGAATCATTGAGTGGTTTGGATTGGAAAGGACCTTGAAGATCTTCTAGCCCACTCCCTGCCATGGGCAGGGACACCTTCCACTAGACCAGGTTTTTCTAAGCCCCATCCAGGCTGGTCTTGAACACTTCATGGGATGGGGCATCCACAACATCTTTGGGCAACCTGTGTCACCACAGTGCTTCACCATTCTGTGAATAAAGAATTTCTTCCTAACATCCAATCTAAGCCTGCCCTCTGTCACTTTAAAACCATTGCCCCTTGTCCTGTTACTCAATGTCCTTGTCAAAAGGCCCTCCCCAACCTCCTTGGGAGCCCCTTTTCCATGCTGGAAGGTTCCTGGACTCAAGGCCAGTATTGTGGCTCCAGTTCAGCCCCCTGTCTCCTGCTCCTTCTCTGATGCTGCGTCACCTTGGGAGAGGTGAGAAGAGTCTGCACAGGGGGTTCACACGGGATTCCCACCCCTTCCCAGCCCCATGGATGGCTCTCCCTGCCCCTGCTTTGAGCAGGAATATGGGCTCCAGCTGCATGAGTGGAAAAGGCTCCAGCTCCCAAAAAGCAGCGCAGGATCAAAGCTTTCGAAACACTCGGGGCATTTGGCCCGGGAGGTTTTGTTCTGACTATTTATAGCAGTTGGGGCCAAGTGAGTTCAGAGTTGGAGGAAAACTTTTCCAAAGCTGGGGGCCATTTGGATGAGGGAGGGGGAAAGGGAGTTCAGCCAGGCCCGCTTCCAGCAAATGTTGACTCCTTCCCTTAGGTATGTGTTGCTATCCATGACACACTAACAACAGCTCCGCACACAAGTGCCTGGCTGGCCCTGTAAATATTGAAACAAAAATGTGAATTGGCTGGGAAGGAGAACATGGAAAAGAGAAAGTTTCCAAACAGCAAAGCTGTAGCATTTGAAAGTAAAAACTTTCCTTACCAGCTTGTTTTCATCCTCCAGTCAACGTCCTTCAATTACAAATACACTGGGATTGTTTTCCAGGGGAAAGCTGGTGATGATTTTAGGACAGAAAGACCAAATTGTGGTTTCTTGAAGCTGTGATTGGAAATGGAGAGGAGGAGCCTTTTTATCTTCAAGGTGAATTTTCTAGTGCTGTTGCTAAAGAGCATTTCATTTTCCTGTGCTGCCCAGCAAAGCCAAGCTTAAACTCTGAGCAAGCAAACCAACACAACATCCTTTAAATCCTGTCACCCAGACCATGAAGGCAGAGCTGGGGTTTTCCTGTCTGCCAAGTGAATTGTGCTGCTGCTGCTGCTACTGTTTAGTCATGAGGAGCACGAGCAGGGTGCTTTAGATACACACCATGGCTTTTTGCATGCCTGACTCTGTTCTCTTGATCTGAGGCACTCAGTACAGGTTATAAAAATATCTTTCTAATTACCAGTAGCTTCCCAGCCATGCTCAGCATCTCCCTTTCTCCTAGGAAAAGGGTGCAATTAGGTTGGCAGGTAATTATAATCAGCCTAATGTATGGATGGCCTGAGGAAGGTGGATTTGGCAGCTGGGTGATGTCCAGCCCAGGTGGGCTGCAGCTGGGAGAGATGTTATGCTCTTTCCTGGCACGGGTGGTATGGGGTTTCTCCATGCTGAGTGCTGCAGCAGCAAACCTTGGGCTGGTTTTGGGGAGAAATTCCATAGCTAGAAGATCTCCTTTCATACCATCACAGAGTGGTTTGGGGCCTTAGAGATCACTTTGTCCAGCCCCCCTGCCTCAGGCAGGGACACCTCCCACTAGAGCAGGTTCCTCAATGCCCCATCCAACATCCATCCAAAGATCTTTGACATCTCCAACATCCCCACCAAATCCCATCCTCTGCTGCAGAGAATGCCTGTCCTTGCTGTGGGTGGCTGAACTGCACTGAAGAAGCCAAATTGTTCTCCTTCAGGAAATGCTGCAAGATCTCCAAAGGATTTTGAAGTATGAAATGACCTGTGTGTGGTTGGAAAGCGGGATGAAGGTGGCTCTGGGCTGGCTGCATATCAGGTGGCCATGGCTGGAGCTGCAGGGGGAACTGTCAGGCAAAGGGAAGGTTTCCTCTGAACCTACCCAAACATCAGCTTCAAGACCTGGCTTGTGTCATATATCTGTGAAAGACCCAAAAAAGCAGAAGAGCAATATTGAGCTGTGTGAACGAGGCAGAGCTGAGGGGGTATCAACAGCACTGGAAGAATTGGGTGTTTAAAAAAGAGAACTTAATGACCTGAAATACAGGAGCAACAAGAATGATCTGAAGAGCAGCACTATAAAACATGACATCTTTGAGCTTGAGGAGCAACAACACACAATAAGATGGGACTTTGCACTGTATGGAGGCATCAGAGAAGGGCTTTTGGCTGTCTGTGGACCTCATAGTGCCTGGGAGCCACTGCCTCAATGCTGCCATAAAAAGGGGATGCATCCTTATAGAACTCGAGTGACAAGGCCTCTCTGTTGATCTTAGGACCCTCATGGCAAGAGCTTCCAAACACCTCCAGTGGAATAACAGATACAAACTTGATCATCCTTCCCTAGGAAATGTAAAGTGTGGAGAGGGTACAAAGGAAATCAACTGTCCTGCTTGTGCCGCGGGTGAATTTGTTGTGAGGGTCAGATGTGTCCCTCTTCCATTTTGTTTTTTTCAACATGGCAGAGATGTGCTGTGAGCCCAGTTTCCACTCTTACCCAGCAGAAGAAAATGTTCTTCCCTTTTTCTTGGCCACCTAATGGTGATGCTGATGACCATTCACCTTGTTTTGTACGTGTCCTTACCATGAAAGACCCTTCTTGTGCTCGACACTAATGTTCCCAACTCTTGACTTGGAAGGGCTACACTGGCCCTCAACTGGACAGTCACTGGTTCACTGAGAGGCTGTCTGCTCTGCAATTAACAGCCTCAATGCCCACCATTGTGGCTGGAAAGGAGTTTTAATTAAAATCCCTTGGTATTGGCTTTGGCCAGCCCATGGAGGGAATGGGAAGAGGCGGAAGGGCCAGGTCAGTGACTTGGGTCATCCGCTGAGCTGAGACTGAGCACAAGGAAGGGCCCAGTTTATAATTGCATGGGATTTTGATTTTTTTCCCCTCGAGTGACCTGCCCAATGGACAACTCCAAGCTGACAGGAACACAGATACAGCCAACCAGAAGCTGGGAGAGGTCCACAGGTTGTTTGAGCTCTAATGAGGAGCCATGAATAGAAGCTCACATCCAAGAGGGAAAAACACCTCACTTCCTTCTCTAATGAGCATGGCTCTCCAAATCCTTTTGTCTTGGGCTTTGCTTGGCTTTCAGCGGTGCCAAGGGCCGCATCCTCCAAGCTGCTGCCACCTACCCCATCTTATCTCCTGATGGTCACCAGGACGGTGCCAGGTGGCCAAGGCTGACCTGCAGCGTGTCTGTGGTGGTGGCACGGGCTAAGCAAAGTCCTTGGAGGGTGACACCCCTGGCTGGAAGCTGCCCTCCATCCACAGTTGCCTAATCAATGGCATGCTGAGCTCTGGACAAACCACAGGCTGTTGGTGTGTGCACCCCAAAAGCGTAACCACAGGTGCTCCCTTTATCGAGAGAGTGTCAGCTCCTCCCCAAGACAGAGTGCATCAATTCGTGTAATCAGTGAATGCAAACATCACACAGGAAATGCCAGGAAACCAGAACCAGGATGGTGTTCCTGGTTGTTTGCATGGAGCAAGTCCTGCTTGCTTTCATGATCCTATTTATATTCCCTCTGCTCAGGACGGGGTGATGAACTTTCTGCTTTGCACACTAGCGAGCAGACAAAATTAAGAAATATAAAAAACCTGATGGGTGTTAGCCCCATAACTTGTCACCTGAAGTCCAGCATGAGGGTCCTACCAACCCATGTTTTCCCTTGACAAGACACCAGGGCCTTGAAGATGCTCTTCAAAATCTTACTCCAAAATCCCTTTTTATTTTTTATTTTTTCTTAGCTTGTTGAGGTAATCTGGGAGGTTTTCCTCCCACCTCATCCTCTCCACCTTGGACTCCTGCACCTTTCCTTCAGACTTTTTCCAGAGGTACCCCAGACATTCCTGCAGGATGATGGAGAGAGCATCTGGCACAGTCCTCTGGGAAAGGGATTTAATTTTCTCTTGGTCTCTGGCCTAAAGAAATCAATTTGCTTTCACATGTTTTAAGGAAAGAGGGAAAATAGAAAATAATTTTCTGCTGCCACTAGAGTTTCTGGCTCCTGTCTCAGGCTTAATTTTGTGCTGTGAAGCTGCATGGGAGCGCTGAGCAATTTTGGCATTTCTCAGCCAGTGCTGATGGTGGACCAGACCTTGTCCAGGTGAACCCAGGCTACACCTGCCCATGGCCAGGAGGGGTGTAGGTGCCCAGGGTGCCCCTGCCCCGCACCCATCCTGTGGGCAGGGAGGGAGAGGGGCCAGTTTCGGTGGCAGGGGCTGGGAAATGGGGAGATCCCAGTGGTAAAGCACAGGGGGGCTGCAGGGGCTGCTCAGAGAGGCTTCAGGTCTGGGTGAAACACCCTGCAGGGATCAGTTTAGCCCTCTGCTGGGCCGGCCACCTGCGATGAAATTAGCATTTGGGGGCAAGCGGCAGGGTTTTGTGGTTTTTTACTGTCCCCGTAGAAAAACGCCATTTTTGCTGCCCAAGTGCAGCGGACAAAGAGGTTGGCTGTGTTTTTCCCTTTCCTTTCAGTTCCCTTTCTGCACGGTAACGCTTTCTACTTCCAGACCTTGGTTTTCTTTTTTTTTTTTAACTTATCCCCCCCCCATTTCCTCCCCCTTCCCCCCCCAAATACCCCAGGGGGGGCACAGCCCCTGCCCCTTTCGCGGGGTCCCCATGCTGGCACGGTGCCGGGGAGGTGCCGAGGCGATGCCAGCGCTTCCTGCTCCCTCCCTGGCAGCACAATGGGGACATTCAGGCGGGCACCGCGTAGCCCAGAGCCCCCCCCCCGGCATGGCCGTGTCCCCTATCGCTGTCGCCCGGGGAGCAGCATGAGCCAGCGAGCAGCTGACGCCGTGTCCCAGCGCGCCGGCGGAGGCGCGCTGGAATCCAGCACCACAAAACCAGCCCTGTGCACGCTCCCCTCCCGACGCAGGCGTGTGCCCGCGGCCCCCTCCCTCCGTTCCCCCCCAAAATCTCCAAGTCTGCCCGGTAACACCAAACCGGGCTCCCTTTCCCACCTCCCCCCCGGCCAATCCGAGCGCTGCCAGCGAGGCAGGGGCTCCGCCGCGGAGATGCGAGGGGCAGGAGCCGCCGGAGCTGCGGGAACGGCATGTTTCCCTTCTCCCCTTCTCCCTCCCCAGCCCGTTGTTTTTCAGCTCGGGGCCGGAGGGGAGGCGTGGGTTGGAGCTTGGAGGCAGCTCCCGGCCTTTCCCAGCAAAGCAGAATACCCTCAAAAAACATAGGATGAGATTTCACCGCCGCTTAAGGGAGCCTTGTTCTTAATCACGGGCAGATCAGCGGTATTTTAGAGGTGGGACGGAGGAGAAAGGAGAGGGGGCAGCACGAGAAAAGCAGGACTTCGTCCTCCCTGGCTCCAACCACATCTGTTCAGGCTTTCCTGCCGGCTCCAAGGGGTTTGTTGCCCCCCTCCTCTCTGCTTTGCTGTTTTTCCTCATCCCTGCCGGTGCTCGCAGCAGCTGCTGTGTTTGCGGAGCAGGGGCTGGAGCGGGACTGGTGTCATTCCCGTGCTCCTGGGACACTGGGAGTGAGTGACAGGGATTGCCTGCTGCCCTCCAGAACTGCACAGGAAGGTGCAGGGATGAAAACACTGAACATGCTGGGTTTTAGAGGATGCCCTGCCAGTCCCTGTGCCTCCTCCCTTCACCGGGGCTTTCTGCAGTTCCCTTGGGCTTTGCTGATGGTGACTGGGAGCAGAATAATAAACCACATTTTGGTCTTTCCTGGCCTGTTCCTGGGGCACCACCTCAGGATGGGCTTGCCATAGCTAAAGCACAGAGGTGTCAGGGATATCCAGTGCCCATCCCTGACATAAAGGGTGGGTGTTTGGACCCAAGATTGGTGGTGCAGGCGGGATAACGTGCCCATGTTTCCTGCTGAGATGCAGAGCTGTGCTGAAATGCAGCAGTGCCCAGTGAGTGGAGGAGGCCAGGTCATAGCTGCTCTTCTGTGGAGATGTAGGAGCTCTGCTGTGTCCACGGCACTGATGCCAGTGAAAAGGCTGCCCAGGGAGCACAGGAGCCATCATCCCTGGGGGTATTTAAAAAACATGCAGACATAGCACTGGACACAGTCTTAGAGGTCTTTTCCTACCTAAAGGATTCTATGATTCTCTGCTCTTCTAATTTGCATCCTGCTGAAGCCTCAGCCTGGGAAGTTGTGTCTTAAAGCAAAGAAATCCATATGGGATCTCGGTAAGCTGAGGACTTGGAGGCAGTGGCCTTGTTGCAGAGTGGAAAGCAGGAGGCCGGGTCACCATGCAGTTTATGCCCTGCAGGGAAATTCCTGCTAGCAATGGTGGCAGCCAGAGGGGATTGTCTTGACATCCCAACACTTTGCAGACACCTCTAGAGGAGTGCCACACTCCCCTGGTTTGTTGGGATGTTGTGAAGGGAAGATAGGACAAGCATCTGCCCAGCGCTGGGGATCCTGAAGGGCTGGGGAGAGAACATCTGCCTGCTGTAAGCTGATGCACTGGAGAGGGGTCAGGCTGAGTCCTGCAGGCCCTGTGTCGGGAAAACCACAGGGACAGGGCTGCAGATGTCCTGGGAATGCTGTCCTGGGAATGCCAGTCGCCGGGGGGTGGCTGGGACAGCTGGCAAGGGCGGCGTGTCCTGTGCCTGCTGGTGCTGCCCCACCCCGGGGAGAGGCTCAGCCCAGGGCTGCTTGCACAAACTGTGTCAGCGAGGAGAGCTGGGCCAGGGGCATGGAGCAGCCCAGGCTGGCCTGTGGTAGCTCTCCTGCAATAGCTGGAGCAGCTGCCTGAGGGAAACTCCGGGAATTATGGCTCCCAGGGGTGAGGGCACTGCCAGGACAGCGGGACCAGCTCAGCACCATGGGCTCGTCCCTGCACAGGGATGGGACAGGCAGTGCTGGTGGGAGTTGTGCCATTAAAGAGGTGTGGTTCCTTAAAAAGGCATCGGGGTGTGTTTTTCCTGTCCAGGTTGGGGATACAGATGGGTTTTGCAGTAGGATAAGGGTTCTCCTCATGCAGGACAACTCTGTGTTCTTGAGGCAAACAAGGCAGAGGCTGCCTGAGCTCCAGCTCGGCCTTTTAGGCCAAGAGGGTGGCAAAGGGCAAGCAGGGAGTGGGCAAGGGGGGCAGCCAGCTTTGCACCGGGGTTATGGGAGGGAGAACACCTTCAGGAGGGTGTTTGCTGAGCTGTGGCCCTGGGCCTGTGGCAATTCCCATCCCTGCCAGTGATCTGAGCAGGGCAGTGACCAGTTCAGAGCATCAGGGGTGACCTTCCCTTCACTTTTCAAATCTCAGGAGAGACTTCCCTGGAAGAATGACTAAAGTTTTCTTAGAAGCAAAGATAATCTTCCCCTCCTCCTTCAGTGCTGAATACTCTGGCACCGCACCAAATAGCAAAGACAACATGAAATACACCCTCATTTCCTTGGCCTCTCTTCCCAGCCATCCCCCAGCAAAGAGAAGCAATGCAGCATCTGCGTTTCGAGCTGCAGCCTTCTTCCAGGGCTGGGTCTTTGTCACTTTGTTTGGTGCCAAAAGCTTTGAAATCTGTTCAAGGCATAAAACAAGGAGCGAGCAGAAGCAGAACTGCCTGGTAAGCCCTGCCTGCTGCTGGTAGTGCCCCAAAGGGCCTCCAGTTTGCTCAGGCTTTTAATGTGTATCACTGAGGCCACCTCGATCCCATGGCGTTGCTCAGCCTCCCTGTTCAGTGCACATGGGGAATGGAGCCACTCAAGTCTCTTCCCTTCCAATGCAGGCAAAAAAATAAAAGGCTGGAATAAGGATGTCAGCTCTGCCTCACTGGAATCTGCTGGCCACAGCCATGGTGTTGAGTCTAATTTATGGGCCAAGCAGATTTGGGAGAAGCTGATCAGCAGAGAGTGGTCCTGCTGGTGTATGCCAGGCCATCTCCTCCAGGAACTGGAGGCAAGATGGGAGCAGAGGTATGTGTGGTATCCACTGTGCCTTCATCACCCCAGCTCCTCATCTTCCTCCCTGTCCTCTTGCAAAGCGACTCAGGAGCCAGAGAAGTGGCTCTCCCCATCTCCTTTCCCTTGGCTTGCTGCAGGGACCTTCCCAGGACATTTCTGCCAGCTCCTCCTTGGCTGAGGGTGTGATGGACAGGGATAACACTGGGAAGAGCTCCCACCTGTTTGCTGTGGGGTGCAGAGGACACGGGGGGTGGACTTACCTTACACACAGAAGTGTCTGGTTTGGGCAAGATGGGGAAAGCAGGGGATTTACTAAATCCTTTGGAAGGAGGATTTAGAGCCTGCAGGACATGCCTAGTCAGGAGGAGATTATTCAGTGGTGGGCTGAATGATTTCCAGCTTCGGTATCTCATGCTGCCCATTCCTTTGCACTTCACTGAGCCGCCCTTCCAGCCACCCTCCTGAGCTCAGAACCACTCCAGCAGGAGCTGTAAATCTCTGCCATCAGCCCCGGGATTCCCATGCCCTCCTGTCTGCCACCTCTTGCCCTGGACACCAGACAGGGCAGAGGATTAAGGAGGGCAGTAAAATCAACGGGGACGCGTACTTTGGGAATGACGTGCTGGGCAGGACTCAGGTGGGGCCTCTGGAACAGGGCAGGACAGGTCCCAGGGGTCAGATGGCACCCCTGGGTGTCAGAATGGGAAGAGGTGTGAAGGTTGGCATGGGGATGTGCCCGCAGTCATAATTATTGCCTCTTCAGGGTTGCATTACAGTTAAAATTTATGGTACATCTTCTCCTCCAGCAGCATGTCCAGGATCCAGCTCTTGGTTCCAGGACTGCAAAGATGACTCTGGAAAATGGCACGCAGTGAGTTTCCCCCAGCCCTGGCACTGTACTGCCTGAGGTGAGGTTTTCCTCTGCTCTGCCCTCTCCTCCCTGCTGCTCCCATCCCTCCTGCTCATTTTCCACATCCTGCAGAGCCAGCCGAGCAACGTGCTGTAATATTTTCCTCCAAATAAAGCTTTCTACAGTAGCAAAAAAGGGAAAATGTTGTTTGTGCTGCAAATGAGAAATGTCCTTGCACTACTGCTCTACCCCATGTGCTCCCCTTCCCTGCGGGCAGGTCTGGGAAAGCTCCTGAGTCACCCTGGTCCCCATTCATTCCCAGTCGTGCCCATGGACCTGGGGTAGATGGGGGAGCACCGAGCAACACCAGGCCCTGGTGACAATCTCCAGGTGAGTCTCCAGCTCCTCTGGGCTGCAGACAGAGCATTTGAAACCTCTGCAACCCCTTTTTTGCCCTCCTGGTGTCACCTGGTCACTGCTTAGGCAGATGGCATGGAGGGAAGAAAGAGTTTCCCAGTGTGAAACCCAAGGGGTGTGTGGATCATGCCAGGGAGGCACCAGCTGAGCATTTTGTGCAGCTCCCAGGCAGCCAACAAACCTTTGACTGGTGACATGACAGCACACGGTGGCTTCAGAGAAAGATCAGTCTCCAATGACCACCAGGAGCAGCCTCTGGGCCCCAACATGGGAGCTGACTCCACGCCTGAAAATCCCATGGCAAATTCCTCATGAACCTCTCTAGGAACTGGACTCCTCCACGGCCAAATAGCACCTTCACCACTGCAAAACTGCTCATCCTCAGGGTGTTTGCACATCAGTGGGGAGCTGCCTGGCATTCCTCCTTGCCTGCTGAGCACTGAGCACTGGGCAGAGACTCCTCCTGGGGTCCATTTGGCTCCCCATCCACACTCAGCTAATCTGCTGGATTACAGTCCCTTATATTTAACTGGATTAGATGACTGTTTCTGCAGTTACTGTTACTGTTTTGCACTGGCCATATTTATAGGGTGCTCTGCTCATATTTATAGGGCTGCAGAATCAAGTTACAGCTTTAAGGGCTGCAGCCCTGTAGGTCACAGCAACCCTGAACAAAGTGGAGGAGCATCACCCATCAGTGCCAGCATGACAAACAGAAAACACCTTCCAAGTGGAGTGTACTGAAATCTTCTGCTTTGGGGGAACAGGCCCAGGGAGAGAACCTCAAACCCTGAAAGGGGACAGTTCCCACAGCCCCTTGGGGTCCCCAGCCTGGCACGCTGGGGAGCTGCCAGCCCCGGAGCTGCGGTTATTGCGGCGGCAGTAAACACCTTCCTGTGGCTGGGCAGAGTCCAGCCCCACATCCTGCCTGCCAGAGCCACCCTGCTGACCCTGGATGGAAGCCTCTCTGCTCCTGGAAGGAACAAGGCAACCCCTCTACTCATCCTGGTCCTTGTCCAGGGTGTTGGTGTGGACCTGGAGGGTAAAACCCACAGTGATGCTGATTCAGTCCCAGCTAAATGTTGGCTTTCACTTTGCTCAGGCCTTGCTGTTCAGGACACCCTCGTGCCCACTTTCCTGAGTGCAGAGGATGTCCCTGAGGGCACACACGCTCTCAGCTGGGCTTAAGAGTGATGAATATTGAAGCATATTAAGCAAACAAGCCCCCTCCAGTGGGTTCTCTTTGACTGCAGCCGATCTCAACCACGCTGCACGTTCTGAGGAGCTAAAATTAGCTGTGTTCCCATGCAGAGGCTGTGCTGGAGCTGTGCTTGGATCACCACAGCTTTGGGAGCTGCTGCTACGGCTGGTTTGGGTGTGAATGCATGGGGGTGGGCAGCCCTTGTCCCAAAAATGAATTTTTTCAAGAGCCACTAGCCTAAAGGCAAGGGTGGGTGAAATGCGTAACCTTTGTGCAGTGGTTGAGATGAAAATGCTGCTCACACGGGCTTGTGGAGCATCTCCTCCTCACTGCAGCCCCAGGACTCATGGAAAGACTTGCAGAGCCCCCAGTGACTCAGTCTCCACCACGCTGCCCCAAACCCACCACCCCAGCAAAGGAAACTCCACGTCTTTCCTTGCTTGCAGGTGACTGTGGGGTGAAGAAAGTTACCTCCATTGCTGGGGCATCCTGCACAATGCCCAGCAGGGACCATCCCTGGGGAGAGGGAGTCCCTAATAAGCTCTTTGTGAGTAATGAGGAACTCCAGCAGATGCATTAAAAATAAGGAAGCACCAGGCAGCAGATAAATCAGCTGCAGGGCCCCCGGCCTGACTGAGCCCTGATTTGTGGCCTGACCTCGGCTGCACTCGCCAGACTCCTCAGGCCCCGGCTCTCCTGGCTGGAAAACCAAGGAGAATAAAAAGCAGGATGTCAAGGCTTGAGCTTAGCTTTCCCTTCTGCAGATAAATCACTTGGAGATGAGGAAATTGGCTGTGTTTGTTTGCCAGCCACTTGCTCCCGGCGTGCCAGGCCTGGCCGAGAGGGGCGGCTGTGCTGGGCAGGCGGCACGGCCGAGGTGGGAGGATGAGCCAACACCCTTCGCTGTCCTTGGCCTCGTGGGGTGCAGAGCTGTCCCAAAGGGCCAGCCCCAGCAGCACAGTGGCACCCAGGCAGAGGGAGCAGGGTGTGAAGCAGCCACGTGCAAAGGTGAGAGTGGAGGGACCCTCCCCATCGTGCCCTGCCATATTTGGGTCACACCAACACTCTCCATCACTGCACGGCGACCAGGAGAGCTGCTTAAATTACCCAAAAATAAAAAAAGTGCAAGGTCTTTCTTCAAGCATTCTCCCATCACTAGTTTGAGTGCTGGTGTTTTTTTCCATTCCGTGCAAGAAATCTCCTTTTTGATCCCTCACATCCCATGCTATGTTTTGTGGGAACAGAGCTGGTGTCCAACAACCTTGCCAATACTCCCAGGCTGGCTGGGGTGGCGTAGAAAGGCACAGGCAGCTTGCTGCATGCAGAGCCTTCTCCAGCTGATGGGAGGTCAGGAAGGGTTAGGCTTAGGCTTAGGGTTATATGTTATATGTTTTAGCTGGGAAATAAATCAGCCAGAGAAGCTGACTGAGCTCATGGATATTGAATCATAGCGTGTGCATGCATTTTTTGACAGTACAGAGCCTGTCTGGAAGCACCTTTGGCACCTGCAAGGCTTGATTTGAGGTGTCTCAGTTATTAACTGCTTAGCAGGGAAAGCTCAAGGAGACAGAGAGCAGGAACTGCTCCTTTCCCATCCCCGTTTTCCTGGCAGTTTGCTGCAGCTCGTGTTCCCACCTATTCTGGAGCTGAGGCCTTGCAAACAAACGGGGGCTGATTGCGCCGCGCTCCGAGCGCGGGGCGGATGCGAGGAGCAGCAGAAAAACTTGCTCACTTGGTGTTTTCCTGAGTGCCTGCCAGAGCTGCATCTGCTCCTCGGCCGACGCAGCGCGGGATCGCTGCCTGGCTGCTAGAAGAGAAGAATTTCAATAATTTCTGTCATGTGGGGGAAGAGGGAGCAGAGAGCCACCCTGACGGCCTTTGGGAGCTGGAAACTGATGCTCCTGTTCATTGACTGCTGTGTAAGACACATCAATGTATGGATTTTTCTCTTTTTCCCCTTCCTTTTAGTGTAGTGCTTTCCAAAATGGTTATTATCTCTGGGGTTGTGTGTCTTTTAGAAACCTCAAATCTTTTATTGAGCAGATCCTAAAATCCCACTCCTGGTGCCCCACTGTGGGAGCATAAATCAAATCCCCCTCTCCTCTCTCACTTATGTACCCTGAGTCTCCTTATTCCCTGCTTTTGTACATGGAGATGTGTGTGTGGATCAAGCCTCCTCCTAAATGGACTATTGTGAGTACTGGACCACATGAAAGGCAGAAATATCCCATAAAATCAGACCTGGTGAAACCAAATAAAGTAAAAAAGCTACAAGCAGAAAAGCTCTGCAGAAGTGCAGCAAGAGCTGCTGAGAGGTTTTCTCCAGTCCCAGCTCCCCAGCCTCAGCAGATCCTCTTGCCTATGGTCTCTTTTGTAACGGGGAGGAGGGAAGAGCATGGACAGATGTTCCTTGCAGAGGAAGGAGGTTCATGGTGAGGAGACCCTCAGGACCTTCCAGACACAGGGCTGGGAGAGCCTTCTGCTGCCCTCTCCCTCTCCTTTCTTCCCGTCTCTCAGCACCACATCTTCAAAGAGCTGGGACCTGTTTAAACACATCTATTTGAAGCCAAGGAGGGAGGAAGGTGGAGAAATACAATTACTGGGTCAGTGATTTATCTCCTGCAAGGTTCCCAGGGTGCAGTGTGTCTGCTGGAACAAAAATCACCATTCATCTGGCCCTGATAATTCCATAAACAGCTCCAGGTCCAGAGATGAAATGGAGCCATTCCCAAGGGGGTGCCTGTGTTTTGATGGATGCCTCAGACAGCTGCTCCCTCTGGGATGAGCAGTGCTCTGCTGCAGGACACACCTCAGCACCCCAAAATGGGTCCTTTCCAAAGGGAAGGGGCTGGGGGATCCACTGGGATGCACTGGGATCCACTGGGATGCACTGGGATCCCAGTGGCACTTGCTCAGGCCCTCTGCTCAGCCTCTAATCCCTAGGGTGTGTTTGGAGGCTGAGAGGGGTGTGGGTCTCTGAGCTGAGCTGTGTCTTTCTGTCAAGTGTTTTAAACTGCACTAAAAAAATTGGTTAAAAAATAGCATTTAATTAAGAGGATCCCAAGGCCTGCTGTGCTCTGGTTTGGCCAGGGGTAGGGATTGGAGCTGGGAGCATAACAGGGATATAACAAGCAGTAAAACATAATCCTGGGATTGTAGGCAGCAATTAGCACCATGGGTATGCCCATGTCACCCTGAGCTCCCTGTCTGCAAGGTTTGGGGTGAAACACAGGGACTGGATTGTGCCTCCAGCCCAAGCTCGCCCCGTGCCTCAGTCCCTGGGTTTGGGCTAAGGCAGAATTAGACCCATGCTGGGTTCCTGGAACACGCTGGCATCACAATTCCTCAGGGAAAACAACACCTGGGTGACTCCAAGGAGCATTGGTCTGGGTGTGAGCGGGGGAGAGCTGTTGGCAGCGGCAGGAGGTGGAGGGGAGATGCTCCAGAGGGGCAGGATGGAAACAGGAGAACATGAGCCACAGCCAAGGCTCTGCTGGGTGAGGCTGAGCTCCCCAGCGTGTGCCCTGTGCCCACCTGCACGGCTCAGCCCACACTGGGTGGGAGCAGACAGCACCAGGCACATCCCAGGCTGCTTTCCAGACCCGTGGATTACAGCTGCAGTGGGTGCCTCCTCCCCAGAGCAAGTCACAGCCACCCTGGCCTGCCAAAAAAACCCACCCCAGCAGCACGGAGAGGCCACAGAGCTGGGTTTGCAGGCAGCCGGGCTGTGCCACAGCAGCATCCACCTCCTCTGAGATGGAGGCAGATGGAGACAGCACAGCCCACTGCAGCCATTCCCTGCTGGCCGGGAAAATGGAAAATTCCCCACCCACAAAACGGGGAGCTCAGGGAGCCGTCGGCGCCCACTCGCCAAGGAGGCACCAGGTCACAGCAAGTGAGGCAACTCTCCCTGGGCTGGGACTGGATGGGCTTTAGGTGACTTCTAGTCCAAACCATTCCATGATTCCAAGCTGCAATCCTCCCCTGGCCCAACAGCCCTGGACAAGCTGCACCCTTCACAGAGCTCAGGCTGTTTTCTTGGGGGAGAACATTGAAAAATCCGGATATTTGCCCAAGGGAGCGGCTGCCAGGGAGCCGGTGTCCAGGAGAGGGCAGGGCGAGCTGCCACACCGCAGCACAGCACCTGCGTTTTGGTTGTTTTGGGTTTTTGTGGGGGTTTTTTGGTAGGTTTTTTTTTTTTGGGGGGGGGGGGGTGTTCGGGCTTTTTTTTTTTTTTTTTTTTTGGTTTTGTTTTTTGTTTTTTGTTGTTGCTGCTGTTGTTATCTTGGGGTTTTTTGGTGTTGGTTTTTGATTTTTTTTTGTTTTGGTGGGTTTTTTTTTTAGTTTTGTTTTTTAGTTTTAGTTTTAGATTTGGGGGGTTTTTGAGCTTAAACCCCACTGAAGCTTTGAGGTTTGTGCCATTCCTGGTCCCACACCTTGTTTACAGGGTGTTCCCTGGGCTGAGGCACGGCGGCGGCTCTTTGGAGAGGTGACAGAGGTGACATGTGCCTCGGCAGGGCGGGGAAAATGCCCTGCCTTAATCCAGGGATCAGTTGCAAGGAACGTTGCCCTTCCAGGAAAAGCAGGCAGCTGTGGTCAGCGTGCAGCCCCCGAGCTGCGGGGTGCCCCATGCCCAGCTCCTGGAGAGGCACCAGGAGCTCAGCGGGGCACTGGGGGAGTTGGCATCACCCCGAGAGGGTCAGCACACACCCCAGCCAGCTCAGGCTGGGGCAGTGTGGAAAATGCCCTGTGCTGGGCAGCCCAGGCCAGACTGAGAGGTGCAGAAAGCAGCTGGGGAGCTGAGAAGGGTGATGGAGGGAGGTTTTCTGGGAGCAGGAGGGAGCAGCAGCAAGTTAGGAGAGGGTCACTGCGCAGCACAGCGGAGGGCACTTTTCTAGCACTGCTTTCTCCAGGAATAACACCCTTCCCCAGACACTCTGGAGACTCCTCTGGCCTTGCACTGGCCCCAGCCCGTTAATGTTTAACCCAGGGACTGCAGCCAGCAGGGAGGTGGTGTCAGCGCATGGGGACAGCAGTGGGTGGCTGGGCACACACACGAGGTCACCCCCTGCTCCATGGGAACCCCAGGGCCTCGTGCCATTGCAGCACCTGCCTCCTGCGCTGCTCCCTGAACCCCAGGGCTGGCAGGGAGGTGGCTCTGCCAGGGAAGAGCTCACTTGGGAAAGGATCTGCTGGGGCTGTGGGGTGTGGGATTCCTTGGCTTTGCTGCAGGTAGAAGGGGGAGGATGGATCAGCCCCCCATGAAGCTCCAAGCTTGGCAGGCAGAGCCTTGGGGTGTTGCCCGGTGTGGACCTCGTGTGTTTGTGCCCCTTTTCCCCAGGAACAGCACCCCAAGCAGGCCCAGGCCCTCCAGGGGTGGTTGGTGCCATGTTTCAGGGCGAGCTCTGGCGGGTTGGGGGAAAAAACCCAGGGCTTCCTTGTACGCAAACAAAGCTTGACTTTATTGCCTTTAAAGTGCAACCAGCACAAACAGTGGCAAAAGTGCAAACACTGATAATGCTCAGAACATTCTGAGCTGTGCAAACAAGCCGGAGGTGGGGGAGTGTGTTGAAATGAAGGGGTGAGGAGGCCGGGAGGAGCAGAGGTCCCTGCCCCAGCAGCCCCCCAGGGCCCTCATTCCCTTTCCCCAGGTGCCCCGGGCAGTGATGCTGGCTCTGGGCTGGGCTGGGAGCACCCCGGGGTGAGCAGGGCTGAGTGGGAGCCTCCCAGAGCACCAACCCCCACCGAGATGGATGCAGATGTTGTTACAACACTTTTAGCCCCAGCCCCAGGCTGTGCCCTGCCCTGGCAGAGGGAAGAGCTCCAGAGCAGCCCCCAGAGCTGCTGGGACACAGCAGAGCCATGCATCCCCTGCCTGGTGGCTGCCCACACAGAGCAGCCTGTCTCAAATGCCTTGTGGTGGTCAAAATGCTGAATAAATGCCTTGCTTTACTCCCTTTTCCCCCCATTTCACCTCCTTTTAGCTGCATTACACACACCTGGACCCTTTTCAGCCTTGCTCAGCATTTTCTGTCCTATCCAGCTCTCAAAGCCTCCTCCAGGTGATGAGCCAGAGTATATCCAGGCTTGCCTGGTGGCACAAATCCCTGTTTCCCTCCCCTCTGGGCCCCTCAGGGCACATTTTACCCTGCATAGGGGAGGATGGTGCACAGAAAGCTCAGTCCTGGCAGAGATGGGATGATTTACAGTGAGCCAGAGCACCAGTACCGTAGGGAGGGACTAAAATCCAGCTCCACAGGAGACATTTTAGGCTTCTGCCTCCTATTTATTTAAGATTACCAACCAGGCTGGGAAAAGCAGGCCACTGCAAGAGGGATGAAAAGAAGGAAAAGACCAGTGGAGAATCAGGCAGGGTGCAGGGACCTCAGCCCTTCTCTTGTCTCCGTCCCTCTGGATCCCAAAACACCAGAGGATCCCCCCAGGCTGTTTTTGCTGGCAGGCTGGGAGGGGAAGAGGTGCCTGGAATCAGGGCAGCCCCATCCCAATGCTCCAGCTGACAAATTCCCACCAGATGGGAATTTTGGGGGAAACCAGGGACCCAACAAGCCTTTCCCTCACTATTTGAGCTCAAGCCAACCCCCAGCACTTGTTTTCATACAGCCAGGAAGACCAGAATATTGGGAGGAATTAATGTCCTGGCCAGACCTACCCAAAACCAGCCAGTTCAGCATGTTACTGAGGGTTGGGACAGGCAAACAAAATGAGGATCCACTCGCTTTTGTAAGGCTTGGGAAAACAGACTGGAGTACAGTACATAATGTAACAAAAAAATAGACGTACTGGGCTGAGTTCAGTTGCTTTGGGACAAAGTGATCTGGTTTTCAAATTCTTTTATAAAGCCAAAGCTTCCTTTACTTTCCCTTCTAGATCTGCCAAGTCTCTTGTGAGTGAAGTTGTGGGGATTTTCCCAGCTGGACTCCAGGTCTGGTGGGAGAGGCCAGGAGTGCCTGGGAGCAGAGAGGTGACAAACACCAGATGTGACACCTGGGCTGGTGCTGGCCCAGTGTGCCTTGTGGATAGGACCGAGGCTGGAGGCCAAAAGCAGTAAGTGATCAGAGGAAAATGGGAGTTTTTTCAGACACATGCTGGGTGCTGTTGAATGGCTTCAGCTTGACAGAAGGCAGGTTTAGATGGGATACTGGGAAGAAATTCTTTCCTGTGAGGGTGGGCAGGCCCTGGCACAGGGTGCCCAGAGAAGCTGTGGATGCCCCTGGATCCCTGGAAGTGTCCAAGGCCAGGCTGGACGGGGCTTGGAGCAGCCTGGGACAGTGGAAGGGGTCCCTGCCGTGGCAGGAGGTGGGACTGGATGATCTTTCCTGTCCCTTCCAACCCAAACCCTTCCATGGCATGTGGGTGACACTCCCATGAGAGGGACATTCAAGGAAGAAACCAGACAAAGCATTCCCTGGATGCTCCTAGGTTTTTGGAGCAAGCTGCCATTCCCTTCACGAGCTCTTTCTCTCCTGCTGCTCACCCCAAACACTTCCCTTCCAAAAAATCACGATGAGCATCACACAAGCCCCAGGAGCCCCCTTTCCCCCAGCCCTGCCCCGCAAGCTGCCAGGAGCAGCTGTACCTCACCTGCGGGGTGCTGGGAGCTGCCAGGCCTGAGATGTTCACAGCTCCCCAGGGAGCAGCAAAGCTATTTCAGAGGCCTCAAAATTGCAGCAGCCAAAATGATTTCCTGCATTAAGTTATTTAAGCATCTGGCTGTGCAGGTACAAAAGCAGCTCACTTAGGAAAAAATGCTTTTCCCTGCTAACTTTCTCCAGTTTTCCCACTGCAGACATGGTTTTCTCTGCTGGGGTTTGGGGAGATAACCTGGTTTTGATGTTTGGGATGGGATGGGGCGGCACCGAGGCCACCCAGCACACTGGGGATTCTCCCCGGGGAGGGCGGCCGGGCCGGTGCTGTCCCCGGTGGGCAGTCCCTGTCCCAGCCCGTGTCCCAGCCCCTGTCCCAGCCCGTGTCCCAGCCCGTGTTCCAGCCCATGTCCCATCCCCTGTCCCAGCCCGTGTCCCAGTCCCTGTCCCATCCCCTGTCCCAGCCCGTGTCCCAGTCCCTGTCCCAGTCCCTGTCCCAGCCCATGTCCCAGCCCGTGTCCCAGCCCCTGTCCCAGTCCCTGTCCCAGCCCATGTCCCAGTCCCTGTCCCAGTCCCTGTCCCATCCCCTGTCCCAGCCCGTGTCCCAGTCCCTGTCCCAGCCCATGTCCCATCCCCTGTCCCAGCCCGTGTCCCAGCCCGTGTCCCATCCCCTGTCCCAGCCCATGTCCCAGCCCGTGTCCTATCCCGTGTCCCAGCCCGTGTCCCAGTCCCAGTCCCTGTCCCTGTCCCTGTCCCTGTCCCTGTCCCTGTCCCTGTCCCTGTCCCTGTCCCTGTCCCAGCCCGTGTCCCAGCCCTTGTCCCATCCCGTGTCCCAGCCCTTGTCCCATCCCGTGTCCCAGTCCCTGTCCCAGCCCGTGTCCCATCCCCTGTCCCAGCCCCTGTCCCAGTCCCTGTCCCAGCCCGTGTCCCAGCCCTTGTCCCATCCCGTGTCCCAGTCCCTGTCCCAGCCCGTGTCCCAGCCCGTGTCCCAGTCCCTGTCCCATCCCCTGTCCCATCCCCTGTCCCAGCCCGTGTCCCAGCCCGTGTCCCAGTCCCTGTCCCATCCCCTGTCCCATCCCCTGTCCCAGCCCGTGTCCCAGCCCGTGTCCCAGTCCCTGTCCCATCCCCTGTCCCATCCCCTGTCCCAGCCCGTGTCCCAGCCCGTGTCCCAGCCCGTGTCCCAGTCCCTGTCCCATCCCCTGTCCCAGCCCGTGTCCCATCCCCTGTCCCAGCCCGTGTCCCAGTCCCTGTCCCATCCCCTGTCCCAGCCCGTGTCCCATCCCCTGTCCCAGCCCGTGTCCCATCCCCTGTCCCATCCCCTGTCCCAGTCCCTGTCCCAGCCCGTGTCCCAGTCCCTGTCCCATCCCCTGTCCCAGCCCGTGTCCCAGTCCCTGTCCCAGCCCATGTCCCATCCCCTGTCCCAGCCCGTGTCCCAGTCCCTGTCCCAGTCCCTGTCCCAGTCCCTGTCCCATCCCCTGTCCCAGCCCGTGTCCCAGCCCGTGTCCCAGTCCCTGTCCCAGTCCCTGTCCCAGCCCATGTCCCAGCTCGTGTCCCAGTCCCTGTCCCAGTCCCTGTCCCATCCCCTGTCCCAGTCCCTGTCCCATCCCCTGTCCCAGCCCGTGTCCCAGTCCCTGTCCCATCCCCTGTCCCAGCCCGTGTCCCAGTCCCTGTCCCATCCCCTGTCCCATCCCCTGTCCCAGCCCGTGTCCCAGTCCCTGTCCCAGTCCCTGTCCCAGTCCCTGTCCCATCCCCTGTCCCAGCCCGTGTCCCAGCCCGTGTCCCAGTCCCTGTCCCAGTCCCTGTCCCAGTCCCTGTCCCATCCCCTGTCCCAGCCCGTGTCCCAGCCCGTGTCCCAGTCCCTGTCCCAGTCCCTGTCCCAGCCCATGTCCCAGCTCGTGTCCCAGTCCCTGTCCCAGTCCCTGTCCCATCCCCTGTCCCAGTCCCTGTCCCAGTCCCTGTCCCATCCCGTGTCCCATCCCCTGTCCCATCCCCTGTCCCATTCCCTGTCCCAGCCCGTGTCCCAGCCTTACGCCAGGGTCAGGCGCCCCACATCACGCGCAGGAGCATCGCCACCGACTGGCACTTCCCAGCTGCTTTGAGGTGCTGCCAGGGACTGGAGGTTGCGCCTGCCAACAAATCCCAGGCATTGTGTGCTCCATCGCTCCCCCCTTCCCCGCCGTTAATGGCCCCTTTCTGTCCCCAGGGAACGTGATTCTGCATCATCCCATCCCTCCGTGAGCCCCAGCTCCTGCCTGCACCCACTGCTGGCCACGTCCCAGCCGGGGCTCTCCAAGGAGCGATTGAGCTTCACCCCATCCCCCAAAAACCCACTTGGGGCGCTCAAGAAATTCTCCCCCACCACGGCAGCCGTAAACCAAGACACCGAGACTGGGGGTGTCAAGAGCCTCTCCCTCACTGTGCCTCACAGGGGTACCCCAGGGCAGCGGCACACAGCAGCTGGCACCCCAAACCCGAGGGCTGGAGCAGGGGGGTTTGGAGGCTCTCTGGGAGCACAGGAGCCGCAGAGCCAGGCTGTTGTTCTCGTTTGTTACTTGGCATTGAGGAAACCGGCCCTGCTCCCTGCGCTCTCCCAGCAGCCTCCCCATCCCGGAGGATAATGGATGCTAACGTCATTCCATCTCGGTCCAGCTGCTGGGCTCGGAACAGATGTTTTATTGTTCCAACTGAACACACAGAACCCAAAAAAATTAGGGAAAAAAACAAAACAAACAAAAAAAAGGCAACAAACCCCAGCTGATTTGTGTTTGTGAGTGAGCTTAGCTGCGGTTTCCTCTCCCCATAAACACGAGGAGGCAGAGCAGCAGTCCCAGGGAAGGCCCAGGCCTCTGGGAAAGCCAAGGTTTGCACATCCAATCTATGATTCTACATCTCCACCTCCAAAATTCTGCCCTGTCCAACAGGCAGGTGCTTCCAGAGGAGAATCATCTCCTCAAGCTGAGCTGTCACCTTCAGGTGGGGTGCACAGGGTGCACAGGGTGCACACTCCCTGTGTGCTCCTCCCAGGAGCAGGGATCCACCTGGGTTTTCCACAGAGGAGCACAGCACATGCTCAAGAGCAAAGGCACGCCTCTCCTCCAAGGAGAAGACAAAACCAGGTGCAGAAATCTAGATTTGCAGAGCTCAGCCTCTTGTGAAGGAGCTCATGGACAGCACCCTGCACACTGGTGATCCAGGGTGGGAGTGCTGGGAATCTCCCAGGGACACCCACATTGCTCCAGGAGCACAGGATGGAGGGATAGGTCCGTGACTTGCTCTGCAGCAGGTGCAGGACAGTACCTGAAATACCTGGCTGAGCTCTCACTGCACCCTGAAGCATTCCTGTGAAACTACCACCAGGCAGGCTGTGGAGCAGGTGGAAAAACCTTCCCTGTCTGCCAAAAAGAGAGATGTTTAAAATGAAAAATCTTACTGAGCAGCCAAAAAGGGAGCCCTAAACCTACCCAGCTCAACAGATGTTAAATGTTGATTTTCACTCTAGCACTAACAACCCTCTAGAGAAGAACAGAACTTCTCCCGTGCAGAACTGGGAAACACTCTTTCACAAACTGGAGCTACCAGAAGGGCAGGTGTAGGTGTTCTCCTTGCCTCATTTGAGGGGGCACCTTTGCTGTAGGTGAGAAATGAAACCCCAATAAGAAATTAAGGGCTCTGAAATGCCCACAGGAAATTATTTGGGTGATTTTCCCCTCAGAGCTGCAGGTGAGGCTGACAGGAGCAGCTTTTGGCACCTCCTGGTGTGTGCCACATGCTTGGCAATATTTCTGTGTTTTCTCCCTGTTCCGTGAGAGGCAGATGGGGGGCATCCAATCCTTGGGAATCCAACTCGTGGAACACCCTGTTCCCCTTCAGGACACGCATGGAGCTGGGCCCTGCCACGTGGTTTGGAAAGCCCTGGCCGAGGAGTGAGCACAGCACCTTTTCCTAGAAAGACGAAGGTGGAGGACTTTTCATGGCTGTAAATAAAACACCTGGACCATAAAGAGCAGCTCTGGGCTCTGCAGCACCTGTGCAGGAAATCCAGACACGAGATGTGACTGTCCCCTGGAGAAGGACAGTCTGGGGAGGGTCTCTGTACAGCCAAAACACAGTAAGGGGCTGGAGGTGGAAAACACCTCTTGGATCATCCAGCCCTTCCCATTCAGCTGGGTGAGCAGCAGGGATGGAGTCAGGGAGTGTCCCTCCCCAGCCCAGGCCTGCTGACAAGTTGTTCCCACTTCCAGACAACCTCCCTGCATCCCACCTCATGCCCATGGATGCTTGGTGCCTGCTGGCTCAGTTTCCCAGCTGGTTTGGCACCGGCCCGTGGACACAGGTGTTGGAGCTCTGAGCAGGCAAGGGGAGATTTGGGGATGCCATCACAGCGAGCCAGGAGGATTTGGTGTTCCTGGGGAGCAGCACTGGCCCAGAGGCCACCTCGCTGGCCAGCAGAGTCCCTGGGGGTGTCCAGAGGGGTCACTGAAACCTTCGGGGGGTGACATTGCGTGGGGACATGTGGGGGAGCAAAGCTGTGAACCCAGAGCTGGGTCAGCTGTAGGTGCAGAGCCCCAGAGGAGATGGCAGGAGGAGATGTCATGGAAAATATTTACTCCATGAGGTCAGTGCACCCTGGGCTTCTCTCAGGAGGGGACTTTGAACACAGGAGGGCAGACGTTTCCCTTCTGCAGGAGAGAGGCTGGGACGAGCAGCACTTCCCTCGCTGGGCAGATGAAAAGCACAAGTGGAAACTTTTGTGCGTAAGGCAAAGCAGCTGAGCCATCAGCTGCCGGCCACTGGGTGCTGGCTGTTAGGGGAAACTGCCTGTTTTGGAAAAAAAAAAAGGGGTGGATCTCTGAGGAAAACGCCTAGGGGGAAGAAAACAGCAGAGGGATGCCCCGAGCAGAGCCATGAGCTGGCAGTAGGACACAGGGAAGTGCAGGCACGCTCTGGGGTGTTTATAGAGGGGAAAAATCATCCCAAACTTGTGTGATGGCTCAGAAAAAAAGCCCCCAATCCTCATGTCTGGCTGTTTCCAGCAATAAAAAAGGTGCTTGGCCTCCTCTGCTCCTGGGGATCCTCGTCACAGCCTTTCATGTTTAAGGTGAGGTGTGAGTGTCGGTGCTGCTCAGTCCCACCAGCGTGGGCACATCTGCATGGAAGCAGTGTGTGTTTGATCACTGCTGGCTGCTCGGGCCACCTGGACCAGCTGAGGCCAGGAATCTGGGTGGCTCAAGCAGAGAAAATCTCCTCCTAGAAGATCACCAGAAAAGGCAGATATTTCTCACCTCATGAGGCAGAGCTCTCACACGATGACTCCCAGCACATTCTGCCTGGCCCAGTTTCCAGGCAAACCTCACTCATTAAAGCAGGGTTCTGATGCTTACTGCCCTTCCATTGCCACAAATGCTGGCTGGGCCAGCATCCCAAGGGAGAATTTCTCTCTTTATTTCAGGCTTCAATGATAAATTGATGATTTTCCCCCAAGGGGACTGTGACTCCATCACCACTCACAGATGTAGGGGGCAGGGGGGCTTCCAGTGCTGCCAGCAGTGACTCAAGAGGTGGGACTCCAGCCCTCCTGACTCACTCCCTGTGAGCCCAAGCCCTGGTGAGATGCTTTCCTTGCATCACTCTGGAGATGATAAAGGAGCCCAAGCTATGCTTTCAAGACGTGCTGTGCTGTTTTAAGCCCCCACATATCCTCCTTTTCAAGGTTTCCACCCCTCTTTTTCAGATTTTGACTCAGCATGTTGCCAACTCATCCCTCTACTGAGCAAGCAGGGTAGGGGTGGCCTTTCCCCCACCCTTCTCCAGTTTGTCCCAGTCCCCCCAGCTCCCCTAGCACAAGAGTGCCTCTTGTCCCACCAAATTCCCCCTGAATTACACCCAGAGCCCCCCTGTGCCACCAGAGAGGTCTCCAGCTCGGCACCACCACACCCTCACTCCCTTGGGACTCATCCAGGAGTGACAACAGAGGGAGGGCTGTCCCTGTCCCCTGTCTTGCTCTTCCACCCAGATCCTGGCACCCTCCCCCCCCTGCCCCTCGCCCCAGCCGGGCACTGTGCTGGCTGAGACACTGAGCCCCGGCTCAGCTGCTGACCCCAGCCCATCCCTGAGGGCAGGGATGGGGATGAGGACTTGCTCCAGGCTGGAATTTCACTCCCTTCAGTGACCCAGTGCCTGTGGAGTGCTCTGAAAACACAAATAAAGCAGTGGGTGCCCAAACCTACCCCGTGTCCCGCAGAGGGCTGCTGGGCCAGGCCCTGCCTCCCTGCCTGAGAGAAATGAAGGTGAAGGCTGAAAATCAGGGCAAATTTCAGGAGACCTGGACGTGGGTCTGTTAGTCAACATGGAGATCAATTGTACACTATGTTTTTGCTTTCCTGCTTTGCTTGCTTTTAAATAGCACAGATTTACCAGTGAGCCAACCTAGAACAAATGTTCAGGTGACTTTAATGGATTCTTCAGGTTTAGATACTTTATCCAGTACAACCCCAGAAAATCCATTTTCCACCTGTTTAGTTGGTGTGCCAGTGAATAATTGGCCAATTCCAAAAGAAATTGATGAAGCTATGCAAGATATATATGCTGGAACGACTATATGGGATCCTTGGACCCCAGTGGATGCATGGGATTGGTGCTCCTCACCTTCCCAAAGCATCTTTTTAACCCCCAAGAATTAGAAATCCTTGTTCTGTAAAAATGACCTTTTGTGCCAAGTTTAATTATACAGGGGAAGAACAAGCTTTAGTTAAGGATGTTTCTGCTTATCACACTATATATAAAAATCAGGCTCTTTGGTGTAATCATACTGCCTTAGTGCAGCCTGCATTCTATAATGTTTCCTAGCAGTTGCCACGAGGAATGGTTTTTATTTGTGGAGACAGAGCTTGGCCTGCTGTCCCAGCACACATCCCAGCACAGGAGCAGGCAGGTTCCATGTGCCCCTCACGCTCCCTGCTTTGCTGAGCCAGACCAGCCAAGCTCAGCCTATCTCCCCTGGGCTCTCCCATCCCTCTGAGCACCCCGCTGCCCCTCTCATCCTGCTGCCAGGCCAGGCTGGGTGCAGGGGGCACAGCAGGGACACAACCATGGGGATCACATCCCCACCCACCAAGATCCTTCCCCCCTCACGGTGTCCTTGTCCTCTGCCACTTCAGACCAGCCCCAAAGCAGCAGCAGGAGCTTTTATTTCCCAGCCTCACCTGCCTGACTTTATGCTCCACAGACACAAATTTCACCCTCATTCCTTCCTCCCCAGGTCTCCCCTTCCTCCCTTTTGTCCATACTCAGCCCCCACATGGATGCCATTAACAGAAACCACCCCTGAGCCTGGCATTGGTTTAATTAATGGGATGTTTTGTGATTGCAAAACCCCCTCCCCACCCTGCTCCTGCCACATCTGGGGGCCCGGCATTGCCCTGCCTTCGTGCTCTGGCATGTCCCAGGGACAGGGAGCCCAGGGGACAGTAGGGAGCCCAGGGGACAGCAGGGAGCCCAGGGGACAGCAGGGAGCCCAGGGGACAGCAGGGAGCCGAGGTCACGGCTCCCCTGCCGCCAGCAATGAACAAATTCTCCCGGGAGGGAGGCAGGGGAACGGGGCAGAGAGCCCGGCGGAGGTGGGATTTGGTGGGCAGGCACGGCAGGAGGCCCAGGGAAGGAGGATTTCGGTGAGCAGGGCGATTAGGAGGCAGAGGAGCGGGGCAGAGAGCCCAGGGGAGGTGGGTTTTGGTGAGCAGGCAGATCGGGAGCCTCTGGAGCCGGCACGGGGAGCGGGGGCAGGATGTCACCCGCAGCTCCTGTCGCTGCCAGGACGCCGAGCTGGGGAAGGGCAGCGTGGGGAGAGGTTTGCCCTCGGCCAAGGGGCTATTCCTGGCTTCGGGAGAGGCTCTGGAGCCGGGCTGCACCCGAGGAATGGCCACGCACCCCGACACGGAGGAGCTTCCCCATCCCCAGGCTCAGAGCGAGCTGCCCCCGGCATTGCCATGGCTCCTGTCCCCCGCTGGTGACACCCCGTGCCCCGGGACACGCTGTCCCCGGCATTGCCATGGCTCCTGTCCCCCGCTGGTGACACCCCGTGCCCCGGGACACGCTGTCCCCGGCATTGCCATGGCTCCTGTCCCCCCGCTGGTGACACCCCGTGCCCCGGGACACGCTGTCCCCGGCATTGCCATGGCTCCTGTCCCCCGCTGGTGACACCCCGTGCCCCGGGACACGCTGTCCCCGACATTGCCATGGCTCCTGTCCCCTCGCTGGTGACACCCCGTGCCCCGGGACACGCTGTCCCATGCTCTGCCACCCCGGGAAAGCTCCGGGCGAGCGAGGGGCCGGGCGGGCAGCAGCAGCTGCCGGGGCCCGGTTGGGTTCCAGCTTGTCTCCTGTTTACCGTGCCGGGCAGGATTCCTGGAAGCGGGAGGTGATTCCACGGCCCTGCCCGTGCCGCAGAACGCGCGGGCTGTGCCAAAAGCACGGCTCCTGACGGGACTGCTGCCCGCATTTCCCAAGCAGCTGGCTGGGAGCAGCCACCCCTTCCTTGCTCCCCTCCTCCTCCTCCTTTTTCCCTTTCTAAAACTCTCCTTCCCCTCCTCTCGGCTCTGATTTTCCCCATCTCTCAGCTGAAGGTGTGCCAGAGGTGCTGGGGGTCTCCAGAGCTCCGAGGGCTCGGCTCAGCCCTGCCTTTCCTGCGGTGCTCTGAGGCTGCCCAGGGGCCACCAGAGCCCCAGGCAGCCACCCCGGCGTGCAAGAAGGGAATAAAGTCCTCTCAGTGGTTTCTGGAACCGTTACCTGTGCAGGGAAACAGGGGGTGAGTCTGACCATCACTTGCAACCCCAGACATTAGGATAGCAAGGCTTTTGCCATTACCACCCCTGAATGACCCCCCATGACCTCCAGCACCATGTCCAGCACCTCCTCAGGGCTCCTGAGCTATTTTCTCTCTGATTCACTTTAAATACATCCTGAGATAGATTGTTTACATCTTTCAGAGGGTCTTGGGTGTCCAAATCTTTCTATCATGCTGCCTTTTCCCAAGCCCCCCCACGCCTCTGCTCCCAGCAGGGCAGGCTGGAGGGAGGTGAACCCTTGCAGATGCTGCTCCAAAGCTCTCCTCACTCCATGTGTCCTGATGCTGTTCTGAACTGGGATCCCATAAGTGGCATCAAGCAATGAAGCACTCCACGGGCAGGCCCAGCCCAGACCTGTCCTTACAGCCTGGTGCAAATCATTTCTTGTCCCTCCCTTTTGGGAACAGCAGCACCCACAGCTGGGCTTTACCTGCTGTCCCGCCTGAGTTACCCCCCATGACCTCCAGCATCATGTCCAGCATCTCCTCAGGGCTCCTGAGCTATTTTCTCTCTGATTCGCTTTAAATACATCCTGAGACAGATTGTTTACATCTTTCAGAGGGTCTTGTGTGTCCAAATCTTTCTATTTTTATTCTAGATTTCTTTGTGAGCTAGACTGGAAGATATCCTGAGTTGCCATTAAGGCAAAGGTCTCCCTGGGATATTTTTACACATTCAGGAAGACAAACTAGAAGATCTAATCTTGCAAAAACCCCTGAAGCATTTTGTCGAGACACCTGCACGATTCCTTCAAGGCAAACGAAACACCCTCAAGCTGCAAGTTAACTTAAACTTCCTGAGCTTTTTCTCTGGTGTGCATTTTCCCCCTTTAAACAGAGAGCCAAACAAAGCAGCTTTGCTGCCCAGTGGAAAATTCAATCTGGGCAAAGGAAAAAAAAAGCTCTGTAAATAAATGGTTGGTTTTGTAAAGGGTCAGGAGGGTGGGCTCTAGAATATGGGTAGCCAGTAGTGCTGCATGAAAATGAGAGGAAAGGAGAAAGGGAAGAGAAGGATGTGAGAAGGAGGAGCAGACAGCTCCTGCTGGACTGCAGGGAAATGCCATGAGCACCCCCGAATTTCAGATGACACTCTCAGAGCTCAGCACTGCTGCCACACGGGGAGGGATCAGCCTTGACACCGTGCAAGGTCTGGATCCCCATCCCACACAGGAACGCCCTGTCCCAGCCTTCCCAGCAGAGGGACAGCTTGGGAGGGCCCCCAGGCTGATGTCATGGGTGTGAGTAATCCCAGCACTGGCTTTGGGATGGGGATCCCTCCCTGTGACCTCCTCAGACATCCTGAGCTCCTCCATGGGTTCCGTCTCTCTGTCACATCCGTGTGCTGTCCTCCTCCTCCTTCACCTACTCCCTCCCAGCTTCCTTTAATTGCAAATATCATGGAAGCCCTGGCAAAGCCCCAGGTAGCAGCCAGGCCCCTGTCAGCACCTATTATCTCCTGCCTTGGCCGTGTCCTCAGTGAGCTGCTTCAAAATAAAGGCAGAAGGACATTGGACATGGGCAGGAGGAATTTTCCACTGCCTGGTACAGCCAGCCTGGGTCACGGGATGCAGTGCCCTGGCTTGTGTCACCCACCAGCACCCTGAGAGGCAGCTATGCCCATGGGCAGCCCCTTCCTGGGCTGCCCACATCCCGGGCATTGCCTAAAAGAGGCTCCTTTCAGCTGGACCTGACACATCTGACACCCCCCACCCCCTCCGAGGGGGACAGACTTCAATGTCCAGATTCAGCCCACAGCAGCTCCCTGCAGGCTCCCTCAGCATGACCTTGGCAGGAGGCTTCGTGCTTGAGGTGCTTCCATGCTGACCCCAGGGCAGGGGACAGGAGTGAGCAGGGGATGTGTGTCTGTCCCATCCAGCTGCCTGCAGGGCTTTTAGCAGGGCCCAGCCCTGCTGGTGATGCTCAGGAGGAAATGATGAGGTGCTCGAGGGGCAGATACTGGGGAGCGAGGGTTCCTCGAGGATGCAGACACATCAGAGAGGGAGGGCATCCTCACCTTCCCTGGTGGGTCATTCCCTCCCTGCAGCACACAGCACTCTCAGGCTCTTTCAAACCAGCTGAACAAGGCACCCAAACCGCTTCCCTTGGCCACAGGCAGTGAGATCCAGAGGATCTCCAGAGCAAAAATCCCCTGCCCACTCCTCTCCTGGCTGGCAGCCAGCTGTCTCCAGCCCCTTGCCACTCCACATCTGGAAGGGAAACATCAGGCAGGGACACACCGGGCACTTCCCCTCCGCACATCTGGGAATTGAGAGCGCTGCCTCTTTGTGCTGGGGCAGGGAGGGTTTTGCTGGTGTTATTATTCCAAGCTGGCCCAGAGTCCAAGGGAAACAAAAGCTTCTTCCTTGCCAAAGGGAGGGCTGGCTGCAGGCAGCCACAGGAGACGAGGGCTGGGCTATTCCCTGGGCTCTGAAACGCTGCATTTTGGTGTTTAAATTTAGCCTGAGATTGAAATTGTGCAGACATGAGCCCTTCTGGAGAGCCAGCAGCCTGGCCAGCATCAACATGAACTTCATGTGTGCCCTTCTTGCTGCAGCCCCTGAGCCTCCAGCCCCCAGATGTGCTCCACGGGGCAGATTGCTGACAGAGAAACACCCCAGACGTGCTCTGGAGAGCAGTGGTGGCTGGGCAGGGCAGCCTGGATGGAATAACAGCTCTTTGGGCCATCCAGACTGCAGCGAGGCAAAGGAAGATGCTTGCAAGTTTCTCTCTCCTCGTTAAGCAAATGACAAAGAGAACTTTCCAGCAGCGTGAGACATCAGATGTTGAGAGCTCTGGCCATGGCCTGCATCACCTGCTCCTTTCCTGGGGCACAGAAAGTCCTTAGGGCTTGTGGCCTCTGGTTCTTTGGGATGCCAGTGCTTGCCTGGGAAGGGAGCCAAGCCCTCGTTTCCATTTCACCACCAGGATCCATCACCCCCAGCTCACTGCAGAGCACAGCAAACGGCCTCAAGGAGAGCAGCCCTGCTCACAGCAGGTCCCCCCTCTACACTTTTACCCCCTGATGGGGAGGCACAGGGGTTTTACCTCCCAAATCCATAACTGAAGGGCTCCAGACAGGAGTTCTCCCCGTGATCCTCGATCACACCGCCTGGGAAGCTGGGAATGGTCCAGGGCTTGCCAAAAGCTGTCACCCCCTGCAGCCGAGCTCTGTGGCCTCTGCCTGAGCTGGCCACTGGACCAAAATGGGCAAATGAGGAACCAGGAGGAGCGCTGCTTGTTTGCTGGAGCTCTGCAAACAATTCCTACGGCCTTGTCCTCAGGATGAACCTGGTTTGATAAGGATCCTATTCCTATTCCAGCAGTTCCTGAAGAACTGAAAGTTGAGTGCAGGTGAGCCACCCTGCTCTTGTCTGTGAGGGAAATGCTGGCTCAGGGAGGTGCTCCAACCTTCTGGGGCTTTTCTGCACAAACCCTGCGTTGCTGGAACCCAGGGCACTGAGAATTTTGGGCTTTCTGTGCTGACAGGCACTGACGCCCAAGCAAACACTGCATTGACCTGAGGCCTTGGAAGAGGCTTCCAAAATTGAGTGACAGCACTGGGATTGTGGGTGTGTTGTTTGAATAGAGTGTGTAATATCACATAGTTGAAAACTTAGAGTTTAAGGTTTTAGACTATAGTAATATATATATAAAGCAAGATGGAGGTTTAAGGGTGTAAGCTAAGTCTTTCATTTTCACCTTCTTCATCGTGGGTTTGGGTGGTGTATTGTAATTAGGTAGAAATTACCTAATTCCCAACTCTGGCAGAAAAGAAGATAAAAAGCTAACACTGTGTTGTGTTAAAAGCACCCCAAAAATAAGGTGGAAGGGAGAGGTGTGGTGGGGAAATGGCTGGCTGAAGAGAGAACCTGACATTCAAAGGGCACCAAAGGATGGGGGTATCACACTAGATCTTTAGGATGAATGTCAAAAAAAATGGTGATTCTTTTATACACAGAAGAGTAGAATAATGAAAACAGCTGAAATACCCAATTTCACAGCTTATTGAAATCCTGGGGAAGATGATCCTGTCTCTGCACACAGCTCCCTAGGGATGAACTGTGTTCAGATGCTGCAGGGATGCACAGAAAGGTTTGGGCATGGCAGGAAACACAAAGGTAGCTGTGCTGGTTTAGTATGGAAGTGATTTTTCTAAGAGAGTTATAGGAGAAAATCAATTTGTGATTGGCTTTAAAGTTGATAGCTTAATTAACTAATTAGTTAGATACACTTATGCAAATACACAGGGTTAAAAATGAGAGAGAGGGAAGGGTTCTTTTAAAAAGTGTTTTTAAAGTTTTATTCTAATTCTTATTATTTTTTCTCTTTTACAGTTGTATTAATAAACCTGTCTTTATATCTTTTAGGTTTAAACCTGCTTTGCTTTTCCCCTAAGAATAAATATTTCTAATAAACACTCAAACCACTACACTAATTTTAAAAAACAAAATTTGAGAACATAGAACCACTACAGTAGCTTTGGCTGGGGTATTTCACCCTTCTTTTTTCCTAACTACTAATCCAGACTGGAAGATAAATACATAACACAGAGATAAATACATGCTCCTCTCCAGGAAGGAGAACTGCAAGCTTGGGGGAGCAGAAATGCAGACAGCTTTGTGCTGGAGAGCTTTTCCCCATGACAAAGACAACCTGGTGCCAGTGTCAGGAGAATTAAGTGGATTCAGGGAGTGGCTTAAGCCCAGGTTTTGCTAAGCCTGTGGCTCAGTGAGGATGAGGAGTGGAAGGAAGGCACTGCCTGCTGCGCAGGAGAACCATGACACAGACATAATCCAGCTTAGCTGCTCTGCTGAAGCTTTGAGTGACCCTCAAGGTCTGGGGAATGCAGGTCAGCTCGATTTGCATCAGCCCAGTGGCTCCCACAATCCCCATATTTTCCTTGGCAAATTCTTTTCCTTTCAGCCACTTTCATCCCCTCTTCTCCCCGACCACTCAGTGTTGCCAGAAATGCTCACACCTGCAGATTGAGAGGAGATTCTGCCCCAAAAAAGCAGCTTTGGAAGAGCTGGGGGGGTTTGATCTCCATGAGGCCACGGCTGTGTCAGCCCTGCAGTGCTGCTGAGGGATAACTGGGAATGCTGCTACCAAAGGTGGACGCTCAGGAGGGAAACATATCCAAGTTTCATTAGGATTTCTCCCTGCACCAAGCCTGCCAGAGGTCAAGAAGCATCTGGACAACACTCAGGCACAGGGTGGGATTTTTGGGCTGTCCTGTGCAGGGACAGGAGCTGGACTCCAGGATCCTCCTCAGGATATTCTGTGATTCTGTGTTCCCCAGGGTGGGCTGTGCTTGGAGAGGAACTTGATGGGGTTGAGCTCCTCTGATAATCCCGAAAGGACAATCAGCAAGCTGCAAGCATAACAAGAACGATTTGCTGTTTTTAATGCCCCAAATCACATCTTTGCTTTTGTTCTGCAGGAACCCCCGGTATTTTTGCAAATACTTATTTGACAGAAAAAGGAAAGGGTTGCTCCAGAAGAGACACAAGCTTTGCTCTGGAGCTGCAAAGTGCCACCTCCGCTCACTTATCTGTGTTTATACCAACACACACAACACCTCGCTGGGTTTGTACCCCCCTGCTGATTTCTAGGCAGCCCTCCCTGGTTTCACAAGTGCCCGAGAACTTTCTAAACAACCCACAGAAACCAGGGAAAATGTAACTGAAATGAGCAAAGGCAATCAGAAAAAAAAAAATAAATAAAAGAAAATCACGCACACACGGAGCCACATGGTTCGAGCTCTTCCCGTGGGGAAGGGGAGGCAGAAAGCCAACGCTGCCCCAGCACTGACTGTGTCCCATCCGTGGGGATGCTGCTGGGGAGTCCAGCACTGCCTCCAATCACACCGCCGGCAGCTCTCGTTGCTATGGCCCTCAGGTCCGAAACTTTGGAAATTAGGTAAAAGGTCTAAACACGAAGCTTTTTTCTGCCTTTTTTTTTTCCTTTTTTTTTCCTCCTCCCCCTCCGCGGCGGTGCCCCTCGCACAATCCCTCTTCCTGCTGAGCCCGAGGAGGAAAGCAGGCGGGATGAAGAGTTAACTCTCGCAGTCCCAGGGGTTTTCCGATGAGGGGCGGCGATGGGAGGCAGGAGGGGATCCCGGGAGGGGGAATGTGCCGGGGGATGCCGGGTCCCGCCTGCCCTGAGGAGCCGGAACGCGGGAGGGGTTCAGCCCCCCTCCCCTCCCGCAGCACGGCCGCGGGTTTCACCCTGGGGTAACAGCAGCTGCGAGATCCCAAAGGATGGGATTTTTCCATTCCCCGGGTGGAATTGGACATTTTTAAGGGTGCTAGACCCGGGAGAGCCATCTCCTCCCATTCCAGAGGGGGGGATCCAGTGAGACACCCGCAGGGGTCCCCGAGCTCTCCCCTCCTCCCGGGGAGGGGCTGGCTCTGCACGGCAGAGCGAGAAAAGTGGGGCTGAAATGTTTGGTGACATTTAAAAGGTTTAATAAAAAGACGGTGGGAGATGGAGATAAAGCAAAGGGTTAAACGGCTGGGTGCTTGGCATTCAGCCAAGAGCACGCATTATTTCTGGAGATACTCTCTAAATGTCTTTTCTATTACATTAGCTTGTTGCATATTCATAGACTTTAATGTATATTTATACCTTTTAATAAACTAGTTTATTTTAGGAACTATTTTGTGTGGCTTTTCTTTGGGCCTGCTTTTTTAGAGCATGCGTGGTTTTTGGCTGTGATTTGGGGGGGTTATTAGTATTATTTTTATTATTGTTGGGTTTTATTAATATTATTCGTATTATTTTATTATTTTGTTTATTTTATTATTTTTGTTTTATTGTATTAATATTTATTATGCATACTAATTTATTGTTATTATTTTTAGTTTGGGCTTTGGTCTATATTTTCTACAGAGGTGATGATAGCTAACATGTTAGTAGCAGGGTCTTCATTATATGTTTACTGGATGTTAACTAAGTAGACAGTTCAATTACAAATATAATTATATATAATATAATATATATATCATATATGTATATATTATATAATATACAATTGCATTTTATATACAATGTACATTTATCTTACTATTTAGGAAAAGCCAATAATATAACATGTGTTTGTAACAAGAGCTTGGCTTGGCACAGGCACCTCTGACGATGCTGAGGTGGCACCATCCCCACCCCGCAGTGTCCCCGCAGTGCCACTCCCGCAGTTCCCGCGGGAATCCTGCCCTGGGTGCCACAGGGATGTCCCCGCACCCTCCTGCCACCCCAGCGCACCTCGAGGGGCACAGGAGCATCCCCGGCACACCGGGGAGGGCTGGAGCAGCTCCAGGGCTGCCCCGTCCCAGCCCCTTGGAGCCAGGTTTGCTTCTCCAGGTGAGAGAGCGGCTGCCCCCGGCTCCGGGAAGCTTTGGCTGCTCAGGCAGCCGTCCCCGCACCTCGGGAGCTTGGGGCCAGCTCTGCAGGGCAGGGGAAGGGCCACAAAGGTGGCTTTGTTCCCGCTGCCTGCTCGCTGCTTCACCCCAGCCCTGCTGGGACACCTACGAGCTGGAGTCGGCTTTCCACAGGAATTCTCCTGCAGCGTGTCCCAGATGCCGGGTCGGGCTCATCCCCCTCCTGCCCTTCCCCAGGAAAATTCCAGGCCAGGAGCGATCCAGGCGGGGTTTGGCCTCAATCTGCTCGACCAGGTGCTTGCATTAATCCCTCGTGGAGCAGATTCCTGTCCCCATCTCTGCCTGTGTCCCTGGAACTCACCTCCCACCTTGGCAAAGTGGGGTGAGGAGCACTGGAAAGTGCCTCACACCTCTTCCAGAATCACAGACCCTTTCAGCCTTGTTTACTCAAGAAAGTCAAGGTGGATAAACTACAGGTGTCCAGTCCTTGAAGTCTGGAGGGGAAGGAATTATTCTCTGGCAGAACAGCTGGAGAAACCCCAGGAGATGCTGGCCCAAACCCACCTCAGGTCTGAGATGGAGCAAGAGGTCTCCAGACCAGGGCCTGGCCAGGAGCAGAGCCAGCTCCCATGGCTGCTTTGAAGCTGGCCACGTCTCTGCTCACACATTCCTCGTTTTCTTTCCCTTGTGCCAGCAGGTGGACTGTTTGTTTCCCAGTGATCCCAGTGTCTAACAATGTTTTACCTCTCCTGACAAACACTGCCCTGCCCGTCACCCAAAACCTGCCCAGCAGGCACTGGGCAGCACTGCTGCAATCCCTCTTCCTGCAGGTAATCTCAGGGACAAATGAATCTCCATTTGGCACAGCAGCTACATTAAGGGACAGCAAAATACGACCACTTTTAAAATACCCTGTCCCTTGTTCATGTTCTTGACTCCCTGCTTAGAAAAAGCCCACCTGGAAAAAAAAAAGTTGCCCTTGGATATTAAGCACCTGCAGCTCTTATAAAACATCAGCTGGGGCCATAGAAAAGGAAAGCAGAGCCTTTTTGATGAGGAATTTGCTGCCTGAGCCTCGCTTGGCTGCTCCCAGCACTGTTGGGTGGTTTGGGCACAGCAAGCTGGGCTGGGATGGAAGCTCAAGCCTGTCCCAGGAAGGGCTCCCAGGGCAGCATCCCCATCCCTGTCCCAGGAGAGCAGCAGGAGCCAAGCCAGGAGCCACCAGGCCCACCCACTCTGTGGCTGTTAGATCCCAGGCTTCTCTGGCACCCTGGGAATAGCAATAACCATTTTCCTTGCTAACTGTCTTGGATCCCGATGGATTCGGGATGCTAAAAACGTGCATCCTGTGCCTCGCCTCTGCTTCTAAATACAGAGCTGCTTTGCAGCACAATGTTCTGCCTCACCACCTGCAACACAGCACCAGACTGAACAAAAATGCCAAAAAACAACTCCCCCAAAAAATCCAGACCTGGGGGCCCGACCTGGCTGTGGCAACTGTGACATTGATTTCTGGGATGGCAGTGGGAAGCAGGGGGTGTGCAAAATAATATTCCTCCCAACCTCTGCCAGGGGAAAGAGTTGGGAAGGATGCAGGGCAGAGTCAAAATTAATGAGGTGTCTTCCCCTCCTCCCATTCTGTCTTGGGTTTTATGGTTGGAAAGCCATCAGCAGATGTCAACAGGGCTGGAGAAGCAGATCCGTGCGAGGGAGCCATGAGCCCAGCACATCCAAATGAACCCGGGGATGGAGCAGAAACGTGCAGGACAATAAACCCTGGGTGAGAGCAACCATGTGAGGCAGCAAAACCATCAGGGGCGTGATTTGTTCCATGCCCTGGTCTCCCTCCCACTGCTCCCTTTGGCTGCAGTGTGCAGGGCACATCCACGTGTCTCTGGAGAAGCCACCTCGGTCCCCGCGGATTTGGCAAGCTGGAAAGAGCCAGCACAGGTACTGGGAACAGCACGGCCAGGACAGAGGCTTTTGTTTATTCAGTGAAGGGTGAAGGGAGGTGCAAAGAAAGGGGAGATCACTGATAGGTGGAGGGAGGATGAAGCTTTGACAGCAAAGGTCCCCTCAGGACTAAGAACCAGATCTCTGAAGGAGAGAGGAAACAAAAATAAAACAAACAAAAAGCCCAATCAAACCGACAAAACAAAAAACTAAAAGGAAAATAAAAAAAATAATAAAATCAGGTTTTTCTTACAGAAAGAAGTCACATGTTTCCTCATGACTGGAATATAATGAATGGCCCAAAGAAATATTCCAAACAAACAAACCCAAACCCTCTCATCGGAGCATATTCCTTGCCTTCCAGCCTTCCCCTGTCCCCAGCATCCTTCTCATCCGTCTCCCATGCTGAACTACCCATTAGTGGGCAAGCAGAGCAGAGGGATAGGAGGCTCCAGCTGAGGCTGCAGAGGAGATGCAATTCTAATTAATACAACTTTCCTTCCCAAGCCCTTCTGTGCAGAGGGCAGGGGTCTGGCAGGGGGGTCCCTCTCATCCCGGGGTCCAGCAGCACAGAGGAGCGAGTCCTGCCCGTGCCAGGGAGGTGGGCCAGCAGTGCCCACGAGCACATCTGCTCCTGCTTGCTGTGCTTCCCATGGCACCAGCGTTCCAAACAAGCTGTTCCCAAGCCCAGAGGAAGGGCTGGCACCTGCCCAGAGGTACCTGGCAGGGGGAGGCACAGAGTGTCACATGGGAAGAGCACACGGTGTCGAGGACGCTTCCCAGAAGCGCGGGATGTTTTGGCAGGGCTGGAGCTCTGCTCTCGCAGCATGCTCAGGCAGAGTGCAGAAATACACACACACAGCCCCAGGTGCCCCTGGTTTTTTGGGCTCTGAAGAGGACTGTCCAACAACAATTGACTCACACGACTAAAATCCCATCCAGCAGCAGCCGAGCTCCTCATCCTCCTGCTCCCTGAGCACACAGGACTATTTCCCCTCCCCAGAATCCCCCCAAGCCCCAGTCTGGGAGCCCAGTTCAGGATTGCACCACTTTCCCCCAGCCTTAGATCTGGCCCAGCTCTGCTGAGAACACTTGATCTCCTCCCCGAGCGCTGCCAGCTGGGTGAAATACAGCTGCTGCCTCAATAGCGCTGGCGGAAAAAAGGGCTGACATTATTCACAACAAAAAGACAAGCATTGCTGTGCTTGCTTTAGATTTCGTGGGAGCAGTTCCCACTGGCTGCGTGGGCAGGGGGGAGGTGGGCAGGAGGGGCTGCTGGATCTCAAAGAGCTCTTTGGGCAAAGCTGTCCCAAGCTCCCACCCAAAACACCCCGTTCCCCTCCACAACCCCTGTGGTTTCACTGCCATCCCCCTGTCCCAACCTTTGCATAGAGATTCTTTGCTTGCCAAGACCATTTCTTCCAGCAGAAGCTCCCATCTTACAAGTTCCATGACCTTCTCCAGCCCAAGATCACCAGCAAGCTGATGGAGAACCTGCCAGGAGAGCCAGGCACAGGGAGAGGTGGAAAAGAGGGAGCCAGTTAATCACCCAGCATGTGTTATCTCTCTGGGTGGGAAATGGTCTGAAAATGTCTTGTATTTCAGAGCAAGTGCATAGTTTTTGGTGATTCAGCCACCTGAAGCCTTGGCCTGAAATCCAACTTTCAGATTAAGCTATTCCCACCTCAAACTTGTGGTCTTGCTCAGAATCCCCTAAAAACAAAACCCCCTGAAGCTTACTTGCCTTTTACGCTTCTTACTCTGAAGTTCACCAGAAAATTACATTCTAGCATTTAAATCAGCCAGTATGTACTGCCTTTAGAACAACACCAAAGGGTCATTGGAGGGCTGAAATCGTGCCTTGTCTGAAACTATCTTTTCCTGTTTGCATCAAATCCAGAGCCCAGACACTCTGACAGTGCCTTTTAACACATTAAGCGACTTTTCACACCACTTTCCATGTCATTGTGCTTATGAACCAACCACAGATTCATCTACAATGTTACAAACAGTATTTAAGCAGGGGAGAAGAGGCACCTAGCAAGATATTTACAGGTGATAAAAGATGAGAGTGAAACGGAAAGAAACCATCCTGGACAGTGCAGTGAGTGACATTGGATGGCAATGAATGGCAATGAGAGGCGTTGGACAGATTGGGGTTTGTGGTTGAAGCAAATGGTCCCAGATTGTTGGGAGTTTTTTAAGTTTCCTGCTGGCCACCATGCTTGCCAGAATCCAGCTCAGTAGGGCAGAAGGCTCCTGTTCCCTTGCTTTCCCAGTGTTTTAGGCATTTTGGCCAGGCTCTGGCTCAGAGCAGAGGCAGCTGGGCAATTCAGCAGCTGCCCAGCATCTCCACAAGCCGCGGATGGGTTCGAGCCACACAGCTCTGTGATGAGAAACAACAGCTTAACCCTGGGCCTGATTAATAGCTCTCATTTTAACAACGTGTTTGGCACTGGGGCAAGCTGCCAGCAAAAACTGTGGAGTCTGGTGCCTCATCCACCCCCAGGACGTGAAAACAAGGCTGCTGTCAGCTTCATCTCGAGCCTGTGTGGAGGTGAGGAGCTTTCCTTCTGAGCCCTCATGGCCAAACGGGGTCCTGAAGATCATCAATCCCAACTGCAGGGGTGAAGGCAGCGGGCTGAGGCTGCTGGGGAGACACCAAACACCCCACCCAGCACCCACTGCTGCCCTGCACCCAGCCAGGGCGGTGCCAGCAGGAGCCCTGGGTGCAGGATCCCCAGATCTTTGGTGGGACAGGCATCACGTCCTACAGGAGGACACTGGGAGGGTGGCCAGTGCTGGGACAGGTGGAGAAGTTCCTCGGTCTCCCCCAGGCTGTGTTTGCCATGCCAGCCTGCCGCTGTTTCCCGGGGCTGGGATTGGGGAAGCTTCCATTTCCATTTTCTTGCCTTACCAGCGTTTTTGAGCAAGCAAAAGTGAAGCCAAGGAGGGCAGAGGGTTCAGCAAACAAGGGCAGGAGAGGAGAGTCCCAAGGTGAGCTGTGCTTGCCTGGGCCAACCCAGGCTGGGAGGAGACCCGGGCACAGCCTGTTGACAAAGGAGAGCAGAGCTCCCGTGCAAACAAGCTGGCTGCACCTGGGGCAGAAGGGATTAGAAACCTGGGCACAGCCCCCCGGATTCCTCTCAGCAAACCAACTGTGGCTGGAGGCAGGGATTAAAGCCGGTGCTGAGGAATGCGGCTCCTTCCCGCCGCGGAGTCCAAGTTGGCACCACATCCCCACTCAAGACTCGGCTTACATAATGCAGCTTATGAAAGCAAAATAGCACGGCCATGCCAGCCCGTGGGCAGGCCAGGATGGGAGGAAAGAAAGGAAAAGAAAGATGTTTTTTGGCGGAGGTAAAGCCTTGCTGCCCCCCCCGTGCTGTGTCACCAGGGAAGGGAAGGAAGGGAGCAGTGAGGGAGAAGGGCCCAGTCCTCCTACAAGAATGTGAAGAACTGCAGTCCCAGTGTTCAGTCAGACTCACAGAATGTGGATTTTCCTCCCCAGCTCACCTCTCTGAGCCTGGGTTTCTCCTCAGTCAGGCAAGTTCACATTGAGGTCAACCCACTGCAGGTTTTGGGGGGCTAACATGCAGGAAGCACTGAGCCCCAGATTCCATTCCTTCTGAACACAGACACCTCCAGGGCACCTTGGAGATGCTCTGACCCACATCATCCACTGGGAATGAAGGCCCTGGAGATGGTCCAGTGTGGAGAACAGAAGAATTGTGCCTGCCCAGAACCCTTCTCCTCCTGTTCCCACCAGAGATCATTGCACAGAAAGGAGGAACAGTCCCCAGCACTGGCTCGGGGTGGAGTCATGAGGATCAGACTGAGATCACCACTCACGAACCAGGCAATTCACAAATGACATCTTTAGTCATCCCTCAGTGACTGATGTCCCCCACAACCTGCACGGCCTCTGAAAAAGCAAATCCTACAAATGGACCAGCCCCTTTGTCAGGAAGCAAAGAGTCAGGGATCAATTTACATCCACACAGGACGTGTTGAAGCTGCAAATAGCTCATCAGTCCCAGCTGGAGAGCCTGGAGAACCACTCATGGGTGGAGGAGCCACTCAGGAGCCAGCCCAGGTCTGACTCTGCATCCAGCTGGCTGGGGAAGCCAGGCAGACCCAAGGAGATCTTCTCTTTCAAGAGCTGCCACTTGTTCCCTAAGCAGCTGTCCTCAGTTTAATCAGCAAGTGAACAAGTGGGATGAGCCCCTGGCTCAGCTGGGGCTGAGTTACGGATGTGTGTGACAGCAGGAGTCCCCTCCCAGCTCTGCCACCTCACTCAAAGGGGTCACACAAGAAATCACCACACCTGGCCTTCCTCCAGCACCCTTCTGGAGCATGCCCTGGCCTCCTTTGAGGGGACAAAGAGCTTCCAGCCACTTTTCCTAAGGTGGAAACCTTTCCACTTTTATCAGCTGATGGACTGCAAGTGTAGATCTCAGCTGGGACTCCTGCAGGCCCCACACCAGAGGAGCTGCTGGAGCTCCAGAAGGCATTTCAAGAGAACAAAGCTGCTCTGGTAACAGCAGCTTCAAGCCCAAACAGAGGCCCTTGCAGAGCTCAGCAAATCACCCCCTCAGCAGTCTGTGCCTGGGTCTGTCCCTTCCCACCCTCTGCAGCGAGGAGATGCAGGACACTCACAGGGAAAGGGGAAAACACACTTGGAGAAATAAAAAACAGCTTCACCCAGCAACAAGAAGTGCCTCTCTTCTCCTGCAGGTAAGGGCATCCAAAGGACAGCTCAGCAAATCCTGCCCCAGCTAAGGTTGGCTGATTCCTCCTCCTCCAGATGTATTCAGGGAGAGAGGTGTGTTCAGCCAGAGGCTGTGCCAGCGTGTGAAGGCTGACCTACCAAAAAAAAGTCATCAAGGAAGATCAAATAGCACTGAAACACTCCCACAAAACAGTGAGAGAAGTGGGATGTGGATACTGGAGCAGCACCAGGGCACTCTGGGAGTGGGAAAGGGTAGGAGAAATCCAACCTGATGCACCAGGCTCTGCAGAAAGGGAAAATCCCTCATGTCCAGGCAATAACTGGGCTGGCACAGCCTGGCACAGAAAGATGCTTCAAGTGTGGTCTTGATTAGCTCATGTGCTCCAGGCTGTATTTGAAGGGAGCTGTGGCTAATCTTCTTTTGATTGCCTTAAAATCCAGCTGTGGGGAAAAGCCTGGCATGTGAGCAGATATATTAATGGGTTAGGGGCAGCCTTGTCTCCTGAGCTGGTGTTTGATTAAAAGGGAGCACAACCAACAGGCACTTCAAAAAGCTGCTGCTATTTTTGTCTGCTTCATTTGGAGCAGTTCCTGATGCTTGGATGTGCCCAGCAAACCCTTCGGGACCGATCCTTGCTATATCATTATTCACATTTTAAGGATGTGTGAGTACAGAGAAAAGAGATTCTCTTCCTCCTGAGAGGCTCAGATCAAAAGTCAGAATGTTTTCTATGAATGCATAAGACGTAAATTCAGCTTCTGAGGGTTTCAGGCTCCATTTGTAAGAGCCCCATGGCCTTAAGAGAAGGCCTCCCTACCCTACAGAGCTGGGAAATGGTGTTTAGGTAACTACAAAGCAGATTCATCAAGCAGACTTTAGGCAAAAAGTCAGAAAACAATGTCTAGAGGGAATAAATAATTTTCTCCCCTGTAGTTCATTATAATCTTTTCTTTTTCCTCCATACTTTTAATAATGATCTGAAAAGCCATTTCCCAGCAGAATGTTGTTCTGACCTTGTTTTCAGCCGGGTAATTGTGCAGTGAGTGGATAAATGCTTTCTCAGCTGAGAACAAGAGGAACCATTAAGCTTCAAGCTCCTGACCTAAATTTGTGTTCAGGGCAGCTGGAGGAGCAAAGGACTGATGCCTGCTCCCCTCATCAGCCTGAGGGACACCCTTCAATGGCATAGGGGGATGCTGTTTATCCCAAAGCAGCCCAAGGAAGGTGTCCCTGCCCATGGGGTTGGAATGAGGTGATATTTAAAGTCCCTTCCAAACCATTCCATGATTCTGTGGCAAAACACAAAACCTGCTGCCCATCAGCTCCTCCTGCCTTGATGATGCTTAGTGGCCAAAACTGAGCCTTTTCCCATTTTTTTTATTCCACAGGAGGAAAGGGTCTCTGGAGGGAGATTCAGCTTCAGTGATTCAGTGTTTGGAAGTACAGGTTCTTCAGGAAAAACAAACAGAAAACCAAACCATGTCTCTCTCCCTCCCTCTGTGCCAATGCTTTTTGAAAAGTTCCCTTAATTCAGGTGTAATCCAGTTCTCTCCTCTGCATCATTTTCTTGGAAGGCATAAGAAACAGCAGCTGCCTTGCCCCCAAGCCCAAATCAGAAAACTTTTAAGATTTCTGAGCTCCTGATTTACCCCAGAGCAGCCTGGGTTTGTTTTGGCTGCAGCACCCCAGCTCCCAAGTCCTTGGGGCTGTGTCAGGATGGGAGGAAAAGAAAGGAGGAAAAGAACTTTGCCTCTGTTCCAGCCACACCCCACCCCACCAGGGCACAGGGCCAGCGCAGTTTTGGGGCTGTGCAGAGGAAGGTGCTGCCTTCAGTGCTCCCCAGAAGGGAGATGCAGGAAAACAGTCGGTCCACAAAAAATGTGAGAGCAGGAATGGCCTCGTCAGCCCAGCAGGATGCTCAGTTAATCCAGATTTAAAGGTGGGAATGGCTAAAGCATCCTCTCCTGAAGGGAGCAGGGAGATGGGGAATGGCACCACAAGCTAAATAAAGGGCCATGAGAGCAGTGACACATTTCTACTGCCTTGGTTATTTTCCCGAGTGACTGGGTTCATGCCAAAGGTGGACGAGCGGCATCTTCTCATTTCTCTTTCATTTTCTTTCATAGGAAGAGTGGGAAAGGTTCTGCTTCCACAAAGATCCCTTTTAAATTAAGTGTGCTATTAAATTAAGAAATCTGTAGGATTCCTATATCCTGTAGAACTTGTGAGGAGGAGGCTGGGAAATGCACAAACATCTGTACCAACCCCATAATCCTCCCTATGGACACTCACAAGCCCAAGGCCCTTTCTCATCCCAAAAGAATCCCATTCAAGCCAGAGCTGGCCCATCCCTCACCACAGAACCAACCACTGCAGATAAATTCCCATTTTCTGGAGAGCACATATGGATTGAAAGACCCCTGCCCCCCTCCCAAAAAAAAAACCCCACAAATGAAAAGTCACATCAACCCACTATGAAAGCCAAAATCCTTTCGAATGGTGAAGGCAACACACACACAAAAAGAGGCTGCAGAGGTCAGATTGAAGGGTTTGTTCTTTTTCTTTTTTTATTACAAAAAGAAAAAAAAACCTATTCGGAAGAAGTCCAAATGCAACGGAATATAACTGGCACCACCTAAGATACCCAAGTGTAAAATCCCGGAACGTTTGAACCCCCCAGCAGGAGCTGGGAGTGCCAGGGCTGGCTGGGAGGGACAGGGGACCTCTCCCTTCCCTTCTCCTAGCCCCCATCCTGGCTGGATGGCAGGCAGCCCGAGAGAGCCAGGACACAACAGTGGCATCAACGGTCTCTGTAAAACCATTCAGTCAGAGAAACTAAGAACATCATGAAAAAAAGAAAAATCTAAACTTCTCTTCTTGTTTTTTTTCTTCTTCTTTTTTTTTTTTTTTTAACCTTTATCAAAAGCCCTGCTTTAGTGACATGCTAGCCCTGCTGGACAGGTGACACAGCCACAGCTCTGTCCGGAACACTGTTGACCAGTCAACTCTTGGTTCAGGACACCTTCCTCCCACTGTGAGCAGGCCACGGCCACCCGAGTTACAGTGACAAACGTTTCTGCAGGCTTCCCACTCCGGGAACCCCCTCCTGCGAGCTCCACTCCGTGCTGGAACAAATCTCATCCGAGTCTCCCTCCAAGCTCACCCTCAGTCCCACCTGGAGGCCTCCGACAGTATCCGCAAGAGCTCTGCCTGCTCCGGCTGGATGAGGCGTTGGAACGTCATCTCTTCAAGAAAAAAACACTTTCATATATAATTTCTTTTTTTTTTTGCCGTTTTTATATTTAAATAGAAAAATACTACTTCACTCTGTGTTATGAGCCAGAGATCGGTTGACTTCCAGTGACAGAACCAAGAGTTCTCCTCAACGCTCCTACGCTGAGCTCAATGCCAGAAGATTCCCAGAAACCTCAGAGTGGCCGGAGGGCGACGATGTCCCCGTCACGTCCCCACACAGGCAGGAGCAACGCACAGCTCCTGTCACCACAGCTCCCATCTTCCCTTCTCCTCAGAGGCACCAACCTTAGAGAGCCATCAGTCTGCATAGGGCCAGCAGCGGGGCTGGCCCCCCAAATCTGGCTCTGTTTTAAGCTTTCTCCTCTCCTACAGGCTTTCTGCATGTGCAGTCTGTCCCTGGAAGCCACTGGATCCCATCGGATGTACGCATGAATTAGACAAAACAAAATAAAACAGTGGTTAAAAGTTCTCTAACACCCCGTCCTCCTCTCGTCTTCTGAAGAGTCAAAGACAAACAGACACGGATAAAAAACTAAACCTGCCCTCCTCCCCACCTCAAGACAACAAGAGTTACTGAGACACGAAACATGTTATCTTGTACCCTCGGGATTACAGCTAGAAGGGGAGTTTGGGGGCGCGGGGGGAGGCGGTGTCCGCGGGGCGCAGTCTGCTCTCAGTTCTTGTACTCGAAAGGCTCATCCCCGGTTTCGTTGAGGAGGCACGTGCGGACCAGGGCCTCCGTCACGGCGTAGGGGTCGCAGTTGGCGGAGGGCCGGCGGTCCTCGAAGTAGCCCTTCTTCTCGTGGCCCACGTTGCGCGGGATGCGGATGCTGGCGCCGCGGTTGGCCACGCCGGCCGAGAACTCGTTGATGTTGGACGTCTCGTGGAAGCCCGTCAGGCGCCTGGCATTGTCCAGCCCCCCCTTGGGGTCGTAGGCACGGATGTGGTACTGGTGGCGCTTGCTCAGCTTCTCGATGGCCTCCTCGATGTGCCTGCAGAGGGAGGGAGGGCAGGGGATGGCGCCGTGAGGGACGGGACGAGCTGAACCCGCCCGGACCATCATGTCAAAGTGACAACGAGATTGATCACTGTCCCCAAGCCACTTCGTGATGTGCCCCGCAACCCACTTGGGCTGTTCATCCCAACACAGGGTTTCTCTCCACTCCTGCTGCCGACCCAGGAAAAGGGTCCTTGTGGCCAAATCCCACAGATTCCCTAGAGTGCTGTCTGTGAGACACTGCCAGTTAAACTTCCCGCTTCCACCTCGGAGAGGAAAGCCCTCAACGCTGGAGTTTCTGTTCATGAGGCTCATGGAGTCATGGGCTGTCCCGTTATCTCAGGGCAGCACCAAGATTAAGGCAAGAAAGCAGAGCTGCCAGGACGGATCCCTCCACACAGCCCCAGTGACACAGGGTCCCTGACTGCACTCAGCACAGCAGTCCCATGCAGGAACTCACAGTTTGCATTTTTAGGATGTTCATCTTTAAGAAAACATGGCAGCCATGCCCAGATGAAGCTAATGGTCTTTCTCTTTCATCATGGCTATAAAAATGAAATTTAAAAAGCCCTGTGCTGAGTTTGTTTGTTCCCAGCACTGGGAGGTCAGGAGCTGGACAGGCTATTAGGGATAGCTGCATCCTGTACTTCCACCAGCACTGGTGGAGCTGTACCGCTGGCTGAATTGCCCACCAAGCATCCAGACGAGAATGTATCATTGCAAAAAATACATATTAAGAAAAAATGAATCACAAAAACAAGACAACCAAAAAAAATCCCCATCCAGAAGACTCGGATGTCACGCCAAGCACCAGAGCAACAACTCCCATGTCATCCAAAGCGTTGCAAAATCCTGCTGCCCAGGATAAACAGGGTAAAAACCCAAACACTTACTTGAGACCTCCTTCTTCCCTCATGCTCTTGGTGCTGAAGTTGGTGTGGCAGCCAGCACCGTTCCAGTTGCCAGGGATGGGTTTGGGGTCGAAGGACACCACGACCCCGAAGTCCTCGCACACCCGGTGCAGGATGAAGCGCGCGATCCAGAGGTGATCCCCCATCTCAATCCCTTCGCATGGTCCCACCTGGAACTCCCACTGCAAGGAGGAGGCGTCACGGGCTCAGTGGGGTGGAGACAAGGCACCTCCCACCCCCCGATGCTGGGCACAGCCACGCAGCCCGGAGCAGGCAGACACAGCTCCCACTGCCTGGGGTTTTTCCACACTACTCCCTCGCTCCGTGAGGCGTCTCAGAATGATTTACCTGTGCTGGCATCACTTCTGCGTTGGTTCCTCCGATTTTCACGCCGGCATAAAGGCACGCTCGGTAGTGGGCCTCCACAATGTCCCTGCCATAGGCTTTGTCTGCCCCTACACCGCAGTAATACGGACCTGCAACAGCACAGGGCAACATCAGTCTCCACAGGGAAAAACTCTGATGTCCACTGAAGACCCAGCACACACAGAGAGCTCCTCAAAAGCCCCAAGGTCTGTTTCTCATGGAAGAACTAAAAGGGTAGAACACTGACAGAGAGCAAGTTCCCCCTGAGTTTAAGTCTCCCCCTGAGTTCAACTCCCCTGCAGACCAGCAAACCAAGCAGGAAATTTGGACGTGGCCAATCCCCACCGCAGCCCTTCTGCAACAGGTTTAATCTGTTTAATGGTTAGTTTTTGCCAATATCCCGCTTTCTACTGTCCACCTTCGGTTCTAGGAACACTTGGATCCCTCAGCTCGCCCGAAGCCGTGCCACACAGATTTCAGTTCAAACACTCCTGCCCTGGTCCAGGCTCCCGAAAGATTACCTTGGGGTCCAGGGAAGCCATTGGAAGGCCAGCCAAACGGATGTCCATCTGTCCCCAGGAGAGTGTACTCCTGCTCCATCCCAAACCAGGGGTGCTGGTTGGACACCATGTCCATAATCCTCCTGCAGGTGTGCCGGAGATTTGACTCTGGAAGGGAAAAGCGACACGAGGCTCGTGAACACCTCCACTCCCCATCTCCACCTTATTTTACAGTTTGTGTCCCAGCAGTGTTGAAGAATCCCAAGGCCAGCTCTTTGTCCATCACCAGCGCTTGGTTCGCCCTGTGCTTTCAAGGCAGGGGTTATTTCTGTGTCGTGCTAAGGGCACAGACAGCACTTGGGCAGCTCTCCCATTCCCCTTCCCGGGAACACCACCTCCACCAGGAGCAGGGACAAGGTCCTTCCGTTCACCTGCAGACTGGCGGTTGTACTTGAAGACCTCGCAGAGAACGAGTTTATTGGGGTCCTTGCGGAAAGGGTCCCGAAACATGGCAGCAGGCCGCAGGTACATGTCACTGTTGGAGCCTTCGGACTGGTAGGTGCTGGAGCCGTCGAAATTCCACTCAGGGAGATCTGGAGCAAAGAGAGGAACCAGCCACAGTGACCCAGGGCCCCTGGTGCCCAGGATGGGCTCCCTGCCGCCCTCCAGTAAGACAGAGGTGAAGATCACAGCAGAGAATAGATTTAGTCCCAGCTCAGCTGTTTTTGTTCCAAGTGGGGGAAGCAAAAAGAAACCAACAAAACCCAAAACAAGCAAAAAACCACAGGAGTGCAGCTCCCCGGCCACCCTGGGAAATAACAAGTTGCTGGGCTGCCGGCCAAGCCTGAGTGAACAGAGTAGCACTGAGGACATTTCCCATGTCACAACAACCACAGGGATGAGCAGAGCACCCGGTCCCCTCGGCTGGGAGAGGGCAGACCACGAGCCACCTTCCAGCTGTGGGAATGAGGGGAGCCATGGGATACCCTCAATCGCACTACAAGGCCTGAGGAAGGTGGGAAGGCAAATCATAGAGAGGTGGAATCTCATATGGAAGGGGAGTGTGGCCCCGAGCCCACCCCTCCATCCTGAGCACTGCCCTCCAGGTCAAAGCCCAGAACTCCACCCGGGCAATGTTATCTCCTCCATATCCTGGGGGGAAAGAGGGAGGATGGGAAGCACAAAGATTTCAAAGGAGCTGTGCCAACCACTCCCTCAGAGGGAAAAGGGGAAAGGAGAGAGGGAAAAAAAAAAAAGAAAGAAAAAAAAAAGGAAAGAAAAAAGATAATTCTGCTCAGTCACACACAGTATTTTCATTTCATAACTGTCTCCAGCCAGCTCCATGGCAACCTGGGGAAAATCCTAATGCTATTATTGTGTAAGCTGGGACTGTTTGTTCTGAGGGACACAAGCTCTTAATTACACCGGATAGCTCCATTCTTTCCCCTGCACTTTCTTCTGCCAAACTACTTCCGGCCAAAACGAGTACTCGAGAGTCAATGGGCAGCCCAGCCCCTGCCAACAGCCCCCAGCCCCTGCCAACAGCCCCTCCACGGCAGGGACAGCACCAAGGACGGGCTCCCAGCCCCAGGCATCTCCCTGAAACTCCACATCTGGAGAGCCGGGAGCGTTCCCCTGCGGCATCTGGGCAGAGAGGTGACTGGGAGGGCGCAAGGAGGAATGTCTTTTCTAAAAACCATCCTTCTGCCACGGGAAGAGAGGAATGGCATCCTTCCTCCACCCGGTGAGGGGCTGCGAGTGCTGCACCTGCCCCTCTCACCTTCCAGGCTCTTGGGCTCGTGGTCCAGCGTGCGGGTTTTGCAGCGGAGGTGCTCCCCCGTGCCGTCGATCCAGATGTACATGGCCTGGACCTTCTCCCCCTGCGGCAGCTTCATGTACATGTGCTTGATGGCTTTGCTCAGGTGGGAGCTCGCTGAGGTGGCCATGGCTGCAGTCCTGACGAGGGGGTTCCTGCGGGGAGGGAATCACAAACAGCCCCAACTGTGAGCCCTTGCCTGAGTTCCCACAATTTTCAGCCCCCTCCCAAGGCCTGGAGCACGAGACAGCTCGGCCACAGGGCTGGATGCCATCTCCAGCGGTTCCCTGTCATTCCTCCGGAGGCACACACAGCGGCTCAGGCAGCCAGGAGAGCCCTGCTCCAGAAGCCCTTCAAAAGAATCCCATTAATACCTAAACTCCTGCTAATAAACCAGAGCAATGGGCTTCCAAAGGGCTCCTCAGCCCCACGTGAACTTTTCACCCCCACACTGCGCTCCAGAGCAAAGCTAATGCAAGGAGAGATTAGCTGGGGCTTTCTCAATAAATTTGCATCATCGAGGAAGGCTTTTCTGCCCCAGCTGCCTTCTCAGCCCGGCTGACGTTATCCAAGCCCGGTCCCAGGGCACCAGAAAAGCAACAGGCAGGACACGCGAGCCCTGAGCACCCCGGGCAGCGACGGGGAGGCGGGATGGGCTGGAGTGGCTCTAAGAACCAGTGGGTGGGAGCTGCAGCATCCCCCGAGCCCTGGGAGCCGGGCTGCTAAGGCCAGCCAGCCCACTCGTGTCCGACCCACGGCACCGGGTTGCGCGCGTGTTTTCCAGGCAGCTTGGAAATGCCAGGTCTGGAAATGCGGACTGACTTGGGAAGTCGCTCCGACATCCCGCTCGCCTGCGGAGGTGCTCGGGATGAGCCGTCCCCAGCCCACCCCGCTGCGGCTCCCACCGCCGCGCTGCCCTGCCAGGAGCATCCCCCACGCGTGCATCTCCCGGCAGCATCTCCTCCCAGCAGCTGAAGAGCCTCGCGGGGGTAAAAAAAAAAAAACACCCACAAAAACTGCGACCGGAACGTTTTCAACAGAAAACTCAAGCTGCCACTTCCTCCCTCCCCCCCATCCTCCCCTTCCCCCAAAGGAGGAATTTTCCCTTGGAAGCTCTGGCCGCCGGACGCCCCCGGGGCTGCCTCTGCCGCGCTGCCGTCCCCGGGGGGCTGCGGCGGGCGGCGGCACCCCCGGCACCCCCCTGTCCCCGCGTCCCCCCGGGCCGTACCTGGGCTCGGCGGCGGCTGCGGGCGGGCGCGGGGCTCCCACGCTCGGCTCCCGGGGCCGCGCCCGCCGCCCCTTTATGGCGGAGCAGCGCCGGCCCCGCCGCACGGATTGGGCAGCGGGGCGGGACGGGGGGGACCCGGGAGGGGGGACAGGGCCACCACCCCTCCTCCTCCTCCTCCTCCTCCTCCTCCTCCTCCTCCTCCTCCTCCTCCTCCGCCCGCTCCGGCGGCACCGCGGCCCGCCCGGCCCCGGCAGAGAGGGAAGCGCCGCCGCTTCGCCCCGCACTCGGTTGGAGGGGGTGGATGCGTGCGGAAAACTGAGGGAAGAGGGGACAGAAAGAGGAGGGTTTGGCGAGGTTTTGGGTCTTTTTAACAACGCTCCCGACCGGAAAAACAACCCCTCGTCCCTGGGCAGGCAGGGCTTTCCGCAGCGTTTACATTAGCGGCTGCCTTGGCAGAGCTGGCAGGGGTGGAAACCGGCCGGCCCGGGAGAACGGGGGGAGAGAGGAGGCACTGCAGCTCCACCGAGCCCCGGGCACAGGCTTGGGCTTGGTGCCCACTCTCGGGAGGGGGACAAGAGCCTCGGTGCGCCGCTTCTCCTCCTTGGATTAGGTCACAGCCTGCACACCTGGATTTGCAGACCCTCGCTGCAAGGCGCAGGATCGCTCACTGTCACTGGAGGAGGGGAAATCCCCCAGCCCCACCGTGGGAGCACCCACTCAGCCCCCAGCAAACCGCAGGCACTGCCCAGTATTTTTCCACCCCGTCGGGTCGCCTGTCCCATCTCCTGAACTCCGTGCAGCTCCCAGCCCGGATCCAAGGGGCGGGAGAGCCACGCCAGCAGAGCAGACGGAGCTGCCGCCCGTGTGTGCACACGCTGAGGGCACACGCTGAGGGCACACGCAGGTCCCAGGCCGAGCACACGCCACCCACACGCCTGCCACGGAGCCACAGGATCCTGCTCTGCCCCACGCCAGCCTCGGGGAGATGGCACCGAAACTGCCGCTCCTCGAGAGGCTGGAGCCTCCTGGCCATCACAGCCACTGTGCAGCCCGAATCCAAAGGGAAAATGGCCAGGGAGAGCCGGGTCCTCAGGCGGGAGGTGCTGGCCAAAACCACGCTTTGATTTATCGCCCATCTCAAGAGCCGGGTCCCCACCCTCCCTGCGGGGACAACTTGGCTCATTCCTCACCACCACCTTGGAGCAGCCATCAGATCAGTGTGTGGCAATCCCCCGAGGCTGTCCATTACCAGGTGAAATTCAGGTGCTTTTCTCCTCCTGGAATTGCCTGGGCAAGGCAGGCAGAGCCACCGAGCACTGCAGCGGGCTCCCCTCTGCACCCCAGTTCGTGCCTCCTGCCAGCACCCCAGTCCCTGCACCCTGTGCGCAGAGAAAAAGTTCCAACACACAAACAAACGTGGTGTTTTACCCACGGAAATGAGCTCAGGAACTCACGTTCAGCCCGAGTTCAGCTGTGGTCACCCAAATCTAACAGCTCAGCTAGAGCAAAAGGAAGCAGAGCAGGAGCTGGTGCCCAAAATAGCTCCCATAAAGGGGAGCTGTCAAGCCACAGGCAATGTAAAGCAGTGTCCAGCCCTCTTCCCTAGGTTTGTTGAGTGTTTCTTTAATCAGGACGCTGAGAGCTCCGAGAGCTCCAAATTCTTGGAATTACGCCTGGTACCTGCTAATTTCCCAGCAACTTTGTCCCCCTCTGCCTGCAAACAAGCCCCGATGTGTACAAGTGGGAGCCCCTGAGCAGTGGGGTGACCCCCGCAAGCCTCGGGGCTGGCCAGCTCCAACCAGCCCTGAAGACAAGCGGGGAGCAGAGGCAGCTTGGCAACTCTAAACATCATCCCTCCATCCCAAAAATCCACTCCGGGCAGCAAACCCCAGCCTGGGAGAGCCCCCGAGGCTGCGATGGCGGGGCTGGGAGGATGGAGCTGCCGGTCTCGGCAGGGTTTGGTGGCTGGCTCCTGCCCAAGCCCCTGTGCTCGCCCGGCATAAGTTGTTTACGAGGCAGCGGAGAAGCGGCAGCCGCGGACCCAGCGCCCTCTCCCGGGAAGCGCTCCCGGGCCTCCTCGCCGGGCTCACCCGGCTTGTTTACCGCCTGCCTTCCTTCCCCTCCTCCCCTTCCAGCCTGGCGTTTTTCTTTTCTTTCCTTTTTTCCATTTTTTTTTCTTTTTTTTTTTGGCGGGAGGAAGCCTGCTCAGGCTGTGCTTTGGCCCAGCTCCGCGCTCCAGTGACCCCCGGAGCCGCCGGCAGAGCCCTCCTTGGGGACCTCGGGAGGGCTCGGTGCCAGCAGGTGACACCCACGGGTGGGCTGAGAGCCGCCTTCAAAGGGCCACACGCACAGCCAGAGGGTGAGACAATGTCCCCTTCCAGGGGCGAGTCCCAACTGGCACAGGTTTTTTCCTTCTTCCTCCTATTAATTCGTGGGAACACCTCTATTGGCCCGGCCCGGCGCTTCCCGCCGGCACAGTTTGATATCCTGAGAGAAGTGCCAAGGCTGGGAAGTGGCTGGTGAGTTACGAGGGTTGGGCAGGCTGGACTTTGCAGCCTCCTGCCTCGAAGGCAGCTTGGCAAACCCTCAGGGACAGGGCCCAGCCAGGGCCCTGCGCTCTCCAGGGAAGGTTTGGGGACCAGGATGAGTTTCTCTCAGGTAGCATGAGACATGCCTGCCCTTTTCCAACTCCAGCCAGCAGCCAGGCAGGAAAGGATCAAAGCTTCCCTCTCCCTTCCGTGGCTTGCTGGAGCTGCATTACCCATCCCTTGTCTGTGTGTCCCCCTCCATCCCTGTCCTCCATTTGGGAATGCCTTAAAATGCAGAAATGTCACACCACTGCGGGGGTAGAGGGGTGGGTGGGTAGAGGAGGGTGGCGAGTTGAGGGTTAAACAGACAGGATATGAAATTGTGGCTCAGGCCCTGGGGCAGGTGGCTGATGGCCTTGTTCCTGCAGTGCTGGGACTTCCCCAGGGTGGCCCCTCACCACACACCCTGGGCTCTCAAGCCCAGCAGACTGCAGACCCAGACTGCTAAGCCCAGGTACCCACTGGCTTTTCACCAGCACTAAAGAAAAATTCTGAAGTAGAAAGGAATGTTGGTTTGGGTTTTTTTTTTTCCAACAGAGATGTCACACAGGGGGGAGGAATTGCCCATGATGTTGTGAGGGTTAGGTCCCAGGAGGAGGCTGGACACACCCAAAATGCTCCAGCCTCCAGCAGTGGAGGGAAGAGGGATGGGCATAACATCATGGAATCACACAATACTTTGATTTAGTTTGCAAGGGACCTGAAGGCCATCAAGTCCAACCCCCTGCAATGAGCAGGAACATCTTCAGCATCTCTCCTCTCCCCACACTCAGCAGTCAAGACATTCCTAAAGTGAGCATGTTAGGAGCATTCCTGAAAGAGCTATACCACTCTCAGACACATCCAGGGAAGTGCTTTGGGACATCCTGCACGAGGAACTGAACTGCCCCCAGGTGACATCAGCCACGGGCTGGCTGTCCTGATGTTGCATCACCTCCATCTCCGCCCACCCCTGGGCACAGCTGCCTCTGCTTGGACGCATGGCAGTGGCTCCTGGGGGGCTCCCCAGGTGCTCCCAGGCGTGTTTCACCCACGGCTAGCAGCAGGAGGGCTGGAAAAACCAACCTAAGGCCTGAGCAAGCGCTTAGCCTTAGGACTGACTGACCTTGTGCAAGCAGCAGTGGCCGACCCGTGTCCCCCGGAGCGCTGCAGGAGGCTGACGAAACCCCCCGAGGCGGGCAGGCAGTAGCTGCTGGCCCTGGCTGTCAGCAAACATTGCAGGCTCCGCAGCAGGCCCATGCTCCCTTTGAAGATGCTGCCAGGGTCAAGGCTGGCCGCGGGCTGGTGGCCAGAGGGCTTTCAGCTTTCCAGAGCAGATCACCTGGGCTGCGCTGAAGGGCAGTTTAGGAAAGAGATTAATAAGTGCAAACGTGCAGAGGCACACGCAGAATGAAAAAAAAAACCCTCCCTCCCCGTTCAGCTCCCCGGACCGCGTGCCAGGACACACAGAGGAAGAGGGACCTTGGGGCACGGCCCCCAGGACAGCCCAGGTGCTGCCCCCTCCCTCCCCACCCCTTTCTGAGGCACCTGGGTGCCTGTCCCCGTGCCTGCTGCTCACCTTGCCACCCCTCCCGGTGCCCCCTGGCACGGCTCCGTGCCCCAGCAGCCCCTTGCCCAGACCCAGCGGCGTTCCCGGCAGGCAGCCCCTACCCCGTGCTCTGCAGACCTTGCCCGGGGGCCCAGCGCCTTCCCCGAGCACGTGCTCGCCTTCAACAGCGACCCAGGGGGAAGCTGGAAGATGAGAACGTCAGGGGCAGGCGGGATTTGAGACCTAGAAATTGCTTGGCTCAGTGCGTTCTGTACAAGGGTGGAGAATATCCCGGGGAGCGCTCAGCACATGCCTTTCCCCACAGTTGGAAATCGGTCACACTGTGCACTGGCAGGGTTGGTTTTACTGGGATTTCTTCCCCACCCACCCCCCATTTTCCTTTTTTTTTAATTGTTCATACTGTTAAAGCACTCCCAGCCACGCTGGGACTGTGTCAGCTGTGGCTGGCACATTCATTTCAGCCCAACACACCTCTCAGCTCCATAAGCAAGAGTACAGAGATCCTCACACTGCTGCCTGAGTGGATTAAGTGGTGAATCCGGGCCTGACATTGTAAATTATAAAAGGTAACAGCGAAGTGCCACTGCCCACACCCCTCCCTTGTGGCTGAATTAGGTCCCTGTCCTGCCACAACACATACTTAACCCGGGCTGCTGAAGTCAACAGCCCCAGAGGCTCGGATAAGGTTACACCAGTGGTTCTGCTTCGGCTGGAAGGGGGACAAGTGAAGGCAGAGCCTGCCACAGGGGCTCGCAGGTGTGAGGGACAGTCCCAAGCAAGGAAACCACAGACAGATGGCAGCAGGCTCCAAAATGCTCCCCGAGGAAACACCAGTGGTGTCCTTGCAGATCTTACACACTCAGGAGACCAAGTATGGAAATCACATGTGAAAAATCATTGTGATATGCTCAAGAGAGGAATTAATATTTAAGGCTGAACTGGAATTCCTCAGGCCTTGGGCAGCTCCAGTTTTAAGGCACTGTGGGCCTAATGTCCTATAAACTATTTAGATGAAAACAGGATGAGGCTGTACAGGGGGAAAAAAATCCCAGACCTTCCCCCAGAAGCTCATGGTGGGGTATAATACTCATGCTAGAGGGGAGAGCGGGTTTGTGCGCCCAGGCTGGAGTTTCCCAGATTTCTGGGTCTCCAGACAATCCCCCAGAACCAGAATCAGTGCTGAGATGTTTGGGGGGTGTGGAACAACCCCCACCTTCCCCAAAAGGGATAGGCTGGGCTGCTGGGGGAGGCTGTGAGTGGCTAGTGACCAGAGACAGTGAGGCTGACATTGTGTTTGGGCAGCCTTGGACTTTGCCACCGTGGGGAGCAGTGCCAGCTGATGTTGGGCAAGGAGAAAAATCCCAGCTCCATCCCCTCTGCCGCCCTGGGAACGTGAGGTTCTGCCACTTGTCACCTCAGGGCTGCCAAGGGAGGGCTGCTCCTGTGCCAGGGACAGAGGATGTGGGTGATTCAGGCTGGGGCAGAGGGGGAGCAAAGCTCTTCTGACGCGTTTGATGTTGCAACCCTGCCCTTATCTTCTTATGGAGTCCAACCACTCCGAGCTTCCTTCTAAATCTGGGCTGTGCTTGTGGGTCCACCTCTTTCTTTCAGGCGTTTTTGGTTTTTCCTAAATAGCCCCCCAGCTCATGTGAGCTCCTTTTGTGAGGAGATAGTGTGCCCTGGCAAAAGCTGGGAAGCTGCAGCTGGGCTGAGGAGAGCTCCATCCTGCCAGGCCTCTTGGGGCCTCCTCTTGGGGAGAAACTCTGTGAAAATGGCCCTGTGCCCTCCCACAGTGACCATGTTGGCCAATTCCTGCTCACAACCTCAGGTTTTTCCTGGCAGAAGCCATCACAGTCCCACTGAGGTCAGTCAGAGCTGAATGAGCACCCAAGGAGCCACCCCAGCCTCTGAGGAACCCACTGGGCATCTCCTCAGTTGACAGCTGGAAAATGTCCTCTTTGTTTTTTAAGTTTGGACCTTTCTCTGAGGACTTTTGAGTCTTTTAGGTGTGAGACAGCCACCACTTCAGTTCATCCCTAACCCCCCCTCTCATCTCTTGGGCTCAGCAGCATAAATTTTTATCTTAAGCTGCTCCAAGGGAAATATAGGTTGGATGTTAGGAAAAAGGGTTTTTTTTATGGAGAGGGTGATAAAGTACTGGAATTGCCTGCCCAGGAGGTGGTGGAGTGACCATCCCTGGATGTGTTTAAAAAAAGACTGGATATGGCACTTGGTGCAATGGTTTCGTTGAGATGTTAGGGCTGGGTTGGACTGGATCTTAAAGGTCTCTTCCAAATTCTGTGATTTTGTGATTCTGTGAGTTCTCCTTGTCTGTCTGCATCCGTGATCAGAGCAACTCCTCCCAGGGACTTCCAGAACTCCTTCCCACAGCTCCACCAGGCACCCCTGGGACCTGCAGGTGTTTTGTGGCTCACGGCTGCCCCTTCCCCACATCAGTTTGGGTTTTGGCGCAGTGCCCAGCCCCGTGGCTGGGCCGTGGCCGAAGGAAGGTGAGTGCACATCCCCCCGAGGCTGTGCCGGCCGCCCAGCGCTGTCCCACGATCAGCTGGGAGCTGTCCCTGTCCTCCCTGGCGCTGTCACAAGGCGCTCGCCGAGATGCAGAGCCCTGCTGCTGCTGGGAGCAGCCTCGCATTCCTGATTTGACAGCGCCACCTCGTGAGGTGGCCCCGCTGCTGGGGACACAGTGGGACACTGTCCTGCCCCTCTGCAATACAAAGAGCAGGATCAAATACCCACCCGGGGAGCAGATTCCTCCTCCCGCCAGGGAAACAGGTCACTCCTGCTCCAGGACGGGTTCCTTCTTGTTCTCCTCCGTCTCCTCCTCTTCCAGCTGGAGGGTCCCAAGGTTGGGTCTCAGCCCCAGACCTGCTGAAGAAAGACAGCTGATAAGAAATGTGGGCTTGGTCTGTTAGGGGCAGACACAGTGGGGTCTCCTGTGAAATTCCCATCCCAGGCTGAGCAGAGGGACTGACAGCGACCACAGCCAGCGCTGAGGTGCCACCAGGAACCTGCTTTGAAGGCAAGAAGTGTGCCCCAGCAGGGAGAGGGGAAGGGTTTCATTTCAGGACTGCCCGAGTGTCTGCAGGGCTGGTGATTTAAAAAGTGACATTTCACAGAACCACAGGATGGGTGAGGTCAGAAGGGACCCCCTGGTCCAACATCTCAGCTCAAGCAGGGTTCCCTGAGCTCAGTACTGAGGTACTCAGTACTGCCCAAATGGTTCTTGAATATCTCCAATAAGGGAGACTCCACAACCTCTCAGGACTGTTCCAGTGCTCAGTCACCGTCACAGTAAAGAAGGTTTTCCTCACGTTCAGGTGGGAATTCCTCTGTTCCAATTTCTGCTCATTGCTTTGTTCAGCATCACCAGGAAGAGCCTGGCTTCCATCCTTGGGACATCCCCCCTTCAGGCACATACAGACACTGGTCAGATCCTCTCTCAGAATTCTCCTCTGCAGGCTGGAGGACAGCCGGGAGGGAGCTGCTGAGAGCCCTGTGGTCCCCAAGAGCCTGCAGCCCCCCAGGAGTCACCAAAACAAGCATGTCACAATCAGGGTGGCACTTCGGAACACAGCACCGGAACACTGCACCATCATGATGACTGCTGGTGAGTTACCCTTTGCTGGGGGCTTCAGCCCCTCTAAATATACCCCAAAAGTTGGGAAAAGAGGGGAGGGAAAGCAGTACTAAGCTTTGAAATAAGGGTCCTCCCTGTAACACAGCTGTGCCTTCATGGAAGAAGACATTTCCAAGGACATCCACCCACCAGCAGGGTGAAGCCAGCCCACCTTCTTGCATCCAGAACCTTCAGACATGAATAAAACTTTGCAGGGTAGTGGGAGGTGTTGGGCCCTGACACGGGCACTGAGTCTTGGCTGGATAAGCTGTGTTATGGCCAGTGTCTGGGAAAGGCAGGGCAGAGGGGCACAGCCTGTGCCCTGCAGCCACAGCACCTCCCTTCTCCTGCCCTATGGGTGCCACCACATGTGTGCCCAGCCTCTATGAGCCACGTTCCTTTGCTGATTAGGAGGCTGCCATTCAAACTTCCCAGCTCCTGGTGCCTTCCAAACAGGCTGTGCCACCCATCCCAAAACACAGTTCACAGACTGTCCCAGCCCCAAATCCCCTAAAGCTGATTCCCCCCAGAACTCCTCCTTTGGCTCACACTGGCAACACAGAGCCCAGGTAACTTTCTCTTCTCCCCCTGTAGCATCCATAGCCTCCACGGACATGAGGCTGCTGCTGCAAGATGATGTTTTTGTTGACTTTTTCAACACCTTTCTGAACCTTCCCGTAAGTCCACTCTGCACCATAAAACCTGGGGCCTCTCAGAACTCTCCTCAGGTGAACTTTCTGTGGCATTAGAGGCCGCAGGAAAACTGGGAGCACACCACATTCAGGCTGGAAAATGAAGGAGACCTGAGGATCTCAGCTCAGAGACAGAGATCTAAAAGGGAATTCTAAAAGGCCCTTCTGTGTAGTGGGAACTAACTGGAACAGCTGGGCTCTGGGTTTCTCTGCCACCGTTCATCTCTTTCAGCTCTCCCTTTCCATTTTGATCCAGGTTTTTGGCCAGACACCCCTTTACATCAGTGGCACGGGCCGGTGGTACCTGTGGCCAGAGCTGCCGAGCCACCTGGTGAGAGCGTGCCCCTTGTGTTAGAAGGGAGGAGCGGGAGGAGGAGGGAGGAAGGGCACGGGGCAGGCGAGGGAAGGAGCCGGTTTCTCAGTGCCAAGGCCCCTCTCTGCCTCTCCTGTCCGTGCAGCTGGGCGATCATTTCAAACCCAGGCGTCATTTTGCTTTTGAGCCCTGGGCGGAGCACAAGCCATTTAAAGTCCTGCTGCAGTTTATGGGGTCTATCTATAAACACCGAGAGCTGGAGCGAGGGAGAGCGTGTGTGGCAGCAGAGAAGGACACAAACATCAGCCCCTTGTCCCGGATTCCTCCTGGATTCAACAGGAGCGAAGCCCCGCTGCTCACCGGGCTGGCTCAGCCCTCGCTCCCCTCGCTCAGTCCCCGCTCCCAAAGCCGCCAGCGCCGCTTGCAGCGCTCAGATCCCACAGCAGAAAGGAAGCTGCTCCTCTGGCAGCTGCCGGGAAGCTGCCATGCCTGAGGAGAGCAGGGGGAGGACGCGCTGCAGGCAGCCGTGCAGCGCCGGGGCTCGCCCGCTCGCAGGCACAGCTTTGGGGACACGAGCAGGGGCTGGGACTCGAGCATCCCCCGTGTGCCTCAGCACAGAGCCACATTTCACAGCCGTGAAGCAACAGGGCGCCTTCCCCACCTCCTTCCCGTGTAGCAGGGACCTGTTACTCACCCTGATGGCCGGGCAGGAGCCGGCTCCTTGCTCACAGCTCAATCCTCTCCTTGGGCGACGCAGGATCCCAGCCCCGCCGCTTTACTGGCTTGGTTGGAAAAGCACCGGCTGCCTCACTTCTGCAAATCCAGCCTGTGCCTCCACCTCGTCCTCTGCCAGAAGCTGCTGGCTTTCATTCGCTCGGGGGAAGCAGGTGAGTCATCGCGGCACGGAGGAAATCGGATCGGCTTCTCCGCTGGGCTTCCTCTCCCTCCGGGGCTGTCACTGCCTGGTGCCTGCCCAGTGGGTCGTGCCTCTGCTCCGGGCTAAGCAGGCGTTGCACATCCCATTTTTAGGGATGCAGCGGGTCCCGATGGGATGTGCAGGGATTTATTCCACCGTGCTGGTAATACAGGCTCGCTAAGTACCTGCCCAGCAGGGTTTGCCGAGGGGTCCGGGGTGGAGCGGGGCTGGAGAGCATCCTGGGGCACGGGGAACCGAGGTGCTGATGTTTCGGGTTTGCTGTGTGCAGGGATGCCCTGGGAAAAAATGCTGTGGTCTCTCAGGCTGACAACAAGTCCGGATTATGCTCACTTTGCCCCTAAAATGAGCCTTCTCAGTCGGGCCAGGTACTTCCTCATCCTGCGTGTCAGCTGCCACTGGAAAGAAAGCTGAGGCAGCAGGAATGCAGATCCTCATTTCAGAAAAATAAGCAATTCACCAAGGCTTCTCCTGAGTCGGGTTGCTTCTCCAATCGGGTTGAAACTCAAAGCTGGAGGAAGCTGAGGGTGAGCCCCGAACTCGGGCATGAAAAGATGGACATTTGCAAGGGAGAGAGGCACAAGAGCTGGACAGACTGTCCCTGACAGGAGCGAGTTATCCTGGTGAACACCTCGTGTACATCCCACAGCCTGCCCAAAACTCCCCGTGCCGGGTGCTTTGCTGGTCTCCCTCCAGCAGCCTCTTTCAGGGTGGGAGCTGTTGAGTTTCCTTGGGGTCTGGCAGGCAATCTCTGATGCCATCAGTGTGCTCTGTCCCACAGCAGAGCTCCTGAACTGGCAGGGCGCTGACCAGTGGCTGCTGGAGAGGTGCATCAGCGGGAGCCACGGCATGCGGCACTTCTGCGCCTTCGTCCGAGGAACGGCAGGTGGGCACGGGGGGCTCCACGGCCCCCTGCCAGCCAGCAAGGCCTGGCACAGAGCTGGAGGCGTGGGTAAGATCCCAGGGAAAGCTTTGGGAGGTGAGCCAGCAGCAGAGCTGGGAGGGAGATGCATAACCATGGCTTTCCTCCGCTCTGTTCCCTCGGTTCATCCAGGTGATCTTTCCTTCTGCTTCATCCATCCTCGGGGCCTTGAGGGGCTCCTCCCAACTCCCATCCCTTGTCTGATCCGCAGGGGAAGAACTGATCGACTTCTGGCTCATCACTGAAAGGCTCCTGGGTCTGGACGAGTCAGATGGGAGTCAGAGGGAGCTGTTCTTGTCGCTGGTGCTCAGGCTGAGAGCCACTCATCTGCGTGAGGGCTCCAGCGTCGTCACCCTCTGCACCACCATCGCTGGTAAGAGCCCCGGGAGCTGGGGGTGAGCACCGTCCTTCCACAGAGGGGGTCTTTCCTGGATGCTCCCAGGGGGATGGGATGCCATCACCTGCTTGGTTTGGCTGGGGAACCCAGCCTGCACAGAGCCATCTCCCCATTGTAATTCCCTGCATCTATCTCAGGACCTCTGCCCAAAGCCACGCACATCCACTCCATCAGCACCAGGAGGGAGATCCTGAGCAGGATGCAGGAACAGGCCCTTTTGATGATTCAGATTTACTGGCTCCCTAAATTCTTTGTGCACTGCAAGATGGGAATGGAGGAAGAGGAATGGTGCCAGCCTTTGCTGCAGGAATATCAGGAGCGTTTATCACAGGCCTGCTGGCAGGAGCCCCCAGGCCTTTCAGAGCCCTTCCCCACCATGCACATCAAAAGGAGCCAGGGCGTGTCAGGGCCCTACTGCAGCCAGAAGGCCAAAGCAGAGGTCTGGGCTCTGATCAAGCAGGGGAGAGACACCCTAGAACTGAAAATGGCCACTTTTCGGGTGAAACCAGAGGAGCAGCCAGGGCCAGCTGGGAGCATGGAGGAATTGTGTCTGGATAAGGATGCTTTGGGATCGATTCCCCAGCAGTCACAACATCCTGCCTTTGGAGGCAGAGGAGGAGTAACATTTCCTGGAAGACCTCAGTCCAGTGCAGAGCGGGATCTAGAAAACCTCTGTAAGGAGAAAATCGTCCCTCACCTGCCTCCCTCTGCATCATTTTCCTGGCTGCCATCCCAGGCAGTCAAGAAAAAGCCAGTCAAGACCTTGGATTTCCTTCCCTGGGCCCTGAGTGCCGAGGCCTGCGCAGGACGACCCTTCAGGGACTTCCTGCAGAGCCAGAACCGGCCCATGGAGACTCATCTCCTGGACCTGTGGCACGACCTGGAGGAGTTTCTGCCTGTGGTGCTGAGGTACAACAGAGAAAACAGCTTCTTCCTGCGCCATTTGATTGGGGGAAAGATCTGCAAGACATACCTGGAGGGCAACATTGAGAAGCTTCCCTTGGAGACCAGGACTCTCGTGAGTTTGTGGAACCATCTGATATGTGGAGAATTCTCCCCCTGGATATTCAGAGCCCAGAAGGAGATCTGCAAGGTACACAGGGGTGCTGGCAGCGGTCAGGCTGGGTGGTACAGCTGGCATTGGCACCCCTGTGCCGGTGTGAGGGCTGTGGGAATGTTTAGGAAGTGAAGCATTTGGAAAACTAAGAGGAAAAGAGATTAGGAAGGGAAAATCTTGCAGTCACCTTGCACTGGACCGGTGACTGAGATGCCCCAGGCCAGTGGAGAGGAGCATCTTCACTGGTTTGCAGGGCAGCAGAGCAGGGCTGAGCAGTCACTGAATACCTCTGGTGGCCCTGGCTAGATGCACGCTCCAAGGGCTGGGGATGACAGGGCAGTGTCCATCCTTTTGCATCCATCACTGCCTCCAGCACAACCCCACTAAAACCCATGTAGAACCCCAGCCCAGTGGAGCAAGCTGGGTGTGCAGGCGTGTCCTGGGCATGTCAGCAAGGTGTGAGGCACCCATGGCACCAGCACTGTGACCCTGCCTGAGGGCAATCCCCCTTTGCTCCTCCTCAGGTGCTCTGCAGCCTCTATGAGGAATTTCTGGCCGCCGCCGACAGGATGTTCCTCCAGTTCATGGTAGGGGGGATGCACAGGGGCATCCTCGGGGGGTGTGCAGGCTCCAGTGGGGATGTGAAAAGTTGGAGAGAGAGAGAGAGGGCGAGGGAGGAGAAGCCCAGCATTAGCTGCAGTGGTCTGGTCTATCATAACCCATGATATCCCCAGCCAATGCTGCCACAGGGTGACACAGCAGATCCTGCCCTGCTCCAGCTGCCTGGAGCAATGATCCTGAGCTCTTCCAGCACAGCATCCCGTTAAGCTGGCAGCACTGCAGGCACAACCTGCAAGAGCTCCCCCGAGACAAGCTGTGACCCTGCCTAAAAGCAGGGAGAAACTTAATTGCAGGCTTTTAGGGTAGGCAGGGTGAGCCCAGCACTCATGGGAATTGATCTCCCCCTGGCTTTTCCCTTTGTCCACCCTGTTAATGTGTAATTATTACTGCTATTGATGTGACTCATGTGCATGACACACTTGGGATGACCCTGCCCCGCACCAGTGCCTGGCCAGCACAGGGGGGGAGGAGGCCATGCACCCTTTTAGCCTATGACTCAACCACCTTCAAGATTTCCACATATTTTTTTTCCACCATAAACAAGAAGTCAGAGTCACAAGTGCTCTTCCCAGACTATTATTCCTCCTGGTGTCAGGAATCCCATAATACCTACCCCAGATTCCAGCATCACACCCAGAAACCTTCTTGCAGGCAGAACCCCCTGAGCAGCCCACCTGCACTGGTACCTGCACAACCCATGCAGGCAATTTTTCTCACTGCAGATGGTGTTCCTCAAACCAACTGTTTTCCCAAAACGAAATGCAAAATCAGCAGCTGATCCTGGAAATGTTAGGAAGAGGCTCTCAGGGCTTGGTGGCCTCAAAGACCTGGCTCCCAGAGTCTCAGCCAGTGAGAGCTGAGCGTTTTGGAAAAGTCAGCTGGCAGCTCCCGACCCTGGCTCATTAACTGCTCTTGGTCGGAAGTTAATTAGCTGCCCAGGTTTTCAGGCATCTCTTGTTAAGAAACGCTCCCCTCCGAGGCCAGAGCTGGTCTGGGAGTGCAATTAGCACTTCAGCAGGCGTCGGGGCCGTGCTCTCTGTGGGCACCATCCCCTGAGCCAAACTCCTCCCTGCTCTCCTGCTCTGGTGTCAGGGGAACTGCTGGGGGCTTAGCAGGCTTATTTTTGGTGCCTGCTCTCAGCTCTCAGCCAGAAAGCAGCCACTCTACCCCTGCTGCCTGGCGAGCTGTGCAAACTGACTGTCTGTGGGGGAGGCAAAACCTGCAGGAGGGTTTTGGGGGAATGAGGGAGGCAATCCCAGGGCACCAGCTGGAGCCAGCCCTGGTGACAGCAGCCAACGGAACAGCACAGGAGGCTACGAGGCTGCTGGGAACAGCTTCAGGGTTGTTTGCAGCCCTCCTGTGGGGAAGCTGAACTCTTTAGGAAAGCTGCAAGGATGTGTCTGGCCTGCCTCTGGCTGCCTGTCCCCAGTCCATCCCAGCCAGCTGAGCTGAGCTTTGTGTTCACATAGATTCCTTCCAGACTGCTTAAAGCTGAGTCAGGGATCTCAACCGGGCAGTTTTGTAGTCTGAGGCACAGTAAACCTGTGGGCACAGTGCTGGGGATGGGGAAGGAGCTCTGTGCCACCCCCCTGCCCTCTTCTTGTCGCAGGCTCCAGGGATGGACGTCCCCGTGCCCAGGGTGCCAGGCCGTGCTGCTGGCAGAGGGGAACAGTTCTACCTGTCCCAGAGGATGAACCAGTCCCTGGAGCTGAGCCAGGCCTTGCACGGCACCAGGAGCTTGGAGGGGGTCTCCTCCAAGCACTGGCAAGTACTTGCTGCTCAGGACCTGCAGAAAGGGGGCTCCATCCAGGCTGAGATGGAAGTGCTCCTGGGCAGTGCTGGTAAGAGGAGGCTCTCAGTCCCTGATGTGGATCTCGCTGGCTGAAGCCAGTGAAGCATGTTCTATGCTCTGGTGGTGACCAGTGGCACTAAACTGGTGATGGACATGATGGAGGGGGCTGGTACAGTGGGTCTGGGAGCCTTGGCAGTGACCTAAGGGCCAAATTCCCTCCTGCCAGCACCAGGGGCACCAAATGTCATGTCCCTGCGCTGGCCTGGTCACCAGATCAGATGAAGGCTGCAGCAAAGTGAAGCCCAAAGCCAGCAGTGGCTCCTGCCACCCCAGTGCCACATTTTGGCCTTCTCCTGAGGATGCTGGCACTGGCTGTGCTGGTGCTACTGGTGTAGAACCCTCTGCTTTGTTCTGTCATGCAATCCTTTGGGAATGACACCAATTTTCTAGGCACTAAGGGTGACAGCAGTCACCTGTAGCACCCCTGTAGCTTGTGGGCCCACAGTTTTACCCAAGCAGTGCAGTGCCACAGGTAGATCACGGAACAGGCACACAAGGGGATGGGGAAGGTAACAAAACCCAGCCCTCAGAGCCAGTGCTGAAGGGCTGTCGTAACCAGAGGCAGTGGACATGGGATCTGTCCCCTCTCCTCTCTCTGATGCAGAAGTCCAGAGGATGATGTCAGATGAGCTGCCTGTGGATACTCCAAGCAAGGAAGAGGAGCTTCAGCAGCTGATGAGTGCAGCACTCAGTGAGTCCAGGCTGGGCAGGCAAGAGGCCAGGGGGGCTCCCAAACTCCGATCCCCCCTTGGGGGTGCTTCAGGGACAGGGTGAGCAGGAGGCTTCCCTGCAGGCATCCCTTCATCTGCGGGAACTTCTCCAGAAGGAAAGGCCTATCCACCTATGACAGGCTGTGTTCTGGGGCATTAATCCAGCCAGGGAGGGTGGGAGTGGGGGATTTCTCTGAAGCAGATGCTGAGGAGGCCAAGCCATGAGAGGAGAAGAGCTCCCACAGTGTCTCCTGAGCCAGAGTCACCACGTGGAGGGTCCAGCTGTGTGCAGGCTCTGTCTGTCACCTGAGGGAGAGGCCAGCCCTGTCTCTGTCCCCACAGCTGTTGCATCTGAGAGGATTGCTAGAGAGAATGCTGCTGCTGCTGCAAGGAAGAAGGCGTCTAGAAAACGCAGGTCTGGCACCTGGCAGCACAGAGCTTTGCTCCTTCCCCTTTTCCACATTTTTCCCTGTGGTGCCACTGCTCCCTGTTTGGTCATTTGGCCCTCTCAGATGTAGGCATAGGTGGCCTGTGGGTCTAAACTGCAGAATTACCAGGCATAGGAGAAAAATTAACACTCCCCACCCCCAGTTCAGATTTACTCTTCACGCCTTGTGCACATCTCGTGCACTTCATCCTCAATCAACCCCCGGTGCCACCTGGGCAGCCCTCAGATTCCCAGAAAAATCACTTAAAATCACACTGTAGCCATACTTAAATCTCTGGACTCGTGTCTCTCCTTCTGGAAATAGACCAGCCCTGAGTCCTTGCAGCTTCACACTGGGATAGAAAGCAAATGGAAGAATGATGGTGAGCACCTGGGCTGAGCTGATTTCTCAATCCCAGCTGTGCAAATGCAAATGCACCCTGCCCAACATCCATCCCACCCCAAGGGGCCAGACAGCAGCTGCTATAAATGCATCTTTCTGTGACCCATCAGCCACTACATTGATAGTCCATCCAGATCCTCACCCCAAAGCTAGCAAATAGCTTCTGGGCCTGCAGGCTGCTGGACTGGAGGAAGAAACACGGCAGATAAGCAGGACAGACACTCCCAAGGTGACAAAATGTAAAAAGAGAACCCAGGGGAGGGTATCTAGTGCCCTCTACCACTGCCCAACCTCTTCCAGGAACAGAAATCCAGTGGGACCCAAATCCCGGGGTTATCCCCTATCAGTTGCTCCCCACCTTAGTCCCCCTTCCTCAAACCAGTGCCCTCCTCATGCCTCTGACTGCCCTTGATGCTCTCTCTGCTCTCCCATCTGACAGGTTTGAGGAGGGGGATGAGGAGGATGAGGAAGAGGAGGAAGGACACCATCAGAAGAAGAAGACGATGACGATGCAGACAGAGGAGCAGAAACAGAAGCAGAAGGGGAAACAGAAACAGAAGCAGAAGGAAGAGCAGCAGCAGGAGGAGGATTTGTTGCCCTGGTGCAGAAAGCCCAGGTCTAGGTGTCGTCGGCACGTGCAGGAAGAGAGAGAGACACGGAGGATGGTAAGGAAAGACCCTGTGTGCTGGCAGGCTGAGGATGTTCACCAGGCAAGAAAGAGAGGAGATGCTGTGAGGCAAGGGGTGAGGGGGTCAGACTCGGAGAGCTGCAGAAAGGCAGCAGGGAAAGGCCCCCTCCTACAGGCTCTGGAGTCCTGCTCCACGCAGACCTCACCACATCTGGTCAGGACTGGCCGAGCGACTCACACCATCCCCTGTGGCCACCAGGGAGACTGAGAAATACTGGAAAGCAAAGGTGATGGCTGGGTCACAGCCCCCACTGCCAAGGCTGCTCCAGCTCACCGTGGTGCATCCCAACAGGAGGGCTCAGCCCCAGCGCTGCAGGTCCCTGCTGGTGCCACCTGTGCCGTGTCTCCGCAGGGATGGGCCTGGGATGCCATCCGGCAGCTTGTCAGGAGCTTCTGCAAGTTCAGGAGGGAGATGGAAAACCCCAAATGCCGTGCAGAGTTTGTGGATTTTCTCCGTCAGGAGAGAAGGAACGAGAAGGAAAGTATGTCCTGTGTCCTGCCAGCCCTCCTCCTCCCTCCCCAGGACACCCCTGGCTTCAGGTAGAGAAGAGAACAGGGAAAACCTGTCCCTTACCTCCCACCACCATGACTGAGTGCCCTGTTATGCTGTTGCATCTCTCTCAAACAATGATGTATATGCAAGTTTGCATCCCTGCCTTGAAAAAACAAAAACAAAAAAACCCTAACCAAACCAAAAACCCCAACCCAAACCGGGAAAACAGTAAATGGAGCTAAGGCGAGACAGGCCAGCAAAACAAAGAAAAGGAAATTGTTTTCTGGGCAACAAACAGAGAGCTGACCTAAACAGCAAGTTTACACACAGGTTCCAGAGGAGGCTGGAAAAGCAGTTAGAAAAGTAATCTACTAAACACACAGAAACACTGTTTAGATCAGGAGAATCTTGTATATGGGGGAAACAGGAGATTTTTTTCCCCTTTCATCCTCACTCATTATCTGCCTGGGGGCTCTGTCAGAGCCAGGGCAACAGCTAGACAGACCAGCAGGCTTTAGGAACAGGCCATTCCCTATGGAAACAGTGAACATAAACACTCTGTGGGTGCAAAGAGGGGGAGGGATGGAGGAGATCATCAAGCCAGAGGGAAGGTGAAGTCCACAGAGGTAGAAAGGCCCTCAGCAAGTTGCATGCAGGTATGAGAAGCACAGGTGAGGTGAAGGAGCAAACCCAGTGCAGGGCACACAGAGCAGCTCTTCCCCTGTCTCAGACTTGCCCATCAAGGAGAAGAAGAAGAAAAGTCCCTCGAGGAGCCCCCGCAGGGGCAAAGCCCAGCCACCAAAGGTGACGCTGATCAAGCGCCGCATTTTGAACAAACAGCTCATCGTCGTCAACTTCCTCGTCGACGACCTCCGCTTTTACCTGGAGATGGACAAGTAAGTTCTTCTTCCACAGGTGCTCAGGTACCCCTACAGAATCCCAGAGTGGTTTGGGTTGGAAGGGTCCTTAAAGGTCGTCTCGTTCCAACTCCCTGCCGCGGGCAGGGATGTGTCCCACTGGTCCAGGTTGCTGGCAGCTCCATCCAACTTGGCACCAGCCTCCCTCGGATCTGGCCTGAATCCATCTCTGATGGAGACCTCCAAAGCCCCATTTCGGCCTGCAGTCACCCCTGGCTCAGGGTTCCTGTTTGAAATCCTTTTGGTTTGGTAGTCCCAAGCAATCCAATGTTTTGCCCACACCATTCTGGATGTCCCAGCTGTGGTAGCATTTCTCCCTCGACTTTGTCCGTGTTCCCAACAAACCTGTAAGACCAATCCATGGCCAATGGGCACCAGCCCTGCAGCCAACACCCCCACAACCGTCGAATCCCCAGCTTTCAGTGCTCCTCTTTTCCCAGAAAGGGGGACCATCACCTGCCCCAGGTGAATCCTGTGACCACGAGGGTGGCAGAAGAGGGAGGTGGCTTTTCATTCCTCCCATGTCACTTGAAGATTGCTTTTCCTGGCCAAGCAAGCACCAAATTAAGCAAGAGCACACCTGTCTAGCCCAGCAGCTACCAGCACTTGTCTCAGAGCAAGACCCTACATGCCTTTGCAGGTTTTCCAGGTTCGCTGACCCCAGGATAACTAGGAAACTCTGCAAAGCACAGTTAAAAAGGCACAATTCCTTTCTGAAAATGAAACTCGACATCATCAGCAGACTTTTCCTGAACTCTGATATCCCCCCCAAGCTGCGGGTAAGGCCGTGGGACCGCCCAGGAAGGCTGGAGGCAGCTGCCTGCTCATTGCTCAAGGCCACTGCAGCACAGCTGGGAACAGTGGTGGGGAAAGAGGAACAGGCAGGGGTCTGCATCTGCTGAGGGGGCTTCGGGGCATGCTCTGGGGTTTGGGGGTTCCCCATGGGCTGGGATGGGTGGGAAACAACCCCCGACCAGACCCTGATAAATTGAGAACAAGCATATGGATAAGAGTGGGAGAGATGGGGATAATTCTCCAGCATTTCCTGCTTGGAGAAATGCCAGGGCTGAAGTGCCAGGATAGTGCTGCACACCACCAACCCAGTCCTTTCACTCTTCAGAGACCAGTGTCACCACCATCCCCTCCCCACTGCACCCATCCCATCTCCCCTTTGGAGGGCACAGTGCTTCCCACAGAAATCCAGGTGGGATCCTGCCCTTGTGCCTGGGGAAAGCAGCCAGGATGGAATTTGGGTCTCTTCTTAGAGACTGCTGAGGTGGGGTCAGGGAGAGAAACCTGGCCCCACCAGGAGTGCTGAAAATGCTTTGGTCTCTTCTGTGCCCAGGTCAACATCTCTGAGAAAGAGAAGGATTTAATCCATCGTTTATCCTCCAAGGGGCCACTGACCCCGGCCATCTACCAAAACGCCAAGGTCACCCTCTTCCCCATCCTGATGTACTTCTGGAGAAGGTACCTATCCATCCCCTCTCTCCCAAGGTGGAGGAGGCTCTGGGCATGCCACCCTTTATCTCTAGCCATTTGTTCTTCTGCCACGCTGAAAGTGCAGATGAGACACTCGCCAGGAGCTCAGCTGGAATTGTCTCCTTGGAGCTTCGCTGTCTCTGGTGTTCCTCACGCAGGTTCTGCCTCTGGAAGGTGATGAGGAGCTCCCCAGTCTACCAGGAGGTCTGGAGCTCTGAGATCCCTGAGGACAGGAGCCCTGGGGCCCAGAAGGAGGAGAGGAGCTCTCAGGAGGCCCAGAGAGGCAGGAGCCCCAGGGGCCACCAAGAGGGCAGGGTTCCAGCCTCTTCACCGGCAAAATCCCCCTCCAAAGAGCCCAAGATCCCCAGTCCCAAGAAGCTGGTGGCCATTCCCTCTACTACACGTTATGCTCCAGGTTTGTTCTTCCTGTGCAGAAACACCCAGACCTGACATCTTTTAAGTTCCCCTGAAAAGACCCCCTCCTTCACACAGCTTTGAGGGTGTATGTGGTACAGGCCTGCTGGGAAAATGGAATGGAATGTATTTTTTTTTCCTGTCAAAATCAGTCAAAACTGTCCAGGGGGATTTTAGAAATTTTCTTTGGTGAATAGGGAAGTGAGCACAGAGAATTCCCTAGCAAAGAGCTGTTGCATAATTCCTATTTATTTCAATAACCAAGTTAAAAATACTCAGGCACACCCCCTGAAACAGAAATAAACCCCCCAATCTTTCAGCTTGCAAGCCAAATGGGAGCAGGAAAAGGAGAACAACTGTGCAGCCAAACACCAGGCACAGTGGCATTCCATGGAGGGTGCTTTGAATATCTGGAATGGAGAATAAGCTCCATCAGGATTTGAGGTGACATCTCCAGGGAAAGAGATATTTTTTCTTCCTCATCCTCTTGTTTAGGTTTGGTACATCTAATAACTCTAAATTGAAAAACACAAAGTGATGCTGAGCGTTGTCAGTCGGCCTGACAGCCCGATCCTTGGCTGAATATTCATTTGGAAATTGTCTAATTGATTTTTGATTAAAGGGGAAACCAAAATAGGCACATACTAATCTTGCTTTGATGGATGAGTGGGCGTCAGCAAGCTGCTGTTCTGCTCCCTGTCACTTATCACTGTCAAGTTCTGGCTAAAAAGCAGCAGAGTTCGAGGATTTGGATGCCTCCAGGCAGGTGCTTGGGCTCCTGCTCCACAGCAGGGCTGAGGTGACAGAGCCCTGTGCTCCAGGGGTGCCAAGCCAAGCTCAAACCACCTCATGCCCATGGACAACATCCAGTCTTCAGCTTGGGTCCCCACCTGGTTACAGAGCCTCACTGCTCTTCCAGGAGAGCTTATCAAATGTAGTTGTTTTAATGCAAAAGTCACACAAGACCCCCAGAAACACCTCGTTTTTCACACATATATTCCAAGCTAGTGATGAGCCAGAAGCCTTGTGTCACATCAGAGCTATGGGCTGTGTTATCCAGGACAAGGACAGTGTTTGCCAGGGTCTTGAGTGACATTCAAACCGATTCAGATTAGAGATAGGAAGTCGTTTCTTACACTAGATGGTGGTAAAACACCGGTACAGGTCGCCTAGAGAAGCTCTGCTTTCCATCCCTGGAAATATTCAGGATCAGGCTGGAGGGGGCTCTGAGCAGCCTGGTCTAGTGGAAGGTGTTGGGGGCTGCAGTAGGTGGCCTTGAAAGGTCTCTCCCAAGACGAGTTATTCTGTGTTTAAATTGGTGCAAACTGCTGCAAGGGTTGGGACAGTCCAGGAGCACAGCCCGTGTTGAACTACAGCCACAGGGAGTGACTGCACTGGTAGCTGCTCTGGACACCTAGAAAAGGCTGTGATCTCTCCAGGATGGACATTAATGCCACAGGGACTGTCCCTGGGACAGCAGCCCCCAAGGCACTGCTCCTTGCTGTGTCTCACAGGGCTGAGTAACAGGAGCCAGGCAGGAAAAAATCCCTCAGCTTGCCTGGCATGTGGGGGACAAGATATGTGGCCCAAAATAGCAGCTGTTTCTGACTGTGCTGATGTCCATGCCAGCTCCCGAGACTTTTCTGCAGCTTATGACCTTTCTCTAAGGGTCTTGCTTTTCTAACCTGTAGGTAAAAACTTGCTCTTGAGCTGGGGAGAAAAAAAAAAGGTTTTATTTCTTTTTAAAAAGCACCAAAATTGCTGTGGGGAAAAGACCTGTAGCTGCAGAGAAAACCCTCTCTGCCCCACGCTGTGCCCTTGCCTTATTTTGAGGGATGCTCAGGGCGGTGTGAGGGGTGTGCAGGGAGGGACCCATCTGCCTAGACAGAGTTAAAGGAATAAAGCAGGTATTTATTAAAAAGGCCTTCAAAGGATGCACCTTGGGCAGTACAAGAGCCTGACCATGGCTCCACCCAAGAGGGACCCTGAGCCGTGAATTTTCACACTTTTGTAAGCTTTGGTCCATTTACATGTTGGTGCTAATTGTCCAATTCCAGCTTCAGGTTATGCAGTCCCATCGTCCCACTTTGCTCTCCATTCACTGTTGTTTATAATTTTTGTACTTGAAGCTGCATTGGTGATCTTGGTCCCCAAGCTGGAAAGGGATTGTTCTGACTAAGCTGTCAGGAGAACTTGCTAACAATTTATATGAAATTCAGAGTTACACACTAATGCAGTACAGAATTTGGAAAATGTGAAAGCTAAAACTTAAGGCATCTTTTCCCTCACCAGGCAAAAGGCCCGTCCTTATCTTCTCACTGTCAGAAGGCCTCCAGCTCCTGCTGCCACGGCCCAAGAAGCAAAGAGAGCCCTCGGAGGAGCAAGGAGGTGAGGCAGGGCTGAGAGGGGCCCTCAGAGGGCTGCGGGGATGGGAGCTGGGCCTGGGGGCTCCCTGTGGCAGCCCACGGTGGGAAGTTTGTGCTGTTGTTTCCATCAGATGCAGATCCCAGCGGGGAGAAGAGGCCCTCGCTCACTGGGGAGAAGAGACCCTCGCTCAGTGGGGAGAAGAGACCCTCACTCAGTGAGAAGAGACCCTCACTCAATGGGGAGAAGAGACCCTCACTCAATGGGGAGAAGAGCCCCTCACTCAATGGGGAGAAGAGCCCCTCACTCAATGGGGAGAAGAGACCCTCACTCAGTGGGGAGAAGAGACCCTCACTCAGTGAGAAGAGACCCTCACTCAATGGGGAGAAGAGACCCTCACTCAATGGGGAGAAGAGACCCTCACTCAGTGGGGAGAAGAGACCCTCACTCAGTGAGAAGAGACCCTCACTCAATGGGGAGAAGAGACCCTCACTCAATGGGGAGAAGAGACCCTCACTCAATGGGGAGAAGAGACCCTCACTCAGTGAGAAGAGACCCTCACTCAATGGGGAGAAGAGCCCCTCGCTCAGTGGGGAGAAGAGACCCTCACTCAATGGGGAGAAGAGCCCCTCACTCAGTGGGGAGAAGAGCCCCTCGCTCAGCAAGCCTGACCTGCAGGGCGGGTAGGTGGTCCCGAGGTGTTCACCCCCCTCCAAACCCCACCAGCACAGGCTGGGGCCCCCCTTAAACCACCAGGGTTTGTGCAGGATGCTGGTCAGCACCACCATCTCCAGGCACAGAAAACTCCCAGTTGCTGCACGTCTCCATGCCCAGAACTCCTCCTTGGGACCATCCCTGATCCCTCTCCATGCCCAGAACTCCTCCCTAGGACCATCTCTGATCCTCCATGCCCAGAATTCCTGGCTGAGAGCATCCCTGATCCTCCATGCCCAGAACTCCTCCCTGGGTGCATCCCTGATCCCCCTCCATGCCCAGAACTCCTCCCTGGGAGCACAGAGCCCTGTGCTGGTTCCTCATCACCCTCACCCTGCCTTCAGCAGCATCAGCCACTGATGCAGCATCTCTCCCTGCCCTGCAGGAACGAAGGGAAGCTCAGCCCTCCCTTGAGCTGCTCTCCCACACCAGTACCCACAGAGGTGTGATCCAAGGAAGCTGAGCAGCCTGGACACAGGGAATCGTTTGCACTCAGCAATAAGACCTAAAAATAAAGCAACTCACAGCATCCTCCAGCTTACCTGGTGACAGCACAGCAGCTCACAGCTCTGCAGCCGTGGCAGGGACGGGCTGTGACACGTGTTTCCAGCTGAAACACCACACAACTCTCCTTCCTCACATGGATCTGCAAAATGTAGCTCAGCTCCTCACCTTTCCACACCAATTAAATCCTTCCTGTGGGTAGCAAGGCTGAGAGAGCCCATTTGGTTCACTTACTCAGCTGGCTGCTGAGACGGTGCCTGTTTTGCCAAAGTCTTTCTGATTTTCCAACAAAAACCAGCTCATGCCTGACTGGGGCTTCAGCATGATTTTGCTTTGCTGCTTTTTTTTTTTTTTTTTTTTTTTTTTTTTTTTTTTTTTTGGTGAGGTTTTTGGGTTTTGTTGTTTTTTCAAGCCAGTTTGTGTTTACAAAGCACCAACCAAATCATAGCAAGGGCCTTAATTTTCCCCAAGTGAAACTGAGTCAAAGTGATTTTGCCAAGTCACCAGGAAGCTGCAGAAATCACAAATATTCTTTGGATCCCGTGAAGAAAAGATCACAACCTTTATCAGTTTGTCAGAGGCAAGCTCTCAGCTTTGTCATTTTGAGCTATTTTTAACCACTTTTTAATCCCAGATCCTAGAAGAATGCATCGTGGGAATAACACCAGGTACATTTTGAGGCAGATGAGATGTTTCATGTTTGTGATTCAGTTGTGATTATCAACCCTTTGCCTCCGGAGGATTAAAAAATACGCAAACCCAAGAACATTTATTTAACTGAAGGGCTTGGGGAGCTGATACCATCCCTACAACATGAAGTGTGACCAACTCAGAGATGCTCCTGTGCTGGAAGTTGATGCTGCCCCGAAAGCTTTCAGCCCCAAAATGTTGCTGTGTTTTTGTGAGCTTTTCACTGGCACTCCTAAGCCCAGCTGAGCCCAGGGCCTCTAAGGCCTCACAGATGTGCCTGAAGCTCAGCACAGCAAAACCACAGCTAAGAGCAGCCTCCACTCCAGTGCTCCTGTGGGCTGCTTGGTGGGTTTGTTTTTCAGAGCACAGATGAGGCACGGTGAGCTGGGAGCATCCCTGTGCACACAAGCACGTCCTCAGCATGCAGGAGCCAGGACAGGGAGCACCTGATCCCATCACACGGGGCTGAGCCAGCTGTCCTGGGGGTCCCAGCACAGCAAAAAGGCAGAGGCACAGCAAATGCAGGCAGGACAGCAGGGCAGTGAAGCGTGTGGGGCCAAATCACACCTTTGGGCACTGATCATGGGCTGCAAAGCTGCCTGAGGCAAAGGCAGGCAGCACCTCCCAGGTGGGCAAATCTAAGTTTGATGTGCAAAAGTGATCATAATTTCGTACACAAACTATGCACATTCTCCATCTGTTCTATTCAGGAAAGCTAGCAAGGCTACATGATGTTTTCGTTATGTCCAACACTTAGTTAACTTTGTAAAAGGTGATGCCACTGAAATTTAAACTAGGCTTTAGGGCTTTTTCTTACTAATTAATACAGTTTCTTATTTGCTCAAAGCACTTAAAGGATTTTCTACTTATTTAAAACTAAACTTACATTCTACCTCAGGTCTTTATGGATTTATATATTTTAGTTTCTTTGAAGGTCTTAATTCAGCCCTCACATTTCTCAGTGCTTCTGAGCCTGTGTGGATGAGGCTCAGAGGGATTTGTATCCCAACATCTCCCCCGTCTTGTTGAGCCTGGGAGAGGCTGGGATATCCCACAGTACTGATTCTGGCAGCTGGTTCTGCCCCAGCTCCCCAGGACACCTCTATCCTCAGGCTGTGCCCCAGACACTGCCACAGCACCCAGCTGCAGCCCTGCCCACCTCTTGGAACCCTGGAGGCTGAAAATTTCAGCCTTTTCTGTGTTAAAAGGTGCTGACCCTCAAGCAAGCACCACGTTTGACTTGAAGTCTTGGAACAGGCTCCCCAGATTGAGTGATAGCAGGGGGATTGTGAGTGTGAGGTTTGGATAGTATTGTGTGATCTCACAGGGTGAAAAACTTAGATTTCAGATTTTAGTATATAGTAATAGATGTGAGTCAAGATGGAGGATTTTGGGCATTGTTTGGGTCCTTCTTCTTCACCTTCTTCTTCCTTCTTCACCTTCTTCTTCCTTCTTCTTCATGGTTTTGGGTGGTTTTCTCTAATTGGGTGAAAAAGGTCAGCATTGCAGGCTTTGGATGGTCATTATTGGGTCAAAAGTATAAATAACAGAGGTGTCACCTCGTTATTGGGGGATTATCGCTTAAATAACCTTGGAAAGAGTTAGAGGCACTCCATTTTACCTCACTTCTCTAACTTGCTAGTCAGTGCTCACTCCTCGTGAGTCTGTAAATAGATAAGAAATAATAAACACCCAAGTCTGAACACGAAACCTGCATTTCTGGCTAATTAATCCCGACCCTGGCAAGAAAAAGAAGCCAGAACTGTCACACCCACCACTTTCCATCCTGCCTGGCTCTCTCTGGCCCATCCTCCTGGGAGAGGCAGCCTGGAACCCCAGCCTTGCTCGCAGCCCTGCAGTCCTTCCTCCCGTGGGGCGATGCTGCGGGAGCAATGTGCTCTGCAGATGCCCTGCATGGATCAGGTTTCTTCTCTGACAGCAGGACAGGGCACAGCAGCCGTCCCTGGAAATTCTTGCCAGCAGCCAGATTGCCCCAGGGAGATAAGTCACAGGCTCCCTGGGTTTAATCTCTGCTCGGTTTCGGGCACGCCTTTTGAGGCTGCCGAGTCCCAGCCCTTCAGTGAAGCAGCAGAGTGATGGAAGAAGTTGCAAAAGTCACACAGAAAGCTGGAAATGTGGCATTTTACAGGAGGCTGCAGGAGCCCAGCCCGTGGCCTCACTTTCTCCTCATGCAAGAGCAGAAATGCTGCCGTGGCACAGGGCACCCCACAGCCCCCTGCTCCCCACACTGCTGAGACCTGAGCACGCATCTCTGAGTGTCCTCCTGCCTTCTGGGCATGACAGAGGCACAGTGAGCAGGAAAATAAAAAAGAGCAGGGAGGAAAGGTAAAAAACCCAAAACTATTGGCACAAGAGGAGTCAGCCTTCTCCTGGTTACATTTTTTCATCAACAGTTGCGTAGCCAAACTTCCATAATGTATTTCAAAGGTTCCCAGGACCCTCAGGAGGACTTTGCTCCAAGGCAGGAGCACTGATGCAGGTGGTGCTTTGACAGGGCTGCAGAACCTCTCATCCTGTGCAGAGGGGATGGGGGAACCTCATTCCTAAAGGAGAGCAGAGTCAGTTTTCTAGTCAAGTTTATTTCATGTTTGTTTCTCTGTGGGGTCATTGAAAGAATAACAATATCCCAGTTTGAAAAAACAAAAACGAAACCAAAAACAACCACAAAACCCAGCTTTTTTCAACAGCTTTTCTACCTTTTCAACAACTGGAAAACATTTCTATAAGCAACATATAATCACAGTGCAAATCAGAGCATCCAAAGCTCCTTTTTGTTCCACCAAACTCTTTGGAGACTTTCTTAATTTAAGTCCTTCATGCTCTGTCCTTTTATCCCATCTCTTTACCCACATCTTCAGCTCTTTTGCAGGTGAATAAATAAGAAATAAAAGGAGTGATGGAGTCAGACATGGGACAGGAGGCAGTGACATCCTACAGAGAAGGGTCCTGGAAGTCTGCTAAGTGACTGCACATGGGGTTCTGGCGTAAACTGTTGTACACATAGATGGTAAGTTTTGGAAAAACTCTCAGGAAATACTCAGCATAGTCTCCTATTTTGTTGCTGATCCTGAAAGAGAACAAAAGCAAACAGGATTTTTAAAGCTTGTCCAAGGGGTCAATATTCTAGGATGCCCTAGAGAAAAAGCCACTCCAGAGGCTTTCTGATAATATGGGAAGTTTTCCTAGAAACCCCAGAGCTGCAAGTTTTCTACTTCTCAATTTTTTTGTTGTTGTTTTTTTTTTGTTTGTTTGTTTTTTGGGGTGTTTTTTGTGGGGTTGTGGTTTTTTTTTTTTTTTTTTTTTTTTTTTTTTTTTTTGTGGTGGTGTTGTTGTTGTTTTTCTTTTTTTTGGCTTTTCTTCCAGCATCTCCATCTGCCTTTCACTTTAGACAGCTCTCTGAATCTTGGGCTTGTCCTGTGCAAAGACAGGACTTGGTGATCCTTGTGGGTGCTCTCCAGCTCAGGATATTCTCTGATTTTATGCACCCGTGGCAGGGGGAAGGATGCAAACACGTACCACTCATCTTTGTGTTCATCCATGTTTCTCATGAGCCTGAGGAGGTCAATGACATCATTTGTGTATTTGACTGGTTTTGCATTCCTAGGATTTTCCATGATGTGTAAAACATCTTTGTCAATCTGAAAGAAAGCACGCAGATTGTTCCCTGCCTTTCACACCCCACAAAAACCAATAACCTTGAAGTTTTGCCAGCCAATTTGAGAATGATCAACCCATTTTATCACCCCAGTTAGCAGAGCTCCCTCCAGCATCAACATGCCTTTGATTGAATTGTTTTTCCCAGTTGCCTGTATTTTGTGTGGGGCTACTTGTTCCAGTTCCATTTTTAAACAGAGCCCGTGAAACACTCAGAAAATCTGCCTGAATGTCTAGCTCAAACCTGATACCAATCCAAATTGAAGAGGATTACCATTCTGGTCCACTGTGGATAAGGAAAAGTTTTCTTAGTGACATTAGAATCCTGAAAAATCCTTTTTTTTTTCCACTTTGGGTAGTATTTGATTTCATTCCATATAGTCTTCAGGAAGTTGAACCTGCTGTGGGATGAGAAGCTTCATTAGCTGCAATGGGACTGTTCCCAGCACTACAGGCAATTCCCACACCAAAATTCCACCTCCTTTGTACTCCCAGGACTTACCTCTGATTGCTCCAGAAATAGGGGTGTTTGCTCAACCCTTCCAAGCCTCGTTCATCACGAGAGGACAGGCTTTGTACAAGGTCCAGAGCCTCCATGTAATCAGGGGAATTGGGAGCCAAATCCTTGATCCCAACTTGCTGAAGGGGTTTTGTACCCCCTGTTAAAACGTAGAGCACGAGCCTGCCCAGGGCCTGCAAAGAGACATCACTGTCACAGGCACCCAGCTTCCAACCCAATGTGTTGGAACTCTGGGGCTGAAAATTTCAGGCTTTCTGTTCTAAAAGATGCTGACCATCAAGCAAGCACCACATTTGACTTGAAGCCTTGGAACAGGCTCCCCAGATTGAGTGGTAGCAGGGGGGTTGTGGGTGTGTATTTTGGATAGTATTGTGTGATCTCACAGGGTGAAAAACTTAGATTTCAGATTTTAGTATATAACAATATATGGGGCAAGATGGAGGACTTTGGGTGTTGTCTGGGTCCCTCTTCAGCTTCTTCTCCCTTCTTCTTCATGAGTTTGGGTGGTTTTCTGAAATTGGGTGAAAAAGGTCCACATTGCAGGCTTTGAGTGGTCATTATTGGGTCAAAAGTATAAATAATAGAGCTGTCACCTGGCTATTGGGCAATTATTGCTTAAATAACCTTGGAGAGAGTTAGAGGCACTCGATTTTACCTTCATTTTCTAACTTGCTAGTTAGAGCTCATGGCTTGTGAGACTCTAATATAGATAAGAAATAATAAACACTGAGTCTGAACATGAAACTGTGACTCCCATGTATTAATCCCGACCTTGGCAGAGAAAAAGAAGCCAGAACCATCACACCAGTGGATTCATCTCCCCAAGCCCTGCAGGTGCCCAGAAGTGTAAAATACACCCCCAAGACAAACCTCGAGGCTGTGTGCACAAGGACAGAGGAGATGGGTGTCCAAACCAACACTGCTTTAGTGCAACATCTGTCACTACGTGGGCTTCCCCACAAATCAGGGCATTTTCTACTTGGGGACACAAAAAACCTTTCCCTAGGACCCACAGCTACAGAGCACCCAAAATTTTAAACCATGGGTTGGTTCACAGAGAACTTGCCTCTAAATCTGAGTTTATAAGTTCCTCTTGGCCTTCAATCGACCTTCTTTTATTACCAAAGTCCGCCAAGTAGATTTTGCCACCTAAATCTGAGGAAATAAGAGAAATTGTTAACAAATAAAGGTAGTAAACCTTCATACAATCCATAGCTGACTTCTGGATGACCCTTTCTTTCAAAAACAGTTCTCTGAAGGCATCTGTGATGGGGCCTGCAGAACCCTGGAGAGGGGGGCAGAGCTAATGAGATGTGTAAGGTTGTTCTCTCTGTGAAGGTAGCTGTACTTATTTAAAGAGGAGATCTAAAGCCACCCTATTCAGCACAAAGACATCTCTACTTTTACAGACAGCTGTGAGCCACCTTCCCCTCTAAACTACAGAGAAAACAAAATGAAAACAGAAAGAAAGCAAAACATAACCGATCACGAAGTTCCTGGGCTGTAGATCCTGGTGAGCAAACCTGAGGGAGTGCAGCTCTCTCAGTGCCTGGAAGATCATCTTCAGAGCACCTTTGTAATCCTTTTGGCCTTCGGGGTCCTGCAGGTGTTCCTGGAGGTTTTTCTCCCAGAGTGGGAAGCACAAGTACATGCAGTCTTTTTTCTTCTCAGACTGGAAGAGCTTCAGCAGATGCCCGCAGTGAGAACATCCTTCCAAGAACTCTTTCTCTTTGTTACCCTCTGCACTGCGGGTTATTCTCACGGCTACCTCTGTCCCCCCATGGAGCCCGAGGTAGGTGTCATCCTGAATTTTCTGCTGGATGTATGGAAATATCTTCAGTTTGCCAATCATGGGGCGATACATTTGATCAAGTTTTTTCAGCTGGGCCCTCCAGCGCCTGCTGTTTGGCTCCCACTCTCTGGGGGTCTCTGGAACAAACCTGGCATTGTGCTCACAGAGAAGGTTTTCCATGCTAACAGAACGATTTCTCCGTGCAACATCAAGCAGGTTCCCACGATCAGTCCTCGCTCCCTTTTCACACAACAGCCTTGCTATTTCATAGTCACCTTTCTCCACAGCCACCATCAGGGCTGTGTTGCCCTCCTCATCTGCGTCATCAATGTCTATCTCATCCTTCTCCAGCAAAGCTGTCACCAGCTCCAGGCTCTCCAATTCAACAGCCAGGATGAGGGCAGTTTTCCCACATTCATCTTTGCTCTTCACATCCACACCGTGCTCCAGCAGGAAGCGGACTATGGACACAACTGACTCGTACCTTTTTTTGCCCAAATCCTTCTTGAGGGCGTGGATCAAGGCATTCCTGTCCCTGTTGTCACGGATGTTCACGTCAGCCCTCATCTCCTGGACCAGGATTTTCACAGCCGAGAATTGGCGCTCCCTGCAAGCGTCCATCAGCGCTGTGGCACCTCCTTTGTGCAGCTTGGCTTTCTCCTCGCTGGTCTCCCTCCTCAAATTCACCTCTGCCCCTCTGCTGTACAGGAATCTCAAGGCTTCCTCCTTCCCGTACCACGCAGCCTCCATGAAAGCTGTGAAGCCGTTGATGTCCCTGTCGTTGATGTCTGAGCCACGCTCCAGGAGGAGCTCCAGGATCCCCACGTTCCCTGCTATCCCTGCCTCGGTGAACGCAGTGCCACCGTTGTCCTTCCTGGCATGCACAGAAGCCCCCCTGTCCAGCAGAAGGCGGACCAGGTCCTCCTGCCTGGCCTGCACTGCGCTCTGCAGGGGCGTCCAGCCACTGCCAGCCTTGGAATTCACATCTGCCCCCTGCTCCAGCAGCTCCAGCACAGCTGGTTTATCCCTGTTCTTCACGGCAGTGTGTAACTTGGAGTTAAGGGCTTCTGCTGCCTTCGTGCTGGGAGGGGTGGAGCCCCTCCCCAGGCTGTCAGCTGGGGGCTCCATGGTGGCCAGAGGGAGGGCTCTGGGCTCAGCAGCAGGGTGCAGGGATCCACAGAGGGGTGGCAGAGGCGCCTTCGGAGTGGGGAATGCACCAGGCGTGGCCGATGGAACCCGTGAGGAGCAGTTTTAAGGGCTCTGTGGTCATCACCTGTTTAATGAACAGAAAATACTGCTTTATGAGCCTGTGGAAGCTGACCACTTACCCTCCATGTCCTGTGTGAGGGGCAGCTGAGGGCTGCAATGCCAGTGCCAGCCACGAGAGTCAAGGCCTGCAGAGAAGCACCCACAGACTCCTTGCTCCGTGCCTGGCCCCAGCCCCTCTCACAGCCCAGGGAGGTGTCCCTGCTGCTTTTGCTATGAATGTCACCTCAGACTCATCACAGGTTACCTGATAAGCCATCCCCCAACCATGGTACCAGGTGGAGATGGACATTCCCCTTCAGCTTTGGATGGCAACCACACACAGTCCTGACTGCCCCTGATCCGACACTCCCTGGAGTGAGACAGAAAGCCAGCCTTCATCCCTCCTGCTTCTGCAGGCCATGAGGAGACCCTGCCTGACAGGAAACCTCTCCTAGGCTTTCCCCACATCAGGAGATTGATCAGGAAGGACTTAATTTACCTTTATCTGGTACCTAGAAAAAGCAGGGCCCCAATACCCATTTCCTGATCAGCACTTCCAGGAGTTACTGCCTGACAAGCTGAACTGGAAATAAATTACCCAAGCAATTTGCAAAAGGGAGAGAGAAGCCTTAAGGTACAAAAACAAAGTATAAATTTACATGAATTTTCCCTCAGGAAAGACAGAGATTGGGTTTTGGATGGTTTATTTCCCTGCCCAGCAGGAAATAAACACAGTATTTCATTGCTTTAGATGCATTTAATTTCCTTGTATTAATTTCTACACCTCTTGCCATGCAGGAAAAATAAATAAATAGCGATACTTTCCTGGTCTGAAAAGCACCACAGCATGCCCTGGGCACGGTGGGGCTCAAGTTCCTCGCCCTTGTCAGCATGGCAGAACCCCGGGGAGAGGGAAGAGAAGGGCTGAGCACCTTCCTCCTCCTCCTCCTCCTCCTCCGAGCAGCAGAGCAGCGGGCTTTGTACTCCAGGAAATGTTTAAATATTTCCGTCCCCGCCCCACTGACTTTTGACCGTGCCTGCGTGTCCCGATGTGTCACCCAGCCCTGCCTGCTGCCACCCACGGTGACACAGCCAGCAAGGGGTCCCCAAATACGTGCTGGCCCCTGCCAGGGAGGAGGGTTTTATCCACTGGCAGGAGGATGCTTGTTGCTATGCACCCTCACACCTTAACAGGCATTTCTGTATTAAGAAAGAGTTTCAGTTTCACCCTTGAATTTTTAAGGAAGAAGAAGCAGAAACTTCCATGCCTTTCTCACCACAGCTGGCCCCGTGCCAGGACAAAGGCACCCCTTGGATCCTTGAGCTATTCCTCAAGGAATGTGTCTGTTTTCTATGGGGCAGCATGCAAAAAACCCTCCTAGATCGTTGAATAGTTGAGAGAGCGTGAAGATTCTCGGTGCATTTTCGGGGTGTCTCAGCAGGTGCAAGGGACCTCCCTGCACTGTGTATGGCTTTTATTCTTTTGTTTTGTATAGTTTTTTTAGTTTGTATAGTTTTTAGGGTTTTTGTTTTGTACAGTTTGTTGTTTTCTCCTCGCTGAAAACCTTTTTGCTTTTTCAAACCCTCTCCAATCCCATGTCTCACTGATTATTCTTAAGGCATTTCTGAGAGGCTGCTGGTCAACCCTCAGAGCCTGACACACCTTCGTGGGGCTAAAACCACACAGAAAGTCATCAGATGCTTCTGGGGTTCTGGGGAAAGTGTTTGGCAGCCTTTTTTTCAGCAGGCAGCAGAGAAGTCGTGAGCAAAGTGCTCTCCCCACACCGCCAGCCCCTGTTGAGAAGCATCTGCTCAGCAGTGGTTCAGGAGCTGGAGGCCTTGGATTCATCAGGGCGTGGACTGGGGGACATTTGGGGGTTCATTTTGAGCTTTTCCTCACCTTGTGGTAAATCCATCCGTGAGAGGGAACTAAGTGCTGCTGAATTACAGCCAGGGAATCGCCGAGGCGCAGATCTGTGGGTTCCTCACTGCCAGCTCCCTGGCACCACCCTGGCACCTTGCTTCTTGTCAGCAGCTCCTTGTAAACACCCAGCCTGCTCTGCCAGGCCTTCCTTATCTGCCTGGAGAGCAGGAAATCATCACAGCCAGGCTGTGATGTCCCACCCAGTTTCCTTCACTGCCCTGTGACGTGAGATGAGCTCAGCAGAGCCTGTGCAACTCCCTCAGCCACCTCCCCTGGACTGTGTCAGCAGCAGGATTCAGCTCACGTCTGAAACAGGGCTGGAATTGTGCCAGTCAAATCATTCCTGGCTTTCCACAGTGCCTTGGTACACGCACAAACTGGGGATCTGCATGTGAACACGGAGACATGGCCTGATACAGGGCACAGAGAAGCCTTCAGAGGGCGGGGTGGATGCAGCCCTGCAGCTGTTTTCCACAGATATCCCAATCCTTATGGATGCCTGCACTGCTGGCTCACAGCTCCACGCCAGCTTTCACTAAACTCTGCCTCTGCAGCCCGATACCTCATTGTGGTGTTGGACATCCTGCTTCCCACAGCATCCACAGGGACTGGGAACATCCCACGGTCTCTGCATGGAATTTTGTCGGGTTTGTGCTGCCACAGGAGACCTTGACACAGCTCCACAGGGACAGAGACTGTGAAAGCTCAGGGAGCAACCTCTAGTCTGTCTGAAGGCTGTCAGGATCTCATTTTAACTCGCAGGAAGGATCTCTCCTGGTTTGAGCAGGGCTGTGGCTGCAGCTGCTGGTGTTCAAGTACCCATCTGCAGCTGCAAAACAGATAAACAACCACAGCAAGGGCACATCTCAGCTTCAAAGCCCGTAAAGACATCCAAAAAAAGCCAAAAGGCATTTAAAAAAAGCCAGTATAACAGCACCACATCGCCCATCCAGCCAAGTACAAGAGCCTTCTTTGGCTTGCTGGTTTAATTAAAGTCATTAATTATTTTGTGGTGGGAAGATGAAAAACCCTAGGATGGTAGGAACCCAAGCCCTGTGGTGGTGGAAACGAGGTGTTTGCAGCCAGCAGGGCTGTGGCAGGAGTGTCTTGTTCCTGCATCCCAGCCAAGAAGGGTTTGCTGGTAGTGCTCTCCTGATCCAAATTGCTTTTCACAGAGCCATAAGTTTAAACTCTGAGTCCCTGCAACAGTTTCCAGGGAATTAGAGGTTCTCAAAGGTTTTCTAAAGCAGGGGAGTAACAGCACTCCTCTGCACCACCCTTCTGTAACCTCTGGGTTATGGAGTTCCTGCTGTAGTTGTACATCTGCAGAGTCATTATTTGCTCCCACGCACCCAGGGACTCAGGAGATGAGTTGCTGAGACACAGACAGCAGGGAAATCAAGGGCACAGCTCAACAAATCTCCCTTTTCCTCCATTCTGAGGGACTTACACCCATTTTTGCATCTCTTCCCCTGAGATGACATCTCCAGAGAATCCTTGTCCTCCCAGCAGCCACAAATAAACATGAGGCAAAATGTGGCAACAAAAACTGCCTGCCAAGGGTAAAATAATTTTTTAAAGGAGCTATGAATAGTAGGATGAGTTTTTTTCTTCCTGTTCCCTTCACGTGCTTTCCTATAATGTTTCCAAGTGGGAATATCCCAGGGTTTATGTGCTTGGCCATGCTGATGTGACTTTCAGTGCTGGAACACAACCCTGGAAAATAGTCCACAGAAGGATGGCAGGTGGTGATTCCCCTGGAGGAGCATCAACCACTTCCCACAGAACCATTTAGGTTTGAGAAGACTCCAAGATCATTGAGCCCAGCCTCCAAAATCATTGAGCCCAACCATCATCCATCACTGCCAAGCCCACCGATGAGCCACATCCCCCATTTATGTATGCCTCTCATGGAGTATTTTTACTTTTTTAAAAACTTTATTTTCTAGTTTTTTAGACTGCTGCTCAATCCTCATCACCACCAAAAAAGAAATGTTTGCCAGCAGGGAAGGAGAGGTGAGGGCAACAGCAAGGCAGGCAGGGACCTCACCAAGAGGGGCAGCTCATCCCAGTCCTTGAGCAAGGAGGGCAGGGCAGATCCATTTAAAACAGCCCAGAGCAGCCCAAACAGCTCAGACAAGGAGTCAGGCTGAGCACCTGAGCTTAGATGCCTCTCCCAAGGTGGATCCCCAGCAGGATTTCTCCTCATCCCCATCCTTGCCCCCAGGCCGTGGCTGCACCATGTGGAGCTCCCCTGCAGCACAGGCAGCCCAGCCTGGGGAGGCAGGAGGGCTGCAGACCCCAGCAGCAGCAGCAGCAAGCAGGACAATTCTCTCTCATCCTTTCCCAGCTCCCGAGGCAGCCCAGGGGCACAAATCCTTGTGCACCCTTGGCGCTGAGCTGCCGGTGTCAGGGGAGGGCGAGCCGAGCGCCAGCGCATCAGCTGTGACTTCTGGCACTTGGTTCAGCCAGAGGCCGTGAGTGGAAGCTGCAGTGATGCCATGCAGCTGCTCCCTCCCTGCAGTGATGCCATGCAGCTGCTCCCTCCCTGCAGTGATGCCATGCAGCTGCTCCCTCCCTGCAGTGATGCCATGCAGCTGCTCCCTCCCTGCAGTGATGCCATGCAGCTGCTCCCTCCCTGCTGCCTGCCCCGGGGCTGCCAGGGCTCTGCAGAGCACGGGGCGAGGCGCTTGGCGTGTTTGGAATGGCTCAGTGCATCCTCTCTGCTGCTGAGCTCCCTCCAATACACATGCAGATGGCCTTTTACAGCGTTTTTTCTTTAAAAAGAGAAATAAATCAGGGATTTACACATGTGCAGCCCGTTGTCGTGTGTGTGTATCCATGGAAAGTGAAGCTCAGAATTCCTACACCTAAATATCTGCGCATCCACCTGCCTAGATCCTTGTCTTAGTGCTCTCCTGCATCCATGTCCATAGCCTAAGACCACCCCAAAGCTGCTTGGTCCCACTGGAGCAGGGCCCTTCTGGCTGAGCTGCAGCTGGGAATGCTCCAGCCCCCAGGGCATGAGGAAATGGCTTTTTTTCCACCAAATAAATCCACCACCACCCCCCCACCTCATCCCGGCTCATGGAAACCTGGCCCCGGAGCAAGTTTGTGTTCACAGCCTGGAGGGCAGGGCAGTGCCAGCCCCCACGGTGGCTCCCCGGAGCTCAGATCCCCCCAGCTGCTTCCAAATTTGCAAACCCTGGGAAACTTCAGCCAGGGTTGACTGGGAATGACCACAGCCGGCCGAGGGAAGCTTTGGCTCCTCTTTCTCAAACGTGGCTTTATGGGTTTGGGGATTTTTTTTTATCCCCCCTGCCCCGAGGCTTTAAGGTTTTGTTGTCATACCACTGGCTTCTGGCAGCAGCCACAGCTGGATGCAAGGCTCGCTTTTAGTGACTGGGTTTTCTCTTTGGGAAGCATCCCCGTGGAAACTGGGCTGCAAATGGGATTGTCCAGGATCAGCTGTGGGGTCTGAGAGCTGCCACCGAGGCTGAGGCTCAGCTTGGGCCATGCATGATGCAGCAAGAATGGACACAGCCTCACATTTCCTTCTAAAGAAGGCTCAAGAGGGTTTTCCTTTATTATTATTATTATTATTATTATTATTATTATTATTATTATTATTACTTCTTTATTTTGTTGTTGTTGTTGTTGGCATGTTTGATTTTTTTTTTAATGGAGAATCAGTTTTAAATTAACTTCAAGGTGTGCAAGACAAAGTATTCATATTTTTCATTCAGGAGCTGCACTTAAAAAAAAAGGCAGCAACAACATTATTTTTGATTCCAGCTGCTTCTAATCTGCTTTACTGCTCTTCTTCCTGACAAGTAATTTAAATATTTCCTGCATACTTTTCAGCTCATTTCTTCCCTCTGACACGGACAAAGATCAGATAGAGACACAACCTGCTATGATCCCAAATCACTTGGCTTGTAAGACAAGGCCATGCTTAATTTAAAAGGAAATGAAAGGTGAGGGGAAGCTCAACCTGCTTTCCTCTGGATAGGTGGGGATGGAGCAGAGTTGATGCATTTTACAGTGCCTGCTGACCCCTGGGCCCTGCATGGCTGTGACAGAGGCTCTGTTGCAGCTGCAGGTGTTTGTAAAATGCATCTGAATGGCAGGGGGTGGCTGGTGCTCATAGTAACACCTTGGAACATGCAGATTCCCCAGCTATTCCCCCGTGATTCCAGCTCCTCCTCGGCACTCCCCTCACGCTCTCCTCCGCTGACGCAGGCCAGTTAATTTTGGCTTCCAGAACACGCAATAAATAGAAAGAAGGCAACTGAAATAAGACCATATTTCGGTTGGATTTTTATCCCAAGCACTTCTTCGAGCTGCACTGGGGTGCTCCTCTCCCTGTGTTGCCACAGGCAGCCCTGGGTGTTTCCACAGAAAGATTTTTCCATGCAGCCCTCCCAGGGAACTCGCTCTGCACAGGAATAGGATGTTTTTTATTAACCCCTCTGATAACAGAGAATCTCCCCCTTGTCAATGAATTCAATCATCAGGTGTGTTACTGACAAAAATCAAGTATTATTTATGTCAGTGACTGCAAAAAGAATTGCATCCTCTCAATTTTAGGACATTTGTGTTTTACTGATACTGAGCAGATGTTGGGAACTGCAGTCCTGTAAATGGCTCAGAAATTATCAGCAATACAAGCAGTTCATGTATTCAAAACTTCACTTCTGCTTTCATTCTTTCTATAAACTGTTCAGTTTTTATCAATAAACTGATAAAAAAGACTTTTATGCTTCAAAAGTCTTCCCCTTTCCTTTTCTGCTCTTGACACTCTCACTTTTAAAGCGACTGGGAGCACTCCCTGAGTCACCCAACACAGGCAGCTTTGCTAAGCATCCAGAATTAGAACATAAAATTTAACTGAAAGTCCACAACCAAAAAAAAAAAAAAAAAAACAAAACAAAAAAAAAAAACAAAAAAACAAAAAAACCAAAAAAAAAAAAAAAAACAGACCCAGGCCATGCTGTCAGGGTGTTTTTCTCTTTACGTTTTATTTTGTAATGACAACGTCACGTCGGAAATGAGAACAGACCATTGTGCATCGCTCGCGTCAGTAACACAGCCAGGGCGGTTCCAGTTGTAGAAATAAATAATAAATAAGAAAGCAGCTGGTATCTCCCTGTAAACACAGCCAGGACAACAGCCAGAGGCTCAGAGGTGGGACCAGGATGGGGATGGTGGAAGGGCACTCAGAGTAACATCCCCAAACTGGTCCTTGGTGCCCTGCTCTGCTCAGGCAGCTGTGAAAAGCCCAAAGGATGCTGTGCTCTGGCTGTTGCTGAGACAGCGGGGCAAAAGAGAGTTCCCCTGGCAAGGAGTGAGGACCAGTGGGATAAGGATCTCCAGGTTTGGTCTTTTGGGATAAACAGAGCCCTGGAAAGCAGCCCTCAGCAGGGAGCAGTGCCGGTGGCACATTCCCAGCACAGGTTCCACATCACCCACCCAGGCAGCTGCTGCCACCATTGCTGCCAAGTGGGATCCACACCTCTCCAGGACCCCAAAATTCCTGCTGAGAGGGACCCTCTGAAGAGCTGCCCCCAGGGCTGGGCTGATGTGTCCTGCCACTCCTCTGAGTCACTGAATTCACGGCACTGATTTTGCTCACTCCACGGGTTTCTGGTAAAGTGCTGTGGCTGCAGACTGGTTTCACCATCCAAGGGAACACCAAGCCAAATCATAAACCCAGGCAAAGCCCAGGGTTTTTTCTCCCATGTGTGAAAATCAAGTTTTCCATGGGGTTGCTCCCCAAAGTGCCTGTTTGACCTCTCTGTTCCCTGCCTAGGACAAGCTGCTGAGATGCCTCCCACACCTTTAAGGGGAGAGAGGAAACAGCGTGGGCTGCAAAGCATCCTTGCACTGCCTCTGTGGTCCTCTGGCAGCTCTCCCTGCTGCTGCCGCCGTACCTTGCTCCACAACTGTGCTACAAATCTGTCTGGTCCTCTCAAATCATTACACAGAAAAGGTGGGAGGCATGCTAAGTGCTACAACAGCTAAAATAATTTAATTTACAAGCTCCTCGGGGCGAGGGACATGCGTGTGTGCTTTCAGCAGTGCTCCTCTAATAAATATAGATATAATAATGACCACAACGATAAAATAAATAACAATAATAGGAGTAAAACGCCACGCACTCAACCTAAGATTAGGTGCAGTCTCAAGGTCGTGGAGCTCAAGCGAGGGATAAAAGCGTCACTGCACTGGAAGGAGGTGGAAAGCTTCGATGCAGAGCATGCATAGGATACAGCTGGAGGATCTTGGGATCAGGAGAAGGCAGGCGCAGGATCCCTCCAGCTGAAAATGCCACGTAGCCCCGGGGCTTTTATCCCGTCCATTCCCTGCAGTGGGAGTGGCAGTCCCCCGTGCTGGCCCCGCAGATGCCGCAGGTCGGGGAGCAGCTGGGAGCTCTTCGGCTGTGGATGCTTGGGGCAATCCTGTCCTTCTCCCCGGACTCGCAGCTCAAACCCGGTTTCTTTCCGTGCCCGCAGTGGTGCAGGTCTCCGGCCGAGCTGCAAGGGGAGGCTCCGGGCTCCCAGCGGAGAGGGACGAACACCGGATCCGGCTCGAGGCGCTGGGGATTCCACCAAAATTCCAGAACTCCAGCCAAAACCCTGCCACGCGGGCCTCAGCCCTGGCAAACCTGGTCCCACCCTGTGGCCGGCCCCGGCTCGTCCCCCCGCGGCGCGCCGGGCCCGCGTCAGGTGTGCGAGCGCTTGCTGGAGCCACGGCTGGCGGCCTGCCTGGACATGTCCTGGTAGGAGGCGGACTTGAGGAAACGGGGGTAGGAGTCCTTCTCCATCAGCGTGCGGGTCTTGGCCTGCGCCTCGTTGAAGCAGGCCGAGGTGGCCCCCGAGAGGTTCTTGCGGGTGATCTCCCTGGTTTCGTGGTCGATGTTCACCTGCAAGGCAGCAGCGCCCACAAACGTTAACTCCTCTCCAAAAGCTGTTTGTAATCCGCCTGCAGATGAGGGTGAAGGTGCTCACAAACCTTTCTATCCCTTCATGGTTAGACTCAATTTCTGTTCCATCATTAACCAGCCAATTGTGGTGGACCACACGATGTTAGAAATTAAAGCTCTCACGAGCAAGAGCACATCTTCCCCCTGATCCAAAAGCACCTTAATAAAACCCACCAGGATATTTTTGTGCCTTTCCCACCCTATCTGATGCCACAGAAACTGCTCTCACCTCCCTGGGCGCCTCATTTTGGACAAACTCCTCGAAGATCCTGTTGGCTTTGGAGGCTAGCTTGGTTTTTGACCGGGTCTTTTTGAAGTCCTCGCACGCCAGCCAGAAGTCGAGGTTCTCCTCGCTGAATTCAGTCTTGAGGAACGTGTGGAAGGCGTTTACCCCACCTGGGGAGGGGACAGAAGAGCAGTTAATGAGACAGAAGGCAGGGAGGAGGAGGACCAGCAGCAGACACTGCCTGGCGAGCAGCGTCACCCTGGGAGCTCAGACCGTGACATCTGCCGATTTCCTTTCCCTCCGGGCAAATTCCACCCTCTGAGACACTGCTAATTGGCCTCTAGACTCCAATAAAATCCTTTCCCACAGACAAGTAATCCTCTGGTTTTATTTATCTGACCTTTCTGTAATGAGGCCTCGGAGTATTCTCTTTACAGCTTTGGAAAAGAGCTAATTCTACCTAAGGAGAGGCGCGCTGACGCATCGGAACGCTGCAGGAGCCGAGCAGCGGTGCCTTGATTTTGATTTCTCAGCCGAGATCCTGGGGGGAACGAGATGCTGAGGGCGGGAGAGTAATTGCAGCAAGGATTTCAAAGCTGCGCTGGGAGGGTGGATTAAGTTACAAAGCTGGAGATGCTCATTAGCCATCACAGCACGTGAGGAAGACTGGGGAAAAAAATACACTTGGCCCCAGACTGGCGCTGTGGAAGGACTTTATCTGGCTGGGGAAGAGCTTTTAAGGTAGACAACTACTTTTGGATTAAAATTTGGTGCTTCTGTCATTGTGCAGAGCCCAGGGTAAGGAGAGGATGATGTGTGGGACTAGAAAATAGGTCCCATCTCTGGGTCTGGAGGAGCTGCCTGCATAGGGAGAGGGACAGAGCATCTCACAGGAGCCCTGTGCATCACAGCTGATATCAGAGGGAGAAAAGGCCACGGTTGTTCAGTAAAACAGGTGAATTCTTTCTCCCTGTGGAGGAGCCCTCCCCGGAGGGACAGGACAGACAGAGGGCAGCAATGCAGTTGTTTGGACAAGCCTGAGGGGAGGTGGCTGCATTGCTGTTTCCACCAGACACCGAGAGCAGACACTGCCTTCTCCCGAGTGTGGAGAAAGGGGAGGCTTGGGAATACCATAACATTGCCCCTGGTGGGCTGCTCCTCACGGGATGCCCGTGACAATGCTCCTGTCCCAAGGCAGCAGCGAGACAACACTTCTGTCCCCAAAAACACCCACCCAGGAGGAAAGGGCACAGCTTCAAGGGGCAGGCAACGAGCCCTGTGCCTCAGATCTGGGCAGGAAAGAGACCTCTTTCTAAATCCTAAAACACCTCATTTGAGGAGGAGGCGAGATTTCATCGTACGCTAACTTCAGTCGTACCGCTCACCACGAGTACATTTGTCCTACGAGCTCTCACCGGGAGAAGAAAACGAGATGCTACTCACTTTTGCTCTTGAGGAGCTGGTCAAACGACTCCCTCCATTCCAGCACCTCTTGGGAGGAGTCTCTGGAAAAGATAAAAGAATGTAAGGCTCGCTGTCCAGCGCTGAGGGTTGAGAGCACTTCAGTTGTGCAGCTCCATTAGTGGGAGAGAGCGGCATTCAGCAGGAAGCCAAAGGAGAGGCCAATATCCATTACCTGTGGGCTCTCTTGCCTCTCTCCTCCCTTTCTTTTACCTTCCGTGATGGCTCACCCGACCTCAGCTCCATGCTGCTGGCCAGGAGGTTCTCTAGGGGATGCTCAGAAAAACCCTTCCCTGCCGATACAAGTCCAGCAGGTTCTCTAGGGACTGCTCCTTTGCCACTGGTGCCTCCTGTGCAGGAAGCCCCCCTGCCCTCAACAGCAATATTTAGTGTTCTGTGTTTAATGCTGCCTGCATTCCCCGGGGATCTCAGCCACTGGTGTGAGGCACCAGGAAGCGCAGGAGCCCCGCGGGTTCCTTGCCTCTTGCCAAGGCCCTGCTCCCTGTGCCTAATGCCAGAGCATCCGTCCCCCCGTCGGATTTTATAGCCGCTGGAGCTGGGAAGTGATCCGCCTTCCCGGCCCGCCTGGGTGGGACTACGTGGAGGGGGAGCCGTGCTCTCTGCTGCGCAGATGGGCAGGAGCATCCCTGCCGTGGAAAGGCTGCTCCAGGGGGACCCGGCCTGAGCCTGGGACAGAGCAGTGCTGGGCTTACCTGCGCCTAGAGCCCAGCTGCAGCTTGCTGGAGCTCCCGATCTTGTGTCCCAGCTCGGGTTTATGAAGCAGGATGCCCAAGCGGGTCTTCAGATCCTTGGCTCTGGAAGGGAGGGAGGGAGGAAGGGGAGAGGTGGGATGGCTGGTCCGTCAGTCTGCTGCCGCCACCCCCACGGCTGGCAGGGGCTGCACCCCCGGCCTGGGGGGCAAAGCCCTCGCTCCCCAGCTTCAGCCACTTCTTTGCTCTCTGGTGTGTGAAATAAATGCTCCCCACTTGCTTTTCCTGCTCCCTGGCAACCGCGCTCGGCAGCGCATTAAGCCTGGGGGACTGTTTTCTCCTGCTCGCTTGCCAGGCAGAGACACATGGAATATAAAGCACGACGAGCTCTCTCCTCTGGGGCAGGTAACACAGCAGCGCCCAGCTGGAGCCCCCCCAGCTCCCCGGAGCGAACCTGGGTTCCTTTTCCCACCCCACTCTCCCGGCAGCGCTCCGCTGCTCCCAAACCGCTGGAAAAACACAGCGATTCCTTCCCGCTGGGCAGAGCGGGAGCATCTCCCTGCTGCCAGGCTGCTGCTCCCCTGCCCTCCTTTCTGGGGTGCCCCTGCGTGCCCAGGAGCCTGTCACCGGGCCGTGGAGAGGGCAGCAGCGCCATCCACCTACCCCATGCCCTCAGGAGGCAGAGGCAGCACTGACGCTCCTGTGCCAGAGGCTGGGATGCTCCTGCCTGTCCCCGCGGCTCCGCGGAGGAGGCACCTCCCTGCCGGGAGCTGTCTGCGGCAGCAGGGCAGCAGAAGCGGCTCCTGTCCGTCCCCAGGGTGCCCCCGAGGCGGAGCTCGGCCCCGCCGCTGTTTGATGCCGCGGCTCGGTCAGGCGTCCCAAGGCGCCCATACAAAAAAAAAAAAAAAGAAGGGTTTAAATGTCAAGCCGGCAGCGTGGGGCTTTGCAGGAGGAGCGACGTGTCACTTAACAGTTCGACCGTGTTGACAAAAACACTCCTGCTGCTGCCAACTCGCAGCAAGTTGTGCAGAGGCAGAGCCGGAGAAAGCCTGGTGTGTTTGTACAGCCCTGTGCAGCCTCGTCTCCCTCCGCTCGTTTCACCTCGTGGGGGGCAGAAGGGATGCAGCAGAAGGGATGCAGCAGAAGGGGTGCAGCCCTGGCAGGGGATGCAGCAGAAGGGATGCTGCGTGTTTGCTCGAGGCCTGCACCCCGATTCCTGCCCTAACATCACATCCACGGCAGCACGGGCTGGTCCAGGCGCGTCTTCTCCAGCGAACCCTCTGCCTCCCAGAAGCGCCTTACCTTTCCAGGCAAGTGATGGGGAGCGCGGCTAAGCCCCGGCACATGCTGAGAGCTGGGCACCGGGGCATCCAGCAACTCATCGGCTCCTCACGGGGGTGGCAGCGGGCTGAAACAGGCACCCCCTGCCCGCGGTCTGCGCCGGCGGCTGCTCCAGCGGCGCGGAGCCGCGCTTTATATCGGGTGGGAGGCGGGAGAGCGGGGAGGGGGCCCCAGCAGCGCTCCAGCCTCCAGCCAACCAAAAGCTGCTCAGGCAGCGCCCGAGAAGATAAGAGCTTAGGTAAGTTTGTGTGTGCTGCTGAGGGAGGGGACAGTGGGAGGCCCAGGCTCGTCCTTGAGCATCACAGTCATAGCCGCTTCCTCGGGAGCAGGGTAAGAACAGGCTCGTTTCCAGCGACGTGTGGAGCCTGCTGAGTAACCACCGGTGGGTGGGAGGGCGAGGGACAGCACAGACGCTGCAGAGCGCGCCGAGAGTCGTCAGCTCCGTCCCGCTGCTCCATCCCGCTGCCAAACCCCCGCGCTCGCAGCACGGCAGCAGCAGGCTCTGCCCCAGTGCTGTAGGCAGGGGGTGCCAGCCCCGGCAGGGGCAGAGGGGTTTGTGCTTCCCGCAGCGATGGAGCAGAAGGGTGACATGTTTCTGCTTCCCTCCCAATGGTACTGCCAGTTCACAGCTGGAATATAATGATATATAATATAATATATAATATATAATATATAATATATAATATATAATATAATGTCTGGCCCCATGTGCTGGCCGAAGCTGCACTTCTTCATCACAAATTCCCTGCTGGGTGCGTGGTGAGAGGAGGGAAGGGATGCGCATCAAAGAGAGCCAAAACCTGGGAAAGCAGCTGATAACAGAGGATCCTGATGAGACCTGAAACCTGAAGGGAGATCAAAGGCCGGGCAGAGGTCGGAAACTGGAGGGGAAGGACTGAGCCAGCAAAAGAGAAAGGTGAAGAGAAAGGGTTAAACCAGTGCACAGCAGCAAACCCCAGGTCTGATGCTACAAGAACCAGAGGTCCATGAGAACCAACAGGCCCCAGTGGTGAGGCCAGGCTCACACAGGAGCCCAGAGCTGCCCTCCCTGCAATCCCCCAGCTCAGTGGCTCTGGAAGGGAGCGACCCTAAACCTCCCACAAGGCCACAGCTGCCACTTGCACTCCTCATCCTCTCCCTTCCTCCCTGCCATTCCCAGCTCCGACAGTTTTGCAGAGCTCCAGTTGTCTCCTACCCTTGCTGCCTGCATTCATCACACACAGCACATTGCCAGAGCGTCTTTCCCTTTGCCAGAGCATCTTTCCCAGGAGGGATGAACTGTGCCAGCAGAGTGGCAGCACGAAGCCATCTCGGCCCTGGGCCAGGGAGAAAAGCTCCTCTCAAGCTGCCTTTGGGAGCAGGAGCATGAGGATGTCTGGATGGGAGACTTTGGGAGGAGCATGAGACACCTCGGCCCTACTGAGCAGTAAAGGAGAGTCCTGTCTTTCCCTCATCACTTAGAAAAAGCTACAGAACAGTGTTGCTCATGGACAGACAAGAAAAATGCATCAGGACTAATGACTGAACACACACTTTTAGCTCCTGTCTCAGCTCTAATGTAAGAGCAGCCTCTTTGCCAATGGCTCTGGGGTTTTTCACTCAAATAATCACGTTTAAGCCTTCTTGGTTAGCAGATATTCAGCTACAGATAAATGGCTGGAGCTACATGAAACTCTTATTCATGTCTTCTCTGTGCCTTAAAACCATGATTAGAGCTGTGATCCTTGCTGTGGATTCAAGGGAAGAAATGGAAGAGCAAAGCGGAGAGGACTGTAAGGTTGCCTTTGCCTGTGCAGCTGCTGAGGTCAGTGCACACCCACAGCGTGGACAGTGCTTGGTTTCAGTTTTGGAAGTGCTTGGCCACACCAGCCCGGGGCTCCACCCCAGTTCAGCCCTGTGCTGGGAGCACTGGTGTCACAGCAGCAGTGCCACGGGGGCACAGGGTCCTGGTGCCCACAGGGCAGGGCCACCCTCAGCTCCTCCACAGAGTCACTGAGTGGGCAGGGCTGGGAAGGGGATCTGGAGATCTTCCAGTCCAAGCCTCTGCTGAAGCAGGTTGGCACTCACCTGCCAGCTGCAGCAGGTGACCAGAGGGTTTAGGGGGCAGTGCCCCTTTTCCTCATCACCTGTATCTCCATCTCCCCCCATTTTCTACACAAATGCTGCGGAAATGTCCAGCTCTGCCCCTTTCCCCTCTGGAACTGCAGCCCCTCCTGCCCCTGGCAGATCTGCAGAGTCACAGGATGCTCTGGTAACTCTCCCTGGTGTTTGAGGCACGGTCTGAGCAGGTCATGCCAAGAGGAAAGCCTCCAGGAGCTGGACACGTGTCGCAGGCACACGGGACAGATGATTTCTGGCTGGCACTCCACGGTGCCTGGCACAGCCCCTGCGCTGGGAACCACGTGCTGCTTGAAGCAGCCAGGCAAATGAGGCTCTGGCAAAAAGCACAGCTGGGATGGCAGCAACAGCAACTGCTGAGGAGCACGGGGGATGTGAGCCAGAGCACAGGAGCCCTGCACATCTCTGCCTCAAGACTACAGCCCGCTGACCCCCACCTCTGCTTCAGGCCCTGCCTCCCTGCTGCTTCCCCCAGAGTCATAAAGGGCATTGGAAAGGGTGGGTGGATTTACCTCGGCCCCTGGGGCAGCTTTTGGGGTGCTGGGAAGGGAAGGGAAGGGAAGGGAAGGGAAGGGAAGGGAAGGGAAGGGAAGGGAAGGGAAGGGAAGGGAAGGGAAGGGAAGGGAAGGGAAGGGAAGGGAAGGGAAGGGAAGGGAAGGGAAGGGAAGGGAAGGGAAGGGAAGGGAAGGGAAGGGAAGGGAAGGGAAGGGAAGGGAAGGGAAGGGAAGGGAAGGGAAGGGAAGGGAAGGGAAGGGAAGGGAAGGGAAGGGAAGGGAAGGGAAGGGAAGGGAAGGGAAGGGAAGGGAAGGGAAGGGAAGGGAAGGGAAGGGAAGGGAAGGGAAGGGAAGGGTCAGCCAAAGGCTGTGTCTTTTTGGGTACCACAGCAGCTCAGCCAGAAGAGGCACAAAGGCACAGGAGATCCATGCTCACACTGGGTTGTTTGATCCAGAGCATGGCTCTGGCAGTGCCAGATCCATGTGTGCAGGTCTGAGCCCTTGAAAAGGAGTGTGAGCTGTTCCAGCAGAGTCCTCCTCACCAAGGCTGGGACATACTCTCTGCCCACCATGCCACAGTCACCATGCCTCTGCACAAGCCACCACCTGCCCCCTCTGCTCCCTCGGGCAACTTTTCTGCCTCTCCCCTCCGATGGGGCTGTTCAAAGCTGGCCAGCATGGGCTGCACTAGGTGAGATATTTCATATTGCAGAGCTCTTCCCGGGGTTATGCAATAATAGCCTCTCAGCCCAGCCCTGTATGTGTACTCACATGTCTTCGTGCTGCTCTGTATCTAATTTAATTACGTGCTTCCTGTCTCATTTAGCTCAGCAGCCTCCTGCGGCTCCGGCTCCACTGCCTCCATTATCAGCTCTTGTTTTGGAATACGAAACACTCAAATAAAAAATACAGAAATCCGTGTCGCAACTCCTGGGGCCAGGCTGCCTCCCCAGAACCACAGCCTGGCCAGCACCAACCCACCTCCCATCCATGCAGACCAGCTCCATTTCCTCCAGGAAGGTCCTGGCAGCCGGGCAGGTGCTGTGCTGCCTGCTGAGGCTGGGAGCTGGCTGGGCTGTGAAGGCACCCACAGCCAGCATCTGGAGGGGTCAGCCTGGCTGGCTTCACCCTCAGCAGCAAAACACTCACACCCCATCAGCCCCAGGGACTGCTGCTGGTATTTCTGGGTTAGTGTTTGCAAAATGCCAGCAGCCCTGGGAAACACAACAGCGAAGGTTTCAACCCCAGCCGACAGAAATGGGGTAGGGAAAAGGAAAACAAGGGTTTGGTGACAGGGTGCAAAGTGTCCCAATGCACAGTCAAGCTCTGAGGAGGGATTCTGGCAGAGGTATTTTTGTATTTTTGTACAGTTCAAGTGGAATAAGAGGAAGATACAGAAATAGATTGGGAAGGGGAGGCAGGGAGAAGGAAGAGGGGAAGGGCCAGGGCGAGCTGTGCTGTTGGGGTCTCACTGCATCACCAGGCAGGTTCATCCAGGAGTCAGTCCTGATTTCTCCTGAACCAGTGGGGAACCACAGAGGTGGCAGTGAGGAATGGTCAAACCTGAAGGCACTCCAGCAGAGCCTGCCATGAAACCAGGGAGGTGTTGAATGCAAAGGAGCAGAAATGGGAGGTTTAAAGGCCCTGCTCATGTTGCATAGCCCCTTCCTCCACCTGCAAGCTGTTAATGTCTTTAAGGAGGGAAGCAAGCCAAGGAGCTGGGAATGGGATGGAGGTTGGTGCTGTGCAGGCAGGAGTGCTGTAATGGGGATAAGTGGCGAGCTTGGCAGTGCTGTGTTAGACCTGATGTCCTTAGAGGTCTTTTCCAACCTGAGAAACTCTGTGATGGTGCCAGGGAGGAGCAGGGAGGCAGCCAAGGCTGAGACAGCAGCCAGGCATTTGCAAGTGGTCCCTGAGTAGCCACATTGCAGCTGGGTCTCAACCATGGGCACAGGTTATGGGGCAGGGATAGCTGTGGGACAGCTGTGGGACAGCATATCCGTGTGGCTGCAGGTGAGCCTGGCCCTGTCTGTGCCTGCCCAGCCCATGCCAGGATCCCTCAGCCTGAGCCCCAGGGCGTTTGATGGATTCCCAACACGCCCGGGTGGCACGGGAGGAAATGGCTGCTCTGGAAATCCGTAGCAGTGCGGAAAGAGATTATTGAAATGATAGTAATAAAAAAAAAATATATAATAATTAGAATTACAAATGAGGCTTTCGAGGGGCAGCTGTTATCCACGCTGCTCACGTGCTCGCTTTGCACAGCTGCACAGGCAGAGAGAGGTAGCTGACAGCAGGTACTTTTAATCTTCTCTTTCCGTTCCCAGCACCTGCTTTTTAAAGCCACTGAACAGCCAGAAAAAAAGCTAAAAGATGATGGCTAAATATATCCTAACTAAGAGGAGAGACAGAGCAGCGCTAATGGCAGATCCTTCCTTGGATGCATTCAAATTGGTTTGGCTTGGAGACAGGCTAAGGGAAGAAGCAGCAGATGAAGAGGAAAAACAGTAGAAGAAGGGATTTAGAGGGTAAAAAAAGGGGGGATAGAAAGAAGCCAGAGGGACTGATAAGTTCCACTACACCCATTCCCAGAGGAAAACAAGCCCATTTAATTTTTGCTTTTAAATGCAACCCCGTGCAGAACAGACACTCACCTTTCGCAGGGAGAGCGGGTCATGCTCCAGGCAAGGCGAGAGCCCTCAGAGTGCCCAGGGCCAGAGCAGATCCAGGTCACTGCCTTTCCTGCAGGCCAGCCCTGCTCAGGAGATGCTCAGCCCTTCCTCACTGAAGCCCCACAGGGTTTCTGCAGTAAATCTCTCACCATGCAATTTCCCACTAAAACCTGGCCTTGCCTCAACTGCCCTGCTCTCTGCCCCTGTTAACACCTCCCTTCCCCCTTTGTTACCCAGGACTGTCCTCAGCTGCTGCCTGACCCTTCCCCAGCAATCCCAGCCCCCTCCAGCCCCCCCAAACTGGCCCATGGTGGTGACTCTCACCCTGCTCCTGCTCATCCCTCCCTGGTTTATCCCATAAGGATGAGGCAGGCTGAGCCCTGGGTGTGAGCTGCCTGCTGGAGCACAGGGTTGCTTTTTATGGTCTGGAGATAGCTCTTCATTTGTTGTTTGCTCTTCGTGACCTGATCATGCTCGATCCATCCACACTGCTCCCTTTTCCCAGGAGCTTGTGCATCCCCCACTGCTGCTCCTGGTGCAGGGAGCAGGCTCAGCACTTGTTTCCACCTCTGGCCATGATGGGTTTGGGATTTGGGGCAGGGAATCCATCACAGGCATCAGTGGGGTGAACTCAGAGAAGGACAGCAGTGTGCTGCTGGAAGGCTCTTGGGATTTTCCTTCCTTGCAGGTCCTACTGACACATTTCTGACTCATCTCCCCCAACTGGACCTCCGGGAAGCCTGGTTCTAAATTGCTCCAGCTGAGCCATCGACAGGTCAGAACCAACACGGCCCCACTCTGCTGCCCCATCCAGCGTGTCTGCACCAGTGAAACCACAGGGAGAGGAAACAGCTTCTCCAGTCTCCTCCTCAGCAATTTGGCTGGGAGACACCCCTCCATCCCCAGGATTGCAGTTTTTCAGACACTCAGGCAGAGAACAAATCGTCTCAGGCTGTTTATTAGGTCCTCAGGGTGTCTGTACAGAACGGGTGTAGCACTGCACGAGGTGGTGACACAGCTCTGGGGTATCATTGCTGGCAGGATTTGTGGCTTCTCCAGCCTCTCAGGGAAGGGGAGCCCAGCAAACAAGCAGCTAATGCAGAGGGAACCCAGGGAGCCAAGCCCACACCGTTCCCTGAGCAGGAAGGGATCAGAGTAAAGAGCCCAAATTGCCCCTGCCCAGCAGGACATCATGAAAATAAAAATGTGGCAGAGGGAAGAACTTCTGAGCTGTTCTTTCTACCTGGTGGCTTTCCTCTGAGTTCACTGCGTGCAGCAGAGCCATCCTCAGTCTCTTCTGAGCCACCCACGGGTTTATTTCCAGAGGAATGAGACATATTTGTTATTTCAAGCAGCCTCACTGGGCACTTGGGCTTGTGGTCAGGTCCTCTAAGGGACACTGCCACCCCACCAAGGTGGAGGTGCCAAGGAGCTTAAGGACAAATCTGAGCTCTGATTTGGGTAACCCACAGAGCAGTTGGGGGGAAAGGTTATGAGAAGATGAGCTCTCCAATCGTGGTTTTTAAGGAAGAGGGATCCAGGGTGTGCTTGTACCCTGCTCTCTCCATGCCAGGAGTCCCACACAGGTCTGCAGGAGGAAACACAGCACAAGGTGCCTCCTTCCCCTCAGTGCTTTTCAGCTGCAGGCACTGACAGAGCAACGTGAAGACATTTCTCTCAGGATAACGCTGTTATCTACCCTGGGAATGCAGAGCTGAGCAGCTCCTCATCCCTCATGTTTCAGAGCCAGCCTGGGGCACACAGCACGTGAGGCAAACTGGGAGCAGTGGGGCTACTTGAGGCAAACAATTCACAGCACAGCTGGTCCCCAGAGCTCCCTGGTCCCTCCAGAAGCAGGCACTGCCTTTTCCCCGGTGCCTTTTTGCCAGGAAGGTTGGATGTTTTTGGTAACAAGCTCATCCCCCTCTGCCACCTCCCTCCCACAGCCTCAGTTCCCTGAACTCCCGCTGAGTTCACGGCGGTCCCAGATTCACATCCTCCTGTAAAGCCAGGAGGAGGCACAGAGCACAATGACTGACTTTGCCGAGCAAATACAACCCACACACCTTTATTGAGACTATTTTGATAAACCAGAGAGCCACGGGGGTGCCCAGCTGGGAGTGACCCCAGCACGGCTGCCCTCTACCCTAGCCAGCCCCAGGCACGAGCACTGCGTGTGCAGCGTGCAGGGAAGAAGGAGAAAAAGAAGGAAGACAAAAGACTTGGGGACAAGACGAGCCTCTGCAAAGCCCAAGGGGTGCGTGGTAGAGAGAAGCATTCTGGTCTAGCAGCAAAATGAACTTTAATTCCAGTTCTGGGATATAATGCTACGATGCTGGAGAGAGCACAGCACCAAGGAAGGCGACAACTGCAGCAGCCCCAGGGATGAAAGATAATGCAGAGATGATGTGAAACATTTTGTTCTTATATAACAGGCAGGGATGAGCTCGTAGGAGCTTTACAGGGGCAGTAGGAGGCGTGTAGGAGGGAGATGGCATGACCAGAGGCAAGTGTCTGGGGAAGGGAAAGGCAAAGAAGAGAGGAGGGATGGAGGGGGATGGAGGAGACACAAATCGAGGGAGGTTAGGGGAGTCCCAGGCTCAGAGAGATGAGGACAAACAGTGCTGGTGGACAGGAAGGTTTGGAGTGCTTCAAGGAGGAGGAAGAGGAGGAGGGAAGACAACCAGGATGGGACAGGGAAGGAGAGAGGAGTTTGGAGGGAGAAGCCAGAGGCCCCCAGGGAGGGGAGAGCTTGCACTGACGGGTGAGAGGCACTCCAGGACTGGCATGAGGTATGCTTTGCTATTGCTCTGAATGCTGTAAACATTTTGGTTTTGTGTCTATCAGTGAACATTCAGTTCAGTTTGATACATGTGCTCTTAGGGGTAACTGGAAGCCTAGCAGAGTTTTACATCTCTCACTACTACTCAGACTTATACACGAGGCAAACACAACACTGGCTAAAGATCTCAGTTTATGTCGTTTATGCCTAATTCTCCTATTTTAACATGCACATCTATGTCTCAGAAAAGCTTCTCTAGTACAGGACACTAAATAAGATACAGATGAAGTCACATGCACTCTCATCCACCCACACCCCCAGACACTCACAGCAATTTCCTCCTCCCCTGCTTAGACTGGCAAGACTTTGCCCTTCACACCTCCCCAGTATGGACAACAGGGACCCCTTGGTGCATTAATGAGTCCCCTAAAATCATCCCAAGCCTGGCTGATGGACCAAAGCAGGAGAAACTTTAGACAGGTGAGAGTTCTGCATCTGACCCTGGAGTTAACACCACCTGAAGCTCATAGAGAAGGGAAAGGAAATTTGTAAACTCTTTCCCTTCTGCCATCAAACTATCTGGGAGCTGACTGGATATGTGCCAGCAAACAGAATAAAAAGAACTGAGTGAACCAATTTCTTTCCCCTCTCTTCACGTGATGGCACACTTTAATGCTGCTCCAAACAGGAGGAAAATTTTGGAGGTGTGTGCTTGAGGAGAGGGGAAATGGGTTTGTAGGTTGTGAATATCCCTTTCACACCAGGAAGAGATGAATCAAGGATAGGGTATTCGTCCTTGGTGGGGATTAGTCACCACTCAGCTCTTTCCAAAGCTTTGGCTCAGTCATTATTTCCTTGATCAGCCCCTGGTTTAAGGGGTAGAGCTACAAGCTGCTTATTTTGATTCACTTCAGAATGGCATTTGTCATAAAAGAAGCAGCTGGTGCCATTTTCTTGTTTAAGAAAAATAGAATTTTACTTTAAATAACTAGTCTGCTTTCCTTCCAGAGAGACAAAACTACAGGAGCAGCAACACAAATAACCGTGGTAGACTCACATGCCTCAGACAATACTTTTGCTCCATTCTGTGTTCTAGGATGTGTTCCCAATGGAGGGCCTTGTCTGGCACCAATTTAATGGGGAAAACACTTCTCCTACATCAGCCAGCCTGACTCCTGCTCCTGTCACCACGGCATCTCCGATGTGCCCTGCTCCCAGAAACTCCCCAGGCGGATGGAGGAGAGAAGGGAGCTTGGATTTACAGGGTGTTGGTCCCTTTGAAGTTTTCCCATGAGTTCTTGCATGGAATGAAAGGACAAGAGCACCAACGCTGCTGGAGGATGTTTGGGAGAGAGGGAGTCACACTGTGAACAGGACCAGGCTTTGCAGCCACCAGGGGAGCCTGGGGATTGTCCCCACTCACATTCCTCGACACAAACATCTCATCCTGCTGTGTCCCTGGCCTGGCCATCTCTGTGACCCTCCCCAGGGGGCTGCAGAGCCTTGTCTGGGGTGTCTCAGCTGGCACTAGAGCTCAGCACCACCCAAGCCACTCGAAGGTCTGTCTGGAGAGAAGTACCACAAGGCAGTTGTCGTGGTCTTCTGCCTTCTCTTTAAAAGCTGTGGCTGCTGGCTCTGGCATCCTGGGCTGCTCTTTGCACCTGCAGGCAAGAGGAGGGTGGGAGGGAGGAAGGCAAGGTGACCTCCCTTCACCACCTGCAACATTTGTTTGATGCCACAGTGCTGGGAAGCTGAGCAGCACTGGGATCACTGGGTAAAACTGGGGCAAGAGGCTGATGTCTTGTTTTAGCTTTTATATTTTCCAAATGCTATACTAGTGCATAGCTCTGAACTCCATGTAAAGTGTTAGTTAACTGTCTTCACATTTTAGTTAGACAAAACAGTCCCTCTGGGCCTGTGAGCCAAAGACACCTTACAGCCTCAGGCCCCTAGAAGTATAAAAGTGAATTATTGGGGAGCAAACTGGGGGAATATGACTTCATTACCTGAAGCTGTAATTGGAGGATTGACCCCTGATATGTAAATGGACCAAATTTATAATTGTCTGAAAAACTCCTGACCATTGTCCATACTGAGTGTAGCCTCTGTGAGGCTTTTGTCTGCCCAAGTTGTATCTTTTGAGGGCCTTTAATAAATACCCAGTTTATCCTCTTAACTCTGGCTAGCCTCTGCTCTAGGGAACCACTCCAAGGCATCAGTTTTGGGTGACCCAGATGGGGCAGGAAACTGCAGAAGCAGCCTGGGAGATCCCAGCGTGTCCTGTGTCACACAGGTGTGGTAGGCAGCGTTTCTGGGAAAGGGGAGTTCCTCCAGCCTCTGCTCACAGCCAGAGAGGGAAGATTTCCATCCTCCCTTGCAGGTCAGGCCCCTGGTGTTTCACTGCATCTTGGCTGGGTTTGCCCTCCTCACTCCCTACCCCAGGCAGGGGCTGTGGAGGTGATGTGGCTCCTTCCTACAGCCCAGACAGCACCAGGGACACACTGGATGTGTGGCTCTTTGCTTCTCTGATTCCTTCCATGTCCTTTCAGGTTCCCCAGACCTGTCTCACTGCACCTTGCTTGCCATAAAGCTTTGGGACACTGAGCTCCTGCATGGTCTGGAGCCCTTGGAGAAGTCATGGCTAATCTGGAGCATTTTCCAGATGTCTCTCACTGCTCTCTCACTGCTTTCAGGCAAGCAGCACAAAGTTTGTGCCAAACTGCCACATCCACACCTTGAGCTTTGTGTCTCCTGTGTCCCATCAGGGCCCTCCCGTGCCCCAGCAGTTCCAGGAGCTGTCACTGAGCCTGGGTGTGGCTGCAGAATGCCACCTCTGTCACAGCCCCTGCTCCTCGGGTGTCCCTGCAGGGCAGGGGACAGCCAGGAATGCTGGGTCACTGCTGCCCTTTCTGGCTATTCCTCACAGAAAGTTAGCTGGAGATGGGATTTGCCTTCCAAAGAGCTGGAGGATCCTGCTGCTGACCAGAGAAAAGCAGGTTTCCCTGCTGAACATAACATTTGCACTTGCACTGTATTTAGACTTCAGTGTCTTGGAGACCACAGGAATGCACCTCCAGAATAAATCCAGCATGGTTACCACCTCTGTCTTGATCCTAAACCTATTTGTCCTACTGTCCTGCACATTTGTCCTACTGTCCTGCACATCGCCCTTGCAAAAAGCCTTAAAAAGCTGTTTCCTACTTAATTAATGGACAGTAAATTTTAATATCCAACCAGACTTTTTTTTTATCTTGTTCCAAACACATTATGCTTGGCTTTAGAATTCACTCTACCTCATTCACACCACATTGCACAAAGTCTTTATCAGCAGCTTTCTGACGTATCAAACCCACCCACCACCCTTGGCTGGAGCAGAGATTCACAGCCTCTGGTCTGGGGGTGACTGAGAGAAGGAAAAGATCCATGGGGTCGCTTTCCAGGCCTTCATTAAATTAAGAAAACAGACCTCTGGTCTGCCGGCTCAAATCCACAGACAGCCTGTCTGCTCCTCCCCTCAAAAATATTGCAAGAATCTGCCAAGCTGGAAGAGCAATTCCATGGAAATGGGGCCATCAGATGGTAGGAGCTATTGGCCAGCACAGAGGAGGTGCTGCACCCCTGACATCTGCACAGAGTCCTCTCCTGCAGGGGCCATCCAGGCTGGGGGAACACCTGAGGAACACCTCACACCCAGACACCCACCCTGCTCTGTGTCCCACTGGAAGCACCCTGCAGCAGGCTCTGTGTCTCGGGGAGCTCTTTGCAGGGCCTGAACCCACAGTGGGCAGTGGGTAGGAAGGAACAGTCGGTAATCAGGGAATCACAAAAAATGGAAATGTCATTTTTCACATTGCCATGCGCCGGCCAGGTACCAGATCAAAAATGCCATCTGCTGTGGCAGACGGGCCTTGTGCTTTTCTTACACCTCAGCAAGGGCAGAGGGGACATTCCTTGCCTCCACTCCCTCCCTACAGGTCGTTCCTGAGGAGCCACCAAGCCTGTGGCAGCCCCTTTGTGCAAGGTTTTGGTCCAGAGCCCAGCACAGCAGAGCCTGAATGACGACTGGGGCCCTGAGACTGAGCTGCCACACAAATAAATAACAGCCAGGAAAAACAATCATTCACATTAGAAGAGCTTGCCTGCCCAGGCCTAGCAAGAGCTCTTGGGATTACCTTCCTCATGAGGAAAACTCAGCTCCTCGGCAGTCCTGTGGAGAACACTCGGAGTCTCCATCCCAGAAGGAAAAGGGGCAGTGACAGGGCAGCAGCCGTGGTATAAGGTGTGCAAACAAAACGGGGAGGTGAGTTTGCTGATGGTTTCCACTCCAGGAAAGGGAATGAATCCTGTGCCTTTGTCTCCTCTCTCCCTCCCCTCAGTCTCTGGGTGCAGACCCCAGGACCCAACGTGTGAGACGTGGGCTGGACGTGGCTTCACAAGTGTCAGAACTGCCCTTGGGGCCCTTCCGATCACAAGGGAGAGGTGAGAGACAGGGGGATGTGTGGGAGGATGGAAAGGCGTTATTTACACACAAACCAACCCAGCAGTTTTGAAGGAAACCTGCCCTGCCCACAGACGATCCCGTGGCTCGAGAGGGTTGTGGGTTTGTGCTATAGAGAGGCAACAACTGCAAGGTGCTACTGCTAACCAAAAAAAAAAACCAGCACAGAAAGTCAAAGAGTCTTAACACCACACCTGGATCACTCTCTGGAAGCTTCCTCTGCCCCCTCTCCCTCTTTTCCCATTCCCACTGCTTTTAACACCAAGGAAGTTTCACATTTAGACATGGGTTTTGGCTGTTGTGGGAAGCACGTGGTTTCTGAGGGCCCCATCGCTGCTCTAGCTGAGCCTCCTCTGGGTCTGAGACAGCAGGTCTGTGTAAATTTTGGATCTCAGGAACCTGGGGTACGAGTCCTTCTCCATCAGGCTGTGCACCTTCCCCTGAGCTTGGTCAAAGCAAGAGAGGGAGGGCTCCTGCACATTTCTTCTGGTCAGCTCCCGTGTCTGGAAGTCTATGTTCACCTGGGGAAAGCAGCAGAAGAGAGTTGGGCACTGAGTGTGCAGCTGGCCTCCTCCAAATGGCACAATCCCTCTCAGCCCTGGCTGTGAACCAGCAGCAGAACCAAGGTCCTGCCCCCATCCATGCCTCAACAGCCCCCACAGCTCTGGGGGGTTCAGTGATCCAGGGCTGTGAGTCCTGCCCCCAGCCTGGAGGAGTTGGATTTACAGTGATCTGAGCACTTCTGAAATCACATTATTTCTATTCAGACTCTTAGGCAGCACATCACCTAAAACTGCTGCCTCAGCCTAACCTCTCTCCTGCTCCCTCTACTCCTCTCCACATGCCCAATAGATGGGTGAATGAACTTTTAACCGTGTTTAAACCATTAGGACATTCTTATTAAATGCTTCTAAACTCTGCTGATGTAAAATAAACTGTTTGATTTTTCCCATAGCAGCTTCACTTTACGATATCTGGAGGAGAGGCTTGAAAAAAATAAACCACCCTCTTGTGTTATGACTGCCATTTGTTTGCAGAGCCAGCCAGTGGAGCTTTCCTGCTTTCCTTCCCTAGCAGAGTAATCAGCATTTTTTAGGGTTATTGTCTGGAAGAAAAAAAATGGCTGGAAAAATGTTATTTGTTGTTATGAACTCAGTGTTCAAACTTGAAGGAGCCTGGAGAGCAAAGCTGTCTGCCTCAACATGGATGTCAGCAGCATGGATTAGCTCTCTGCATTTGCTTAATAATTACAAATTCTAAGCATGCCAAAATTATGTAACAGTGCTAAAGAAACTTCACCACAGGACCAAATTGTAGGAAAGACCTCATCCTACCTGCATTCCCATTTCTAGTCCAAAATCAACCTTCCAGTCCTTAAAATCCCATCCAGCTTCCTGAATAACCAGTGAGAAAATGCTCAAAATGCAGTGGGCATTGAGACACCCACACACCTCGGTGTGAATCTGGGTCCTTCCCAGTGGCCTTGCAAGGGCCTTCCTAGCTGGGAGAGGGAGAAAAATGAGCTTTTCTGGGCTCTGACAGGCATGCATGCAGTGGAGCAGGAGGGGCTGCCTGCAGTGAGAGCAGCCCTGGCTGTGCTGTGATTGCAGGAACACAACCCAGCGTCGTCACCACAGGCTCTGACAGTGCCATCAGCCTGTCGAAGTGCTTGGAAGAGGATTTCACCATCCCAGGCTCAGGATTGTGACCCCATTTTATTGTTCAGCTCGCAGTTATTGCTTGCACCTCTGGGGAGGTCTGGGTGAGGGGGGAGTTTGTCAGCAGAGAACCTCTCCTCCCTTGGGACTCAACAAGTTACTACGGGTGGGATGGTCCTGTGCAAAGGGAAGAGCCCAAGGGTTGATAGCAAACAAGAGGAGCAGGGTGAAACATCCTGGGGAGCTCGGTGGGTGAGCAAATGTAGGTTGAGATTACCAGTGATCTCCCTGGCTGTGACTATTCAGTACCACCAAAGAGGCTGCCCTCATCGGGGCTGAGCCACGGCGGGCAGAGGCAGCCGGGGGGCAGCACGGCCTCACCGCCCTCCTCAGAGAGGGAAGGGGGACAGGGACAGCACCCAGCTGGGGGTGCCACCCCGGGGTGCTCCATACCCACCTCCCGAGGGGCCTGCACGTCGATGAACTCCTCGAAGATGCGCTGGGCCTTGGAGGCCAGCTTGGCGGCCGAGCGCGTCTTCTTGAAGTCCTCGCAGGCCAGCCAGAACTCCAGGTTCTCCTCGCTGAACTCCGTCTTCAGGAACGCCCGGAACGCTGCCAGCCCATCTGCCAGGGAGACACAGGGAGTTACTGTCCCAGGGGCTGGATGGAGCTTGGATCCCCAGCCTGTTGTGTCTGTGCTGGATGGTGAGTGCTGTGCCTTTAGGGCTGGCTCTGAGAGCAGAGCGGGGAAAGAAGCAGCGCCAGGTTTGTTTTGAGAACAGCTCTCGCTCCTGCACATTCCTCTCCACTCGTCTAAAGCACAGACCAGCAGCTGGGACAGAGATCTTTTTTGCTTTTAGTTAGTTTAGCTAGCTAGGGGAGAGAAGTTCCCTGGACTGGTTTTTTTTCCCTTTTTCTTGGGACTGTTTAAACCTGCTCTGGACTGAAAACCCCAGAGGAGCACCAAGGGCTGGTACCTGCGGGGCCTGGGCCTCCAGAGGGACTGGGACTGATGAAAACTGAGTGAGCTGAGCTGCTCACAGCAAGGATTTTCCCAAGTTTGCCATCTCTCTTCGGAGCAGCAAGAGGTTTTATTGTTCACATTATTCATTCTTTATGCTTGTGGGCATTTTGTTTGTTAAATAAATAGTTTTTCCCACTTTCCTCCGAGGAAGTTCTTTTCTCAGACCGGCTGCAGGGAGGGGCCTTTTGAAACCCCTGTTTGGGGTTTCCTCCCAAGTTTGCCCTAAAGCAGGACAGTTACAAAGGGAGGAGGGAGAAGGCAGGGAGCTGTTCCTCTCACAGACATCCCTCCATCCACCCTGCCTACCAAAGACCATTTGATTTTTCCTCCCGGGTTCCGCCATCCTGGGATGTGCCCATAATTTCCACCACTGATCAGCTCCCAAGAGCTGCCACAAAGCCAAACATCACTCGCTGTAACTCTGAAGAGGTGTTTTCCAACCAAACACTTTCCTCGGGACTGGGACACCCACCCTTTGGAAAGTAACTCATGGAATTATCAGGCTTCAACTCATGTCAACGCAATGTTTTGTAACACCCTGTCACTAAGAAAAACCTTTAATAAAACATGGCTGCTGTGGACTTGTCTCCTATGTTTTCTGTCATTTTGCTTTATTGCCTCGTGCCATTTTTAGTTCTTATTTAAACAGAGGAATGCTCTCTTAGAGTCTGTTACAGCTCCACTAAAGGGGAGAGGGAAAAGACTCGGCGTAATTACGGCTTGTCTAGTCCGTGGTAAAAGTGTGCTTATCACTTGCTAATGCTCAGCAATTGTGACATCTCAGTAATGCAATCTGATTCAGCCGGGGCAGATTAGAAATATGGAAAGATTTATTAGGCAATCTGTGTCCTCTTAAACCCCTGCCTGGGCCTATTTATGGACACAGCCATTGTTTTTTATTTCCTTTCCCTGAACGGCACCAGCGGAGCTGAAGTAGCTGAAGGCTTCACACATACCCTTTCTCCTCGGGATAAATTTAGCCTCTCTTTTTTGTTTTTTTTTCCCCAGTAATGTGTTTCTAACTGTTCCTGGTCTTTTGCCATAGGGTCCAGATTTTTGTAGTTCATGACTGGAAAGCTCTTGAGTCAGCACTGGCTACTTGCAAGCAACTGTCTGAAAATATTGATGGAACTGGGGACGAGCCTGGTGAGGTCAGGCTTCTTGGAAGGATGAAGGGAGCAAGGACAGGGCATGTCCAGCCTCTCACCCACCAGCATCCTCGAGTCCTTCTGGGCAGGGCTGCTCTAGATCTGTTCATCCCCCAGCCTGGATTGATATTGGGGGTAATCCAGGAACAGCACCTTGGTCGTATTAAACCTCATGAGATTTCCATGGGCTCATTACTCAAGCTTGTCCAGATCCCTGTGGATATTCCTAACAGTTTCTCAAGCAGGCTATTCAGACAGTTCCTTCTATATGCTGTATATACTATCTATCTATCTATATGCAAATGTGTATATATGCTATATATAATATATATGCTGTTTATATGCTATCTATATGCTGTTTATATCTATATGCTATGTGTGCTACAGATCTATAGCAATGTAACACTTCCTTGCATCTCCCTTGCACATCCTAAACTTCTTCCTGCTTCTCTTGTTTCTGGTAATAACTTAGGACATGGAGATATTTTCCAGCTCCTGCTGAAGCCTCAAGCCCCAAGCAGTGGCCCTGGGTATTGAAAAGCAACAAACAATCCTATTTCTGTCTTTGTGTCAGTCAGAGGAGATGTCTGACTGCCCAGATCCTCAGAGGCAAAGGCAGAAGAGATGTTAGGCCAGACAAGCCCAAATTAGAGGCTAAACCTCTCTGCTCTGCGTTCCTCAAAGCTCCTTCATTAGGGTTTTTTTGCACTGACTGCTCCATCAGCAGTCTGCTATCAGCAATAAAAATGGATCCATCCCATCTCAGCCATGCTCCCTCCTGCTGTCAGCCCCAGAAATAGCTGCATTATTCCAGCTCGTCCTGACACTTCCTCATTCAAGCAATTTGAGGAGGAGATCAGGGTTTTGCACTGCTAGGGCAGACAAAACCGAGCCTCTCGTCCAAGTAAGGCTGCAAATTGTGGCACCAAGCCTGGGGCAATATTGTGACATCAGCCCCAAAGGAGCAGGGCACCTGCAGATCACCCTGCCCGTGGCTGCTTTGAGCATCTCTGGGGGTGGATAAACATGGTGAAGGTGAGGGGTGTTGTAGGGCTGCTCCCCTTCCTGAGATCTGCGATACAGAAACATTTTCCAAAACCTGTGTCCCCCTTAGTGCCTCTGAAACTCACAGGACCTGTGTGAGAGTGAGGGAAGGACTGGAGAAGAGGACAGGGAGTCTTTGCAGGCTGACAGTTTTCAGAAAGAAGGACATAAAATAGGGAGGAAGTTCCAGTTCCTCAAGATCTATGTCATTTTATAAATCATCAGCTCCTGGGATGCTTGACATTAAATATTCCAGCACCCAAGCACACTGCTATGTCTCTGCTCAGATCTTGCTCCCCTGTCTCTGCCCTGGTCTTTTTCCCCCCCTTTTTCTCTCACACCCAGAGCTGAAGCACTGACAAAGGATCACTTGCAGGAATAGCAGTGTTGCATGAAAGTACCACATCTGCAAAAGGTCATTGATGCAGAATATAATATCTGAAAAATATGATACCCAAAACCCAAAATACCTGAAATATGTAATATCTGAAAAATATAATACCTGAGAAATAAAATAGCTGAAAAAATAATAGCTGAAAAATAGAATACCTGAAAAATAAAATAGCTGAAAAATATAATATCTGAGAAATACAATACCTGAGAAATAAAATACCTGAAAAATAAAATACCTGAAAAACAAAATACCTGAAAAATAGAATATCTGAAAAATATAATATTTGCTCAGAGAATGGAATGTTGTGAGTGACAAGGAGACAAAGGTGTTTGTTACAGCCCTGCCCCAGAGAGCAGCTGCAGCAGGTTCCCCTGGGACCAGGAGGTTTCCATGAGCTCTGCCTCCTGCTCTAATGTCAATCAGCTCCTTTTTATCCTGAAATAAGTTTAGACAGTGAGTGATAAATAATAGTGTCTGGCTGTTCTCTGCTTTTTTTATACACTCCTGTCATGCAGTCCTCAGAGCCTTCGAGGAGCTGCAAGTGGTGAGGCTGGAGCTGTGGGGACCTTGCAGGGGACACTTGGGATGCAGGAGAGGTCATCCCTGACTGCCTGGCTTTCCAGTTTTCATCCTGAGCCCTTGACTGCCTGCCAGCCTTTCCAGCTGTGCCTGACAGCCGGGTTTGGGCAATCACTGCCAAAAGTTTGTCGTGGAACAATGACAAGTCTGATTGAAAGGGCAGGAGGACAATCAGGCATGGGAGCTGCCACCACCGGAGCTGGAATTTGACCTGGATGTTGGCTTCCATCTCCTCCCCTCCTTCAGAGCACAAGAAGGCTTTCAAGGAATGATCATTTAAAAGCTCATCTCGCACAACTGGATGTCTTTTTTCCCAGGGCAAACACCGCTGGAGTGCAGTGTGATACGAGCAGGAGAGAGGTTTCACCTCCTGAAACACCCCAGGGTGCAATTCCAAAGGGATGCTTTACAGAGAAAGCAGGGCAATTAAAAGCAGGGTTAGAAGCCTGCAGAGGCAGCAGCACAAGGTAATCCCTAACCTGAGGACAGGATGTGCTGGTGTAGGTGCACAGCCCTTCAGGACAACTGCTGGACAATTACACAGGAATTTGACTGGAGAGTCCTTTGCCTGAAAGGAGGAAATGGATCCTGATGGAGCAGATAAATTGAAGGCAAAGAAGCAGAGCTCTTTACTGAATGCTGAGTCTGAGGGAGAAGCAGCAGACATTTGCTATTTTAATTTACAGAGTAAATGTAAGCTTCAAAATGCCCTGCTGTCCGTTCAGACACTGAGGAACGTGCAGGAGGCATTGTGCCAGTGCTCAGACATTACTCAGGATCCTGCAGGTCACCTGTGGCTTAGGCAATGACAGGAATTTGTGTTTTATGGATGGGCAGTGCCAGGCAGTTGGGCCGTGTGAGGACAGGCACTCCTGAAATCCCCTTCAGGAGATGGAGGGTGGATCCTTTCCAGCAAGTGGGGACCACAAAACACAAGGCAGGTCTTAACCAAGCTTCCTCAGCATGAGGGAGAGCCCAGATTAGTGGGCTCTAAATCATTCAGGCAGCGTAATAACCAAGCACCTGCCACTGTCGGAGCAAGAAAGCAACCAACAATCATTTATTTAATGCACGTGTTTCACCTCCTCAGCAGCCACTTCATGCAGGGAGTAAAAGTGGAGTCCCTGTGGCTGGTGGATGGATGGATTGGCTCCAGGGAAGGTGCTGGGTCCGGGGCTGGAGGGACAAGGGACACTGCCCTGCACAGCACATGAGCATGCCCTCACTGCTGCTGAGCACCTCGGCTGCCTGCCACCAGCACAGTGCTGCTGCTGCTCTGGCTTTAAAAGAGCTGGGAGTAGGTTGGGATATTCCTGTGCTGTGTAGGAAGTGAAGGAATGTGTAGACAACAGAAGGGGGAGAACAACAATAAAGTTTGGGCGGAGGAGCACGGAGATCACAAAGAATCTGGAGAAAAATCACCCTTGGGATAAAAGTGGGGATTCAGCATGAAGGTTCTTGGTGCTGGGTGTTTGTTGAGAAGTGACCAAGGGCTGAGGACAGCCTGTCCTGCTGGATGCTGGACAAAGGACAAGCCATGTGCCCAGCCCCGTGAGGGACACAGAATGAGACATGCTACTGCTTGTATTTCCCTCCAGCAGCCTGTCAAAAGAAATCCTCGTCTGGCTGCCCAGCCTGTGCCTCCTGGGCACGGGCACAGCGAGGGGATTACTCCTCAGTTACTCACACTCACGCACTCACACTCTGGGGACCACGCTGAGCTCACTTCATCTGCCAAAACCCCAGCGTGTTAACAACGCTGCTTTTCCTCCCTGGGCACCCAAGGAAACGCTGCACGCTGTCTGCCTCTTACTCTAAATTCCCAAGAGCAGCGTCAGGCTCCCCTCTCCCATTGCTTGCTCAGAAGCCCTGACCCCAGGGAACACGCCTACGCTGTGCCTGCGTCTGGCAGTGAGCTCAGACAGGGCTCCTGGTGTCAAACAGGGATTGTCTGCCTGACCCCAGGGCTCCTGAGCTGATTTGCTTCACCCATTAGCACAAACAATTAGGATATCATTGCACGGACCTGTCGGTGTGGAGCTGCTGCTCAGCGCTGCTCACTCCAGCAGGGATGAGGGAACAGAGTCCCCACAAGAGCCAGGTGGGGAGAGCCCCCCGCATTTCCCACCCTCAATCTCTCGTTAAATCAACTCCAATTCCCCTTTGAACGGCTTGGGGAATCAATCCATGCAGAGGGGCATTACCCAGCCTGGGAATCTCCCAAGACAAAACAATTGCTCCAAACCCCAGGGGATTTCAATCCTCCTCTTGGCGCTGCCCCAGAGCAGCAGGTCAGGGTCAAACATTACCTGCACAATTAATCATTCCTTAGAAGGGTGAGGGGAGATCAGGGCCATCACTGTTCAAGGGATGTCTGGCAAAGGTGATCCCTGAATCACACAATGGTTTGGGCTGGAAGGGACCCTAAAGAGCCTCTCCTTCCAACCCGTGTGCCTGGGCAGGGACACCTCCCTCTAGGGCAGGAGGCTCCAAGCCCCAGCCAGCCTGGCTTCATGAGACTCTCCATGGAGTCTGTGCACCTCCTCATGTCATTTCCACTTAGAGACCTTTTGGAGACAGGGGAAGGAGAGTTTTTCCTGTCCCACAAAGTACTGCAGCCCTGTGAGCCTCCTCCGTGGGCGAGGGCAGCCTGCTCAGCTGGGCACTTTGGGCCTCTTAGGGAGCTCTGATCCACATTCTTGCTCCTTGGAGCAATTTTGCCTCTTGTCCAACCCCTTGCAATATTGCCCATAAGGTCTGCCCCATTTTCAGCTGCTCCATCCCGTTCCTGAGCCCTGCTGCAGCACTTTGGGGTTTATTTTCCCTGGAGAACAGTTTGGCTGGAAGGGATGAAACCATCTGACTGCAGCAGAAAGCACCACACAGCCCCCTGAAATCACAATCCCCTTTCCAAAATAAATGAACTGTCCATCTAGTGAAGACAGTTTCTGACAGATGTGTCATGCAGAAATGCTCTACCTGCTGCTGCAGTGAGCCCTGGGGGAATTCTCCCCAAGCCCAGCTGCTGCTTAGCCCATGCCCCCAAGCATGAATTCCAATTTTCCCTGGCTAATGCTGTTCACCTGAGCAGTCACAGGGAAATTAGACTGGGACAGTTCTGTCCTCCTCTTGGCACTAAAAACAGAATTTCTGCTGGCAGCTTCCCTACAGACAGATGCCAGCAGGCCAGGCACAGCTTTATTTACTCCCAGATTTTGGCCAGTTAAGGCACAAGGCTCCCTTACCTGCCTAACATCAGCACATCCTAACAGCAAAAATGCAACTCGTACAATAGAATTAATTCTATGACTACGTGCTCTTCTCTCCTTTAAACCAGTGTAACTAAAATAACACTTCTGTTTCAACAGAACTTTTTGTATTTGCATCATTATAACCCTTGACTGCCAGGCTGGCAATTCCAGAAACTTCAGGTGCAGAGCGGTTATAAAATATTCCTTTAGAAAGCAGTTTATTGAACAACAATTTTTTTTGTCACCAATCACCAGGCAATGTCACCGTGACTGCTGATAAAAAAAGATTAATTTAAATTTTAAAGATCACCTTCTGTTGCTATTAGGAACTGAATATTTTTCATTAGAAACTGAATATTTTTCATTAGTGCCAGAGAGTTATCAGAATTATTCTCCATTCTAACAGTTGGGAACGATCTTGATAATTCATTTATCACTCTCTAAGGCTAATTTATTAATAAAACCAGACACAGTGGTGAAGGCTGCTGGACAAAATAATTGAACTAAGGTTTGATTTAGCATTTTTAGTCAGCTGAAGAGGGAAGGATCTGTATAACATCAGGACATAGGTGGACAAATTCACTGGGGTTTGTAATCCAGTTCTTCTGCAGTCTAATAAAGAAGATTTCTACTTGTACACCAGTGAAGAAGAAATGGGTTTGAGTTGAGGATGATAACAGGGATGTGAATATCCTGCCCTTCCCTTTCTCCATGCCCCAGGTACCCTGTAATCTCTTTGGCTCATTTTCCCCTTCTTGTTCTGAATTCCCACAAAAGAAATGTTCCTTTTTAGCCATACCCAGCTACACCATATATTTTTTCCCCTATTGGATGCAAGAGCAATGATCTCAACTAGTTACTGCTGCTAAAATTACATCCTGCTTTTCCTGCCTTGGTCAGCCAGCCTGTTTAAAGTTGTCACTTAATTCCCTGCCAAAACTGTTGTCATCTCAGTAGAAACCCAGCAAAATTACCCTTTGCTTAATAATATAATTCTACACTTATATTGTAAAATGTAAGGAAAGCCTGAGACTATGAGCAAGCCAGACAGCTCCTATTGCCATGGAACAGTTCAGCACCCACGCTGGCTTTTCCCCAACCTCGACTGATTCAGGTTCTATCCTCCGATGGAAGCCCACAAATGAACCCATACTGGGAGCTCTGCTTTGTTTATAATTCCTCAGTGTGAAAATGCTGGTGAGGCAGAGCAATATTTGCTGAACAGAACTCACAGGATTGAACAGAGCAGGGGGGTGCTGATTATAGGTTGGCATAAGGTCTCTGAATGTGAAATTTTTGGGTTTGCTGTGAGAACTGAGCAAATCAGGCTCTGCTCAGGGGCACCACGGGTGATTCCTCTGTGACAGGGCAAGCTGCTCAAGGGTACTGAGCTGGAAAAGGCAGCGCCTTGGGCTGATGGCTTCAGCAGTTGGGGTTTTCCCTGTGGTCAGGAGCAAAGATGTGAAGGGAACACACAAAACTCCTTTTTTCCCTGCCTGTAAAGGATGGTGACTGCTGGGGAGTGAGCAGCTCTGAGGGGACCATGCCCCTGGACAAGGGTTAAGGGCAGGGGAAGGGAAAAAAAGGTAGAATTTGATCTCTACTCACATTTATGGGACAAAAGGACATCAAAAGAGTCTGCCCATCTTGTCGCTTCTTCTGTTGACAGTCTCCTGTAAAGAAAGGAAGGGGCAAGTTACTGACAGCCCACGGCTGCTCATGGCTCTGGAGCTGTTTGATGAGGACACCGAGGAAGGCTGGAATTCTTCTCACCTGATTTTGGAGGTCTACAGTGTAGAACTGAGCCAAGTGACCCAGGGCTTCCTTTAGAATCACCGAGGAGATGCCAAGCAATTGTGCAGGGATTCATCTCTGCTCATCTCACATCCCCAGCAGGCAGGTAAAATAGGCCAGATGAATCATACCCAAAAAGGGACCAATTTTTCCTCATTGACTCTAAGCAGAGGCCCAGGGAACAAGCTCAGATGCTCAGACATTTACATTGTAAAAGCCAAAAGTCAGGCGAAATGAAACTCAGCCCTGCAGAAATGTTTATTTCTCTCGCTTGCCTTTCAGGGGAAGGACAGATCTTAGCCCAGGTGTAAGCAGGGACTTGTGACCAGATGAGTCCCATCCCACACATCTCAAATCAGGACTCTGGAGGGTTTTAAGCATCTCCCTCAAGCATTGTGCAAACCACCACCTGAATTTTGGCAGGGTTAAGTACAAGGCTGAGCTGAAGATGACCTGAAATTTCTGGTCACCTCTTACACCAAGCCAACTGCGATTTGTGCTGACAGAGGGGTGAATTACACCCCCAAAGAGGTGCAGACAAGTCCCACACACAGCAGTGGGGACTGTGGGCACATCCTGGCTCACGGCAGAGCTGGTGTCAAAGATCCAGGTGTTCCCTGAGGCTCTTCCTGCTGGATCAGTGCCGGCTGGTTCTCCTCGTGGAAGCAGTCACAGCTCACACAGAGTACGACAAAAGGAGGACAATACTGGAGGGGGGTGTGGGGGGTGGGGAGGGGAAGGGCAGGAGTGGGGTGGGTGGGGTGCTGCAGCTATACTCACTTCAAAGCCCGGTTGGGCTTGTCCGGAAGAATAGCTGTGAAATCATTATATGAGTCTGATTTGTGAGACAGGCAGCCCAGGCGAGTCCTCATCCCTCTGCTCCTGTGGTCAAGGTGGGGAAGCAGGGGTGTTAGCAGGGGAAAACCAAAGAAGAGGATGATTATAAGTCTAGCCAGCTTGGCAAAAGAAAAAGAACAAACCCAAAATAAAACCAGCTCGGTGGCTCTGTGTCAGATCCGTGTCCTTGGTTCCCTCACGCGTGAGAGGGACCCTGAGACATCTCCAGGCAGATGTTAAGGGTGAGCAGAGCACCAGAGCAGCTGAAGGCTCGCTCACACCAGGCATTCAGCTGCCTGGGCTGCCAAAAAGGCTTTGAAAGGGTGGGCCTTGGGATGGTTTCTTGGAAAGTCCTGCTCTGGTCAGGTGTGGGAGGAGAGCAAGGGGCAGCAGTACAAGAAATCAGTCACCACGTTCCAGCAGCACCAGAAACAGCACAAATACCAGAGGTGGAGGGCAGGAGAGGGCAGGAGGAAGGAGAGGGGTAGTAAGGCTCCTGCAAGGTGCTGCAGCTCCGTGAGTTCCCGACCAGGATCGATCCCAAGCGGCTCCTTTAGACTCGGGATTACATAAGCAGGATCAAACCGCCTGTTTCCTGACACGCTTACCCAGGCAGAAAATGGCTTTATTGCTTTTTTCCTCTAAATTTCAGCCCAGCCCCAGAGCCTCTGATGCTGTGCCAGCCCCTGGTGTCCTTGCCCAGCCCCTTCCCAGGACAGCAGCCGCAGCATCCTTCATTACATAACCCGGGATGGGCAGGGACACAGGGGCAGGGCAGTGGAGCACACACATGGGACTGGCATCACCCCCTCCCCAAAAACATCTAGGGGCTGTTTCATGGGTTTGCACGGGCTCTGTGACCTGCCTCTCCAGCCCCAGGGCATCTCCTCTCAGTCCACGAGATTCCCTGGACGCCCAACCAGGCCATTCTCTCCTCCAGACCATGGGAGGAGCATTTAGCTACCCCAGCTCCACTTCTCAGCTGCTGGACCTGCTTTGGAGCTGCTGAAAGCACTTCTCTGAGCCCTGCTGCCACACAGATGCCGAAGACTTTCTGTGGCTGCAGAAGTACAGCCTTTTTTCCCCTTTCCATCTGTAATCCTTGCAGAACACTCCAGCACCAGTGTATGAGCCAATCTGCAGCGCGCCTGTTTCCCCCTTCTCCTCCCGCCCTTCGGAGAGCTTCTATTATTGCACATTTTAATGTAATCTTAAAGCAAATTAAATGTTAATTAAATGCACCCAGTGTCTCCCTGGTGCAGCAGAGGCAGCTCGCAGCGTTTAACGAGCACAAACCCCAGGAACTCCTCAGCCACAGGAATTGTTGCACAGCCTCCAACTCCGGCCCCACGGCCGTGGGCTCAGGGTGCTGCACTCCACGAACTCCAGACGGGAGCACAGGGAGTGCCACCTTCCCAGCTGTGCTCCAGTGGACACCCAGCCCTCCAGGATCCCTCTGGTGCCTCTCCAGAGGCCTCCTCCCCCCCAGCCTTTCTGTTCCCTCCTCTGTTTGCTCACGAATTTGCCAGCAAGAGGTGTGACAGGCGTTACCGCAGCGCTGCTCAGATTCCCCCGTGATGCCCGAGATCAAGGGACTGCAGCAGGGAAGCAGGGCGGGTGGAGGGGCAGGGCAGGGAGCTGTTCCTCACGGAACATGGTTATCTCAGTGAGGATTCCAACACAGGACACAGGAGAGAGAGTGGGGGCAAAGAAACTGGGTCTGCAGGAGGTGGAGAGAGGCAAGGGAAGGGCAGAGGGAAGAGGGGACACGGCAGTGAGCTGAAGGGCTTGCTGGACGAGGTGGACAGCGACAGGGCGGGCAGGGGTGAGGGGTGCAGCGTGGCTTTGCAGTTACCTCCGTGGGATCAGTAAGGCAGCCATTCAGGCATCCAGCTATGCTTAACCCTTTAACTGGCTGGCTTGGACCGCAGGCGGGGCTGCTTGCAGGAGGCAGGAGTGCAGGAGGAAGGGATTTATTGTTTCATGTCCTGGTGCTTAGAAATGCACCAAAGAATCCTCTCTGCCAAAGCCAGGAAGGGCCAGTTGTCCTCAACCCATTTGATCCTTGCCTCCTAGCGTGGAAAGTCAATTGTTCAATGGAAGACGTTGAGAGCTGAGGGACGGTCACAGAGGAGAGACAGCATTTCCTTCTAAGGCCAGGACTGCAGGAAAAGTCCAGCTTCAGGTCTAAAGCGGTCTGAGTTTGGTGTCCCAGCTCACCAGGGAGCAGCAGGGGTTGGCATTACCCCACTCATCCTTCAACACCTCCGAAGGTCTCTCCTCAAGGGGCAGAGCTCCGGGCTGGCCTCGCTAAGAAGACCAAACTACCTCTTGTGCCTGTCCCTCCAGGTCATGGCTGCTGTTAGTGGGCAGGCATCATGGAAAAGCTGGCACTGCAAACAGAACAACAGGAGGACTTCACCCATCTGCACGTGCTGCTCCTCTCACCAGCACAGGCTCAAGCACCCACACAAAAATAACTCAGAGCAAGCAAGGCCTCGATGGGGCGGTGGGAGCCTGCAGGGAGGCACCAGGGAGATGCAGAGCTTGCAAAAAGGGGGGAAGGAGGGAAGGAGGGAAGGAGGGAAGGAGGGAAGGAGGGAAGGAGGGAAGGAGGGAAGGAGGGAAGGAGGGAGGGAGAGAGGGAGAGAGGGAGAGAGGGAGAGAGGGAGAGAGGGAGAGAGGGAGAGAGGGAGAGAGGGAGAGAGGGAGAGAGGGAGAGAGGGAGAGAGGGAGATTGGAGATGGCGGGGTCCTCGTGAGCCTTGGCACGCTGGGGAGCAACTGGTTGACAACTCTCACATCAACAGAGAGTGAACATGAGATGCACCAGGCAGGAGAGCCAGGGGACAGAGAACAGGACTCTACAACGAGCAAAGGCAAAGGTTTCAGATTTGCCAAGCTCCAGGTACCCTCCATGTCATGTTCCAACTGGGAACAACCGAGAAGGAGCGCGAGGAGCTGATGAGATCTCTGAGGGTGTGCAAGGAGTCAGGACCCTGCTCTGGCCCGAGGCTTGGGCTGCCCAATGCAACATCCCTCTTAAAACCTGATTACATTAAAAACGCACAAAGCCTCTTCCCCACTAAATTAATGGAGCTGGGATTGGGCTGCATTGCCAGTGAGTGCATTCCCTTAATCCCCACCCCGGCCGCTGCCTCGCTGCGCTCTGACTGAAATCAATCCTTGTAATTCCTTAAGCCCCTTTAAATTTCCTCATTAACAGCCTCACCCGCATGTGGGGCCACAGCACATGACTTCCCAGAGCCCAGCAGCTCCTGCTTCTCTTTCCCACTGCTGCTCCGAGCTGGAAGCAGAGCTGTCTGCCCTCTCCCTTGCAGCCTCCTCCAGCAGCCCAAATTTTGGGGTGCTGTTATGAAAGAGCCTCCTGCTCGCCCCCACTCCCACCCACTCAGCCCCCACAGCACCACTGAGCAGCACCCAACTTCCCTGAGATCCCAAAGTCTGTCCCACTTCAGGGCTGCTGGGACCTGCATCTCCCCTGGAGGCAATCCCACTGCCCGGCTGGCATAGCCATGGACGTTCCCTCTGTTTGCAAACAAATCCAGTCAGTCGTGGCTTTCAAATGTAATCTGTGGTGTCTGCTAAATTGCAATAAAGGTCTTGGTGGGGGGTTTTGCCTCCCCTGCTCCGTCCTTCATCGTGCCTCCCCCTCCTGTGGAAGGAACTCGGTCAAGGAGAATTACCAGCCTCATCACGGATGTGTTTTGGGGGTTTCTCCTTGAGAAACAGCAAGGGAGGGGCATGATCAGGGCGTTCAGGTTATCAAACCACCTGAGCAAAGATAAGAAGCCATCCCAATACAATAAAAAAAAAAAAAAAATAGCAGCACAAAGCTTAAAAAACCCAACCGAAAAATAAACACAACAGCAAACCAGGAGATCTCTCGGGGGCTCCAGGAGATTAAGACCATCCATTCACATGCAGAGAAAGCCGGGGAAAAACGAGCACAGAGGCACTGCAGACAGACAGACACCGAGGAAAAGATACTCACTGCCTTTGACCTGTCCTCCCTGCCGGTGGGTCTGTGCCGACAGCGCGCTCAGAGAGGCTCTGGGGAGAGAGCAGAGCGGGCTTCTTCAGAGCCAGCCCCCTGCTCGGGGTGCCAGTCACACCTCGGCACCCCTCCCCTCCCCTCCCCAGCCCTCCCCGGGCAGCAGCGGCAGCAGCAGCAGCTCAGAGCCGCTCTGGCATCAGCCCCGGCCCGGCTGCGCCGCCGGCTCCGAGCGCTCAGCGCCGGCTCTGCTCAGGAGCCCCGCGCATCCCCGCGCATCCCTGCACATCCCAGCGCATCCCTGCACATCCCCCGCGCATCCCCTCACATCCCTGCACATCCCCACGCATCCCCGCTCATTCCCGCGCATCCCCGCTCATCCCCCGCTCATTCCCGCTCATCCCCTCACATCCCAGCACATCCCAGCACATCCCAGCACATCCCCGCCTCACCCAGCCGGCAGCAGTAGCCCCGCTTCTCCCCGCGGGCGGACGGGGCGCCGCAGCGCACGGGCGGAGGATGCCAAAGGCTGCCGGGGAGCATCGGGGGGCGGGGAGGGGGGGATGCCTGCGAGAGCGCTCGCTGTGCTGGAAAAGAGCCCCCGCCCGCCTCGCTCCGAGGGCTCCCCGGAGCTTAGGGAGGGTTGGCACCCTCACATCTGCAGGAGCTGCCACAGACAGGAGGGGTGGGAGAGTTTCGCTGAAGAGCCCGGGTGTCAGCGGGGTCATTGAGGAGTCCCAGGTGTCAGCGGGGTCATTGAGGAGTCCCAGGTGTCGCATTTTGGCACAAAGCAAAGGAGGGTGTGACTGCTGGGCACGGGATGGCAGCAGCAGAAATCCACGCGTGGTGTGGCAGACCCCTGGACACATCCTGTACATCCCTGCCAGCTCCTGGTGCCCTCACCCCAGTGTATGGGCTCCAATCCCCCTTTTCTCTCCTGCACCCACCTCCATCCTCCAGGGAACTCGTGTGGGATGTCCAGGGCACCACAGTGACTGTGATAACAACGTCACCCACCGTGCTGTGGGCTCAGCACAGCCAGCAGTGACAACACGCAGTGTCACACAGGCACTGGCAGGGCTCACAGGCTCACCGAGAGCTCAAGCCACGGGGTCTCTCTCCATTGCTTCTTTGATCCTGACAAAGCTGACTGACTTAATGAAAAAAAACAAAACAAAACCAAAAAAAAACACTAGAAAGGAAAAGACTTAATAATAGAAAAGTCCTCTGCAGTTTAACAAGTCATTGCCTTTTCCCTGGAAACTTGTAGTCGCCTTCCTCTCTGCTAAGACACTGCTGGCCCTGGCATCCTGGTGCTATACGCAGGAAACATGCCTTGAGATAGCACATTATCACCAGGCACCACCCCTGGGGAGAGGCAGAGTCCTGCAAAACCTCCTAGAAAAACACAGGGATTAGCAGCACTGCAGCAAAGATCCCGGCTCCCGTCAGCTCAGACCCCCTCCTTCCCAGCCTGGAAATGTTTGCCTTGTTCTCATCGTCCCCTGGCAGAGCCCAGGTCACCCTGACTGGGATTAGTCACATCTCCAGTTATCAGAAGACAAGCACAGCAAAAATGCCGTGGCCAGTGAAATCTCCTCTGAACCACTCCAAGTCAAAGGTTGAGGTTCATCCTCTGCCTCTGTCACCCCAGGCTGGTTTGTCCGAGTTAAATAACAGTCAGCTGCAGCCCTTGCCCCAAAACTCAAGCCAGATTTAGCTTGTAACATGTCATTTTTGGTTTCATATGTTATTTCCACGGCCCCAGGTTCCCCCTGGGCACTGCAGGGGGTCACAAGTGACAAGGTTTTCCAGCAGTCCCAGGACACCTCTCAGCTCCCACTCACGCTGTGGGCTGGAGGAGGCCACTGGGGTGTTCCATCCACACAGCTCTGGGTGATTCTGCTCCATTATTCAGATACTCAGACACTGCTGCAGTCCCAAACAGACCAAACTCTGGTCCACTAACACTGGATGGGACAAACCCCCGGATCAGGGAGTGCTCCACTTCTCCCTCTGCTTTCACACCAGTTTTAGGCATTGCCAGCTCACAGCCATCACCAGTATGAGACTCCCAATTCCTACTTCTCCAGTACCCCATTAGACCCTCTTTGTGAGCTCAGTGAGATCCTGAATAACACACAAATGACTCTGAATGCCAACGATTTTTCCTTCCTTTCCTTTCCTGGGGCAGGTGTGAGTTAATAGAGAACAAGAATAAGTTAACTGTTCTGACACAGGCACTACAGGAAATGTAATTAAATTGCAGATAAAGAGAATTATGGGGTTTTTACAGGGTAATATTTTAGAAAGCTTCTGTGCAATAGCTTTATAGCAAATTCCTTCTAAAATAGCTCTCCTGCTTCTGACCACTCTTTAGTTTCTATTTAAATGCTTTTAATAAAATAACTCATTTTGATATTAGGCCTGAATCCCATCCAAAAATTTAAATCTCTCCAAAAATTATTCTAAAGCAATTTCCTCCTAACCTGGCAGCAGCAAACACACAAGCAGTGAACACGTGCAGCGTTGGGAGTGCTGGCTGTCACTGTGGACGGGCAGAAGGGAATTTGCCACCCTCTCCCCTACACCATCATCTCCCTCTCCAGGGTCCTTAGTATTTTCAATGCCTCCCTGCCTATTCCAGGGGTTTTGACCATCGATGATGACTCAAATGGGTTTTATCCAAAAAACAGCTCCACCAGCTTCAGTTGCTTTTACTTTGTGATTTTTCTTAGGTCTTTGGCAGCATCTCTCCTGCCTGGTGCCATGCTCCAAGGGCCCTGTTCAAGCTTTCACAACCTCTTGGTCCAAGAGGATTTTCCCCCCGACAAGAAAAGCATTTCTTCACCCTGCTGTGGTGCTGGGCAGCTGCATCCCCACAGGTGAAGTCATTCCCTGGTTGTTTCCATGAGACTCTGTTGCCTCTGAGATCTTTCCAGAGGATGCTCAGCAACCACAGGAAGGTGCCCCTGCCCCAAACTCAAAGAGCTTTCAGGTTCCTTCCAACCCAAACCATTCTGGGGTTTTGTGTAGGCTCTGTGCCTGCAAAATGCCAATCACAGGGGGCTGGCTGCCTCCCACAGCAGTCCTGGCTCTGGGGATTCAGGTGAGCTGCACAGCCTGCCCTCGGCTCAGCCACCAACCTGCAGCCACACTGCTCTAACCCAGGGGGCTTCGGGCTTTTGCTGGACTCCTGAAAGGAATAAAATGTCATTTGTTCTCCTTCACGGTCATTCAAAAATTATCCAGAATCCAGAGCGGCACCGATACGGGCCCAAGCCCAAGGGAATTCAGATTAGTAATTAATTAATCACTCTCCAGAGATTGCTGTTCTCCACCACCGTTTGCAATTAAACCTGGGAGGAAATTACTTGTAACTTGCATCCAACTCTGCTCACCGTGCCAGGCTGCCCTGCTGCCTTGTCTCAAAGCACACTTGGTCCAGCACAAGGTGACTGCCTTGGAAGGAAGGAATTATGATTGGTGCAGATCGCTTGCTAAACTACAAAACAAACCACACGTTTGTCTTAATTGCAAGCAGAACCCACTTCTAAAAAAAAAAATCTCAAGTAGCACCAGCAAATATCCACAGATGAAGCTCAGAATGATTTTAAGGAGTTGATTCTCTGTTTTACTCATTCTCCACGTCAGGCCTGGCAGGGAGGAAATCCTGAAAGGTGAAACAAGGAGAGCCAGAGTTTCAGGGACAGGTGAGGAGGCCAAGCAGCTGCCTGGGGGTTGATCAGGGCAGGCACCTCACGTGTGGAAGCCACCTCTGCGAGGCAGGGCAGGAGATGGGAGACACCCATCGAGCCAAACTCCCCTTGGAAACGAAAGAACACGCTCAAAATAAAAACGAGTCACATAGAGTGAGACCTGCAGATGTGGCTTAGCTCGAGAGCAGGGTGGCTATTTACACTGTCCCCTGTGGCAATGACAAAAGCGTCTCCTGGCCATGCTGGTGGCTCCTGCACAGAACAGATGCTTCCATTGCGCTGCCTGCTCCCTCCCGGGCAGGTAGACACAAAACCAACAGCAAAGCAGGGCAGGAAGCTCCAGGCTGAGAAGGGCAGGCAGGAATCCAATGGAAGAATTTCCCCTTTAAAGCACTTTACTACAATTTCCTAATTGTTCTCCGGGGAAAGGCGCTGCCGTGCCGGGAGCAGCTCGGTGGGAAGGAGCTGCTGCGCGCCGGGGAGGATGCGGAGAGAGGAGCAGGGATGCAGAAAGGATTGGAGCTGACACAGAGCTGCTCTGTGCAGCCTTGGAGCCCTCCCAGCGCTCGGCATCGCTGCTGCTCGCAATATGGCAGCGGCTGGGCCGGCGGGACGGACCCACCCTGCAGACACAGCCCACGGAGAGCCCCACCGCGGATCCCCTGCGCCCTCGCAGGGCTGCGCTGAGCTCTGATGCTCGGCGCGGGCCAGGGAGCGGGGCTGGCTGCAAACGGGGTTAATTTTCTGCTGGGAGATCATCCGAGGTGCGCTCTGCGAGCTGACTCCTGCAAACGAGCTGTTTATTGAGTGTTAAAAATCAGCCCCGGGCCTCGGGGTTGCAGCCCCAAAGCCATTTATGATGGACAAGGTCTGCTCTGCTCTGCTCTTATCGCTGTTATTCCCAAGGCTGGGGCCTGCAGGGCAGCCAGGTCCCAGGCAGGGATTTCCTGGGGCCGTTTGCTGTTCCGAGGATGCACCACAGCAAAACACGTGCCTGACTTTGAACACTGCACGGGTGTGTGTAGGGTGAAACACAAACAGAGGGAGCCACAAAGGTGAGCTGGGGTTTCTCTTTCATCTGTCTCCGGAGGCTGCTGCTGTAGCCTGAACTAAAATATGAAGGAGGTGAGCTCGACTCCTCTTTCTCCAGCAGCCAGTGGTTCTCTCATAAAAATGACAATAAAAATCGGATGCATCCAGCGGTAGTTTCTCCTCGGCAGAGCGGCTGCCAGCAGTGCCCGTGTCCTGCCAGGCTGGAGGGAGATGTCCCCTGCGCTGTGCCAAAGCCTGGGCCCTAAAGCCCGGCTGGCACTGTCCCCAGAGCCGCCAGGCTTGTCCCAGCGCTGCCCCGGGGCTGCAGGGGCGGGAGAGGGGCAGCACAGCAGGGCAGAGCCAGCTCAGCCCGTTCATGGATGCAGGAACTGGAGCACATTCCCGCATTCCGCAGGGATGGGGCACAGCAGCCGCCACCGGCCACGGGGAGAAGATGCCAGCACAACGGGCCCCTTGTATTGCCAGCTGTACCAAATAACCAGTTTATTTCAGCAGGGAGCTGACCCTCACCGCTGTGGGGGTGTTACAGCAGCCCCAGCCACGGCAGGAGGAGAATAAACCCCCCCAGTTCACGGGGTTCTTCCCCCAAAGAGTGCACATGCCTCTGCCATCTGCAAGTTTTCGCTCCAGCCTGGGCTCAGCGCGGCTCTGTCGCCTCCAACACGGGCTCTTTTCGCTCCAATTAGTCTCATTTTTAACCAGCTCGGCCCCAGAGCTCAGTCACAATGTCACAGACACCCAATATTCAAAGTGAACGCGAGCCACCATTTTACAACCACGACAGTAGCAAAGCAGGAGCGGGGGAAGATGCCAAGATGGTGAGGATCTCAGAGGTGCAGGCACAAGCACAGGCTGATGTTTTCTCCCAGCATCAAAGGCCCAGCGCTAATCCCATTGCAATGGAGATCACCCCAGAGCCAGCCCCGCTCCTCCCCAGCCAGGCTGGGCTGAGCCTAAGGAACGCTGCTCCTTCCCCGCCCGCTCATTAATTACAAGCCGTGCCCGTGTCCCTTTGACCATTCACAAGATGCCACGGCGAGATTAATGCACGGGGAGAAGCGCTGCAGTGGCACGAACAGGGGTGACATCCCAGCAGCACCCTTCCCCTCCCGCTTTGCCCGCAGAGTCCTCCTTCCCCGCAGGAAACTGGGGCAGCACCCAGCCAGAATCCCTCCTCCCCCAAGGATGCAGCCAAGGGCAGGACCACGGGGCCTGTCATCACCCTGCAAGGCCCTCCAGGCTCTTACCTGTGCTCCGTGGCTCCTGGTGCTTGGCGGACACGGCTGGGGGGGCCCTGGGGAGCTGCGGGGTCCCGGAGCATCGGGGAGGGCGAGGGGCACGGCCGTGTCCCCGAGAGCAGCGACAGCAGTGCCACCGCCCCGGCCCCGCATGTGTGCAAGAACGAGAGCTGCGGGGAGGAGGGGGGTTAGCAAGGAGAGGGAAGGGGGAGAAGGGAGAGCGCTCGCAGATGCACACACAGAGCACACGGAGGCTTGTGCAGGGTGGCACTGCCTGCCTTGCTCTCGGTACTGCTGCCCGGAGAGCACTGGCCAGCCCCGCTGCTGACCACGGGCACGGGAGAAAGGGACAGGAGAGAGATGGATGAGGAGCCAGGAAAGGAGTGCCTGGGCACGGGCAGCCCCGTGCTCTTTGTTTGCTGGTACCTGGCAGGGGAAGAGCAGGAGGGGATTGCAGTGCTGCTTCAGCTCTTCCTGGGTGACTCCTTTCTTCCTTGGAAGGTGACAAAGTGCCCCAGCCCAGCGCTCCCCAGGGATGGCGTGGGGCTGGCCTGACCCAGGGCTGTGTAAAGCTCATCCTCCCCCTCTTGTTCCATTATCTGGATCGTCCTGATACAGATCCAAAGGGCTGGCAGGGCAGTTTGAGGGGGTGGAAAGACACTCCAGCCATGCCACCTCCCCTTTGGATGCTGTCAGGAGGCTGCTGGCAGAGCCTGCAGTCCCTGACCCTGCTGCTCTGCTGCAATGACAGACCCAGAACCAGAGATCCAGCCAGAATCCTTCCCAAAGGGGCACCAGTTCCTCACTCCACAGATTTTATTTCTCTAAAGCGTTGCATGCTTAGAAGCGTGTGATCCTCTGGAAGGAAGTGAAAGCTTTGTACCTCATGCCTTTTTCAGCTTTTTGAAAGCTCCCAGATCTCTTCTCCTCCTCTGCTTTGCCACTCAGAGGGTCTGGGGGAGCTCAGTTTGGTCAGAAGGATTAAAATGAAAGTCAAGTCAGATGCTTGAGGTATTCTACCCTCCCCCAAGCCCCCAGTCTCCCGTTTTGCTCCGAGGTTTCCCACTGCTGTTTGCAGACACATGGATCTCTAGCCACAGGGCTGCTGATGATAGAAATCAATGGGTGATGCAGGGAATTGCAAGTGCAGAATTTCCAAGTCAATACTGTCCCCAGCAGTTAACCTGGGAGCACACCAGGCCCATCCCCATCTCTGGGTGGCTGTGTTCAGTCACAAACCTTCAAGACTCACCTAAAACGATGAACATTCCCACAGCAGAGGATAGGATCGGTCCTACAGAGCCAAAATCCTGTACCCTGCCTGCCTGCCTGCTCCACTGGCCTCAGGATGCTGGCACCCAGCTCCAGGGAACCTCCCCCTCACAGGTCACCCTGCCAGGAGCTGTCAGAACATATTTCAAGTCTCAGGATTCCATCAGCCCTGCAAGAGAAAAGGTCTCGCTGTGGATCCGTAGCTGTGGATGGATTCTCTGCCTGGAGCAGCACATCCAGGGCCCAAGGGATGATCACTGCAGGGCCTGAAACCAGGCATCCCATCCTCATTCCCACCACAAGAGGAGCGAGAAGCTGAGGTTTGATGCCATGTCAAGATCACGACTGTGTGTCCATCCTAGAGAGATCCCAGTGGTTCTGGGGAGCTGGATCCCTTTAGGATGCTAAAATCAGGAGCAATACCACTGCAAAGGGGGGTATGGGCATCCCTCTTGCATCTGTATTACTTAAACCTCTAACAAAGCTGCCAGGAGTCTCTGAGGATGCACAGCTTTCCTACACCCCAGGGCTGGGAGATTTCCAGGTGACATCCATTCTCTGTAGAGGTGTTTTTAATGTGGATACACTGCAGAGTCATTGGGGAGGGTGGGTGAGAACCATCTTTGGGGAAAATTATCCCCACATCTGTGTCTCATGGGGAGTGAGGAGCTGTCTGCTCTGTGCCCCAAGCCAAACTCCCAGCCTCCAGGAGGGCAGACCCTCTGGCAGCCCTGTAGGCTGGGATCTGACTCTCCCAGAGGGAAAAAAGGGCAATTTGATGATTTGATTGCAGTGTGGTGTCCAGGACTTGCAAGGGGACACTGTCAATGCCACTTTGTGTCACCACTGAAGGTGGCCCCCAGCTTTAGAGGGACAGGGAAGCTTCTCCCTGGGTGACCCAGGATTTCCAGCTGCATGAGGAAAAGCAGGTTTGTTTTGTGTGCATGCAAAAGCCTAAACTTAGCGAGCAAGATGTTAATTTGCGAGGGGAAAATAGGCCATATTTATGTAACTGTGAAAAGCTGCAGCCAAGGCTACAGATCCAACGGGAGAGGAGAGTCTGCTCCCAGCTCAGGGCTTTGTGAGAGCTCCAGCGACTGCATATTCATCGCCCCACATCCCAGAGAACCAGCTTTGAGGCTTTCCAGGCTAAGAATAGAGGTCTTGTTGTGTTTGCTGCTCCCCGGGCCGGGTTTTGTCCGGGATTAGAGGCACCAGGGTGTGGAGCTGCAAATGGCAGCATCTCCCAGGGCAGGGCTGTGGGCCCAGCAGGGATGGAGAGCAGGGAATAAAGGGTGAATTCATTCCCAGCCACACAGGATGGCATTAGTGCTGGCCCTCTGCTCACAGAGACGTCCCCCGCGGTGGACGGGGCACCCGCAAAACACGACTCCCTTGTGCACAAACAAAACCCAAGCGTTTTTCCAGGCGGGGTGGCTGGGGCAGTGCCACGGCTGAAATTAGCAGCTCGTCCTGGCTGTGAAGCCTGATGGCCTGCATCCACCTCGGGCAGCCCGGTCCCCACAGGGGCAGACAGCTCCCCGCTGGCCTGTGACATTTCTTTCCCCTTCCACTCACATTCTCTGCCCTACTTAAACCAGGTTGGGAATCCGGCAATCCCAGCCTTGGAAATGGAAACCCCAGAGACAGTCGCTCCAGGGTTTTTCAGACAAGCCTGCACTTCAGAGGTCTTTCAGCTCCAGAAATCATCATGTGGCCGTGCTGGCTGGCACTGATGGGAAGCAGCATGACACTGCTCCTTGTTTGGCTTTGAATTTGTCACCCTGGGACTCTGGAAAAGCCCTTTAAGGGCTGAACTGGGCTTGCAAATGGCAGCAAAGGCAAAGTCACTCCTGTGGGGAAACCAAGAGAAAAAGGACTGAATTGTGGAAGCCTCTGTGGCCCCTCTCTCCACCATTCCCTGAGCCTGGGGCCATATTCCTGGACATTTATCCTAAAGCAGCAAGGGATGAGACTCCTACAAAGGATGGTGACCCAGGGCTCTGAGGACCTGTAGCCAAGGGCAGCACTGGCCACAGGCACTGGCTGCAGACAGTGGGGTGACTCCTGTCCAGCTGAAGTCCAGCCTGGGAGGTGAGAGAGACCACCACATCACAGACTGAAGGCTACGACTGATATGAGGTGCTTTTGAATAAATGGGGACAGAAACTGGGGTTTTGAAACATGCAAGGAAGTGCTCTGCAAAACAAGAATCCCCCGAGAGAAAGCACAGTCTCTGGAGAAGGTCTTTCTTGCTAAAACATCACATAACAGAGAAGTCTCTTGGGAAATGACTCCTGAGATCACCTCTCTCCTAAAATAAATGCCCCTGGGAGCATCTGTCTTGGCAAAACATTTCTGGAGGAGAAAATAAAAAGTGTTCTAAAACGTGCTATTGATTCTGTATTTACCCTCGCTGCAGCAGCAGCACACAGAGCTCAGAGGTGAGCCATCATCTTCCACTGCTCCTTCCTAATCAGAACTGAGAAGGATCCAGCAGCGATCCTGCTGCTGCCTCATTTCCTCCCCAATCACTCAAACCGACCCACTGTGAGCAGCAACCCCGCAAAACGTGTCCTGGGGTCTGTCTGGGCTTTGTGGAGCACCACAACGGGGCCATCCCATCTGCTGCTGCTTGTTTAGCCCTTGCACTGCTAAACGAGCAGCTGGGAATGCTGCTGAGCCTCTGTTCAAAGTGCAGGGGCACTCGTGTGTCTGTGCCCCCTGTGGAAGTCGGTGTGACCCCGGCACTGTCTGGCAAAGAAGGAGAGGCCAAGCACCCAGTGCTGCCTGTGCCCTGCCCAGCCTGCTGCAATTAGCCGCTCTCGTGACGCTGGCCACCCTCCAGACACTTGGCCAAACGCAGTGCAGACACTTTGACCCTGGGAATTGGCTCCCATGCCTGGAAAACCACACGCCAGCTCTGACTAAGCACCTGCATGTTAATTCATCTTTCACATTACCATCGGCGCAGCCCAGCGAGACCCAGAGCCATGCTGGCACCAGCAGACAGTCCCTTAGAGAAAGCCATGAGTTGGGAAGGTCTGAAAATTCTCCAGGAAATACTTGTGGAGGCAGAAGGCAGCAACTGAGCACTGTTGAGCATCTGCTGCAGGGAGCATTGGAGACCAACCCTTCTGCTCCTGGCAACGCTACAGAGCCAAGAAAGATTCTTTGGATGTCTTCAGGAGAGGAAGGCAGAAACATTATAAAGCCTGGTCTAGCAGCTTGTCAAAACCTACCTGTCCTCACTGTGGTATAAAGCCATAAATCCGTATTTATTGCCCAAATTCTGCATGTCCTGCAGTCCCCTTATACATGACCAAACACGTGTAAACACAGTGACCCCCAGAGAAGGGGTTATATTTCAGGATGCCCCAGTACCTGCCTTTAGCAGCAGGCAGATGAGATGTTCCTGAGAGCCCACAGCTGCACGGACAAGAGGAGCTGATCCAGATCCATTCTGAGCTCAGACTGGCTGCAGAGACAGCGTGGATGCAATTCCCAGGAGTCCTGGGGACTTCAGGCAGCACCCACAGAATGCAACAAGGCACTGTGTGAATAACAGCTCCCTTAAAATCCACTGCTGGGGACATGGTCATCCTGGGGGACTGAATGGTTAAAACTAAGAGAAATAGGCAATGAGATTAAGAAAAAAAATAATAATGGACTTCCAAAACTCCCTGAGTATGAGCATCCCTCTGTCTTGGAAAACCTGCTAAAGAGGCTGGAGTGTTCACAGAGTGTCACAGCACACTGGCATGGCAGGTCACCTCTGCGTGGCCCAGGGCAGCACCACGCACAGCCCCCAAAAGAGAACCCCATTTATTCACCCACATCAGTCCCTGCCTTCCCTGCTGGCAGGAGGAAGCAGCTTTTGTGTGTCACACAGGCCCATTGAGCCCCCAGGCAGCAGTGAACAGCCCTGCTCTGGCCCGGCACAGATGGGGATTAGGGCAGCATGCAGGGGCTCCTCAGGGGCACTGCTGCAAGCCCCCAAATTGGGTGTTCGGGGTGAGAGCAGCAGGAGGAGCCAGCAGTGCGTGTTTTGCTGTCTGCACCACAGTTACAGCCAGCGTGGTGTTTGCCTTTGCACAATGGGCCGAGTTTGTTGACTCATGTTCAGCTTGTGACCCAGTGGCAGCACAGCAGCTTCTGCTGGCACAACAGCCTCTGCCTGCTGCTGCCTGCAGGGCTGCTCCCTCCAAATCCAGCATCTCACACTCACTGCGTGCCTTGCCCACGTTTTCCATGACCATGTCTCAATTTATCAAGGCTTGAAACCTCTCCCACTAGCCTACAGATTCTCAAATTTGTACTACTTTGTTCACAAATACAGGTAACAACATTTTCACCATCCCAGACTGAATTGAATGACCTGAAAACATCCTTTTAATTTACCTCATAGCAGCCTTCCAGTACCTAAAAGGGGCTTACAAGAAGGCTGGAGAGGGACTTTTCACACCAGCATGTAGTGACAGTACAAGGGAGAATGGCTTTAAGCTGAAGGAAGATAGATTTAGATTAGATATTAAGAAGAAATCCTTCCCAGTGAGGGTGGGGAAGGTTGCCCCATCCCTGGAAGTGTTGAAGGCCAAGCTGGATGGGGCCCTAGGGAACCTGGAACCTGTGGAAGATGTCCCTGCCTGTGGCAGAGGGGCTGGAGTGAGATGATTTTTAAGGTGCCTTCCAGCCCAAACCATTCCACTATTCTGTGATCATCCAACCATTTTGCCCCCAGTTTCATCCTGAGTCTGACACAGTATGACCATGCCCAAAAGAGTTGGTGTTTGTCACATAATGTCTCTCTCCCAGCAAAGAGAACTTTTAATCTTGTCAGAGGATGACTGTACTCTGGTTTGAGATGACACTTCCCCAGCCAACCACATGGTTTTATCCGTCCAGCACCTTCCAGACCTGTGCTTTTTTTACAGGCTTTTTTCCTCCCGCAAGTGAAAATTAATCTGATCTGTAATTACCCAGGTCCCCTTTCTTCCTATTAGAGACAGGTACTGAGCGAGTTTTACAGCAGTCAGGTTCCTCACCTACCCACCCAAATTTATCTGAAAACACCACAAATTATTCTGAAATCACTTCAAAGTTCTTTATTGAAATTCCTGCCACCCAGGCAGCTTGACACCACCTGATTTCCCAAGAGCCCTCTTGAATGTAATTTTTTTCCCCTCTATTCTAAGCAAAGCCCTCACTGTTTGTCATTATCACCAGCAGTGCTACTCAGCACTTCTTTCTCTTGAACTTTCTAACAATGACAACTATGAAAAATAATCATTTTGGCCTTCTTGACATTTTTTGATAGGTCTTTCTTGTCCCCATGATTATCCCATGTGGACATTAACAGCCTGAGGAGGACCAAGGGAAATGCTGACCTCATTTGTTGTGATTACCAGGACCACTGAAAGGAAGGGTTGTCACAGTCAGAACAAGTACTTTTCACATTAATGGATCATGATGAAGCAAAACGCATTTTCCCTGCAGGTTTAGAGAATAAACCAAGCCCAGGGTTACAATGGGAGAAGTGTTTTTATTCACTGAGTAGTGGCACCTTAGGTCAGTGCCACAAAAAGCTCATTCCCAACAGTCCAACACTCCATCTATCATGAAATTATAGATGGCAAATTTATAACTCCAGCTCGAGGGAGGGAGAAAAACCCCCCAAAAACCTGCAGCAGTTCAAAAGCAAAGCCAAGTGAAATGCAAGTGTTGCCAAAGAGGTCATAATTCAAGTTCAGGTCAATTAGAAACATCCCATGTTCAAGTCCTGACTGTTGAGAGCAAGGTGAGTGAAGCAACTCACCCTCCTGAGCACTTTAATCCTCTTTAATGATCGACACAGCCTCCAGCAGAATTCTCATCCTCAATTTTCCATATCCTCCTGGTATACTTAATAAATAAATGAGCACCATACATTGACTTCTGTGTTAAATGACATTTCCTGATTATAAATTTATTAAAATGACTAGTTTTCTATAATTGCACATTATATGATGCCTATTCTTCACTCGAGGATGCATAGTATCACTGAATTTATATATCTACACACAATTTGTACCTCCAGCTTTTAGTTCCCGCTACTGTGAAAGGCTAAGGAAAAAAGCAGCAACCTCTTTTGTGATTTCAAAAGGAACAGTAACCCCCAGGAAAGCACACAAAAATCTTCTGTGTCACTGGCTATTTAAAGAACAGCTTCAGTATTTCCTACTGTTGCATAATAGCTTCTGATTATTTTGACACTTTTCAGTATTTTTAAATCTTTTTAAGCTGGAGCCATAGGGAGGCAGCACGAATTAGCTGCACCTTATTTTATTTCTGTCAGCTAATTCTATATCCCCCAAAGCTCAGTTATTTAGTCCTGTTCCTCACCAGAACTGCAGCAGCTGTTTCAGGAGGCCATGCAGTGTTCTGGGTCCAAAAGCTGGTCCTGGCTGAAATAATGAGGGGCTGCTCATTGGGCACCCCTCAGATGCTTTCCTCGGCGCTGCCAAGGAAGCAGCCAGGAGCAGAAAAAAGGGATGGAAATGACCTTGATGTGAAGAAAAAAATGTCTGCAGGCTCCCAACTTCAACAGGAGGTTTTTCAGGTAGCATTAACAAAATTATAAACTCGCAGAAATTGCCTTTCAGAAAGCATCATTCCAGCTGAACATTCCTGACTACAAAGTAGCTCTCTGCACATTAATTCAGTCAGCACAGTTATTTAACTGGTGAGTCTACATTTAATAGGTGTTTATATTCATTAATATTTATCTCATCTTCCACAAATGAAATTAGTAACAGCATGCCAGAGATTTTCTCCACATGGCTCCTGCAAATGCATTAAACCCAGCTATCTCCAGAGGCAACTGTGGGCAGAGCTTGGCCCTGTGTGTTTCTGTGGCAGCTGTGCTAAAATTATGCTCCTCCCATTAAAAGAATCCTTTTTTTGCTGGATCTGGCTTTAGTTATACAATATTAACAGTGAAAATAGGAGCTGAGAATTCATGGCTTCATATGCTTTCAGTTTAAATTCTATTTAGTGAATTCTCAGGATTTTTACAAGACATCTTAAACATCCAAATCAAGCTCTCGCCTTCCATAATTGCGTTTTTAATCTTTTACTATGAATATGACAGGATAGCTTTTATTTAAACTCTTTCCTTGAAAAGAAGCATGGGAGGTTAGAGATGAGTGAGCTTCCTATGTGAGCTTTAAAGTACTCAGAGAAGCATGGAATGGTTTGGGTTGGGAGGTATCTTAAACATCTCATTCCACCCCCTGCTGCGGGCAGGGACACCTCCCACTATCCCAGGTTGCTCCAAGCCCTGTCCAGCCTGGCCTTGGACACTTCCAGGGATCCAGGGACAGCCACAGCTTCTCTGAGCACCCTGTGGCAAGGCTTCCTCACAGGGAAAAAAAGTACTGGAAGTACAATGAGGTCTCTTCTCCAGGCTATTCCTGGGATGCTCCCTCTGGGACAATACCCTGTGGCACCTTGAGCTACTCAGCCTGTCATCCACCCACATCTCCTCATGGTTCTCTGGTAGCTTTGTACAAAGCTGCAAAAAAAGGGCAATTTCAGAGTTACCAGGGGCTGTGCCATCCTCAAGAGAACTCTCAGCTCTGGGCAGTGTTTGGCTCTGGCCATTGTTGTTCTGCCACTCGGAGTGAAATGATGTTGTGTGAAAGGATGGCAGTCGCTCAGTCCTTCTCCTCAGAGCCCTGCTGCTGTAATTGCTGTCAAATTAGTTCTGTTCATGCTGCAGGAAAATCTATTGAAGGCTTTTCTTTCCCAGAACCACCCTGGATGTCTTTTTCCTTTACATACCAATAAAAATAATGGCAAGGAAAATTGAATAGATGATAAACAAGGAGCCTGCATTTCAAGGAACACCATCAAGGAGCTGGGGACTTCAACTACAATTCCCTTCAAATTGCTCAAGTAAACAAGTAAAATTCTCAGGACTGAGAGTATTTTAAATCTCTTCTCCAAGTAGAGGGCAATATTAAAAAAATCCAAGAGTACACTGTGATTGCTGTTCCAGAGAAAACTGCCACCAAACAGGCTCCTTGTTCCAGCTGTTCTAAGAAATGCTTTTATACTATTTACTTTGCCACTTGGGCAAGTAGAAAGTGTTGTCCAAATCTGCTTCTTGCTTCTTCAGGTAGATTGTGATCTTTTTCAGCAGTTAATATTTTTAAAATATATATATATAAATGTGTGATTTAATACTAGCTTTTGCACCAAAAAAGTACCTAGTCACCGGAAATGAAGGTTGGTAAATACTAGCAGCAAGATGTGGGGGAAAAAAAACCACCAAAAGAACCAACAAGAGTATTCAGCTTTGGCCATCCAGCTGTCCACGGGTGCAGGAAAGTCACTGCACAGAAGGCATGCAGGGATTTCCCCAGGAAAGTAGGTGAAGTTGCCTAAAACTATACAGCTTAAAATAGAGGAATGAAAAAATAGGATATTAATTCATGAAGTTATAAGCAGAACAGAAAACACATAAGAAATTTGAATATCATTACTTCTATAAGCTACATGGGAAAGTGCCTTGTGCAATGATCAGGTGAGAGGTTTAAATTAAGCATGAGGAAGTAGTTTTTAGAATAACACATAATTTAACAGAACTCAAGGCTATAAAAATGCAGAAGGGAGTCTACAAGAAAGAGGGGGAGGTACTTTTTGCAAGGGCATGTAGTGTCAGGACAAGGGGATAGAAGTTTAAAGTGACAGAGGGCAGGTTTAGATGGGATATTGGGAAGAAATTCTTCCCTGTGAGGGTGGGCAGGCCCTGGCACAGGGTGCCCAGAGAAGCTGTGGATGCCCCTGGATCCCTGGAAGTGTCCAAGGCCAGGTTGGATGGGGCTTGGAGCAACGTGGGATAGTGGAAGTTGTCCCAGGGTAGAACTAGAGGGTCTTTAAGACCCCTCCCAATTCAATCCATTCTTGGATTCTGTGATTCTATGAAATACAAATATAGTTAAAATATAACCAAATTAATGGGGGAACCATCCACAATGCTTTTCTTCAGCTCTGCAGAGAACACCAAGACTATCAAAACATAAAAAGCAAGCTGGCTCCTGATGGGCTCTTAGAGAAAAATGTGACCAATCCATCTGAACGTATCTGTCACGGAGCTCTGCTCGCTGCAGAACTGTGCCTGGCACAGCTGGTGACTGCATGTAATCATCATTTTTTAATTACAGAAAACAATGCTTTCAAAGGAGCACAACAAACTAGAGCACAAGCCTGGAATCGGAGCCCAAACATTTAGAGGTGAAGTCATGTGAAGCTGACACGGGGGATTTCCATCTGGCACTGTTTAGGTGGCTGTGGTTGTGTCTGTCTGTTCTGCTGCTGTGAGCACAGGGGCTCAAGAACACACCGAGAGTACTCCAAACACACTCCAGGGCAAGCAAAGGTGAGAAATAACTGCAGGGAAAATGGAAATCCATACAGCTGAGAGCATAAATTCTCTTATTTCATCTCCTTTTATCAAGAGAGGTTCATTTTCTGGAGCTGCCTGCATTCAGTGCAGCATCACTGCTCCATTTCTCACAATGGGAGAGGTGCAGGTAGAATCCAGAGCAGCAGAGGCATTCCTGGGATTGGGAATGTTCAAAGCCCCACCTCCTGCTCACACCCAGGATAAAACAGTGGGTACAAATCCAGCTGCAAACAGCTGAAACATTCTTGGACTATTTCAGTTGACTTGTTACAGATGGTAATATTTTCATACAGCAGCAGTCTGTTTGCAGCAGAACTGGGAATTAATCAGCACTCTGAACCTCTGGGTATCTGCAGCACAGGACTACACAAAGCCGCTGTGATACATTGCAATTTAGTAAATTATATTGTAATTTAGCTAATCTCAAGAGAGATACCAGCACAATACAGGATCAGACTCCATCCTAAATTCTGGGAACACTTTCTGTGTTTGTGGCACTTTATACAAAACCCTTCCAGCTAAATTCACCCAAACCACCTGGGATGGCTGAAATCAAAGGCTGCAACTTCTCCCCAGCTTGGCCCAATCTGAAATATTCTGGATAGGCTTAGAAACTTTTAAGAAAACAAAAAATTAAACTAAAGTAACAACTTGCACTTTGGATGCTGAGAATCCCACCAGGATGCTACATTCCTTTTTGGAGGAGGGAAAAATACACTGAAACACATCAGAAATTGATCTCTGCTTCCACAAAGGGGTAGTATAAATTCACTAGAGGGTTGTTCTGGTCAAACCTATTGAAACATACACAGAGTAGGTTTCTCCTAGAGGTGGGGAATAAACTGTCCCTCGTTTTACCAGTGTTTTCTTTATACCCAACAGAAGAAAACCAGTAAGAGGTGGGGTCAAAGAGTGCAGAGGCCTCACATCAAACCCTGGCTCCTGCTAGAGCACTCCTTGTACAATCCTACTGCTCACCCTGATCTTCACATCCCATCTGTGCTAGTCATGAAGTTCTCTGGAGTGGAGAGATCATGTCAGGGAACATTCAACTTCACATTCTTACCTAAGGAATAATTCTTAACAGAGGAGCCCAGGATGTGGCATCTTCTAGCACAGCTGACAGAGCAGCATTTCTCCACAGGTTTGTCTGATCCAGGGAAAAGAAGGAAGAGCAGAAGCAACAAGGGATTATTAGCAGTCTGGATTATTAGCAGGAGGTGTTTTTGGTGAACACTGTGCTGAAGGAATGCTTACAACATCCCTTTTCAGGATCACAGGCCAGCATTGTTTCTCCAGCCAGCAGGAGATACTGGTCTGCAATGTGATCAGCCTGATTTCCATGGATTTCTCTGTAATGCCTGTCTCCTCTTGCTCCTACCAAAACATGCAGCTAAGTGTACCAAGCAGATCGTGGTTTCAGGGATTTTCTGCACATTTGGCTTCCACAAGCCCAAGCAAAATCTTACACAATGCTCTATAAAACAACAACAAAAAATATTAGTATCTTCTCTGTAGCAACATTCACACAAGCCTGGCAAATTCACACTTGTCTTGGAAGCCGCCTTCATTCACCAATCCAATCACAAATGGCTTGCCTGGATTTGGGACACACCTTTCAACATTTAACCTAATTGTGGCAGGACAGCAGCAGCTCAGGCAAGGTGTTTTATTGTACTTTTTACTTCTAACTGCAGTGAGGCCCTCACCTAGCAGTGGGTAAACAACCAGCAGCCAAAGCTGTTTGCACAAGAGGGATGTGCATGGCTGGGAGACAGCTCACTCACATGTTTTTTAACAAGTGCTCTCAAAAAGAATGTTCCAGGCAGGGTTACATTTCTGCCTAAGCCTCCCAGAGCATCATCTTCCCCTTGAACACTCGATAATCCTAATTTGGGACTCATCAGAGGTAAACAGCATTTGCCTTTGCAAGCAGGTACTAAGCAAGGGATACACTACTCCTGATTTCACAATTAAAAAGCAAAGTTCAGCACATTTTGTTTACAGTTACTATAAATAAAAGCCTGGAGGGAGTGAGGAACTTTTGAGAGTAACTTATTTCCTATGTTCCATGACCTAAAACAAGCCTATGACATCCCTGCTTTGGGATCACAGATGATCCTCAAGCAAATTCCATGCAAATCCTAATCACACTACCAGTAAAGGAACTAAATCAGAAAATCCAGCATCCTCTAAACCAGCAGTCTGAATACAACACATAGCCTGCAGTGGCTGTACTTTGCATCACCACTGACAAGTCATGAGAACAAAAATATCTGGTATAACTGCCCCAGGGTGACTCTCCTCCCTGCAAAAACAACAGCAAAAATTAAATAATTGTTCTTCAAATCACAGAATGTCCTCAGTTGGACAAGTCCCACAGAGGTCATAAAGTTTACCATGGATCTGCTTAGGGATCCATTTTTCAGGTCAGCTTCTCTCTGAAAACTGACCCTCACTCCATTACTGACACCTTCTACACAGAGAAAGAAAAAAAAATGTTAACTACAGATGAATTGATTTCAAGTAGGAATGAATAGTCCATATGAGGAAAAAATGAAGGAATTCAGTGTTTGGCTAAAATGAATGTGAACACAAGTCCAGGACTGTTCTGTTTTAAATAATATTGAACCAGCTCTGAGACTGAAAATAACAATCATGCCAGAAGCAAAGAAAGCGTTTTTCTTTTATACGTGTAACTCCACCATATTATAATCTGCAAAGCAGCAGCAAGTCAGCTCTGGTGTCACTTCCTATGGATGGTACCCAAAAAAACCCCAAAAACCACCCCTAGGGAGAAGAGCCACCTGCATTTCTGATTCTAATCAGCAGGACAGTTCAGTATTTAAAAAACAACTGTGAACACCAGCACGCAGTGTTATCCCATGGTGCAGAGACTGAGAGTGGCTAACCCCTGGAGCAGACCAGGATGTGACAGCCTGCAGGACAGCTCGCTGGCAGAAAGCTGGAGCTCGGTATCAGCTCAGACAAGAACTGCAACTTCCTTCTGTCCTCCAGCACCTCCTCTGGCCTGTGCCTCCTGCTGTCCCTCCCAGCTGGGACACAGGAGCTCTCCCTTTTCTTCCTGTGCACCATCTTCTCACCTTCATCACGGAAACTTTTCCTCAGTTTCTTCACCTTCCCCTCCAGGAACAGACAGAGCTCACAGAAGACTGGGAACCGTGCTGTGCTCCCACAGATTTTGTGTCATCTCCTGGAGGGACTCACAAAGCCAAACTGGCAGCTTGCTGTTGGAGAGAAAACCCAGGCAAAACCACACTGCCAGGTAAACTTTATTTATAAACATACAAACTCCAGAATGACTGTGCTGAAAGCACCAGGACCACAGGCCCCAAAGACAGATCAACACCTCTTTGATGAGTACTACAAGGACAACTGTTGCAAACATCATCATGCTTCTGCTCTCCCTCTCCTTTGCAGGGAAAACACAGCTGAGTGTGAACTCCCCGTGCAAAGTTCTGCATGATCTGGTATCCTCCAACACCACACAAGTTTGGCTGTGCAGTGTCCAGAGCTCCTGCACAGTTCCATTCTCACAGTGCTCAGCTGACATGATTTAATGAGGATCACGATTCAATTCCTGCCAGGGAAGCTGACTATCTCCTCCAGATGGGAGGAGGAATACTTTACAAGGGATATGTAAAAATTGAGGGTTGGGAAAAAACAGATCCCATCTTCCCTCCAATATGACACCCTAAAGCAAACAGTCTCGATATCCTATGATAAAATGATGTTATTTTCTATTGCTTTTTTGCATATCCTTCCCATGACCTCCCAAAGGTGAATTCCATTAGGAAGACCCCTTATCTACTTCCCAGTCCATCCTGAATTGCCACAGTACAGTGGAACTGGACTGCCCCCCACCCTGCCACAACAGCTGACATTTTCTGAACTGAATATTTTCTGAACTGAGCCTTTAGAAGCCGTAACCACCTCTGGTTGATCAGATCAGCTTACACCACTGGCGTGAAGTCAGTTTTTCTTTGCCTCTTTTTCCTCAAGAGGCCAGGAAACCTGAATGTGATATGGCTCCAGTTCTTCTGGAGTGACATAGTCTGGAGCATTGCCCATCAGGTCTCGTCCCCTGAAGGATTTTGGAAAGGCAATGACGTCCCGGATACTTGGAGCGTCAACAATGAGAGAGATCAGCCTGTCAAGTCCTACAAGCAGAAAACAAATCGGTGAAACACTTGAGTTATGGCTCTGTATTACTTCCCCTGAGTCAGAAAAAATCAGAAAGATTGAGGAGGTAATATCACTGAGCTTGAAGAAAAAGAGTGAAGCAAGTAAGGGAGAAAAAAAAATTAATCTCAGCTGGTAGCAGAGAAACAGATTTGCCTCGAGAGCAGAAATGTCTACCAAAATAAAGCTTTTCAATATTGCAGAAGTTCTGTAACACACTAAGGGCTGCAGGACACAGACAGCAAACACAGCATAACAAAACCGGGCAGCTGAATGGCAGAACACTGGCAGGGCTCTGCTTTACAGCTCAGAGCTCTTCATCAACAAGTTTGCAAGGATTACAACCACTAAGAATTCAAGAGGAAAAAAGGCTTCTGAGTCACTGGATGGAGGAAGGTCAAACTGGAAGACCACAGGTTAAATTACTTCTGTTTTTTGTAGGCTTTTTTATTGGTGGGTGTAGGGAGGGTGATGTTGGTTGGTTGAGTTTTTCCCCCTCTTTCTTTAAACCACAAAGTTGCTTTGTTCTAGGGAAAAACCAAACCCTGGCATTTTCTGAATTAATGAGCAAAACAGGTAAGGAAGAAGGGAAGTGAGAGGGCAGCAGAGGGGAAGGATGTGAAACACAAAGTGCCACTGCTGTCCTATGGCTTCAGACAGGCAGCACAGGGATCCTGCTCTGGCTGCACAGGAAGGGAACAAAGCTGACCCAACCTCACTGAATAGAGGGTTTGCAGCTCAGCAGATAAGGACCAGCCTTAGAACCACCAATGTCCTTGCTTAAGACCTGAATCCCACTGTGACTCTGGGGAGGAACATCCCAACTTTCTGCCCTTGGTGATCAGACCTCTGTTTCCTTCCACAAAGCTGCTGCATGGATGGAAGCACCAAGGCTTTTCCTAACCATGAGCCTTGTTCCTGGGATCTAGCATGCAAAAATCACTAAAGACCTGCATGTATAGAGCTACTGATCACTTACCTAAAGCAATTCCTCCGTGAGGTGGAGCTCCAAGTTCCAAAGCCTCAATCAGATGGGAAAGCACCTCGGAGTCCTCCTGCAAAATCACATTAGGAGGTGTCACTGGACAAGCAATGCTCTTCCTATTAGCATCACAAGATGAAGGTACAATGAAATCATCCATTGCTCAGGGCCAGGAATTACACCTCTCTCTGAGAAGCACATGAGTGTTTCTTTCAGAATACGCAACTAATATTTCAATTAATTAGTGCTTTTAAATCTCCAAGAGAGCGTTAGAGGCAGCTGTAGGTGTTACCTTCAGCACTTTCTCCAGCACGAACCGCTGTTGCTCTGCACTGTGAATTCTGATGGAGCCACCTCCAACCTCATTGCCATTCAGCACGAGGTCGTAGTGCTGGCTACGGACCTGCAGAGACACAGGGACAGGCACCTCGCTGAGCCTGGGCCAAGCTGCACCCAAAAACAACCTGCACAGAGATGGCAACGACACTGGGAATGAAGCATGGAACTCTGTAAAACTCTTCTCTCAGGGGCACACTGCAATCCATGCTGGAGGCATGGACTGCCTCTGACTGATGTGGGAGGAGAACCAATCCTTTTGAAAAGTTTGTCAAACCTGAAGCAAATGGGATGGGTCAGAATATAAGATTTCTGTTTCCTATAAGCTCCTTCTGCTGGGGCACACATGAATACTTGCCATCTGCAGTAATCAGAAAGCCATCTCTTCCAGACATGTGCAAGATCATAGAATCACACAGTGGTTTGGGTTGGGAGGGACCTTAAACATCCTCTAGTTCCCACCCTCTGCCATGGGCAGGGACACCTTCCACGATCCCAGGATGCCACAAGCCCTGTCCAGCCTGGCCTTGGACATTGCTAGGGACAGGTCAGCCACAGCTGCTCTCGGCAACCTGTACCAGTGTCTCACAGGGAAGACTTCTTCCTAAAACCAATCAATTTAAGTCCAGCCTCTTTCAGTTTAAAACCATTTCCCCCTGTCCTATGTCCTATCACTGCTTGCCCTTGCAAAATGTCCCTCTCCAGGCCTCTTGTAGCCTCTTTAGGCATTGGAAAGGCCTCTAGTGTTGCTCCTGAGCCTTCTCTTCTCCAGGCTGAACAACCTCAGCTCCTCCAGCCTTTTCTCATAGGGGAAGTGCTCCAACCCTTTGATCATCCTAGCAGCCTCTTCTGGACTTATCCCAACACATCCACATCTTCCTTGTGCAGTCAGTCCCATGAAACAACACCTCTTTTTACATTACACCCAGCTGCTGCTTGCCTGCTTTTCCATGGGAGCAGCTGTGGAAGAGCCAGCACAGCAGGCATGAAGTGATTACCTTTGCGGGATCAGAATACAGGAGGCTGGCATCTGAAGGGTGAGGGGCAGTGAAGGGGTGATGAGCAGATTCCAGTTCAGTGGGATTCTCAGCCTTGGGGAGGAAGAGGGGGAAATCCACCACCCAGAGGAAGTGAAAGGCTGTGGGATCACGGAGTGCCAGCCCAGCTGCCTCCAGGAGGTTGGCACTCAACAGGCGCAGGGCTCCTAACGCAGAGCACTGCAACAGAGAAGGGAGAGAAGAGACAGGGTGATCTCACCACCAGGGAAGTCACTCAAACACCAGCCAGGGAAAGAGAGGTCCATAAAGGAGGCACCACAGACAGCACCAGCTGGAATGCACTGCTGCCTTGAACACTTTTGCTCATACCCTGAAATATATAACCTTCCTGCTGAGGTAGCAGCAGCACCAGGGTTTGACAGAGACTGCAGTAAGGAGCTTGTCCTTGTTTTTCCAGCTACTTTTTCCACAAAGTCCATGTTTTTCCAGCTATTTCATCTTCAGAACTGTCTTAGTCTAACCTCCAGCTCCACACATTGGATTAACTGGGGGAGCACATGTAAGATTCACGCTTTGCAAGACAGAGAAATGAAGGCACAGAAGAGAATACAACAAAATGTTGGCTTATTGAGCAAAGCGTGACACCTTATAATAAAACAGTGCTTGGAAGGCAACATCTGCTGGCAAGAACAGACAGAAGGGTAAGGATAGAATCTCCCACCACTGCTGCTAATAAGTCATGCACTTATGGGAGACACAATTACCTAGCTGACCTCATTTTCCAATCTGTTTGATGCGTTAAAAATGGAGTTAGGAGAAAAGAAGGCACTGATGTGTTGCAGGGTTTTTTATATTTCAGCTACAAGTCCTGCCCAGAATCTGGCTGGGGGCCATAAAAGTAATAGGTACATTTCATGCTTTATTTGCTGTTGCTATAGCTGCCGTTCCAGAGAAATAGAAAATTAGATGATGACCTATTTTAATAATAATAAGAATCAGACTAAGCTTAGATAACATCAGAACCATCATCAGCAACATTGAACTCACAGAGCCACCCAAGAAATGCCTCCTACCACTTGCTTGTGTTCTCCAGCTGCCAGCAGCACCACATCATCCTCCTGCATGCTCAGTGCTTGGATAAGTTCTGACTTCTCCTTCTCACCAAGGAACTTGGTAAGCAGAGACTTCAAGCTTCCATCAGGTCTGCGGATAATTTCCATGATTTCCTGGGGAAAGGTAAGGATATGTTCAGTGCAGTGCTGCCCTCTCTCGCCTTGAAGCATCACACGCTCAGACTCTGACTCTCAGCTGTTAAAAACTGCTCTCCTACTTCCCCTGCCTTCATCACACTTTGTCACTCACCCTCCCCAAAGCCTCAGGAGAGTTTCTGTCTCACCTGGTTAAACTGGGATTTTGCAGATTCCTTCAATGATTCCAAGTCTTTATTTGTAAGATACCTCTGGGGAAAGAGCAAGAGAAAACACAGCAAAGATCAGCTTGGAAAACCTGACTAGGTATCAAATCTACTGACTAAGCTGGTTCCAAACTTCTCAATTCTTTTGTTTCTAGTTCAAGTTCTTATGAGGGCTGTGGAACAGCACAGGGTCCTTAGCACAGGGCTGGGTGTCTGCTCTGAGGGCTCCTTTCAGGAAGAGACCCCTCTGCATCTACATGTTGTTTTTCCCCTCTCACAGATAAGTGTATCTGGTCAGCGGGGTCAGATCACTGCCTGCAGCCTGCAGTAACAAGGTTACACCACCACACTATAGATGGGAAATGCAGAGCTCAAACTGGAGGAAAAACAGACTGAAAACAACTGGGCTGACTCTTGCATGTAAACCCATGCAGTAAATGAGGACCTGCATCAAGATCTTGAATTTTTTCATCTACTCCAGTGTTTAGGGTGGGTCTAGATGCCACTTTTGTGTTGCTCAAACAAACAACTCTGTGCCCTCTTGTGGGAAGCCACTAAATTGCACTATGTGCCAAAATGAAAGGAATCCCAAGGGAAACCACGGCCACAAAGCCCTGTTCCCCAAATAAAACTCAGTATTTAGAGGATTTGTTTTTTCCATGCTGTTCAAGCTACAAAGTTGCCTACAGCCAGAATTAAATCTGCGTCCTTGCCAAAATGCAGGGCTGTGTCAAAAATCTTCCACATCTATTGTCAGCCTTGGATTTAGTCCATGACAATCTCATGACAAGACATGAATTGTACCCAAAAATGCAGCTAAAGCAAACAGGAGAAGGACATGGAGCCACCTGATCCTTCTCTGCCTGTCCCAGCCCTGTTTCAACCTCCCATCACAAGGCACAATTTGTTAATGAGATACACATCAAAAAGGTGACAAAAAGCAAGGTGAAACCCTGTGAGGGCTCCCTATCCTCATGGGATCTTGCAGCTTTATTGTTTTCCTCCTCTTCCTAAGGATAAAATACTCTTCCTGTTGCCTTATCATTCTAACACCACTCAGCCCAACCTGACATGGGTTACAAGCAATCCCAAGTTCCTTTAAGAACACCAATACTAGCAAGGCACATTTCCATACCAACAAAGGAATTCAAATTGTCATTTTATTCATTCCACATAAAGCATAAATAGGATGTAAGAGCATCACTTACCGCTCCCTGAGGGATACAAATGGCTCTGATGGAGCCATGTGGGTAACTGAGGGCATTCTGCACAAAGTGAATGTTTGAGCCTCGAAAAACATCACTGATATCCACAATCTGACAAAGGAGAGAGCACAGGAAAAAGCACTGATGGTAGGAATACAAAGCAAAAATTCCTGCACCTTTGTCTTAACACCTTCAACACTATTCTCTTTTAGGAGCTTTTGCTCCTGAAACAGTCCAGATGCATTGCTCCCTAACACTACATCACCTTTAAAATAAAGTTTTATTAGAACATGCATTTTTCACAGTCATCTGATCAAATCCTCTCTTCTTCAGCAGACTGCACAAAGCACCAACAATGGGACAGGCACCTTGGGTAAATTACAGCACTCAGCCAACCATGAATCCATGATCCAAAGGTTATTAAAACACTGACTGAAAGGAAAAGGTGCAAGTTTCCAATGGGCAAACCCTCACCTTCATCCCAAAGCGAGTGTCTGGTTTATCAGTCCCATACTCAGCCAGTGCCTCCTCGTAAGTCATGGAAGGAAAAGGAGTCGTAATGGAGCCTCTTTCCTCAGGCCAGGAATGCTGCAGGAGGCCCTCTATAAGCCTCTGGATCCCAGCTTGATCTACAAACGACATCTCTATATCTATCTTAAAACAGAGAACAAGGAGGGGGGAATTCCACATTAGCTACAGGTTGTGTTTTCACTGTTACTTGTGAATACAAAGCCAGCAAAACACGAAACAATACACAAAATGACATCACAGCATGACTGCATTAGGCTGGGAATATGCTTAGGATCACCCTCCAGGCTGATGACTCAGGCAACAGCCTCCTCAGAGAGTGAATGAGGTAACCATGACAAGGACATGATGACAAGGACACGATGACAAGGACATGAGAAGCAGCCTTGAGAGAACCAGGCTAACTCAGCCTGGGATTTCAAGGCTGAGCAATGGGACATCTGACCTAGCAGGACAGGAGGAGATTGCATCATCACAGCAAAATCACTGCTGCAATTCCCACATCTGCACCTGGGGCACTGCAGCCAGCCAAGGACAGGCATCGTGCAGTCATCCCACACCAGTTTCCAAGGACTGTGTCTGTGAAACACACACCCAACAACTCTCTACTCCCCAAGCAGCACCAGACTGGCACAGACTAAGAAGGGAAAACAGCTCTGAGGCATTTGGGTTGGAGCAGGGAGCAGGGCAGCACGGGCTGGTTACCTGGGTGAACTCCGGCTGCCTGTCGGGCCGTGAACCCTCGTCGCGGTAGCACCGAGCGACCTGGAAGTACCTGCAGGGACACTTTGAGTCAGAGAGCAACTGGCAGCATCCTGAACTGCACTGTGGCTACAGAACTGATCATACAAAAGACAAGGAAAAAAGAAGTAAACCAGAGAGGAGTGCTCTGTTCCCACAGCAGGTGATCTTTGTTCCCATCCCTTCAAAGGGATGGAATTTTGAGTGGAAGCAACTCCACCAGCAGCTGTATCCATCTCCAGCCGTATCTTCCAGAGGCACTGGAGACTGCCAGGTGAGCTGTCCCCCAGGGCAGCACACTCAGCTCTTTATTGCACCTTCCACTGCACTGCAGAACTCTGCTAACAGCCACGCAGAACTCTCAGACAAGAGCTGGCCTGCAGCTCACCGTGTGAACGACTGTCTGTCTCCCTGTCCATCCCTTTGATTTGGAGAAGCAAGCCCAATTAAAAGCTTTGCACTTGGGCACCCTGACATGCTTTTCCTTGGCTCAGTCGTGCTCAGCTGCCCAGCCTCACCTCAGTTAGTTCTGTAGGTTACCCCTGGAGCAGCTTTTATCACACATTAGTATTCCTGCCCTTCAGGCAGGCTCTGCTTCAGATCAGGTTTGCATTTAACACAGCAGTAAAGATTTCAGCTTTCCAGAAGGATACATTTCATCTGACTATAAAGTCCCAAGTGTTTAAGGATTCCTCTCCCACACACAAATCCTTGGCAGTAAGTTTTTTTGGGGGAAGATTCTAAAATTTCACAGATAAAGCAATCAAACCCTAGACAGGACATGCAGAGAACAGGAGTCCCAGAAAGTCTTACCTGTCCAGGCCTCCAACCATGAGGAGCTGCTTGAACTGCTGAGGACTCTGTGGCAGAGAGTAGAACTTGCCTGCTTCCCTCGAGGGCACAAGGAATTCTTTGGCTCCCTGGCATTGAAAAGAAAATCTACAGAGTTCAGCAAGTAAGTGACCCCAATTCCTGACAGAGCAAACACTGGAAGTGCAAGAGGAAAGGACCTATTTTCCCCAAGATGAAATCCCACTGGTGAGGAAATGGCTGTTTCTACATTACACTTAACATTTGTTAACCAACCTGGTCCAAATTACCCCAAAGAATTCTCTACCTTCTTCACTGAGAGACTAATGCATAATAGACCATCCAAGACTGGGGTTTAAATACAAGATCTCCAGGTCAGCTGCATCAACAATTCCTCAGCTACAGCTCTCTTCTAACTATTTTTGAAATGAAAGAAAGGAATATAAGATCAGAAATTAAATTTACTTGCGTATGACCTCTGCAATAACCTACTGGTTAAGAGATAAATGCTGAAAAGACAGTGCTTCAAAGTGTTTTGGGTTTGTAATTCCAGGATAGACTTGCATTCAACATGTGCTTTACAAGGCAGAAGCTTATTTCGTTTGAAGGTTCAAAACTAGGACAGAAGTTATCACCTCTCCCCTTTCTCTCCCTCTACTTTGAAAAGGATCTGTGGATGATATTAGCAGTTCCACAAGCTGTTATTTAGCAAGGGAAAAGCAATGAAGGCTGAGTGGCAACTGGAAATGATTCAGCCCTGACTGTGCAGTTGCAGGAGGCCAAAAAGCATCACATACATACCCCTGGGGTTCTTTTAAACAGAGTTGGAGTTTCTACATCCACGAACCCTGGGGAACAAACACAGAATATGCTGAGAGGAGGGAGAACTAACATGACAGAGTAGGCTAGAATAGGGTTAGTCAGCAAAATAGGTCATCTACCACACCATGGAGGCTCTCCAAAATGAACACAATTTACTACTTCTAATAATTACTCCTGTAATGCCAGATCTAAAGGCTCAGAGCTACTCTGATGTCCTGCCAGGACTGTTGATGACAGAGGACTCCAAACAGGCTGAAAATATGTTCATTCTCTATCTATTCTGAACCACGCACTGATTTTCCAGAAAGCATTTCCTGATTTTAAGAGAAGCAAAAGCCCTAAACAAAATCCATCCCTCCGACATGCCTCAGCTGGGTAACCAAAAGAGGACAACCACCTGCAAAGAGTCTTTTCTCATTGGAAACAGCTGATTTGAAACAACTGGCTTGCAGCATGCCAAGAGATTTCAACACACTTTGTTCTTCGGGCCTGACAACATCCCTCTAGAGAGCCCTCCACAAGCAGAGATATCCTTATTAAGTGGGACCAGTTTGGGGCAGCAAGTTGGTTAGGAATCTCTGCCAGCACCAGGGAAAAGCAGCAGGGAGAGCTGAAATGTCTGCAGCAGCACCCTCACCGTGGAGATTGCAGAGGTACTCGCGCATCCTCATCACCACGCGGGACCGGAGGCGCAGGCTGGCCTGCAGGCGGGAGCTGCGCAGGTCCAGGTACCGGTACTGCATCCGCAGCGCCTCCGACTTCTGGGGAGAGAATGGGGACTCAGGGACAGAACTCAAACTGCATCTCCATGAGGGTGCTCCTACAGCCACAGGGAGAAAGGGAGAAGCTAAAAGGGGATGGTGCTCGCTTGCCACAACGTGCCCGTCACCCACAAGCTACACAAATAGGGCAATCATTGAAACAAAACCCAAACTGCCCACAAAAGCTGTGGCTGCCCCGTCCCTGGAAGCGTTCAAGGCCAGGCTGGATGAAGCTCTGAGCAGCCTGGTGCAGGGGGTGCATCCCTACCCATGGCAGCGGGGTTGGAACAAGACGATCTTTAAGGCTCCTCCCAACCCAAACCGTTCTGGGATTCCACAGCTCAAATTAAACAGCCTCGTTTCACACTCAAAAAACTCAGCACAGCCCCATTTCTTTCACTCTTTCCTTTACCATCAGTTCTTCCAGAAATCTGGACTCATTCAAGCCCTGTTTTCTGCTTAGCTCTAATTGGAAATAAATCCTACCAGCAAACAAACAGCACCCCTGTTTTAAATACCATCATTCCTCCAAAGTGAAGTGGGGAGAACCAGACTCAGCTCTCAGATGTTTTGCCATCACCCTGGGCAAATTCCCAATTTAATGAATCATTTTGATAAGAAAAAGAAAAGAAAAACACAGACACCTTGATAAAATCCTTGATTTCAAAAGGCAGCTTCTTGCAGGAGTTTAGGATCTCTGCAGTCTCTGCCTTCACTTCAATATCCCCTGTTGGCATTTTCTAGAACAAAAAGGCAAGAAAAAAATTAAACTCAAAACAGTTGGACAAAAGCAATTCACAGATGGTCAAAGGGAAAAAAAGAAGCAATGTGATTACCCTCCCTGCCTTCTAACACAGTGTGCAAGTCAGAGAGCTTCTCTCAAGGACAGATTTCTCTTCTGTTCAGAGAAACACAAGTCACCTCACCAAAGATGGCAGCTTCCTTCCCAGTAGCATACTGGTCTCTAAACACATTATTCTCAGCAAAACCACACAGTGCAGGTTTCAGTGAGCATGAGCAGCAGCAGCCCTTCATACAAGTCAAAAAAGGCAAATTATGAGGAACTTCTCAGAACTTCCAATTCTAAACACCAGTTCTCAGAACTGGTCTTCTTTTGACTCTCTCCTGAGGGAGGGCAGGCAGCTCCCCTCACGTAGCACTGAGGCACAGCAAAGTTCACTTGATCCTGCAGGACTCTTGCTGTTTACCAGGGGAAAGGACACAAAACCTTCCCACAAAATGAGAAATTAATAAAAGAAACAAAGGCATTGCTTGAAGCCTGGCTTTTAAGTGGACATCTACAAGATGGAGCAAAAAGAAGTTATGATCATAAATATAGTCCTCTTTTTAGACCTGCCAGTTATATGTACAATCCTGAAAGATCAATCTACAGCTGATTACAATGACAGTTGAGGAATCCAGAACATAAATAATTATTGAAGCTCTGTTTTCTATACAAGGAGACCAACAAAATCCATAAACAGGTCACCACATGCCGTGGAACTCGAAATGACAATATTTATTTTCAAATAAATATTGTCAAAAGAAAAGAAAAGAAAAGAAAAGAAAAGAAAAGAATTTACAATTGTTATTGTCAAACAAAAGAAATTCCCACCACACTTTGAAAGCCTTGGAAAAGCCAGGATAATCCTTGCAAAGGGCTGGGATCAGTTTAATTTGTGGGTGCCTGTAATGTGCTTTGAGCTCCTGCTGTTATCTGACACAGCCCTTATTTCACATCACACAAAACCAGAGCCAGTGGCGATGCTCTGGCACAAAGCCCACCATGATCCCACCCTCCAGGGATGTTTCCTTCACGGGATAAAAGCCCTGGGGGCCCCCAGCCCATCCTCACCGGGTTCTCCTGGCCCAGGGGCCGAGGGGACACTGTCCCGGTCACTCGCAGCACGGACTCCAGCGGGGCGCTGGACAGCAGCTCCTTCACGTGGGAATGCGCCTGCAGGAGAGCACAGAGCCTCAGACATTCAGAGGACAGCACAGAGGCAGCACCTCAACCCAAAATCACTCTTCAGGCAGGGGAAGCAGCACTAACACTGCTGCAGTGCCAGGTCAGGGCGCTCATGACACTTCCATCTACTCATGAGTCAGAGCACGCAGTTTGACAAAGCCCTTCCTTCCCTCTGTGGCTGCTGGAGCCGAGCTACCAAAGCAAAAATGCAAACACAGGCTCGTGTTTGGCAGCACTTACCTCATCCTGAGGAATGATGACCTGGGTCAGTCCCTGGAAATCCCTCAAAACCAGAAACAGGCCTTGTCTGATCCATGAAAAGCACAAAAGGAAGAACAGATTTTTCACAAATTTAGTAGTTTCTACTTTTTAAAGCATATGGCAACTGGCTACACTTTCAGTACCCTGCAACTCAGCCCACAGCACTTCCAAGAACTGAATTATAGACACTTTTCCCACACCTGAACCTAACCTGAACAATTTATTTCACCCTGTGACCAGCCTCAGACAACATGCAAATAACCAGGAGAGGCAGGATTTTAATTTGAGCTTTCATGCACGCAGAGCAGGGATTCTGGACACGTGAATGTTCCTGGTGGGAAACATCATTCAGCTAAAAACAATTAAATGAGCAATAAAACTAAAGTTCACATGGAATAAAAACAACAACAACAAAATCCACTCATAAGTCAAGAAGGGGAACACTTGTCCCATAAAAAGTTCCACATGAACAGTCCACACTGCCAGACCCAGAACCATAAATCTTGATTTCTTCAAGCTGCAGCAGGCACAGCTGCCATTGTGCTTTATCCATCAAAAAACTGCCCAATGGGACGTGCTCTGGTGTCTTTAAAAACAAGATCACCACAATCACATTGCAATAATCCTAACTCCTTTTCCTGGGTCTCCACAACTGCTCAAAGATGAGACACTCAGGACCTCCTAAAATCAAAAAATCCATGCAAAGCATCGCTGGAGAGCAATGCTGGATGAAACACAGCTTAGACTGCATCTGGCAAATAACCATCTCCATTTTCACCATGGTTTGCACCTACCTTTGATACTGAACCCATCCATACAGGGTCACCTTCTGTCCCACGTGAGCAGAACGCAGCTCTCCACACGTGTTGGTCCGAGCGACAAAACTGTTGAAATCTTAAATTAAAAAACATAAATTATATATATATATTTATATATATATAAATAAAAAATCTCACATGGCTTTTCCAGATGAGACAGAATAAATAATAAGAGTTTTCCCTCCCAATACAATTTGTACATATACAGAGAAATTACTTCATATATACATATGTTATCTATATATGAAGATAAGATACTATGTCGTAAACATGCAATGAAGCTAGTCTAAGTGCATTTTAAACAGAGATAATTTATGTTTCTCAGTTAAACTTTCATAAAGGTACTTGAACACAGCCTTGCTACAAACTGTTGCCCTGCAAATTTCAGGAGCAAGAGAAGCAAAGTCACAGATCAATCCTGAGGGGTGCTGACAATCCCGTATTTAAATCTGGAATCATAGAATAGTTTGGGTTTCAAGGACCTTAAAGCTCATGTCGTTCTGTCCCCCTGCCATAGGCAAAAACACTTCCCGCTATCCCAGGTTGTTCAGAGCCCTGTCCAGCCTGGCCTTGGACATTTCCAGGGATGGGACAGCCCCAGAGAAGCTGGGGCTGTGCCAGGGCCTCCCCACCCTCACGGGGAAGAATTTCTTCCAATATCCCATCCAACCCTGCCCTCCTTCAGTTCAAAGCCATTCCCCCTCGCCCTGCCCCTGCAGCTGTGGTGGCGGCACCGCAGAACAGGGTTTAACAAACCAAAGAACTAAGCACACCCGGAGCACGCCCACCGTGCAGGTGTAAATGGAACAGTTCCTGTCTGAAACAACTGGGAAAAGGCTGAACCACGGCTCTGCGCAGATCCCCGTGTGCCTGCAATCACGGCCCTAGTTACAGAACCCAGCACACCATTTACAATATGTGCAAGAGGTTCAGCTTGCAAGGAGAAGCCCGAAGGACACCATTACGTGGACATATATAAATAATTTTATGAGCCAATCTCACTACGTTCATCACAGCCTTTAGAATTACAAGAGATTTAGACAAGAGACTTTAAACAATGTGATACAGGGAAAATAACTTGCCGCAAGCGTGATATTAAAGGACTGTCTGGACTACCGTGACCTGTATCCCGAGAGAAAAGGAGCCCAAATCTCGAGGGGATGAGACCAGCGCTCCTCCTCACCTGGAGCCGCGGGTGCGGCGGCAGCGGCCGCCCGGTGCAGCGCCCGCAGCAGCAGCCGGGGCAGCGCCATCCCGCAGCCGCCTCTCAGCCGGACCCGCGGGAGGAGCGCCCCGGACCCGCGGGAGGAGAGCCCCGGGCCCGCGGAAGTGAAACGCGGCAGCTCCGGAGGTGGAACCGGGAATCCCCCGGGGCAGCGCCACCGCCTCCTCCCCTCAAAGATGGCGGCGGGGCGCGCCCGCGCGGGGGCCGACGGGAAGGCAGTTCGAACGCGCCCGCGGGCGCCGGCGGCCATGGCGGAAGCGCCGGAGGACGGGGCGACGCGCACCCTGCCCAGCCTCAGGCGCCTCTCCCGGGCTCTGCCCTTCGGGCGCACCCACGGCCGCCTCGGCGTCAGCCCCAGCGGCCGCCCCTTCGTGTCGGCGCTGTGCTCTCAGGTACGGCGGGGCGAGGGCGGCGGGGCCTCGCTGCCTCCTCCGTGTCCCCTCAGCCGCGCCGCTCCGCTGTGGCCGCGCGGGAAAAGCGGGCTTTGACCTTATTCCTTTCATTTCACCTCATTCCTTTCCTTTCGTTCCCCCCCTAGGAAGACGTCGACCCGCAGAAAACGGCGTTCCTGCTGCGAAAAGCCTGGGCGCTGTACAGCGTGACCCCCCTGTACCGCCTCCGCCGCGCCCGCCTCAGGGACTACGCGCGGCTGCTGAGCGCCTTCATCGCGGCCGAGCGGCACAGGGGGCTGGCGGTGGAGGTGGGAGCCGAGCTGGACATCAGGGTGGAGCTGTCCAGCCTGGCCGAGCTCAGGGGCAGCGAGCTGGACCAGGCGGCCCTCCTGGTGCAGGTGAGCGGGCTGTTTTTGCTGTGATGAAACGCTCTGTCTTGAAAGGGAACCTCAAAATTAAACCGTAAGTGTTTGGAATAACTTCTGGAGCATGCACTGTGATTTAATGAAACTGAATCCTGTCTGTTTTTAACTGGAACAGAACGTTTATAGCCTTAAGCTGTGCTAGGGGAGGTTTAGGTTGGACATTAGGAAGAATTTCTTAGCAGAAAGGATGATTAAACATTGGAATTGGCTGCCCTGGGAGATGGAGTCACCATTCCTGGTGGTGTTTGGATGTGACACTGTCAAAACCCTGGTCTAATGACAGAGCGGTGTTTGGCCACAGGCTGGACTTGATGACCTCAGAGGCCTTTTTGGGCCTAATTGATTCTGTGATCCCCTAAGCAATGCATACAGTAAATACAGCAAGTTTGAGTTCAACTTTTTAACAGCATCAGAGTACGAGTATACAGAGCAATCTCTGATGTTTTGGTTCAGCCATCAATTTACTGCCAGGACTTGGATGGGTTATTTAACTTCCTGGAAAAGCTGCCATAATCCCACTTCTTTGTGAGAGCTCAGGTCTAATGAATATTTCTGAAATGCTTTGCCTCAAGTGGGATAAGCTACTGAAATGTCCAGTTCATTGTGGCTGTAGGATGTACCATAGGAGTTAAGCAGCATAAACTCAGATGTCAGGACTGTTCCTAAGGAAGTTAAATGGCCTTTTTCTGATGTTTTCAACAGAATTGCGCTCAGCTTTTAGGGATGTAATGGATAGACTGAATATATATATTGACAGAAAACAGCATTGCATGCAAGGTCCTAAGGAAAAGAACACTACTTCTGCCAAACAGTTAAAACTTTAAATCAAAAAATATTTTTAGCTGATGAAAAAAACAAGCCATTCTTGCTCTGCAGTGTTGAAATGCTTCTTCTCCCCATCCCAGCTCTCTTCGAGGTCACAAGGTTCCTCCAAGAACTCTGAAGACAAACTGGTGTGGTGGGGCTGCTTCTGCTCCGTGTTCGGCGATGAGCTCTCCGAGAACACGCCCGAGGACTTCACCAGCCTGCCGCTGTTCCTGAGCCACGGCGCCGACAGGTACACGGCCCTGGTGGGGACCTGGTTCCAGAAGACCTTCGACTGCTGCTTCCGCCGCCTGGCCATCAGCCCCCAGAACCTCAGCTGGATGGTGGCCATGTGGGCTGGCTGCAAGCTGGACAGAGCTGCCTCCGCCGTGGAGCTCGTCTTCTCCGTGCCCCGCCTGGCCCAGCCCCTGGATATTTCGTACGCCATCCACCCGGAGGATGCCAAAGCGCTGTGGGACACGGTGCAGAAAACGCCAGGAGAGATCACCCAGAAGGAGGTGGATGTCTTCATGGACTGCCTTTATGCCCACTTCCACAGGCACTTCAAGATCCACTTGTCAGCTGCAAAGCTGGTGAAGGTTTCCACCGTGGTTGCCTCGGCACACTGTGATGGGATTGTAAAGGTGAGGCCCCAAGGAGCAGGCTGTCCTAATGCTGGCCAAATAAAACAGCTCTACCTGAAGGTCTCGTCTTTCTTTTGCATGATTCCCTACAAGGAATTGTTAAACCCTCAGCTTTTACTAGTCATACTTAGCTCTGGAGTTGGGGCAGCTGCCAGTGCAGTGTTTTACTGCTGTGTTGCAGCAGAAGCTAATTGCCTGGGGCCAGAAATAGGTGTGTTAGCTGTGGTCAGAACAGGAAAGTTTCTTAGGCCATAAAAAAACTTCTTTTGGACTTAAAAATATCCCAAACTGAAAAAAAGTTCACTAGCTTTCTGTTGTTGTAGTTATTAAGACACAGGCAGAAGACTCCTTCACATGTAACCCTTTTCATAAAGCTGCTGGTCTTTCTCCGGAGCTATCTCTAATACCCTTCAAACCATGGAACACTTATTCTTTAAGCAATACAGTATTTCCTTCTGAGTTAAAGAACAGTTTGGGTAAATGCAGTTGTTTAAATTTACCCTATGATGGGCCTTGGCAGATGGTAGTGTTACATTGCTTGTTTTTATTTGTAATAGCTTAAAACTGTCTGAAACAACTTTCTGTTGCAGGCAAGTATATAAAGATATCTCAGGCTTTCTGAAGGGTGCTCTTGTGGAATGTGTGTTGTGTAAATTCAGTTATGGCTTTTCATTATGAATAAATTCATAATGAATTCAAGTCATGTATATTCAGTATGGGAAAAATAGAGGTATCTGAAAAGCAACAGAGCAGCTGAATAAACACACAGAACACTTGGTAGTTTCCTTCCAACCAGGGCTTCAGGGTGTGGAGATCTGGCAGCTGCAATTGTTGCTTTGACAGGCTTTTCTCTCTTTCTTGCAGATTCTACACAGCCAATACCTGCCTGGAGTGCTGATGCTACTGACTGAACTCGCAATCTCTCAGATCCAGTGACAGCCATTGCAGTAGTTCTTGTGCTCAAAAGGCTTTCTGTTTGGACAATCTGTGCTGAGAAACCACCAGAAACTCACTCCTGCAGCATCCCCTTTCCTCTCATTCCGGCTGTCCAAAGGCAGACTGTAACTGCAGCACTTGGCTGTGTAACTCCATGCCGTGCACAGCAAAGTCAAGCAGACACTGGGCCCTGAGGAGGGGCTGCAGTGCAAACTTGTGACAGCTTCCTGAGCAGCTTTGTTTTCTCAGAGTCATTAATTTAATTTATGTGCAGGTATCAGCTCAGAGACAAACAGTGCAGATTCTTGATGCAACTTGCTGGGAGGTATTTCTGTTGTTTCAAAGTTGGTTTTCACTGGACAGCCTAAGCTGTGGCCTTGGCTAAACTGTGACTACTCTTGGGCTAGTCTAAATGCAAAGTTCAGCACACCTGAGAAAGGGTGCATGCTCTACAGCCCAGGGCAGAAAAGTCCAGGTTTCTAACTCCCTTTTTAGCTTGTTAAGGGTACTTGGTAATATGATAATGTTGATAACGTTCATTTATGTTCCAGTTGGGCATGAGACTGGACACAAGGCACTTGTCAGCCTTTTGGTCCTCCCAGGCAAGTTAACACATAGGAAAGTGGGGTGTGGATAGGTTTGCCCTGCTGTTTGTAATCTTGGGTGTAATCCTGTAGGCCAGAGAGCTCCCAGGGCTGGAGCTTGTGCTGTAATTTGATGTTGGGTCCCTCCCTTCTGGAGCAGGCAGGAGTTCAGAGGGACAGTGCACAGTGTCTGGATAGGCATTTAGGGAGCATCAAGTAGTTTTGTAATACAGTACTAAATAAAGAAAATAATTTCCATCTTTTCTCTTAAGGAAAGGACACCCATGTCTAGTTAAATATATCCTTGCATGGAGCTTATTTCCAACTGCTGCTTACCTGCCCAAACCACCACTTGTTACTTACTAAATGCTTCTGTGAGCAGCAAAATTCCAAGTCTAGTTTCTTGCTTCACACTTGTGCAAGCATCTCTAGGAGCTGATTTGTTCTATAACCTCCTAAATAGGGATGCAAGTTTCCTTTATTTTCCTAGTGTAAAACTGCCTAACATGACATAACTAATTCCTAACCTATTTCCAGAATTAAACAAAGAAACATGCACTTGGTTTCAGATTCTTTACTAGTTGAAGATAGATTATTTTTGCATGTTAAGGTTGAAATCTGTGGTAACTGTTACCCTGGTACAAGCAGTTAAGTGATCTTCTGAAGGTCTTGGCAGCTCAGCAGCTACTTAAACTATCACTTCTGGTGCTTTGGTTTCCTTTTTTTAAGTATTTCAGACAAAGTTTGCTATCTGGAGTCAGACGATCTCTGGACAAAGGAATAGAAGGTCTGGAAATAACTGGCACCTGTATTTGGTTTGGAAATAGGACTATTACACCCAGGGCTAAGTTTTAAATCTAATGCTCAGCTCTTTCCAACAGATTTGCATAAATAATCTCTAAAAACCTAAATTCTTATAGCCCCTTTTAACTTCTTCCCTGTGTTGTCCTCATTGATAAATGCAGTTAAGTGAGCAGAGATAGGATTTAGCCAGATAGCACAGATGCTTCCTTCCAGAAAAATCTGGTTCTGAGTGATGTGAAGGGCAGCAATAAACAGCAGAGTTTTGTGCCTGTTTTACTGGGATTTATCTGGAAAAACCCCTCCAGCATCTTTGTCCACATAAACCACAGAATACCACCCCCCACTGCTTTCACCCCAAGGAACAAACCAAGAACAGCGTAGAAGAAATTTATTAAGATAGCACTATTTATACAAGTTACTCATGCTAGAAAAAAGCATAAATGATACATGTAAACATTTGTTTACAGAATACTTGTTTTCCTTGTAAAGGTGCAAATGATCTTCATATGTAAACACAAGAATACCGACCTTTAGGGGGAAAGGGGCTTTTAAAAAAGTTTTGATGTCTCATTTATGACTGTAGTGTATTTTTTACTATATTCAAGCACATTAAAGTCTGAGTTACATGAATCAAACTATGAAGTTAAAGAACTTAAGATGTCAGCACTGCCTTTTTCATCTCAAGAATTTACAGTCCTCTTTTTCAAAATCAAATTTAGTAAGGTCCACAGTTAGATTAGGTGCAAAAGGTCATTCTTCCATACTCAATAGAAATTACAGTACAAACAGAACTGTTGAGTGTTGAGTTCTTCCCTGCTCTCCCCTGCCCCTGGGGGGGAGTTATTCACAGTGCCAGCAAACTGCCCTTCCCCTCCAAACTCATAAATGAGCCTCCCACCTTTCCCTGCTCTAACCGTACACAGGCAAAGTGCACAAAAATCACTCAGAGAGAGGGCACCATCCATCGTGGTCGGGAATTCCACAGACACAGGCAAGAGGGCAGCTGAGGTGAGGCTGGTCTGAGCTTTTTTTTCAGGAAGGAGCTGGCTGTGGGTTTGCCCTTCCAGCAGGAACACAAGAAGTGGGTGTCAGAATTAACAGATGGTACTTGCACCCTGCTTCAGACAAGAACTGATACCGAGCAGGCAACAGGAGGGAAAAGGCTTTTAGCAGTGAGCTAGAACTAGGTGGGTTTAGGTTCTCAGTGGTTGCAGGAGAAAGTACCGGTGTGGGTGTAGCCTAACCCTGTATTCCACACCCATTGCGTTATTCCTGATGAACTGTTAATGGTGGCTGCTCTGTAACAGCTTCGTTCTCTGAATTCACAGTGACAACTACACCCAGCCTGAGGGATGGGTCACTTCTGCCAACGGGCCATCAAGGACCCCCCAAAATCTCCTATGACTCAAAGAATTCCATCTTTTCACTGTGAAATCCCTTGCCCTGGGGGAGGGACTCAACATTCCTGCCCGGACTTCGAGGGTCTATGATCTGGGGTTTGGGGATTTGGACACAACCACCACCACTGGACATCGAGAGAAGGATCAGGGCTTTCCACAGGACCAGGGCTTTTGACAAGCCCTCATCCATCACTCCAACCACTGCAACCACCTTTTAACCAGGGCTGATTTTAAGCCAGTCTTTTTGTATTCATTATATTTGTTGTCATCTTTCTACTGAATTGTAATTCTGACTTGAAATCTCTCGCAAGGTATTTGAGTGGGGTTAATTCCTCCCGCTGGTTTACCTTCAAACCAGCACAGGTTCACATACAGGAGAGAAAAGCTGAACTTTTGTACAGTAAAAAGGCATTGTTTGAAATTCTTTTCCTCTCACCCTTTTTGGGCACTTCACTGACTCAGTCGAGCGATGAGAGTTCCAGTTCTGAAAGGACACTCAGGGCACAACACATCCTCACAGCTCTCCTGTCCTCTAAAAGACCCCAAATTATACCACAAGGGTTGGAACCACAGCAGCTGGCAGGACACAGCCCTGCCCAAACCACCAGCTGGTCAAAATGCAAATCACACATATACACATATATATATATATAAAATACATATATATATATATGCACACACAGATGTATATAAAAAGCTGGAATCATCGCTGTGAGCGATACAAAGGAAATACATGATACAAATCAAATGAAAAAATAAATATACTCTGTGCACAGAAAAGCTTCTGTGCAAAGGTGGCACCTTGCAGGTCAAGTACTTTTTTTTGAAGCTCTCTGTAAATAAGGCAAAAGCAATGTTTTCTGTATCACTTTTTCGCCCACCAAACAGCTGCCACATCCACTGCTCCCACAGCAGGAGGGGAAGCAGGAATCCCTCCTCCTGGCCAGACTCCCAGTACAGAGTGTAGGCTCTACATCAGCATCCTTTACGCTACAACAACCGTTACAGTTTGGTTTATTCAAAAAATGTAGAACTATTTAGAAAAAATACGGACATAAGCAACACTTCTACTTTTGTCCAGTGGTTCCCTGGAGTCTGACAACGTGGTCTCCCGCTGGGCACGCTCTCACAGAAGTCAATTTTTGTAATTCCATAGAAAGAGTTCACCGGCAAAGAGTTACATTGGATCTAGACCGTGCATACTAGAGCTGCAAAGAGGTCCAGTGTCAACAAGTCTCTTCAGTTTTTTCTAGGAATGAGAAGGCAGGGGACTCCCTCCCTCTGGAAGCTTACCATATATGAGATTCACAGTGTGTCATTTTGATAACCCCCACGCCTCCGCCCAGCCGCCGGTAGTTCATGCCGCCGTACAGCCTGCAGAGACAACACACCAGGGTCACACATGGGCCACATCCTCCACGGGGACACCAGCCCCTGGGGACTGCCGGGGGAAAGCACTGAGCCAGCCCGGGGTACCATCACTACTGTCTGAAGAAGCTGTGGAGCACCCATCTTACCTACTTCAAAAATAAACAACTGTATTGGCTCATGCCTTTCTCTCTCAGAACAGAAACTGCTGCTTGTTTTGGCATCAAAATCTGTTCCTGAAATAAATACTTTCTGCTCCCTGTCTGGTAAAATGTGCAAGATACAAGAAAACTTTGTAGGCTGCAGCTGACCTTAGGCTACGTTTTGTTTAACACGGGACTAGGCTTAGTCCTCACAATTCAACTAATTTAATTCCTATTTCTAAACCCCTACATTCAGCTGATCCCACCATGATATAACACATCCCAAGCACCATCTGTTGACTGCAATGGTGTCTGCATTTCACAGGGATATGAGATCCCTACAGACTCCAGATGCAGATTCCCCTCTGTGCCACTGGAGTCTGCTGTCAGAAGCAGGAGAAGCAAGTTCTCCAAACAGCTTTGTTAAAGCCAAATTGCATCAGAATCGTTTCTCAGTCAGGCTGCACAAATAAAAAATATCTTCAAGATACAAGGAAACAAAAGAAAGGGAAGACCACAGAAACTGGTCACCTATATTGAGTTCAGTGGAGAAAAAAACCCACAAGCTAATAACACCTTGAATAATCTCCCAAACTGTGTGAACTGCTGCCAGGCAGTAACCCCTGACTCTGGACTGTCACAGGCAGTAGTTGAAACGATTCCACTAAGGAATCTGATGAATGTACTACTCTCTCCTCAACTGGTTTCCTCAGCAGTTCCAAAGATCCTGTGGATCCATGGCTCACCAAACCAGGGGAAATTCCTCCTGCTGCTCAACACCCATTCTTATCAGAGAAGGGTTAAACTACTGCTATCACTAGTAAGAATAAGGACATTATTTTCTCTCTATTCCTCCCCTTGCCAGATTACCACAGTAGCAAAAATAGCCACAGGAGCTGGATACTTTATGCTAATTACATTTGGGAATAAATACACAAGCAATTGTTTTCAAGGATAGTTATGACTAGAAGGGCTATTTTCCCTCTTTCTCTTCTGCTCAGTGTACATATTTTGATCAGCAATTTCGTATTATTTGTCTCAGCTTGAACATTCTTCCAGTGGCTGAATCTTGCTGATTTAGAGGGGAATAATATCATGTGCTTGAAGTGTTTCAGCTCCTCCAAAAGGATTCAGAAATCACTGCCTCAGCTTGAAAGCAAGAAGTGAACAGGCCAAATTCTACATGGTGGCTTGAGTTCCTTCTGCTAAGGACAAGCTCAGTTTTAATGGGAAGCAGGAGAGACTCAGCCCAAAATGAACAGAAAGGGCATACTGGGATATTTTTCAAGATGTGATTCTTTCCTGCAAGGCAAGAAGCCAGAGTAAGAGTTGTGATGGTTCTACCCCACACAAGTTCTCTGTTATGGTGTGTACCACCTTCCTAATTTGCCTGGGACAGCTCCAGCTGGATTTCACTGTTTGACTGTCACACAAATTCAAGTTACCTCCACGTGTTGGCATCTGGATCAAACACCTCAATGGTCTTCAGGTACGTTGTGCCATCAAAGCCCCCCACTGCCATCAGCTGTCCATTCACCACGGCCAGGCCAACCTGCAAAACAGCCAGACAGCAGCTACTTAGCTTAGGGATGTCCTGAAAAGAAGGGTTAAAACAAAAATATTAATAGAACTGTTTTATAACTATGTTTGGTGAAAGGCAGTCTGCAGGAGAGAGTTGTTTTGTGGGTTTTTTTTAGGGCACAGCAAAATAAAATACCCTATAAAATGAGACATGGAAAGTTAAATATGCATCTCAAAATAGAGATTCTCTCAAAGAAAAAGCAGAGGGTTCCCCTTACTGCCAGCTCCAAGAAGTAGAACCATCTGAATGATGATAAATACATTAGAATCTAAACCTTTTTCATACAAAACTTATGTTCTGGACTGAAATTCTTCCTCAAGAAGAGTATCTACCAGCCCACAACACTTGGTTAAAGTAGCAGAAGCACAGGTAAGCCCCTGGTCCCAAACCTCTCAGGTTGGGGCTTGGACCATCTGTAAGCACCTTGGCCTCCAGACTTTCTATGTAGGCTTTCTGCAGAAGCACAAAATCACTGAAACATCAAAACATGATCAGTTCCACTGGAAAACACGGAGTATAACAGAAAAAAGGGAAGGTACCCAATGTAACATGGTCCCTGTTCTGGCTTGAGGAAGTCAGAAGAGCTGCAGATACAGCAACATGTGTTTAGCAGTTTCTACAGAAAGCAAATACAGAAGCAGCTGATAAAAAGTCAATATCTAATGAGAAACCAAAGTGGACAGTGTTGGACAGCTCACTCTGTGCTAGAACAGAAATAAATGTGTGTTCTCTACCTCTAAAACCCGTGTTTGCTCAGACTGTGATTCACACTTGGCTCACCAGACCCTGGAACACTAACACAGACAGAACCAATCCTCTCTTTACTACATAATCCAGTACCTAACGATAAACATCCAGATCATTTACACCTCCCCAGCCACGATGACTACTGAAATCACTGCAGTAATCTATTGTTGACAAGAAAGCACCACGATCAGCAGTTGATGGGAACATGCTGTCACCCACAGGGTGCAGTGAGGAGAGGCAACAGCCTCAGTGAAAGCCCAGGAACCCTGTTCCCACACACGCCTCAAGGCAATGAGAGTCTGCTGGCATTATGTACCTAAACATGTGCTAACCCTGTTTCCCAGCTTTTTCCTCTGAGCAAGTGGGTGTTTTCACCTCCTTATTCATCCAGAGAGATCCAGGTACTAATTTGATAGCGTTCTTTAATGGTATCTCATACCAAGTACAGCTATGTCACCTAAAAGCTCCTCGGCTTCAGGCTTAATTGACCACATACAAGGGCCCAAAAATATTTAAAAATGCCCTCAAATTACTCATTTTCCCATCCTAAACAGCTGTCTGTGGCGTGACTTGGCTATCTCTTCACCCTCCAGTCTTGCTAGAGAGATTTTTGCAAACTTCTTCCCTCACAGAAAAGAAGTGAAGACGCAGAGGAAGCAGGAGAGCCTCGTGATAAGACTGACACCACCATGTGCTCTCCCCACAGCAAGAGTGACAATGACACCCTGCGCTGTGCCCTCCCCACAAACAGACTGACACGCTGCCCCACGCTGTCCCCACATGGTGACAGTGTGGCATGGACGAGCCCACCACAAACAGACTGACACTCTGCCCCACGCTGTCCCCACACGGTGACTGTGGCATGGAAGAGCCCACCGAGCCCCACTTTATGCCCAGAGAGGCTGCCTGGAACAGAGGCTAGACAGAGTTAAAGGAATAATGTAGGCAATTATTGAAAGGCCTTCAAAGGAGGCACCTTGGGCAGTGCAAGAGCCTGACTGTGGCTCCACACAAGAGGGGCCCACAAGACGGGGGCCACAAGTCATGACTTTTCACACTTTTGTAAATTTTGGTCCATTTTCATATTTGGGTTAATTGTCCAATCCCAGCTTCAGGTAATGAAATCCCATCCTTCCAGACTGCTCTCCTCGATTCGTTTATAATTTCCATGCCTGAAGCTGCAATGGTGAGCTTGGTCCCCAAGCTGGAAAGGGATTGTTTTGTCTGACTGAACTTTCTGCTCACACTTTACATTTCTGCTCACACTTTATAGGAAGCTCAGAGCCACACCCCACTGCAGCAGAGAGTCTGCAAACCACGACAGCCGCAGCTGGAGGCACGGCACTCACCCCGCTGCGCCGGGACGTCATGGCCACCACGGGGGACCACTGGTTGGTGCGTGGGTTGTACCTCTCGGCACTGCTGAGCTCCGTGGTGTCATCCCTGCCTCCCACGGCGTAGATCATGTCCTGGTACACGGCACAGCCCAGGTGCTTCCTCCTCGTGCCCATGGGCGCTATCGTGTGCCAGCGGTTCTCCTGGGGGTTGTAGCGTTCCACTGTGGAGGAAGGGAAGGTCTTTGGTCAGCACGGTTGGCAAAGGGGGTAGAGCGCTTCTGGACCCAATTTCCACACATTGAAAATGCCATTGTTATAATTACTTTATAATAAAAATATTATAAAGTTGGCTTTTCGCAAAGATTGAGATGAATGTTATATGTAAAATGTTAAAATAACTCTGCTGTAAGGATACAGTTTTCATATTTTTGCTTAAACATACTAGTAAGAGAGCTGATATATAGTAATGCTTGTAACTGAACTGCTTAGTTAAAATAACATCCAGTGAACATTTGATAAAAACCCCTGTTATTAATATGCCAATTATCAGCACCTGATGTCCAAAGAAAGTACAAACAGCCCAAACTAGAAGAGTAATAAAACCACAACCAAAAAACATGCATGCCCTAAAAAAGCGGACCCAAGGAGTAGCTATACTAAACAATTCTTAGAAAAATATAAATATACATAATAGCCTATGAACATGCAACAAACTAATGTAATAAAAAAAAGTATTTAAAAAAGTTATCCAAAGATAGTAGGGGTGCTCTTAGCTAAATGCCAGGCACCCGACTGTTTAACCCTTACTTTATCTCTGGCTCCTATTATCTTTTTTATTAAACTTTTTACATTTCACCAGGAAAGTAAACCTTGTTTTTCACACCATGAACCCGTTTGTTCTCTCTTTTCTTCCAAAGAACTCTCACTAATCTCTCTCCTGTCCCCAGCATCAATCACACTCAGATCTACACATAAGAGGGAGCTGGCAATGCTACAAACTGACCTGCAGCAGTTTTACCTCTGGCACCTTCCTTCCCACAGCAAAAATGGCTGCTGCAGGAATTTAAAACAAACAAAAGTGCTTTCAACTGCTATGCAAACAATCAAAGCCTTGTATTGAGGACATACTGCCAAATGAAGCACCGAGAAAGTAAAAATATGCCACACAACCAGGTAACAGGGGCTCACAAGTCTGAGTGTGAGTTATTGTATGGATATTATTACTTGAAGAAAAAAAAAACGTCCACAAACTGACTACTGAGATATTGAGCATCCACTAGGGGACATGATGGGCTCGCAGGAGCTGGCTGGGATTAAGGGACAGCAAGAGGCATACCAGTATTAAGAGGAGATGTTCCATCAGAGCCTCCCACAGCATAGAGGAAGCCTCCCAGCACAGCCACTGCCACTCCCAGGCGCCTGGTGCTCATGGAAGCCACTCGAGTCCATTTGTTTTCTTTGGGATCATACCTGGCAAAAGAACAAACACTGGAGGTGAGTGAAGTGCTGACATCTTCACCAAGGGGCAGGAAGACTGACTTTATTCTCCCCAAACAAAAATCCCTGTAAGATTTGTGCAGTTCCTATCTCCTCTCCACCTTGTCTGCATCAGCTGCACATTTTAAGAGATCCTCTTTCTTGCTGTGCCCCACTTTTCTTTGTTTTTTTGTAATTAAAAAGTACCTCTCCACAATGTTGAGACAAGAGACACCATCCTGGCCACCCACAGCATAGAGGTAGCCTCCAAGAACTGCTACTCCAACACTGGTCCTGCAGGTGCTGGTGGGAGCAACATCACTGCTCCACTGATTGGTCTTTGGATCATACCTGGAGAAAAACACACCAAACAGCACAAATTACCTGCCCAGTCTGCTTCAGACTCTCCCATGCTTGGGAGCTCTACTCAGGCTGTAAAACTTGCCTATCCTGAGCTTCAGCTGCAAGCCAGCCCTTTGTAGGCTGGATAAAAGGCCTGAAGTGGTACAATGCATCCAGTACATGCTACTCCAGGGGTGTTCAAACTGCAGGGTGGGATGAATCAAGCTGAAGATCAAAGCTGCAGGTGCCTGAGAGAGACTGGCTGGCATGTGGTAACTTGCAGCAAAGAGCAGCAGCCAGGGTTAACTCTGCTCTGTTCCCTGCAGCTCACACAGGAACTCAGCCAGCACTGGGACTTCCAGATAAAATATGGAGGAACAAGATGGACTTGGGAATCCAGAGACAAAGAAATACAGTGCACAGCAAGGAGGTGCAGGACGTGGGAGACAGAATGCTAGGGTCCTGATTTGGGAAGTTGGGAGCATTCAGAGTGGGAAGGGGAGGCTCGAGGTGGCAGGAGGTGTTTGTAAAGCTCGATGGGTTTGTTACAGGGCCAAGATTTAGAGTAGTAGGAGAGCTTGAGTCATGTGGCTTTCAGCCATGGGGATTGCCCTACGCAGCTCCCAGAAATAGGAAGCTTGGTAAAACTTGTTCAACTTTATTCTTTCACAGGCCTAAAACTGACCTATTTTCCTTCTTCTGTCTATGTGCCAAGGTTCCTTAATTCTCAAGTTGCCACTACACAACAAAATTCTAGGATTTTTCCCCCAGCATCTAAGAAATGCTCACTGTAACCTCACCTTCCTCAACAACTCAGGAAACAAACCCACAATTGCAAGGAAGGTTAACCAGGATCACCACTCCTTCCAACAATACACCCAGACCCATCTCCTAGAGATTCCTTCCTTATGCCAGAGGCTTTGGCTTGTCCCATTATGGTGGGGATAACCTGACACAAAGTGTTTTACACCAGATGGGTGCAAGGCAGGAGGAAATGGCAAAATCAACTCATTCCTAAGGCTGCACGCAGGTTTGAACACTGAGAGCTGGAATTGTGCCCAGGGGCTTTATGCAGACCTACCTTTCCACGCTGTTCAGGTAAGAGGAGCCGTCGTGGCCTCCCACAGCATAGAGGAGGTCATCCAGGACGCTGACCCCGACGCCGCAGCGCCTCTTGCTCATGGAAGCCACCATCCTCCACTCGTTGGTCTGCGGGTCGTAGCGCTCCACGCTGGAAATGGCGTCCCCGCTGCACCAGCCCCCCACTGCAGCCACACACCACAAACAGGGTCACAAAAACACCCACCAAGCACACAGACCGCCCCAGCTCCTGGCACAGGTCACCCCTCACACTCATCTCTAAGTCACTCCTTCTGAGGTTTGTAATGACAAAAGAGAGGGAGATTTTCGAGAGCAGGAACTGAAGTTTGGAAATGCTGTGGGATTCACAGCACCAGACGAATCACGTGGGTAAGAAAGAGTAAGTTAACTCAAACTTTCAAATATTAATGCACAGGTCACATCAGAAATAGGTTGTGAAGACTTTATGGGAACACCACCACTAGAAAATCCTGCCTGGAGTCTCCTGGCCTAAGTGGGAAAAGTACATAGAATCAGAATATCCTGAGTTGAAAGGATCCAAATCAAACTCCTGGCCCTGCACAGGATAGTCCCCAGAATCCCACCATGTGCCTGGGAGCGTTGTCGAAACACTTCTTGAGCTCTGTCAGGCCTGGTGCTGTCACCACTGCCTTGGAGTCAGCTCCAGTGCCAGACTCTACTGTGGGTGAAGAATCTTTATCTAATATCCAACTTCAGCCTCCCCTGACACAGCTTCAGGCCATTCCCTCAGGTTCTATTGCCAGTTACCAGGGAGCAGAGATCAGTGCCAGCCCCTCCTCTCCCCTCACAAGGAAGCTGTAAACCATGACGAGCTCTCCTCTCAGTCTCTCCCTCAGGCAGAACAGACCAAGTGGCCTCAGCTGCTCCTCATATGGCCCCTCCAGGCCCTCCACCATCTCCTGCAGACAGCACACCCCCCTGCAGGGACACACACCTGCAAAGAGCACCTCTCCACAGCGGATGGGCTTGCGCGGCCTCGTTCGCGGTCCCTGCATCAGCGGCCGCTCCTGGGGCAGCAGCAGGTAGTTTTTGGCTTCATCCACCAGATCCCTGGGCAAGACAGGAAAATATTAACCCCCAGAGCTGAGTCTCAGGAGAGGGGGCCAATCAGAAGGGATGGGAAGAGCAGCCAGCACTAGTCATGCACCTCAGGTATTCACAGGTCACAGAGAAGAGCATGAACAGCTCCGGTTAAACGCACGCTGTCACCTGAATACTCATCGGTTGTCTGTAAGCCACTGACAGCAGCAAACCTGCACCAGTGCTTGGCCAGAGCTAACAACAGATACAGCTTGCTATAAAAAGACTGATTAAAAAAACCCACCAACTATGACAAGAGATTTGTCAGGCTTACTGTGCAGAAAAGAAAAATCCAGCCTGCCTCAAGCTAAAGCTCAACAGTCAGTGGCTTTGCCTTGGAAGAGAACAGGGCTGGAAAGCACACAAATATATAATCCACACATGACCAATAGATGGAGATAGTACCCTTCTGATGAATATTTTCTCCATCAGCTCTGGCCAGCTCACACTGTCCATCCATTCATGACTTGCCACCTGGACTAATCCTAATATTTCAAACCCTTGAATAAAACAAAAAAGAACAAAAAAGTCCTCCTTCCCTCTACAAATGTGGAATTCCTGCAGTATAAATGCATATTGAGGAAGAGAACAATTTAGCCTATGCCCTGAACTTCTTTACAATGTGCACAAGATAAATCATGTGCTTTGTGGATGATACAGAACTCTGCAGAACCAGAAAGGTGAGACTCAAACAGTAAGAGGAGGAAATGACAAATTCACTGCATTATCTTTGTGGGCAAGAGCAGACTCTAATCCCAGAGTCCAATTTAGTTATCAAAGTGCAGACATTCTACACAGAAAAACTACTTTAGATCCCATTGAGATCATCATGAAAGCCATGCAAGAGCTAAGCTGCAATAAAAGGCCATGACTAGAGGGGAGAAAAAAAAAAAAAAAGACAAAATGAAAATCAATACGCTGAAAGGTCTTTTACCAACAGTCAAACTGCACACTCAAAGTTTGCTATTTCACTGAAAACTTGAAAGAACAAAACCACTTCTAGGGCGCACCAGTGACTATTATGCAAATAGAAAACAATTTTTCTTGCTTCTCCTATCCTCCCAGCTGCCTGGGATGAAATTGTGAGGCATTACCCGTTCACCAGCACAAACGAGCACAGTTTCAGAGGACAACATAATCCAATTCTGTAAATGGCTGAGGAGATTTACCTGCACTCCTCATCGCTCTTGATGAGTGGATCAGAACCCACTGTACCCACAAGAAACTTGGGACTCAGCAGGGGCAGGCGGACGTGCTGCAGGACCTAAAACACAAACCAGAACACCTATGCTGAAACCACAGATACCCACAGAGAAGCAAGAAGCCAAATGGAAAACAACAGGATTTTAGTCCAATGCAGCCTGTCTCACAGCACATTGGCCTTTTTAATATCCCAGTCTAGATACCCAGCAGAAAATCAGTCTTTGGAAAGGGACCATCCACCGGATCTATTAACAGCTGAAAACAAGGTCACAGCTGGAAACCTTTAGAAAATGACAGATGTCAAGACATCTTCCTGAACACTGATTAAGTTAGTGGTTTTATCAACCATTTAGCTCTCTTAAACCTGAGTGGTGTTGCAGAGTAGATGAACAATAAGAAACAACATGTCTTTCACAAGAGTTTAGAATTTGAAGGCCCAAGCACGTATAGACAGAAGCAAACAGTTATAAAAGCATTAAAAGCTGCCTTGAGAAGAGCAGCTTTTTCCAGTTTGGTTTGTTTACTTAACATCATTTTCAAAAGCTTTCCAGTAAATAAAGTTGCATTTAATGTCTCTTTCCAAAGCACAAACAGTGAGGCAGGCAGATGCTCACCTCTTTTGATCAGCCAGCCTGAGACTTCAGAGGCTTTGGGCTGACAGCTTTGTCAGAATGGGTTCTGCTACGTGAAATGCCTTGGCTCAGATGAAGCATCACATTCCAACAAAACCATTCTGACAAGCTCCACTGTAACATCGTGAGGGCTGAGGCACAAATCAAGCAGCAGAGCTTAAAGAAGCACTGCAAAGCAAGACAAGCCTTTTCTTCTCCACTGTGGTTTTGATACGACTCTCCAAGCAGTGCAGGCAGGTTTGTCCAGACAGACTGCTGGAGTGAGCTCGTTTGGCAAGTCCTACCTGGGAACAATCCAACAAAGCCCCTAATGAAGGCTCTGGCCAGTGCAGCTTCCAGCCTAGATGAAGGGACAGTGCAGGCCACCTAACACAGGCAGGAGTCAGAGAGCATTTCAGTGGCTTTACGCCATTCAGAAGCGCTCTGGTACCACCCTACCATCCCTCATTCCTCTCCCCCTGGAGAAAGCAGCCTGGACTGTCACTGTGCCCCAGCTTACCTGTGGCAGCTGGGGTCTTCTCTCCTGGATGCTGTACTTCACCCAGGCCATCACGGCGTTGAACACCTGCTCCTCGCTGCGCACGTTTAGCTCGTCGCTGGATATGATGTCTATGAGCTGGTTGGCAGGAAGCAGCATGAACTCCTCACTCTCCATCACCTGGGAAAGGCAGGGGAAAAAGGGGGGGAGTGAGGACAAAGCATCAGAGCCATCCACCACTCCAGCACTTCACGGACTGACCCAGTAAAAAGCCAAATCCCCATCAGTTCCAACACCAGCACACGTGAAGAGTTTGTTGCACAGGGCACAACGCAGCCCCCAGTAACAAAAGACACTTCTGGATGGGCATGGCTTTGACACCCTTTAACACTTTTAAAGGGTTAAACCACAGAAGACACTGATCAGGTTTCAAAATTCAAGAAAAACAAAGCCTCCCTTTAAAGTCAGTCTCCTCGTTTGCCGTGTCTAATACATAAAGCAGAAATAAAACCGCAACAAATACGTGACTAAAAAGCAGCACTGGAGTGCAGAGATTCACAAGGAAGGCAAAACAGAGCACAAAAATAAGATCTCTAACAAGTTACCAGAGGCATTGCAGAGAACACACAAAGCCTGATTTGTGGCAGAATAGAAAATATTTCAGGAGACTCATCTGATCCTGCCTCTTTCATTTGCTCTAAATATACACATGGAGTATGCAGTAGTCGAGATGCACTAAAGAGGGAATCAGAGCCTCAGAGCCCCTAAGGACTGATCTCTTGTGAAAGTCAAGCCACTGACAAACACATTAATTCCTTCAGCATCCAAGATAGCAACCAAGTTTCTCAGGAGGCCCTGGCTGCTGCTGGAGGACTGCTCACACAGCGTGAGTCAGTCAGACTGCCCTGAGAGCTCACACCCCACCACAGCTCCTGCACAGGCACCAGGTTGATGGGAAAGGTGCAAGAATCAAAATGAAAACTGCAGAAATGGCCTGGCTGGTAACTGCCAGCTCGCCTTCCCTGCAAGCATTCCCAGTCTGTATTGCAATTTCCAAAAGGTTCGGGGACAGAAAATAACTGAATGCTGGCTTGTCCTTATCATCTGCGACCACATTAGAATTCTGTGACTTATTTCATAATTTGCTGCATAAATTAAAGAAAAACACTCTTTGGCATGATCATGTCAACAGCAGTCAGTTGTGCAGTCCTTTTAATTACCTGAAGAAGTTATTTAAGGGCGCTGAACAAATATGCAGGAATCACCAAGTTACTGACAGCAGAAAATATTGTTAAAAAACGAACAGAGGGGACAACGAGATCAGTTACCAGACTTGGCTCTTGGGTACTCTGAGCTTTTGGGGACAGTGAAGGCCACAACAAGGCTGGCCCACACACTCCTTCAGCCTGTAAGTAGGAACTGGGTTGGTCAGCAAAGATCTTTATCAGCTTTTTTCCATGGTCTCCCTTCCTCCTACAAAGCTTATGTGTAAACTTTAGTCTGACGGTTTTTTAAAACAGCTTCAGAATCTGAAAACAGCAGCTGTGGAAATTCCTGAGTTAAAGATGCTCCTCCTCTCTCTCTCTCTCTGACCCTCAGGACACCCAGTGGCATTGCTGGCCTCACAAAATTCAAAACACTCAAAGCACTTCTTTAAACCAATTATTACTACTGTACAACTTGTTAGTTTACTTAGTAAAACAAATCATTATTTTAAATGCATTGGCTTATTTTGGCTTAATCAAGACACTCATAATTACCTGACTAATATTAATGACCTATTCAACTGACTTGCTTAGTGGACAAGAATTGGCTGGATTTCATTTCCTCTGCAGCATTTCTGTACATCAGTGCTTTTACAAACAGAAAGAATTCATGTCAGACTATATAACATGGAGTGCAATTTTTGTCTGTTGATAAAAGCACAAGTTGTCCACCCATAAATATAACTTTTCCCTTAACACAAATGTCAAGAGAGAAAAAAAAATAAAAATACAAAGGTTGCCCTTGTGCAGAGGAGTTGTTAATAGAAACATTTCATATTACATGCACAAAATCCACTAGGGGTTACAGGCAACAAATTAAATTGGGAGGAATGGAAAAAAAACTGGAAAAACATTTTACCGAGAAGTTAATGATGTAATGCAGCAATACACATAAAAATTAATAGAAGCAGAGGTTAGCACAGCAGAGGACATGAAGCAATTCAGACTGCCTTCAAAGTAACTGCATGGGTTGGCCTGGTGCCTGCTGCTTAATATTTCACGTTGCCACCCAGGAAATTCCCAGCTCACATTCCTCTCTGCCAGCTTGGAGGAACGATGACCACACACCCTCCGCACAGGAAGCAGAATTTATCACTTTTCAACCTCCACAGTGGAGGATGGCTCAACAGACAAGTGCCTGGCTTCCCCAGGGATCACCAATCCACTCTCCAGGTGGAAAACACCGCCAGGATGGAATACAATGCCAAGGAGCAGCACCACTGACACTGTCTGCAGAGAAACAGTGGAAGCAAAGGCAGTGATTATCAAGGGTGAAGAGCTGCAGAACTCCTGGGGCACTGCAATGGACACCAAAACCTGCCCAGGCCAAAGAAACAGTGCTCTAACCTAAGCCTCTGTTTTCCAGAGGCTGTGTTTAAGTTAAGGCAATCATAATTTGCATCATCTTCGAGGAAGAGTGTTCTCTTTTGCCTTCATGTGCTTTAACAGGGATAAGGAAGACAAAGTTGTCTTCAAGGGACTGCAAAAGAAAAGAAGCCCATAGCAGGCAGCTCTTAACAGCTAGCTGCATGTATTAGTGCTAAAACATTTTAAAACAAAACTGTCAAGCTGTTAAAAACTTATTTAGAGGCTTGTTAAGCATGCTCTACTCATGTAATAACAAGATCTAATAACCAGTAAAACAAGCAAGCACTGAAAATAAACAACCATCTGGATAGCATCTTGCTTCCCACCCCCCACAAAAAAAAAAGAAACAGAAGAAAAGAAGTGCAGAGCAAGCAGAGAGCACATGAAGTGGCCAGCTAAAATGTAGGGTTTGGGAAACCACCAAGTTCTAACAAAAACAAACTCATCTTAAATAGCAGCTTCTATTTGATTAGAAAAGATGTATTTAATTGCAGCTTTTGGAGGAACCTGATGTTGTGTCCACAGTTAGATACCAAGAACAGTCTTCACTGTGTCCAACAGTCGTGTTCTGTTGTGTTGCTCCTGCTCAGATTTTTCTTAAATATTACCTGACTGAAATTAATACAATTCCAATCTGCTTCTTGCATGTCAGAGAAAAAAAAAAAAAAAAAAAAAAAAAAAAAAAAAAAAAAAAAAAAAGAGACAAGCTGTCATCACTCACAGCACTTCCATACTGCTACTTCTCTGGGGAAACTAAATTAACACCAGGAGTTCCTGGAGTTCCTCCCTTTGGAAAGGATCTCCCTGTGAAGCTGGTGGGAAGAGGAGATTTTTCTGCAGCAGTTCAGTAAAGACCCACTCTTCTCTGACTATTGCTCACACAATCCTTAATTATTATGTTGATCCTTCTCTGAACCAGCTGCTGGCATTTTTTTTCCACCAAAAAATCATCTAGGCAGAATTAACAAAGGATGAGAAACTTAAGTTTATAAAGGTCAGCTGCAATATTACACATCTGAATTACTTTCAGACAGCTTCTGCTGAATAATAGATGCAAAATCCTAGTTCTGCTACAACAAGGGATTTAAAGACTCCCCTGAGGCAGCCTCACGCTCCCCCAAACACCCACTTTTCCAATCCCAGAGCTCAACATCAAAGTTTTTGTGTTCTATTGATGTGTTGTCCTTACTTTTAACACCTGCCTCTCCTCCAACCAGAATGTAGAATTCAGAATATTTCTGGAAGAGGAGTGGAATGTCCAACCATTGTGCAGGCATGACAGATTCAGTGCCAAATCCTACTGCACCCACGACCTTGCCTCCCACAGAGCACTCACCACACATCTTCCAGGGAAGAAATGCTGTGATCATATACAAACCACGGGTACAACACAGTCCTGCCACCTCTTTCCTCCTTCTTCCCCGCTTAACATCAGGCACCCATCACCAGCAGGGCACAGAGCAGGTGCAAAGGCAGGATTTGGACAAAAGGACAAGACGAGAGCTGCTGAAAGCTCTCACCGGCCACGCTGACACATTTCACACCCCAGCCCCAGCAGTCCTTACCTCCTGGAAGTTGTGCTGTGTGAATTTGTCAGCGATCCTCAGCAGCTCGCGGCACGAGTGAGTGTCAGCGAAAGCCCGGATGCCCAGGCAATTGGAAGGGTCCAACTGTCTCTTGAGGAACTCGCAGCAGGCCTCCTGGATCTCGGCCAGCTGGAGAAGGCAAGCGGCCGGCAACAAGGTCTGCACGTTTCCCTCCTCCACGGTGATCTGCGAGGTGTAGGCGAAGTCGATGAGCAGCTCCATGGCGCGCTCGTCGATGTCCCTGATCACGACCTCGGTCTGCCGCGACTCGGCCAGCTCCCCGGTGAACATGGCTCGGAAGTAGGGGCTGCAGGCCGACAGGATCACCCTGTGGGCGTAGATCTTCTTGGCCCCCACTACCAGCACCACATCGCAGAGCTCCCGGTGCTTCCGCAGCAGGTTGATGACCTCCAGGGTCTGCCGCGGGTGCTTGTCGGAGATGTAGGGCATGCGCGCGGGCTGCGGCACCCCTTCGGGCAGCTTGTTGGGGTCTCCGAGGGTGCAGCGGCTGGTCACGTCCATTCCGGTCTCTCCTGGGCGAGTGCTGGCACACCTGCAGCGCAGGAGGTAAAGGTACAGCACCATGGTCAGGGAGCCCAGAGCCCCCGAGCGCCGCAGCCGCCGCCCGGCACCGGCCGTGACCGTAAGTCCACGCCGGGACGTGAAAACAAGCACGTGACCACATGAAAGAGGAATCCATCTCCAAGCAAGGCTTGCTTGGAAGTAAACAAACGCCAGCTTGCAGCAGGCCTCTATTTATTGCTATTTTTATACGCTTTCTGTGACACACGGCTGTAATATCCAGCTACACATACATATTTATGAGCTGAACCTCACCGTAGCCTTGTGTGGTAAAGGCACATTATCCCCATTTCACAGAGTGACTCAAAGCACAGAGTAGCTGACTTGCCCACTGTCAGACACTGCAGCTTTCCTTGACAGAGCTGGAGACAGATTTGCACTGCAAAGAGTTCCAGCTCTGTGACTTAACCAAACTTCTCTGTTCCTCTACCTACGCTTTTAATGGGGTCACTCATCACTGTAATGTCTGAACACACTGAAGTGTCACACAGACTTCAGGAGCTCGAGACAGCCTGCAGACTACCACGAGCATCTTTCAGGGTCACAGAACACCCATTTTAATCATCACCTCTTCAATTATTTTTGAGTTATGGAGGCTCCTGACTCAATCCACCCTCCCTGGCACGTGTCAAAAGAAGGTTAATCTTCCCCAAGAATGGCAGAAGGCAGGTGAAACCAAACCAAACAAGAAGAAGATACTTGTTTTATCTACCCTATCAACCTAGCAAAAAGGGAAGAACAAGAAGTCAGGATGGTAAGTTCAGAGGTGAAGAATCACTTAAGAACACATAAACTAAGTTACCAGCACAGAGAAAAAACAGTCTCTTCCCAGTTCCACATGCAATTAAAGAAAACCCAGGAAACTGCTGCCTCTTCCCACATCAAAGGAAAACCATCGCTGAGAACAATTAAAGAACATTGAGCAAAGTATCAGATTATTGATGGTTTATGAGCATTGGAGATGCACTGAAAGACCCAAAACATGCTGGCTACTACCAGTTTTTCCTTGGTGCACTGACATTTGTGAGCTGCCACTACCTCACTGTTCACATTAAGAGTTAAAAGAAAAATCGAGCTTGGCATTGCCATGGCTCAATGTAATTTGCAGCAGGTTTGAAGGAAAGAATTTAAAAAACCACAAAACACAACACCTCACATCTTTCTGCTCATTATTATGTCAAATGCACTTTCTAAGCACTAGGAAACCAGTCGCTTTGCAGCAACTCAAATTATTCACTTGCATCTTAGCCTGCTTTGCCATTCCCTCCACACCCTCTCCTTGATCATCATATTCAGATGTTTTAGACCATTACCTCTTCCTCCTATCTTAGTTCCACAGATCCAGCTGGGGCTCCCCTCTGGGTTTTGCTGCTTGCTTCTGCTCAGTCTCTGCATCTTAAATGCCTTGGGTTTTTATCCCTGCTCCACCTTTTTTACATCCATCACCCTTCTGCTTTCCTGACACCTCTGACAAATCCTTCTGCTGTTACACTGCCTCTCACTCTCCTCTACCCACTCTTGTCCCTCACAACCCAAATTCACCTTTGGGGGGTTTGACAATCATTCTCAAAGCCCTGCCAAGTTCCTCACAAACAATGCATAAACTAAACTTCCCTTGCAGCAATACACACCAACCACAATTAATGGTACCCCTACAAAAACCCCAAGAAACTTGGGCTGAAGATTAATTTACCTAATTGGCTTATTTTAATGGTCCTTAGCAGCCAAGGCCAGAAGGTAAATAATTTAATCCCTCTACCAAAAGATGGAGAAAGGTGGTGACAAACATTCCCCTGCAGAGTTTGGCTCTTGCTAAGCAAGCTAAGTCGATTTTATTGTGTGGTTAAGTGTTTTGAACTATGTCAAACCAACCCTTGGAAGGCAAAAAAGAACACAGTAAGAGGTCTTTTAAGACACATGCTACCACAGTTCTGGATGGTTTGTCTTGACCAGGCTGTCAGTCAAAGCACAGAAGCAGCATTCTTCAAATCAAAACGCATTTCATGTAACTACAGATCAGATGAGATGGTACATACCCAGGACAGGGCACCTTTTTGGAAAGCACACAACCCTCTGTCATACCTGCAGGTTTTCCTCAAAGACATCTCCCACTGCAACCAGCCCTAAAGCAGATCTGAGTGGCACAGGCTCTAAGCACAGACAGATTAGCTTAAGGTCCTGCTGCCAGAAGAAATACACAATATTCCTGCCAATCCCCCAGCCCAAGACTCCCTGCCAACACAGGGCTATGGGATGTACCAGCTTGTGCCAAGGGATTACTTGGCCAGGTTTATGCAGTAGCCCTTGTCCTCCCCAGCCAGGACTGAAAAGGATTTTTCTGCCCGAATGGGAGGCCCTGCTGAAGACATCTTTAACTCACTGAAAAGGCCTCTGGTTAGCAAGAACCAAAGTCATTCCTGCATTGTTCTCACCAGCATTTATGTGAGAGCCTGCATTGTACCCAGCCTCCTTTCTCCTGGGGAGAAAAGTGCTGGTTAATGATTAAAGGAGACTGAATGGATGGAAAAAAGAGTAACAACCAAACGAGCACTCCTGATTCATCCATAACTTATCTCTGGGTGGTGCAGAAGCCAGTGATCAATTGGCTTAAGAATTTCCAAGCTGGATCGACCCAGATGCTTGATGTGAGGCTCAGTGGGTTGCTGCTACACACAGGCACAGAAGTGTGAATTTAAAGGACATGTCTGCTGGCTTGTGTCTCCACGAGGATCATAATTCCACTGCATTATGTGTGCATTATGCATAAATATGCACAGAGAATGAAATGATGAGTCAGTGGCTTAGAGGTGTGAAAGACAGAAGGCAGCACTTGATTCTCACAAGTCAGGGGAGCTGCCTCCCCCCCCCAGAACTCAGAGCTGCTCCTGAATAGCCAGGGTGATTAAAGAGGGCTGAGGATCCAGAGGAAATGTGTGTGTGCTCGGATAAAACGCTCACACCCAGCTATGCAGATATTCTGGGATTAGCTTCCATCAAAACGCAGGGCTGGGGAAATCAGCAAATACAATGGGATTAAGAAAGGGCTGACAAAGGATCAGTTTTTGTAGCACGCTGCTGAGAAGTACAAATGGGAACACAGGCAGTCTGCAGCACTAAGTCAGCTAAATAAACAGGCTGCTCTGCCCTCCATTTCATTCCGCTATGCCAGTGCCCAAAACTTCATTCATTAACAGGGGCATCGATGAGACATCCATCCTTACAGCAGCTCCTCCCAAAGTTAAAAAAATATCTAATAACACACACCCAAGGAAAATTCTCTCCTATGCTGTCATAAGGGCATGTTAACTTTCAAATCTGCATTTTTTTAAGACAATGTGTGTTTTAGCACAAGATTACAAACAGGCTTTAACACAGTTCAGCAGTAAACAACAGGCTGTCCTAAGGCTTATGAAACACACATCTCAGGCGAAAAACATTGACTGAAATCCAAAAAATCACACATTGCTAGAGTGGATTTCAGCAGCAAGAGATTTTAGTAGCAAACAAAAATAACAAACCAAATGGGTAGTGATTTCTGTCAGTGCCTTGATTTGAAATTAAGAAATATTTCCTATACTCATTACAGAGCTGCAGGAACAAGGGCCATCGATTTGGCCCAGCCTTTGGCAACAGAAGTCACCACCACAACATATCAACCAAGTAAATAGGAATGCTTTACTGTGGCATCAGTACTCTAGGAATTAAGTTAGCCACAAGTCTGATTATCAGGGAAAAAATACCACTGATTCATTTTTTTGCCTAGCGAGCAAGATTTCAGTAAGCTTTCTCAACAAAGTTATGCAAACAAGCAGATAAACCTGACTGAAATACTATTTTACATTACACAAAAGGAAAACAGCAAGGATCTGGTGTATTTGCCCCTGTTTACATTGCTTGGTTTGATTTTTACTGACCAAGCCCAGAAAACCCAGTTCCACCCTGACTGAGGAAAACATCCCAGTCAGGGTGAAACTGAGGATGCCCATACTCTGAAAGAGGAGGTCATTACTGGAGCCTTCCAAAACCCTCCTGAGCCTTCTGCACTTTGTTTTGGGCAAGAGCAATGTCCAGGTAGCTGGATAAGCTCCTGAGTGCACCATCAGGACCTGAAGCCTCCTTCCTCCTGCCGAGTCTGGCTGCTCAAGCCTGCTCTGATACAGCACTGCTGTAAGCTGGGAAAAGGCTGCCAGGAAAGAGCTGGGTGAAAAAGAGCTGGGAGAGCTTCCCCAGTTCCTTTGGGAGGTGCTCGAGCCCTCATGTCTGAGCTACGTTAAAGATAAGCCTGCACCTGACTGTGCACCCACCCATCCCGAGCTGATTTCCCTGCCTCCTTCCTCACTCCTACTTGCCCAGGGAGTCCAGGACTGCTGGCTGGCCCTGGCCATCACATCTGCTCTGCCCTGCTTGTCTGGGTGCTGTGCCCTCCACTGAGAGCTCCCTGCTGCCTTGTTTTTCCCTTCAGCAAAGCCACATTCTCTTGCTTCTCCCTGAGAGTGAGCAAGAACAGCCTGCCCCAACCACCCGTTCATTCCTAATGCAGGGTAAATCCTGTTTGCAGCAGCAATTCGTGTTCCCTGCTATAATCTTGACAGGAATAGCTGGAATTCCTTGTCTGCTCAAGCTGTTCCTCCTCCCCTCTGCATGCTGTACACATCTGATACCATCTCACCGTGTTTATTAACCCACTGCTGGCCAAGCCCCACTGCCCTCTTCGTGCAGGACCTCCCACAACCCCCACGTGGGGCTGTTAAATTGGCTTCAGAGCCCTGAGTAAAAGGATGAAAGAAAGTGCTCTGCCATCTGCTTAGCCAGAGTTCATAGGAAGATCTGGGCCCAAAATCCAATCAGGAACCTTTTATCATTTTCTGCTAAGACAGGCAACAGGAGGAGAACAAACAGAAATGTTAACAACCCACACTGAGGCCCTTGAAACAGGCAACTGGATTCAAGAACTGGAGTCCACAGCTCACAGCAGAGATACGCTTGTCAGGCCAGGCTGCAGCAATAATAAAAAATTTCTTCACTTCTTCAGCTCTGTGCTGCTGCCCACCACAAAACCTAAAATTGTCTGAGTGGCAGACAGAAATTCCACAACAGCAAGTCCAAGGCCACAAACCCACAAACTGACACACAAACTCCAGCATGGGGATTCTCTGCCTCAGTGCAAGACACGGAAAACAGCAGGCACAGAAACAAGTTTAGAACCTCAATTTTCCCACCAGGGACACAAAAAGTAGGGAGAAAACAAGAACACAAGCCAAGCTAGTCACCCATTTTATGTCATTCTGCAAAAACTTCTTGCTAAAACAACATTAAAACCTAAAAGCTGTAGGTTTATGCTGGTTAAGAGTTAAACAATCTCCAGTGAAGAAGGCTATGATGAAAGAGAGCTCCATCTGCTATTAAACCCATCTTGTAGGAAAAGGAATTCACTGTAAAAGTCACATACAGCTCCTCATTGACCAAACCACATTTCTTATCTTGGCAAAACTGCAGCACAACCCCCAGGCTCAGTGATACCCCTGTCATGTCCCAGGTTTATTCACTGCTGAACTGCAGCAGCAGCACAGCAAACTAAATTCACGAAAACTAATTTAATTAAAACACCATTGTGCCATTCTTTAACGCTTTAAGTAGCTACTCTTGCCTCCTTACAGAGAACCCAGCTTAATGGTTTCTGTGGCTAAAAATGCTCTGTACATACATCCATGGTTAAAAGCCTTGCCTTCTCTAACATGAGTGTTTACAGATCTACCCACAATAAAGTTTTCCTTCTTTCAACATCCCAAGGAGCACAAACAGACCAAGAGTTCTCTCCAATTCATTTAGAGGTGAAGAACTTTAGGCAGTTTTGCTTCCACACAGCCTGTATCATGTACAGCAATGTATCTGCTGTTAAATTCTGCTGTAGGATTGCCATCAAGCAAGGAATATCAACAAGAACTAGCAGAGAACCCTGTTTGCAAACCTGTCATCGTGCTGAATTACTGTGACAATTTTTTTCTCTATATGAGGGAGAATGTTTTTGACACAACCACAGCAAGAGCTCCCCTGAATTAAACTTCAGCTGCATCTCCAGCTCATTAGAACTGAGGCAGCTGGCATCCGTAATTAGAAAAGGAAATCTCCCTTTCACCCAAGACCTCACCAAATTCCTTTTGTTAAGGGAAAAACCATGTCCCTTGGAAAGCAAGTTTAAATTTATTCCCTGTGGTTTATTTTCCACAGTTTGAATACCTAAGTGATTAAATACTGAATGTTAAATATGACAGTAAAAGGGGGAAGTGGAAAAGGGGATGGAGAATTACAGTAACTTTTCTTCCATACTCTTCCTGAAAGACATCTGGTCTTGTAAATATTGAAAGCTAAATACATTTAAGAAAGAACTAAAGAGGAATGATTTATTTCCTAATTCCCCACAGCCAGGCTTTTTTAAAAAAAATCCAAAACCACACAACATTTTACAGTCCAGGCACGTCCAAAACCAACTCACATGATTTATCCTATTTGGGGAAGAGAAGAACAATTGTTTTTGTCTCTTACCTGCGCATTGGCTTTCCGTCCATGCACCGTGGAGAGAAACCTTCACCCTACACTTCAAGACCTGATCCAACAGGAAAAAAAAGGAGAAGAAAAGGTGATTTCTGAATCAAAAGAACCTTCTTTCCCCTCCTCAGTCTCTCTCTAAGAGAGCAGAGCTGCCCACAACCACGTACTAATGTGCCTTTAAGCTCCTACCCAGTTATAAATTCACAGCCCAGACTAACAACACCTGGAGTGCAGAGGATAAACCAGAAGAAAACATCACCAACATTAATAATATTTTCACCACAGCTGCACAAAGATTCCTTACCAAACAGAACACACACATTATAAAGTCAGCAAACTGCCTGCCTCCCTGAATCCTTAATTCTACCAAAGGGAAAAATATCTGAAGTAACAGGGTGCTCACTCTCACTCCTTGCTCAGAGCCAGGAGGTATCTCTCCCTCACACATTTAGCAGAGATTTAAGGCAGGCTGGCACCAAATAAACAGCCCAGCGCTGCTCACCAGCTCCACTGCAGAGCCAGAATTTGATAGAAGATAAAACTTGTGTCTGGAAATTGAAGATAACTGTGCCCCAGAGGTAAGAGGGATGCTAATAATGCTACTACATCTGCAAAGATGAACGATGCTGCTTGATGCTCACTACACTTCCACTCCAAATATTCATTTTCTGAGAGTAATAGCAGTTGCAAACTGCACAGGCCTTTCATATTCAACCACTAACTTCTAATTCTGATGTAAATTAACCCTTTTTACAAGGGCATCGCTTCCCACAATTTCATTTTCGATAGCTATTCACTTAGGAATACATTTAATTCAATTATTATTCAAAGCAATAAGCCTAACTCCGTGTAAAAAAAAAAATCTATTAAAAGAACAGAAGGGTGTTCTGCTTCCACACTGATAGTCACAGGCTTCTACCCCTCCAGAACCGGACTGAGAATCAGGAAACCACTGAACTATGGGAAAAGCAATGACAGAATGAGAATGAATTAAACCTCAAAATAAACACAAGGAGCATTCAAAAGAGAAAAAAAACCCCATAAATTTAGCAAGAACAAGATCATTTTTGGAAGACTGAGACTGTCAGATTGGAGCCCTGCATTCAACAATAAGCAAAACATTTTTGGCACAACCCAAATTAAACTACAGAACCGTTATAGCTCTGTTTGGCTACGTGCAGAAAAGAACCTTATTTTACACGCAGCACTCTCTGCGAGCATTATCCCAGCCACACAAGCGGAGCCAGCTAATGAAGAATAAGCTCCGACTTGCCGGCTGCCGCACTTGCAAATTACTCAGGTTCACAGCTCCCTGCAAATAAAGAAAGGCAATTCCTCCCGGTTAGGGCACCGCATACCAATTCCGAGGAGAGCTCCGGGAACCGCGCATCCCTGCCCGCACCCCTGCCCGCGCCCCGCCGGCTGTCCCGTGTGCCAGCAGCGCCGAGCGGCCCTCGGAGCGCTTCGCACACGCCACCGAACGTGGACCAGGCTATTCTTAGCCCCCCCGATTGCATCAGATTTAATCCCCTAAAACCCACGCCGAAAGCGGGGAGGAGGGGGAAACACGCACACGCGCACATACACAAAATAAAGGCATTTAAAGCGCGGTGCTCCGCGCTGTCCGCGGGGCAGCAACAGGCTGAGGGGCGGCTCTGCCGGCCAAGCGCGGCCCTGCAGCCCGCGGCACAACTCGGCGGTCCCGGCGGGACCGGCAGCGCTGCCCTCAGCCGGGCCGGGCCCAAGGGCCACCCCGAGCCGGGCCGGGCCGAGCCGAGGCGCGGAGCCCAGGCCGCCCCGGCCGCGCAGGCCGCGGGCAGCGCCGCCCGGCCCGCCCCGCGCCCCCGGCCCGCGGAGCCGCCCCACTCACGCCGGGCGCGGGCTCCTCGCCGCCGCCGAGCCGCGGTCCCGCAGCGCCGCCCGAGCGCGTCCTCAGCCGCAGGAAGCGGCCCCGGCCCCGCCAACCGCCGCCGAGCCGCGCCCGCCCCTTCCGCCCCGCCGCGGCACGGCCGGCCCGCCCCGCGGCCCGGAGCGCGGCCCGCGGGTCCTGTCGTGGAATCGTGGTTGGGAGAGGGCTCTGGGGACGGTACCGAGTCCGGTCGCGCACCCGGCAGCGCCGCTGGAAGCGCTGGAGCAGCGCCGGGTCCGGGCGCCTCCTAAACGCGGCCGGGGATGGTGACCCCAGCTCCTCCCTGGCAGCCTGTCCAGTGCCTGAGCACCCTGACTGTGATTTATTTTTTTTCCCCTGATATCTAATCTGTCAGGTGGCTGCAGATCGCGGTGAGCTCCCCGCGCCTCCCCCAGGCTGAGCACCCCCTGCTCCCGCTGCCGCTCCTCAGGTGTTTTCCAGACCCTTCACGAGCCTTGTTGCCCTTGGCTGGGCACACTCCAGCACCTCAATGTCCTTTTTAAAGTGAGGGGCCCAGAACTGAACGCAGCTCTCGAGGTGCAGCCTCACCAATGCTGAGTACAAAGGGATGATCACTTCCCTAGTGCCCCTATCCCTTCACAATTCCAGATTAACGGCACTGCTCATTCTCAGTGGGTAAGGCATTTCTGTGTGCCGAACTTGGCACATGTGGGGCTGTCCTGTGCATGAGGAAACCCCATTAATGTGAATAAATATCTAAAGGGGAGATGCCAAGATGATGGAGCCAGGCTCTTAGTAGTGCCAGCCACTGGGATGAGATGCACGGGAGGTTCCACCTGGATGGAAGGAAGAACTGATCCGTGCAGTGATTGCACTGGAACAGATTGCCCAGAGAGCCTGTGGAGTCTCCCTGGGCAGATATCCCAGAGCTGCCAGGATACAAAGCAACACCGTGTTCTGGAATGGCCCTGCTTGAGCAGGGAGGTGGGACCAGGCGACCCCCGGTGCTCCCTCCCAACCGGACCCATTCTGGGGTTCTGTGCAGGGCCAGCAGCTGGATTCAGATGATCCTTGTGGATCCATTCCAACTCAGGATATTCTATAATTCTGTGAATTTCTGGCTTTCCACTTGACATGGGTGACCACTTTGCCCATGTGTCACCATGTAAGGTGACAGTGCCCCGTGCCTGCCATGGCCCACTGGGTTCCTGAGTCCTTTGAACCTCCAAGGCTGGTGGGATCACAGCTGGAAGAGCAGCAGATGTTTGGAAGGGGCTGGATAACAATGTCAGCTGGAGTGTTTTCATCCAGACAGCAGTGAATTCCCTCCAGGATGACAGCCAGTCACAAGGTGCCTCAGCCCTCCTGTGGTAGGGGCTCCTCCACTGACTGTGCCCTCTCCCTGTTGCCTGTCCCCTCTGCCACCCTCCCAAAGGTGTTCCCAGGGCCCAAGGGCATCCCAAAGGCCAGGAATCTGTCCCCCTAAATATGACAGTCAGCAAAGTTCCTGCCAGGAGCAGCCGACTTTCGGAATCTCCTTGCAAGGCTGGTATCAATAAATGTTACTGTTCCTGTGGCACGTGTCCTTTTGGTATGAAGGGCATCCAGGGAGGGGGCTCCACAGAAGGCAGAGGTGTCTGTGAGCCAGGCTGCTGTCTGTGAGCTTCCAGAGTGTGTGTGTGCTCCGGGAGACGTGGGAGAATTGGGGTGGGAGAGCAGGCACCCCCCAGCTGCCGCATTCCAGGAGGAGGCTGTCATCCCTGGGGCACAAAACCCCAGCCCCTGTCATGGGGAGCATGGCCTCTGACCTGCCCTACCCTCTGGGGCAGCTTTGGGGGTACCTTGCCCAGGTGGGCACGTCCTGGCTGCCCTGCAGGGCCTGGAGAACTGTGGCCGTGCTGGGCCTGGCTCGTAGTGCCCCCAGCATCTGGAGAAATGTGCAGAAAAAACAGAGATGGGCAAGCAAAGTAAACCAGTCACCCACAGGAAGGGATGGGTTAATGGAGTGCAGGTAGGGCCTGGCCCTGTCATTTCCAGGGACAGGGACAGCCAGGTTCCCATTCCTTGAGGACAGACTGCCAGGCAAAGTGCACCTTCCTGTGTTCCCAGCTGTACAGGATGAGGGCCAAATCCATGGTGATGCTCAGGAACAAAATTGTGCTGCTGCTCGGGGCCACCAGGCTTTTGCATCACCTTTACCTGCAAGAGCTCCAGCACTACCAGAGGAAGGTGGCAGAAGGGGTTTGGAAGTCCCCTTGAGGAGGGACTGGGTTAGAGCCAAGCTCAGGGGAAGGGATCAAGCTGGCACCAGCTCCTCTCCCAGCTGAGAAATATTTCAAATTCACAGACTGGCTGAGGTCAGAAGGCTCATGGCAGCTCAGTGTGTCCAAGCCCATGCTCAGGTGGGGTTGTCTCAAAGCAGTTGCCCATGAACTCCTGCAGTTTTGATATCTCCAAGAAAGAGACTCCACAACCCCTCTGAGCAAGCTGTGCCAGTGCTCCATTACTCTCCCAGCAGATGTTTCCTGATGTTCAGAGGGAAACCCTTCTTTTTCAGGTTTTGTCCATGTCCAACCACTGGCTCTGTTTTTTCACTCTCCCTCCTGCTATTTATACACATTAATGGGATTCCTCCTCAGCCTCCTCCAGTCTGAACAATCCCACATCTCTTAATCTTTCCCCACAGGAGAGACCTTCCAATCCCTTTATCATCTTTGTGACCCTTCAATGGGCTCTCACCAGAGGCTGCTGTACTGGAGAGCCCAGGAGTGGACACAGCACTGAGGTGTGCACAGAGACCTGAGCAGGGGGGACGGATCACCCTAACCCAGCACCTCCCCTCCAGCAGCCCAGGGTACCATTAGTCCTCTGCAGTCTGCTCCTGGACAACCAGGACCCTCACAGCCTCCTCTGTGCATCCCAGATGTCCCAGCATGTACTGGCACGTGGGATCATTCTTCCCCAAGTGCAGGACTGCAATTCCCTTTGCTGAACATCAAAACCTTTTTGTGTGTGTCAGCCCGTTTCTCCATCATGCAGCTCTTCAGTGAAGATGTCACATGGGCTGGACCCAGTCACACAATTCTTCCACCAGACCTGACACCACTCTGATCACCACACTCTGGGACCAGCCTGTCAGCCAGTTTTCCATCTACCTTGGGTTTATCCAGCCTGTACATCAATACAATCAAGGACATTAGAGGAGATCCTATCAAATGCCTGACTCAAGCCAAGGTAGACAACATGCCCTGCTCTTCCCTCACCCACCTAGCCAGTAATTTCTTCAGAGGGTTCTCAGGTCGTTTAAGCCTGACTTCCCCTTTTTGCATCCATGCTGACATCAAGTGTTTTGCCACAAAGTGATTTATCCCTTTGCTAAAAGCAGTCCCTCCTTGCCTGGCACCCCACTGGTGCTAATGCCACCCTGCCTGTGAGGTCTTTTGATGACTGGCATTTATTCAAGGTACCTGCTGGGAAGGGCTGAACCTGCCCACCTTTGCTGTTCTGAGAGCAGAGGGGTCAACAGCAACCCAAGCCACATGTGCTTGCTCACACCACTTGCTGAGTGTGAGATTGATGTCTTGAGACATTCTGGGGTGCCCTGGTGAGGTAATGCCCTGCTCTGCACACCCCCCATCCCTAGAGGCTGTATCCCAGCCCTGCAGTGCTGCCAATCCCTGGCATGACACAGGCAATGTTCCAAACCTGCCCCTGGAGCCCTAACCAAGCTCCTGAGTTTCCAATTGACTGGAAACCCACCTGGGGCAAGGGCCCAGGAAGGCTAAGGAGCAGCTAAAGCTGAACTCGAGGTGAGCACAGGTCTTCTCTTGGAGTTTTTATCAGATGAAACATCTCTGGAACCCAGGAGGGGGTAGCAGTATGTGTCTTTTCTCTATCTTTTCCTGCTTTCTTCTTCCTCTAATTCCCTCTTCTTAAAATTCATTAATAATTTTAAGCGGAATGGGCTTCAAGTTTGTGGAGTTGAATGGGCCAATTCAATGCTCCAAAATAAGTGTTTTATATTGAGTGTGTGCTGCTCTAAACCTTTTGCCAAAGTTCTTTGATTTTCTAAATTTGCCAGTAAGGTCTTTTTGGTTGTTTTGACCTCTGGAGAGTATCTTGCCAGTATTTCTCCTGTGCATCAACAGAGCACATCAACAACCATCAAAGCCTTGTCAGGTGAGTTTTTTGGGCCTTACAGTGTGGGGGCCAGCCAAAAGCCAGAGCTGCTGCCTCCTTCTTCCCCAAAGGACTGATCTGTGCCAGCAGCTTTGCTCCAGGTCTGGCTTAGGCTTGCAGAACTCAGACAAGGTTGGCCAAGGTTGGGTCTGTTTCTATCCTGGGACTGCAATCAGCACCAAACAGGAGACAACACCAGCATCCATTTATTCTGTCTTTATTCACCTGGGAGAGGAGGCCAGTATTTTGTCTTGTCTTCTGCATGAGCCCTGAGAAGCCTCAGCAGTTCTGCAGGGCTTTGGTCTCTCTTACCTACACAGAATCAGGCGGTGCCAGCCCTTGGATGTGGCAAAGCTGACGTGCTGGCAGACAGGGAGAGGGATAAAAGGCTGCCTCATCAAAGAGCAAGGAGTGAGTCTGCCCCAGCAGCAGTCACTGGGGGGAGGTGTTTCCTCTCTTGTTCTCTCCAAGACCAAAGCTTGTCCCAGCTCTTACCAGGCTGGAGAACAATGCAGCGTGGTCCATTAACCTCCTAACCACAGAGCAAAACCAATGCTCTGGAAAGACTGAAAAAGCCACAGGGAGCAAGGCTAAGGGCCTCTGCTCCAACCTTTGTGGGATGCCTGTGAAATTCTGGGTTTGGTAGGACAAGTCAGTCTTAGCAGCACTGGCTGAAGGGTCTTTGCTGGCTACCATCACACCAACCCCCCTCCCCTGGCTTCCACGAGGCCTCTGCCCCACCTTGCAGGGGACCTCTCCAGGCATCCCTGAATCTGCAGTACAGCCCCACCAGGCCCCTCTGGATACGGCTATTGTAGCACCACCAGGTTAGGGGAGTCTAACTCTCACCCTGGGCAAGGGAAGGCACTGCCTAGGCAGGCCCTGGGACAACAGATGGCAGGGACAGTGTCCTCCCCCAGGACAGTGGAAGGGACACCGGACAGGAAAGAGCATGCCCTGAAAATGGAGCAGAGAACTGCTGGGCACCCAGTGTCACACTACCCAGACAGGACCTGTGAATGTCCCACATGGGGATGCAAGGCAGCCCAGGGACCTCCACACACTTCTGAGCCCTTCAGAAAGGCAGCTCAGCAGCTGCCTTTGATCAGCTATGGCCCTTCCTTTTAGAAGAGGCTGGTTGTCCCTTAACCATACCTCACAAACCCCAAAATCCCCCATAGAAGAGCAAAACCAATCCAAGTGAGGAATGAGCCACACCTCTGACCTGCAAGCCAACCTCCAGGCAGGTCAGCCCAGGGTCAACTAACAGTGCCACCAGACACAGCCACCAGCTCCAGAGGGGCTGAGGGTACCCACTGCTGCCCCACACAAGCCAGGCACTGAGACTGCTAAAAAAGCCTTGTTTATACAGCCACATACCCAGCACCACCTTCCAGGTCCTCACTGGAGTGTGTGGCAGCAGCCCCACACCTCTGGCAGGAAGGGGTGTCAGGCACAGGATGGGATGCTGTTGAAAGGCTCAGATTTAGAGCTGCAGACAGTCAGGGGAGGCACTCCACATCCTTCTCCAGCTGCCAGAGGCACTGTGCAGCACCTGCCAGCCAACACCAGGCTGCTTGGACCTGAACAGCAATGGTAGGAAGAGACAAACCCAGCACAGGTGTAACACTCAAGCTGCCAGTGCCCTTCCCCAGGATGCACACCACAGTTCTTCCTTCCTTTGGGGTGAAGATCCTGACACCAACACCTCCCAGGACCCCCTTTCCCACTGCCCCTCCCAGCAACACCGAGCCTGGCAAATTCCTTACGGCAAGTAACTTTCCGTTATTCTGCATTTACACAAAAATAGAGCAATTCTATATTTATAGAGATTTATAGCCGGTTCCGTGCTGGAGGAGCTATGGAGCAAGGCCGGGAGCTGAGGGTGGTCCGGGCTCCCGAGCGGCCGGCTGCTTCTCACTCGGCAATTCGGACATACAAAATTAAAGGCATTCGTCTCGGTCTGGTTTCTTAAATAGATAGGGGGGGACGAGTGGACAGTATGTACAGAGGGGCCTGGCCGAGCCTCGCGCCCCTGCCCGGGTCAGTGGGGCCGGCTGCTGGACTCTGAGGGCTGCCGCTGCCGCGGCGGAGTGTAGCCGTTCAGGTACCCGTTGCTCTGGCGCTTGCTGAGTCCTCCGTTCAGAATGTCCTGGATGTGCTGCACTATCAGGTTTATGGCCACTGTGAGCAAAAAGGGGGAGAGACGGTGTCAGGATGGCTGCAGGTCAGCCAGAGCCAAGGCAGGGCTGTGCTCCTGCTGGCCCTCCCACTGCTGTCCCCTCCTGTCCCCCGGGGACTGATCCCTCTGGCCCTGGAGGCAGGATGGTCAGGCTGATTCCAGCCTCCCTCTGGTATCCCTTCCCATCCCCCTGGGACAGATCCCTCTGCCCCTGGAGCCAGGATGGCCAGGCTGATTCCAGCCTCCCTCTGCTATCCCTTCCCATCCCCCTGGGACTGATCCCTCTGCCCCTGGAGGCAGGATGGTCAGGCTGATTCCAGCCTCCCTCTGCTATCCCTTCCCATCCCCCTGGGACTGATCCCTCTGCTCCTGGAGCCAGGATGGCCAGGCTGATTCCAGCCTGCCTGACCCAGCTGCACATTGCCTTTTGTGTGGGGTGAACAGAGCCAACCTCCGGGCAGGTCAGCCCAGGGTCAACTAACAGTGCCACCAGACACAGCCACCAAGCTCCAGAGGGGCTGAGGGTACCCTTGTGCTGCCCCCACACAAGCCAGGAACTGAGACTGCTAAAAAGGCCGTGTTTATATGGCCACATACCCAGCACCACCTTCCAGGTCCTTGCTGGAGGGTGTGGCAGCAGCCCCACACCTCTGGTGGGCCTGGAGGTGTTAGAGGAACACAAAGTCCCAGTCACTAATGCTCCAAGCAGGAGCAAAGGGAGCAGACTCATCTTGGCACCCCTGTGGTAGCAGCCCTCTCTCGGGTGGCAGTGGCCTGAGTCCCCCCTGTGGCAGGTCCTGCTACCTCCAACCTAACTCCAGTGCAACAGCAATAGCCAAGGCTGGCTGCCAGGGCAGAGCAGCAGGGGCTGGGTGCTTACCTTCGTTATCTGCTCCTCTGGGAATGATCACATCAGCGTATTTCTTGGTCTGGGAGGAGAGAGAGCACTGTGTTACAGGGGAAGTAGAGAGACACCGGGCTGGGGCTTTGTCCCTGCTCCCTGGGGCAGCTCCTTGCCCTCCCCAGACCCACTGGGGGGTATGTCATTGCTGATGGTACATTTTGGATGCTCTTATTTGTGTTCTGCTCTGTGTTTCTAGGGCTGTGCTTTGTGCCCTGACTCATTTTCATGAGCTCATACAGAAGCCAGTAAGAGGCACCCTAAAGAAAACCTGCAATTAAGAAGCCTCATAATCACACGACTCCAGCAGCTGATGCTCTTGGGAACATCGTTCCCCCTGAATCCAATCCAGACCTGCTCCAAGAGCAGGAGCTGGCGTGCCTGGGCACAGCCACAAGACCTGCCTGGGAAGAGGGGAGAACTCTCCACCACATCACTTGCAAAGAAGGTGTGATTCAGGACACCAGCCCTGACCCAGTTTCACCTGCAGGTGCCAGTCTCAGTTTCCTCCCGTTCGTGTCGGTTTTAGGGCTGACAGCCAAGCCCCACCAAGCCAGCTGGGGTGTGGGTGTCACCTGACACCCCCAAGTGCTTCCAGGCATATCAAAAATCACCAGGATGTGCTGGACTGTTTCAGCACTGGACCACTTGGCCCAGAGCTGCTTTAGGAGTCAAATAACAGCTACAGTGGGTGCTGAGCCTGCAGCTGCTCTACAGTTGAGCCAACACCAGGTTGGAAGTGGGAGCAGACCATGGCATAGCTGTGGATAGAAACAAGGCAGTTTTGTGCCCTCCTTGATTCACACTTCGTTCTCCTACAGACTCTTCATCAGAAGAGCCTGATGCAGCATCTGCTGCTTTGAAAAACTGTGGATTTATCTTGCTGAGGATGTGCAAGAAGAGCCTTGCAAGCTGGGCCTGCCTCTGGGGAAAAGCCTTTCTGGGCTTTGAAATTGATCCCCAGAGCCACAGTTGAGTGAGAGTGGAAAAAGAGAGGTGTGCAAGAGCCAGGAAAAGACCTTGTAGCACAGAACCAGTCCCTCTTAAGGTAAGGGGCAGAGCTGACCAGATAGACAGGCACAGGGATGCTCCTAAGGTGGCAGGCACAGTTTGATTCCTGCCTGTGGTGCTGGCCAGCAGTTCCAAGGTTTCAGGACTCTGCTGGCTCACTTCCTCCAGAATAAAAAAACCATCCCCATATAACTACCACATCTGCTTGAAAAGCCTTGAGAATGAAGGCTCCTCTCCATGAGAGCCAGGAAAGGTGTACAGCGGCTGATCCTGCAAAAGTGCTATTCCCATGCAACTCTCAAGGACTGCAGTAAATGCCCCCACACAGTCCCTGTCTGCCAGGGAGATTGGCCTCTGTTATCAGCTCCCAAAGGAGCTTCCTTTCTCCAGGCAGGCCTTGTCACCCTGGCCACTCACCAAATGCCACCTGCAAGACCACAGCCCACTGCATGGGGAGAAGGAAGAAGCTTCCCTGCTCTCCCAAGCATGAAGCCAGCAGCACTGCAGGCAGGACAGCCCAAAAGAGGAGGCAGACACAGCAAATGCTGCCTGGGGGCAGTGACCCCCATTCCCCAGCTAAATACAGCCAAGGAGCTTCCGTGCCAAGCTAAGCTGCCCAGTGGTTTGTCAGCCCTTGCACAGGGAGGGATCCCCCTGGCCATGCTGCCTTCCCCAAGGGAAGGGTGATCTCACCAGGAAGGCAGTGGCTCTGTAAACAGTCCCCATTGCACCCTGCCCTGGCCAGAGCCTGCAGAGAGGAGCAAGGCACAGAGGCTGACCTGAGCTCTGGCACAGAGAGCTGCTGCCCCAGCCCTCCCAGGGGTTCCAGCCTGCCCCGACTCACCGGCAGGCAGAACTCCTCGAAGGCAGGCTTGACAAAGGTGATGTACTGCGACAGGATCTGCTCCAGGTCCCGCCCTCGCTCGCTGATGTCTCGTAGCACTGAGGGAAGGTGTAAGGCACGGTCAGGAGCTGAGGCTCAAACCTCTCCACCCCCTTTCCCTTCAGTAAGTACAGCCTTTGGCCAGTCACCTGGCTATTTTGCCTGAGATCTCCATTCCTGGAAGCTGCTGTCCATGTGTCTGAGCACATCCCAGCCCAGCTCCATGCTTTTAACCTGTTTCCAAGTTTTCCTAGGAGCCAAGGGCTGCCTGACCTGACCAAGGGCTTTTCTTGGCCTCTGGCCCTTCCCAGCTCTGCGTGCACTTTCCAGCTGTAACCAGTGCCAGCCCAGTCCTGAGTGCTCCCAGCCTCAGCCTTTGCCTCCCTCCTTTCTCTCTGTCCTGTCTGCCTGGGCATTTTCCCAGTCATCCCAGGGCAGAGGTGCCCAAAGAACAGAAAAGCAGCGGGGCTCAGACACACACATTTAAAGCACTTTAACTCAGATCTGCAGAGCTGAGGAGAGTAAAACTCACCCACCTGCACAGCTCTGCCAGGCTCCTTGTGCTGTCCCCAGCCAAGCTGGGGGACCAGAGGCTCAGGAGGAGCTTGGGGCAGGTCAGCTCAGGAGGAAGGCCGAGGGCAGGAGAGCAAACTGGCCTCCTGTTTGTTCTGCCACTCAGGCCTTTCAGCCTGTTTGCACGAGCTGTTTGGGCCAGTGCCATCTCCAGTCTGAAGCCACTTCAGCATGGGCAAGTGCCCCAGTTCAGCAGGAATTCAATCCACAGAGAGGAGCCAAAGCAGCCCTGTGGCTGAGCAGACGGCTCTTGGCTGTCCCCAGGGGGCTGCTGGCTTTCCCCCAGCATGTGAGTGCCTGGCACTGGGTTTGGAATGAGCCTTCCCTCGTGTCCCAGGCGGAGCCAAGGCACGGCACTGCCCTGCCAGCCTCGTGCCCTGCTGGGCTGGCCCTGCCTGTGTGCTCTCGGGGCCAGGGCGCTGCTGGGCTGGCCCTGCCCCCTGGCTCTGTTTGCCCTGCCAGCAGCCTCACAGCGTGGCCTTTCACAGCCCTGCAGGGGGAAGGGATGGGAGAAAAGGCTGGCAGCAGGATGGGTGCCAGCTCCCTGCCTGCTCCAGGGACCAGGCTGCACTAGCCAGCCTCTCCAGAGAGCAGGAGCGAGCCCCAGCTTGAACCACACAGAAAAAGAGGCAGGGAAAATATAACACTTTTGTTTCCCAGGTCCTACACCTTATTTGTTGGGGTGCAGGGGCTGGTCCTGACAGGGCAAAGCTCTCCTGTCATTCTCAGGGCACACCACAGCAGGACAATCGCCCCCCACAAACACAAGTCAAACACCTGCTGTCTTGTACCTGGCCCCGAAGCAGCAGGAACCCACAGCCCAGGCTAAGACCACACTCCCTGTCCAAAGGGGTTGCTGGCAGGGGCAGGCAAATGTGCCAAGGACAGATCAGCACCCCTTTGAAGCCAGCGGGTCCAAACTCAAACTGGACCCGCAACATGCACGTGACACGGGACCTGGTTTCTTTTTTAGGGAAACTGGCCAAGCACAGGGCAGTGAGGGAGCTTAGCCAGAATTAGGTCCCTGATCCCCATGGATCCCTGTTTGAGGGACCTGGCAGACCTTGCCCCTTGCACTCTGCTAGCAGAATTTCTGGGGAGAGGTGCCGAGGTGGGGACAGCGTGAGTTCCACATATTGAACTACTGATTAACTGAGCTGTCAGCTGCACTTCCAGGAACCTCACCTCCTGCTGCTACCCAGCTGAAAACCCAGTTGCTGCAACCCTTTAGGACTTCTGGGACAGCAAGATGACTCAGGGCCACATCACAACACAGGATCCAAACTTTTGCTGCGAGTTGCCTCCAGCTGCGTTCCAGGGACATGATTATACCTTTGGCACCTCCCACACAGGCTCTCCTTTCCCAGAAATGGCAGGCAGACATACAGTAAACAGATTTGATGCTACAGTGGTCCTACCAACTGCTGATGGCAGGAAAATGGCCAGATTCCTACCAGGAGAACAATGAGCTGCAGTAACTAGGAGACAGCAGCACCTCCATCAGCAAAAGCTGCCCTTTTGCAAGTGATTGTTGGTGGGTGGGAGAAGTACAGGCCTCACAAGAAGCAGTGTGAGTACAGCAGTGACCCAAAAACTCCACAGTACACACCACCTTCTCCTGTCCTGAATGGCCACTGGGACAGATGCAGCCCAAAGTCAGGGATCAAATTAACTCAAGTGGACACTTAGGAGCTCTGTTACAGGGGTGCTCCATATAACAGATATACATAAAATTGATATATGTGTGTTATATCAAAGGTGAGGAATGAGAATGGACTGGGTAATGTGGGACCTGAGCATGATTTAAGTGGTTTGGAATAAGGGGTGGGGAATGTGCTGGTTTTGGTTGGGATAGGGTTAATTTTCTTCACAGTGGCTGGTGTGGGGCTGTGTTTTGGATGTGTGCTGAAAACAGGGTAGATAACACAGGGATGTTTTTGTTATTGCTGAGCAGTGCTTACACAGATCCAAGGCCTTTGCTGCTCCTCACCCCACCCCACGGGGGGGAGGGGACACAGCTGGGACAGCTGACCCTGACTGACCCACAGGATGTCCCTCACCATATACATGATGATATAAAGCTGGGGGAAGGAGGAGGAAGGCAAGACACTCAGAGAGATGGCGTTTGTCTTCCCACAAAACCGTTACACACGGCAGAGCCCCGCTTTCCTGGGGATGGCTGAACACCTGCCTGCCCACGGGAAGTGGTGACAAAATCCTCATTTTGCTTGCCTTGTGGCTTTTGCTTTACTTATTAAACTGTTTTTGTCTCAACCCACAAGTGTTCTCACTCTTACCCTTCTGATTCTCTCCCACCAGGGGTGGTTGAGCAGGGAGCTGCGTGGGGCTGAGTTGCTGGCTGGGGTCACACCACGAGTGTCCTACCCCATGGCTGAGTGTGGCCCTGAGCTCGTGAACAGCACAGTTTAAGGGATTTGGGCTCACATTTTGGGATCCTGCAAGTGGGACCTGCTAATACAGCTCCCTGGAACCACTGTGCTGTCACCTCCCTGGATGAGTCACGCAAGAACAGTGGGCAGGGTCAAGAGGGATTTGTGCAAAAGGAGATGTTAATCGGTGCTGATGACATCCCAGCAGCTGAGGAGGCTCTGCATGAGTCTGACAGCAGGAGGGCAGGCAAGACCAGCTCCACTGCAGAGCGGAACAGTCCCATGCACACCACAGTCCCAGACTGACGCACTGAGACGCGCTCCCCTCGTCACAGCACAGAGCTCTGGCAAGGACCGCTCCTCTAAGGGATCTTCTGCATCCCCAGGCACCCTGCAGAGCCTGTCAGAACCAGGCACGGGTAGGAATAGTCCAGACAGAAGGGAATTCTGCCCCAAGAGTCCCCCGATGGTTTTTTAGTCACCCAGGAGGTGCTGCATCAGTGACCCCACTCCTCGAGGGTGCTTAGAAATGAAGGGGATCTCGAGTCATGCAGGCCCTGCATGGGTGTCCCTCCCACAGCCAAGCCAGCAGGACACGGGGAGTCCTACAGAGGGACACTGGTTTCTAGGGCTCTTTGCCCCCAAACCATCACCCCAATGCCAGGTACCACATAAAGGCTCCACAAACCTCCCCATCTGCACCACCCACAGGGGACTCCATGGCCCAAATGCCACCCTCGGAGCACAGGCACAGCCCAGATCCTGAGTGGATCTCTCAGGCACTGCCTCCTGACTGAACTGCCTTGCCCACTGCACCCTTCCCTGCTGGCATCTGCTGACTGGCAGCAGCTGCTGCTCAGCTGCTGGCACTGGGCTGGTGCCACGGGGCCGTGTGAGGACACGGCACACTCCTCATCAAAGGAGGGATGCCAGCCAAGGCAGCAAAAATCCCACTGAATCCCAGGAGACAGGGAGCAAGGTGCTCTCCCCGCTGCCACAAGCTGCCCTGGTGACACTGTACAGTGCAGAGGAAAAGCTCCCCAGCTCTTTGAGCTTTGTGCCAGCTCCAGTTCTGCTCTGGTCACTGTCACCCGCCTCTGTGAGCAGCTGTCTGGATCAGCTAAGGGGCATTTCTGTCCCTACCTCTGCGGGACAGGCGGGTGTCTGCGTCCGTGTCCACGAAGAGCTTCATGCGGAACAGGTCCCGCACCTCCTGGCTGTAGAAGGCCAGGATGCCCTCGAAGAGCACCACGTCGGCAGGGTACACCGTCACCGTCTCCTCCTTCCTGCAGGGGAAGCACAGTCACAGCCTGCCAGGCCAGCGTGGGGAACAAAGAGAGGTGAGGGGAGAGCAGCGGTGCCCCTAAGCACTGCTCCAACCCTGGGACACCCCTGCTGCACCAGGAGGAGAGGGCAGACCTACCCCACCGCCGTGGAGGGAATCCAAGGCATACGTACGCTTCCTGGAAGGATAAACAGCAAAGCAGGAAGCACACCAGCCCCTCTCCCCCTGCCTGGGCCAGCTGCTGCTCACAAGGGTTATGTGCCAAGCCAGAAAGCCCAGGAATGCCTAAGCAGGGGAGCCTGCACGGCCAGCTCTGCTTCCCTGGGAAGCAGGCAGCACTTCCCTGACAGCACAGCGCTTTTGTGGGGAATGAGCAGAGCCACGCCATCCACACCAACAGGGCACACAAAAACAAGCTGAACACATGCAAGGGGAGTGTTACAGCAGCGAGAACTGTTGTCCTCCTCCTTTCCTGGCACTGGCAGAGTGTTTGAGGCTAGAGTTAAAGCTGCAAACACTGAGTTTATGGGGAGAGCAGGCGTGGATGGGGGAAAGAGAAGGGAGGTCATAACCCCCTGGCTCTGATGCCTGGATATTGCTGGATGGCTACACAGCTTTCCAGACCCTCAGCCCGTGCCCATATCTGCCTGGGATGCTGTAACCCGGGGCTGCAGGAGTTAGGCTGGAGGCTTAGTGCTGGCAGGTGAGGCACCCAGGCAGAGGGCAGGAGTTTGGGGAGGGCAGGGCTCGTGCGGCGCCGCGGGGCGTTAGCGCAGGCACGGCAGGAGCAGCTGTTAGACCTGGAGTGGGAGACAAAGTCATAGACGGGAATCTGGACCGTCTTCCCTTCTGTGATCTCTTTGAGCGTTTTCACGATCAGCTCGTTGTCAAAGGCATCTGAGGAGAGAGGAAACGTTACCCGAGGCAGCTTTGCAACCTCTCCCACCCGCCAGATGCTGAGCTTGGCCCAAGCCAGAGTCCTTGGCACTTGTGCTGGGGACAGACAGACACACAGACTTGGGAGGAAAGCCCTGCACCTCCCCAGGGATGAGGCAAAGCCCAGCTCTGCCAGAGCCACGGGGCTCTGTGGCTCTGCAGCAGCCTGGGATGCGGCCTGCAGAGATCAATACTGTCCTTGTGCAGCAGTGCTGACAGCCCAGGCGCAGGAAGGCATCTTCAGGGCTCCAGCCCTTGCAGAGACTGGAGCAGTGTTCCAGCACTGAGCTGCCAGACAGACAGGCCTCTGTTTGCTCAGTGCTCGCTGCCTCTGGCCATTGTCCTCGTGGGGACGAAGGGACAGCAGCTCTGGAATTTCCCCACCGAGCCCGGAGATGGCTCAAAGAGCCCCTGTTGCCGTAACAGGGCAGGGCCCTCAGTGGAAGGGTTTGCAGAGCAGCTGCACAGCTGCATCCCTCCTTGAAGGAGGGACATGGAGCTGCTGGCTCCAGGGACTCTGCCAGGCCAGATCTGTCTGGGCCTGACTCAGCTGCACCAAAAACCACTCTGTTCCTTTGCAGCCTGCTCTAGGTGAAGGGTATTGGAGCAGGATGACCTTTAAGGTCCCTTCTAACCCAAACTATTCGATAATTCTATAGTTCTATGAAAACCTTGTTCAAACTGGGGGATGTTTTTGCAGAAAGAGGAGGGTCTTAAGGAGTTTGAGGGTTTATAACCTGCTCTTTCTCATCTCAGACACTCCACCCCATTTTCTTCCCAAGAGAGATGGGTGGGGGGGACACACAGGTGGTTCCAGCCACGCTGCCAGCGATGCACCCAGCTCCACAAGAGCTTAACCAAGGCACCCATGAGGATCCAGAGCCCCAGTGTCCCTGCAGGCTCTTGGCTGCTGCAGCTGGGGCTCCCACTGCAGCCCTGTCCCCACAATGCATGGCAGAGCCCCAGCGCTGTTCTCCATTCACCTGGGTGGTCAAAGTTGAACTGGCCTTTGAGTGCTTTGGATTTCTGCTCCGAGGTGAGGACCCGGTAGAAGCTGTCCTGGCTCACGATCACCACCTGCTTCTGGCGATAGTCCACCTCGTTCTGGCCCAGCAGCTGGACGATCTTGGAGCACACTGACGACTGGGAAAGGAAGAGCAAAGGAGGCACATCAGCAGCAAGTTACACCTAAGTGGCACAGGGAGGATGTCCCCAGGTGACATCCCTGCCTCCTTGCTGCTGCACCTCCAGCCAAGAGTTTGTGTTTTTCCCCAGCCACTGAGGGAAAAGTGCTCCAGAGGCATCACCATGGTACTCCTTAGTGTGAGAGCAGCACCAAGTTTGCTGCCTGCCACCCCCTCCTCCGCCCCTATAGCCTGCCCACAGTTCCTATTCTGGGCACAAGTGGCAGCAGAAAAACAGTCAGCTCCTGCCTGGGTTCAGCCACATGCCCAGGGGCCCCAGGCACTCCAGCCTGCCAAGGAGCTCCCCTTGGGGCACCAGGGCTGAGCCTCCTCCCTGAGAAAGCAGTCTTGGCTCCCCCAGCTCTGCTCCAGTCCAGAAACCTCTGAGACTCCTCAGAGGGAGAGCAAACAAAGCCCAGGATGGGAAGACACGAGGAAGAGAGCCGTGGGACTTCATCAGGGATCTCTGCCACAGCTGCCAGGGCTGGGAGGAGCCAGCACGTCCTGGTGCCTGCTGGCACAGCGAGGCTCAGGGCACTGCGGAGTCAGCGGCTGAGGAGCCACGTGGCCCTGGCTGCCCAGCGCTGCTGGCACGGGGAGCGGGCACCTCGCACTCCACACGGAGCAGGCTGGGACAGGGTGCCTGGCACCGGCCCTGCTGGCACCAGGGCAGGCACCGCCTGCGCCATGACCCGGAGCACGGCTTGGGGGACAAATCCCACAGCCTGCTGCAGTCCCTTCTCCTCAGTCACGGGAGTCCTTGGCCACTGTGAAATGCACTGGTGGTGGCTGCATCACTGCCTGGCAGGCAGCGAGAGCCAAGGCCAGACTGGCTGGGGAGCACTCTGCTCCTGCCCCATGGCATCCACAGCAGCTGTTCCTGGTGCCAAAGGGAGCTGCTCCCACTCAGGGAATCACCCTGGCTGCCGATGCCCACCCTGGCTGCTCCTGGCCCCAGTCACCGCAAGTGCTCTGCAGAGCCCTGTGCCTTGCAAAGAGCAGCGTGCTTGCCCCAACCTGCCTACCTCAGCCTGCCAGTGGCTCTTTCCATGCTGCCACCTCCCAGATGGCTCAACCATCTGCTCCATACCTGGCTGGCAACCTCCAGCTGCAGAGCTGAAGACAGCACTGGTGAGAGGGAACAGGGAGGGGAACGCATGCCTGGCAGAGGAGGTCACCCCGGCAGGCAGAGGGCAAGGCTGTTTGCCTGAGAAGCTGGAAGATTTGACAGCATTCGTGTCTCCAGAGACCATCTCTTCCCTCCAGGCCAGGCTGACCTGACTTGGCTGTGACCACTGGGCTGTGAGTCATCCCCAGCCTGGCTGGAGAGGCTCACACACAGCTCTGCTGTGGAGAGAACTGGCTCCAGCTGACCCACAGCAGTCCGGGCAGCCCTGGGCACCAGTTTGGGTTTGGGGTCAGGGATGAGCATCCCACCTTCTCCTCCTGCCTTCCCCAGCAGGCAGGTCATGCTTCCCAAGCCACGCTGGCAGCCCTGCCCTGCAGCAAGCTGCTCTCACCCAGAACAAAGCCCTGCAAGTCCGTGCCAGCCATTTGCCCTTCCGCACACAAATCAGAGCCCGCTCTCCCTTTCCTCTGTTTTCCCACTCCCCAAACCCTTCCCTGGCCTGCCTCAGCCCTACTGCTTACCCAGCTGTATCCTATAGGTTTTGCAAACCCAGGGTGTGTTCAGTGCCTCTCTTGCACTTTTCCTGCCCACTCACTCCCCCAGACAGCACTGCTTGCCCGTGCAGCAGCGGGACACAGCACAGCAGGGTTCAGCCTTGGCTGCAGCTGCCGAGGACACCAAACTTCCCAGGCCCTTTGCCATCAGGAATAAACCACCTTTCAGCACAGCCACACAGACAGATCCACAGGTTCCGTGTGGATCTGCACCAGAAACTGCTTTCCCCAGCCCAGGGGAAGGAGCAGGACTTCCTTCCTTTGAATCAGTGAAAGCAACACACAGATTTGCATTCACTCTCTCCTCTTGGACCTCAGCATGTGTATTGGCAATAAAATCATTTGAGACAAATGGTGCCAGTCTTCCTTCTGCCTTATGCACACTAATCTCTGGTCTACAGATTCCAGAAGGTGGAGAAGAGCCTCCACCAGCTCTGAAAATCCCACTCTAGCTCCATACCTCACGATTTAAGACACCTGATAGTGAGAAAAGCCCAAGGAGAAAGTACCCCAAAGCAGCTGGAGACAGGGACACGTCCTCCCTCCAGGTATCCAGACCAGGAACAGATTTTATCCCAGCTGCATTTGCCATCCAGGCTCTGGGGTGGATGGCGCCTCTTGGAAAAAGCAGCCTGGCAGACACAGCAGACCCTTCCCTTTTCCCTGGTGGGCTCTGGAGAGTTGGCAGAAGTGGTGGAGAAGGACAACCACAAGGACATCCTGCTCCCAGAACCGAGCTCAGTTTCAGCATCCCACACTGCCTGGGTGAGCAGGGATGTCATCTCCTGGCTCTGGGAAGAGGCACACTTGTCACCTTGGTCCTGCAGGTGTGGGCCAGGGCATGTTCAGCTTGCCTTAGTGCATTCCAGGGCTGTGTTCAGCTTGTCTTAGTAGGGCAGTGAAGTCCAAGAGAAGGTTTTTCCTTTTCTATCATTTGTGATGGAACAACAATGTCTCATGAGGGGCAGTCCCTGATGCCAGTCTGAATAACTCCCACAGCTGGACATGTAGTTTTTCCCCTTGGCTGATAAACACCCACTGTTAAGGAGGAAGAAAAACCAGAAACACACAGCTTGGAAACTCCCCTACACAACGGGAACAGAAACTCCCAGCCTCAGGAAGTGTCCCCTCAAATAAATTACATATTCCCTGCTTAAATCCTTTCTCCCAAAGCAGCACAGCATACATGTGTGGCTGTGAAGAGATCCATTAATAACTGGAAATTAGCAGAGCCAGGTTTTGGTGAGCCCCACAGATGCCCAGCAAGAGCAAGGAGAGAGCATGACTCCAAAGTCCTGTGCCAGCTGCAGCAGTCTGGATGCAGGGGACACATGCTGACAACGTGCACTTAGCACCCACTTGAAGGGGCAGCCTGGGCTCAGATTCCTTCTTTTGCCAATTCCCAACGGCTTCTCCCAGGGAAGAGGACAATTGGTTCTTCTGCAAGAAGCCCAGGAGTGCAGAGGGTGACTTGAAAAAGGTGACTTGATCCCAGCACACAAGCTGGAAGGTTTGAAGCCCCTCTCTAGCTATGCTTTACATGACACAACTCATCTGGAGGAAGGGGAGAGCTTTGCCAGAGCTCCTTGTCTCTGCTCAGCCCCTTCCCCATACCCACCTCACGCACACAGACCTTGCCACAAGCCAAAGCCAACGCTGATGGTGATTCAGCCGCAGCCAACTCCCAGCAACAGGATGCTTTCTCGAGCACAAGCCTTCCCCTCCTCCAGAACTTGGTTAAAACTAAATATAACCAGGACCCAGCAGCCTCTGAGCCTCCGTGGTTGCCAAGCAGACCTTTCCCATGGTGGCCAGGGGAACTGAGGCAGGACTTTCCAAGCAGTCAGGGAGGGAGCTGGCTCCTGCCATCACTCATGATTTCCCACACGCTGCAGCCAGGGGAACTCAGCTCCAGGTCGGAGCAAACCCCCGGAGCTGCACTCCCCCAGGCTTTGTGCTCGAGCTGCTCCCTGGGAAAGCTGTGCAAACCAACCCACACCTCCCAGCTCGTGGGGAGGAAGGTATCAGCCCTGTGAGAGCTCCAAGAGGTTATTCCTGAGCAGAAGCAGCTGCAGCTCCCCTTGCAGGACTCCTCCCCTGAACCAAGCACACAGACAGCCAGTGTTCAAGGAAGAAGTACAGCTTTATTCTGCTGCAAAGGGAAGATGCAGAGGGCACCTGGGGAAGAAATCCAACATATTTTCCCAAAAGGAGATGGTACACAGGGGAAGAAACTCAACAGATGGGTGTTTGGAGGCGCACCCCTGACATTTATTTGGAATATATTAATTACATATTTAATTCACATTCACTCGTGGCCTATAGCCAGCTGCTCAAATATTCTTCAGGACTTGACTAATTCCCTGACATTATTATGCAGATTATCCAGCAATCCCTCTTGGGTAGCTCTGATCAGTGAATTATGACTTCCAATTCAGACAGTGAATTACAACTTCCGACAGGTATTAAGGAGAAAGCTGATGGACAGTGCCACAGTCACCCACCAGGAACCATCACGAGAAGGGGCCTGGACACAGCTGCTGCCTCCAGGCCTGTGCTGGGCTAGCAGGAACTCCTGAGCCTTGTGCAGGTGGATATGCTAAAACCCACACACTGAGAGCAGTCTGCCCATCCCCAAGGAACCCAGCACTGCAGAGGGATGTTCAAGATCCCATGCCAGCTGCAGGGAGGACCTCCCGTTTTCCCAGGGACTCTAGATGAGACACCCAGCAGAAGTGACTTAGCCAGATCAAGTGATTCCAGCCCTAAAGAAACACTGAAGCTGCCAGATCCCTCAGGAGGAGGAAGAGGATTGTGACAAAAGCGTAGAAAGAGAGGCACAGCCTCCTGCCACCACTGCAGGCTGCTCGCCCTGAGCCAAGCTGCTGCTCATGGAGGAGTCTTCACCAACAGAGCAATGCCCTTGGCCCACAGCACAACCAGGAGCAAGGACAGACTGCAGCAGTCACATCCCAGCAGGGAGAGGAGCGCAGAGGTTATCTCCAGGGACTGCACTGCCATAACGCCCTTCCTGTAGGATCTGATTGTGAGCTGGCTTGGCAGGAGCTAGCGATGGCTCTGCGTCTGCAGCAGCCTGGTTGGGGTGTCCTCATCACACCTCTGTGGATAAAACAGTCCCCAGTTTCGTGCTCTGACAGGGTTTTCCCTCAGATCAAACAAAGAACCACTGGAATTATTTGTACAATTCCTCTGCTGTCCTCTACAGCATATTGCCCTTATCTCCAGCAGCACAGGAGTTACAGATGTTGGTCTCTTCCTGAAGGTTATGGTAATTATAAAGTACCAGGAAGTGCTTGGACTGGGATGACACACAGAACAGACAGCAAACTGGGAAGGGTCCCAGAGCATCTATCAAATGCCTGTGACTGCAGACAGCCAGTTCATGACCCACACCATCCTCTCCAGCCCTAATGGGAGCACATACATGTGGCAGCACTAGGACTGGAAACTTGCTATTCTTGAACCAAAAGCCTGGGCCTCCACCCAGAGCACCCCCAGGCAGGTTCACCATCCTGCCTTTCCCTTTGTGAGCCACAGGCCAACCAGAGCAGGAGTGGGATAGGCAGGTTTCTATTCACTCACCCTGGGACACTGTGCATGTGATCAGCAATCCCGGGCTGGAGCATAAACAGGCACACACAGAGGCTCCAAACACAGATTACATGCAGGGAGGAAAACAAACCCTCTGACACAATCCCTCCCAATCCTCTGGTTTTAGGCACAGGATATTTTTCACGAGCCCCTGCTGCAAACTCCATAGCCCAGAGCTGGCTGAGCCCACGGGACTGTGGTAAGCAGGCTCCATAATGAGCACGTATTCCATCAGTAACAGGAAAGGGCTGACCCATCAAAACGTCCTGTGGATCAGTCTGATCAGGGCTGGCACAGAACAACGTTCTACTAGAAAGTTTGATGAGTCTCTAGCACACGTTGACACCAGTGTTTAACTAGTCAGACCTTGTGATGCAGGGCTCCTGCCAGCCACAAACGAACGTCACCAGGAAATGGTGCTGAACCGGCACAGGGCTGCTGCAATTCCTGCTAGTCCCCCTCCCATGGGGAAGTCATTCCCGGATCTCCCCTGGGCTTCTTTGACTGCCATCCAAGTGGTGACATTGTGGCAGTGACCCCCAGGCTGCTGTGGGGACCTCAGCCCTTGCTGTGGCAGAGGACTGAGCTGTCACAACAGAGGCAGAGATGGAACTGCCCCACACAGCTCACACCACTCCTTCCCTGGGGCCAGCGCTGGCTGTCCCACCCCGGTGGGCAATGCCAGCCCCCTGGCTGGCTCCTCTTCCAGCCTCAGCCAGCCTTCCCAGTGCTCAAAGTGCCCAGTGGAGGAAGTGAGGAGCACACCTGGCTGAACACGGGCTGCAATCTTGGTGCTCTGCAGGCTGGAAACTCTGAGGCTACATGTTCAAACAGACATTGGGAACTCGATGTGCTAACTCAAGACCCAAATGATGTAACTACAGGGCTGCAGTGGCACCCATACTCAGCCCTCACTATAATTTGAGCGATGAGCAGCCAACCAAAGCAAGCAGCCCTTTACAAATCTGTTTTCTTACAAGCTTCTGTTGGAAGGCAGCAATCAGCACCTCACCTCACGTGGGGACAACAATTAATGCTTCAGCCTGAGCTCTAAGAGCTCTCCCCACCCCTGCAGCCACCCCAGCACCAGATGCCACCGCTGCTGCTGGGAGCAAGCTGCTCCAGGCAGAGCTGCCAGGTCCCAGCAGCTAAGCTGAAGTGAGGACACAGAAAGAGCTCAAGGAGGTATCCCAACAGCTCCCAGCTCATCTCAGCAGGCAGTTTGCTGAACTTTCCTCCAGCCCGCAGCCTGGCTGCCTGCCTCGTATGCTGCAGAGTCCTCGGTAGTCAGGGATCTCTTGCAGGAGCAAGGGAAGAAGCTGTTAGCACAAAGGCCACGGATGTAAGAGGGAAACAAGAACTCTAGCAGAACACTTGAGAACAGAGAGGGTGAAAGAAAATGAGACAACCAGCCTTGGGAATCTCTCTGAGGGAATGAGGCAGTTGCAGTCCTCTTCACGTTTGACACAGGATGGGGGTCTTAATGCCAAGCCATCTCCCACCCCAGGAATGCGCAGCACGCTTTGTCCAGACTGCACCGTGCTTGGATTTCAGGGGACAGCTCTTTTTTTTTTGTGAAGAGCCTGTCCCAAAACAGCCACTGTGCAACTTGCACTGCCCTCACAGATGCTGTGGCATCCCAGACTGCCAGGAGCTCTGCAGCTCCCCAGTTTTGCTCCCAATACAGCCCAGCTTTCATTCCAGAGCCAAACCCCAGGAAAGCTCTCAAGGTTCTACCCCTATTTGAGCAGACAAAGTTGCTCAAGCCTCTTTTGCTCACTAGGGAAGGGTACTCAGCCTTTGAACTTGAGCTCTCACAGATTTAAGGAACACCAGCCAAACAATCCCCAGCTCTTTGGGAAGGCTGGCCACTTCCAACACCAGCCTCCCCAGGGCACCACACCACATAAGTCATGGCAAGCTACAAAACCCAATCCCATCCTTCCACAGCCTGACCGTGCTGCTACACCAAGAGGGATGGAGGGGACTGTGGAGCCCATTCTCCCCATGTCAGACCCAAAAGCAGCAGTGGGAGGAGCTGCAGGGGGCCTTGGAAGGCAATTTCCCTCGGTTATCTTTGGGCTAGTGTGCTGCCAAAGGGGTGTGTTGCGACAACAACCCCCAATTGGTGCCAGGGCGACTCGGATGGATGTGTCGCTTTCCCAGTGGGAAAGGTGCCTGCTTCGCTTTCCTGCTAGCACTCACTTTTCACCCAGAGCCAGCACATCAGCACGGCAGCCCCTGGGCTGGATTGTGGCTGCAGGCAAGCCCTTAGCTAAACAAACCACATCAGCCCCACCGCTCCTGCAGCGCGCTGCAGCGCCCAGCACTGCCGGGCACAGGGCACTGTCACCACACAGGTGAGGGACACAGGTGGGGGACAGCCCCCACATCCCTGCCTTGCAGCCCCACCAAAGGTGAATCTGAGGGGCTGTGGGGACAAGTCCCAGGTCCCTTTTTCCTGTTGTTTGGGGGTTTTTGCCAGCATATTTCTTGCAGCGATCTGCTGGATTCCCTTCCATGGGCAACACCACACAGAGGTTTTCAGCAGTCACTGGAGGGGGGGAAATCAAAGCTGAGAGACAGGAAAAGCCAGTTAGTACATCTCCCTTGCTAGAAAGGACATTTCCCTATTTTTTTCCTAAGGCAGCCTGCTGCTCTTGAGCATTTTCACTTTGAAGTTGAGCACCACTGTGGTGCATTGTACTGTAATCGCTGCTTTTACCTTGTGGGCCTGAGACACAGTGTTCAGAGACATAACAGTTCAGCAGCGCCAGACACGATGTTATTGGGACAACTACAGAGAGGCAGACCCACGCATCAGAGAACAGACAAACCCAGCGTGTTTGAGTCACCAGGAGCTGTACTGCAAGAACAATCCAGCTTTGGTTCCCACCGGAGGAGATTGCATCCTCCCTCCCCTGTTATAGCTGGATTTTTCTCCCTTGCAGCAGCAACAGCAGTCCAAGAATCAATAAGGCACTCAGAGACACGTGCTTAAAACACCGGGCTGAGGTGCAGCAGTTGGGTTATCCCTTCAAGAGAAAGAGGAATCTCCCTCCAAACACGGATCAACCCAGAGATCTAAGGCTCATCCTTCTCCTGTGCCATCCCACATTCAGTTTCCTCAGCAAGAAATATTTCACAGGTATAGCTACTTCCAAATCTATTCATCCTTTCCAAAACCCAGGCATAACGTGCTGCCCTGCATAGGAGCTGATGAGCTGTGGAGCTGCTTTTATTACTCTTAAATAAGAAGGAAAAAAAGGAAGCAATTTTCTTTTCCTATTAAGAAAGAAAGTGACCTAGCGAGGTTAAACAAATTCAGAGAGACACATTGTATGAAACCACGAAAATAAAAGGCTGCGAAGCCGCCAGGCTGCCCTGCGCTGCAGTTTGGGTGTAGCAGCCTGGGGAACACCCGCATTGCCCCGGCGGGCGGCTGCCCCGTCCCCGCAGCCCTCGGCCCGCTCCGCTCCCACCTGCCGCTGCCAAGGGCCAGCCCCTCCCGGCACGGCAGCCAGGAGGTCGTTCTGCCGCTGTGAGTCAGCATTTGCTGCAGAATTCCCGCTCCCGCTACCCGAAAGTTGGGCACAGAAGGGCACCCCCATGCACGACCGACACCATTGGGGGCGGGGGAGGAGGGGGAATTAAAAAATTGCATCGCCCCCGGGGTGCTTTGCAACCCCAGGGCAGCCCCTGGGGTCGGTGCAGGTGAAGGGGAACGGGGGGAGCGCTGACCACAGCCACAGGAAAGATTCTGAAGGGGAGATGCCGCCTCTGCCCCGGCCGAGCGGGGGCCACCCTTGTTCCGCGCGGCCCCCAGCTCTGCCCGCTGTCCCCCTCTCCCCGGTGACACAGAGGGACACAGGCTCCCGGCCGGAGAAAAGGAGCGAGTAAATCCCACAGCCACCCCGCACCCCCCTCCACGTGTCCGCGGGGCTCCGTCCGCCGCCCGGGCAGAGGCCTCGGCGGCCGCGCTCCCTCCGCCGGCTCATCGTTCCCCGGGCAGCCGGCGAGCCCGCCCGGCTCCACCCGCAGCCCCGGCCCCATCCGCATCCCCGGCGCCCGCCCCGAGCCGCGGCCGGGCCGCGGAGCAGCGCACGTGGCGGGGCGGCCGCTCGGACCCGCCGCGCTGCCATGTGGCCGCCGCGCCCGGCGTGCGGGGCCGCCCCGCGGAGCTGCCCCGGCCCCGGCGGGGCTCCGCCGCCCGCACCTTGCCGCTGGCCGTGCCGCCGCTGACCCCGATGAGGAAGGGCTCGCCGCCGCTGGGCTGCCCCTGCTCCTCCAGCCGCTGCTCGCTGTCCCCCGCCATCCTCCCCGGCTCGCCGCCGCGCCTCCTCCGCCTTCGCTCGCCGTGCGGGGCTGGATTTATCTGATGAGTCAAGGGCCTTCCTCCCCGCCTGGTTCACATCCCCGGCGCTGCGGCTCCTTGCCAGGTGCTGCCGCAGCTGCACATGCTCCGGCCCAGCCCGCCGGCGGGCGGCACTGCGGCCGCATGGGCCCGCACCGCGCCGCCGCCCTCCCGCCCGCTGCCCGCGGACAAAGACGCTGCGGCCGCGCCGGGCGGGACCCCGCGCTGCCCCCGCAGCAGCTCCCTTCGCCTCTCCCTTCGCCTCTCCGGCCGCTCCGCTCCATCCCACACAGCGCTGGGACCGCACCGCCGTGGGCCCCCGCAGAACCTCCATTATTTATCCCCCACGCTGGCCAAGGAGGCCAAGGGCATCCTGGCTTGGGTCAGCAATAGTGTGATCCTGATAGTGTGGCCAGCAGGACCAGGGCAGTGACCGTCCCCGTCGCTGGTGAGGCCACATCTTGAAAACTGGATTCAGTTTTGGGCCCCTCACGACAAGAAAGACATTGAGGGGCTGGAGCGTGTGCAAGGAAGAGGACAGAGCTGGGAAAGGGTCTGGACCATGAGGCTGGGGGGCTCAGCCTGGAGAAAAGGAGGCTCAGGGGAGCTTCATTACACCTGAAAGGAGGTTGTGGCCTGGTGAAAGTTGGCCTTTTTCCCCCATGTAACAAGAGATGGGACAAGAGGAAATACCCTCAGCTTATTCCAAGGTTTGGGTGGGTACATTGGCTATTTAGGAAAAATTTCTCCACCCAGAGGGTGGTCAGGCGTTGGAACAGACTACCCAGAGAAATGGTGGAATCACCATTCCTGGAAATGTTCAAGAACCATGCAGATGTGGCACTTGGGGACACTGTTCTAGGTGAACAGTGCTGGGTCAATGGTTGGACTTGGTGATCTTGGAGATCTTTCCCAACCATAAGGACTCTGTGATTTTCCCATCCCACCTGGGCCCTGGTCCTGCAAGCACTCATAAATTATTATTAACAACCCAAATCCAGGGATAAAAATTATGCTGATGTCTCTGGCAAATGGGATCTGTCTGGGAAGAGCACTCTGGAGGCCAGGATTCCAAGTCAAAATGACCTCAACAAAATGGAAAAAGGATTGGCGATATGTAGGGTGCAAGCCCACGCAGACAGATGCGATAATGATCTGTGGCAATGTGAGATAGGGACCTGCTGGCTAGCCAGGCCCTTTACAGATAAAGATCTGGACTGGATCAAAGAGTCAATTGGTGATGCCGCTGTGAAAAAGGCAAACATCCCATTGGGGCAGACAAACATCCACAGGTATTGTGTTTTGGGAAAGGAGAGGCCTGGTGGAGACACTCCAGTGGGTATTTGGGAACAGCCCAGGGTCTGGCTTTGTAGGACTGCAGGACCCATCTGTGTTTAGTCAGGGGAAAGTCTCTGCTGGGCTGTAAGGCTGTGGGGACACGATAACCCTTTCCAAATACATGAAAGGCTGCCACAAACAGAAAGGGAATACATTTCTTTTAAAACAAAATGTTGCCAGCTCAACACTGTAACAAGGACAATTCAGGGACATTTTCTAGGGTTGAAAATGGTTAAATCCTAGAAAAGGTTGTTTAAGGAGAGTAAGGACTCTCCACTTTTAAATATGAAGATTTAAGAAAAATAACAAAACCCCCAGTAGACAGGCTCCTGTATGGGAAGTGTTTAGTAGTGCTGATCCTGTTTTGGGGCAGGAGCCAACCCAAGCAATGCCCCAAGGTTGCTGCCAGCCCTGTTCAGAGAGGATCAGAACTCTCACTGAGGTTCCTGAATTCCCACTTCAACACAGCAAACCAGGTGTGGAGGTGTTTGCCTGACAGGTCCCATGTCCCAGCCCTCATCACGCAGGATGTGAGAGAGGATGTCCCAGGAAGCCCTGACCCCTCTGCCCACTGCTCCCAATTCCTCTGCAGCAATGCCATGGGAGAATGGCACTGCCTGCAGCCACTGCCAGGGAAGGAAGTGCTATATATGGCTGAGAACTTCCTGCAGGGATGAATTCCCGTGGATTCCCATGGCCCCATGCCAGTTTCCAAGTGCTGACCATGGGCACGGCTCCTGCACACCCCACTGGGACCCAGGAGCTATTCACAGCTCTTCTTCTGGCTCCAACACTGCCACAGCTGTGTGGATGGCAACACCCCCTCAGGACAGGGAGAGCTCCAGGTTACTGGGTTCTCCTCGTGCCTGCCCTCACTGCTGCCCTGCTTGGGGACAGTCCAAACCCTCTGTTGTGCTGCACCTGTTTCAGGCTGTGCCGCCTGTCTCGAGCCTCTCTGTAGGATGCTCATCATGGCATTTCACCTCCAGGTCCCCTTCTTGCTGGACATGTGGCAGGAGCTGACACATCTGCAGAGGGAAGGAGAGGTAAATGGCTCCTGATGGGCCCTGGAGGGGTTTGAACTAAGGATATCCAAGGCTTATTCATACAGAACACCAGGAGAACTTGCAAAGGTCAGGTTAATGGCTCTTTCAAAACCAGGCCAGGGCTGTGAACTAGAAGTGAACCAAATCCAAGTCCCAGTTAGTTTTAGATGGCACCTTTCCTCAAAACAGAGAATTTTACACAGCCTTTTACTGGCTGCTGGTCACTAACACACTGCGCAAAGCAACTGAACCTTCTGTTCAGTTTAAGTTTGCAGATTCAGTGTATGAAACCTACTGGGATTGTCTCTCTAATCTGGTTTCAAGGTTGCCTCCATAAATATTACCACTTCTATATCTAGAGTGTTTGTAGACTACCCCAGCCCCTGACTCATGTAACCAGAGGTATTATGCAAATGCCTTCCTTTTTCTCACATCCCAGGCTGGTAGATCAAATCAGACTGCACCCAGCTCTCATCTGTCCTTCACACGTTGATCAAAGCACAGAATGCTGTTTTGAAAAGGAAATGCCATTGAGGGTAATATGCTGTGTGTTGTCTGAAAAAATGATCTGCTGATAAGGATCCCGGTGTGATTCAAAGTGACAGGATGAAATGACAAAGAGCCCGTTGTCACCTCTACCTCCAGTTCAAAGCAGGAGCACTGCAGAGGATAGAGGTTCATGTCACTGACCATCTCCTCCTGGCCTGCATCTGCCAAAAAAACCCATTCAGTATCAATAAGTGATACCATGTGAATCATTTCCCACAGCAGCATAAGAAAAACTATTTCAAAATACTGCTTTGATGGATGCTGATATATCTCATAGCCAGGGAAATCTAAAGACAGGGAGAGAGGGTGGAAGATGGCATACAGCACAGGGAACTGCATGAGGTGGCACAAAATAATACAGAATCACAGAATGCATTGGGTTGGAAGGGCCCTTAAAGCTCATCTCATTCAAAGCCTCATACCATGGGCAGGGCACCTTCCTCTATCCCAGGTTGCTCCAAGCCCTGTCCAGCCTGGCCTTGGCACTTCCAGGGATGGAGCAGCCATCTGGGCAACCTCTGCCAGGGCCTCCCCACCCTCACAGGGAAGAATTTTTCTGTCTGTCACAAGTCCTGCCACATCACCGGCCGTCAACATCTCGCTGCTGCTGTCCCCAAACTGAAACACCCGCCCTCAGTTTCGTCCCTGTCTCCCCGTGGCTCTGAGCCCCGTTTTGCTGACACGCAGTTCTGCTCTGCCCTGATGTTGCAGGAAGTTCCCCGTGCTGCTGGGACTTTTCCTGCGGTGTGTGGCTGCACCTCTCAGTGACGTCCAGCTCTGTCACCTGCACACACGTGGCTCTCTGGTTTCCTCATGTGCCTGCCCCAGGCTCGGGGAGCTTGTTTGCTCTCTGCCCTCACACCCTCACTCGCTGCTTGCGCTGTTTTCTCGGAGCTGCAGTTCCTCAGCCTCTGTCTGCACGGTGTGTTTAATTTCAGGGCGGTAGGTTTGCTCCTTTCCCTGTTTTTCGCTCAACTCTGCCCGTGTAATCCCACAGTGCACCAGCAAACTCCTCTGTTACGTAAGGACGGGCACAAACCTGCCCTTCCCTGCCTGTCCTCTTTCCTTTTCTGGGTTTGTGCTTTCTAGGTCTCCTCAGCCTATCACAACCCGTGGATTTGGTCTAGTTCTGCTGCTGTAGGCGTAATGGCTGGAGCCTCAATAAAAGCCAACCTGCCTGCCAAACCCTTGCCATTATTGCACTGCCCTCGTTAATGCACTTCATAGTCCCATCCCTCCATGAATATTTTACACACACGAGCAGGGGGAGATTTAATTCCCCGTGAATCACAGAATGCTGTACTCCACTGCTGGCTGTACAAGGAGCGTGCAGGACAGCAACAGCTCCTGGTAAACTGCAGACAGCAATATCCCTAAATATTTGATCGCAGAAAGTGTCTCCTGGTGAGATGCACTAGCAGGGTATTCACAGAATCAGAATCCTAGAACGGTTTGTGTTGAAAGGTGCATTAAAGATCATCTCCTTCCACCCCCTGCCACGGGCAGGGACACCTTCCACTAGACAGCTCCTCCAAAACCTGCCCAAGTCAGTCTCGAACACTTCCATTCACACCACCGGCAAATTCACCCAGGGCAGTTGTCGAAACCAGGAAGGCTTCTCCAAACCAACCTTTTTTGCGAGCATCTTGTGCATCTTCCCTGGCAAGCGGGTTCAGGCGAGGGGCAGGGAGGGCAGACACCCACCCAGTGTCAAACTACACCAGGGGAGGTTTGGCTCGGACAGCAGGACGAATTTCTTCGCAGAAGGGTGACTGGGTATTGGAACGGGCTACCCGGGGAGGTGATGGAGTCACCGCCCTGCAGCTGTTTAAGGAAAGACTGGGCACGGCACTTGGTGTCACGGTAGTGCTGGGTCACAGGTTGGACTCGGGTTGATCGCGGAGGTCTTTTCCAACCTAACTGATTCTGTGAACCCCTCCGTGAGCCCTGAACCGGGCGCGGCCTCAGCACAGCCCGGTGTGCGGGACTCGGGCGGGCTGCGGCAGGAGCCGGCTGCGGACCCGCCATGACAAACACCCTCCCTCAGCCCCGCTGGGGGCGGGTCCCACGGCCACGATTGGCAGCCGCATCGGCCAATCAGCGCAGCTCTCGCATCTACGATTATAGATTGACAGCTCCTTCACCCAATCAGAGGGGCGTCCGCCGCGCCTTCCTCGCCCTCACCCTTCCCTCGGCACTTCACTCAGCCGGCCCTCCCGCCGGAAGCGCAGGTGGTCGCTTCCGGGCGTTGCTAGGCAACGGGGCAGGCAGCTTCCGGGTGGCGGATGCACTTCCGGGTGCGCGGCGGCGGCACCGGCGGGGGCACCATGAGCACCATGTTCGCCGACACCCTCCTCATCGTGTTCATCTCCGTCTGCACCGCGCTGCTGGCCGAGGGTGAGCCGGGCAGGGCGCGGCGCTGCGCAGGGGGCGGCCCTGGGGACGCGGGCTGGGAAACGGGGCTCGGTGGCCCGGGGTCACCGGAACCTCCTCACGGAGAGGACAGCGGCGAGTCCCCTCCGCGAAGAGCGCTGAGCTCTGGTGCAAAGTGCTGGGAACTGGGGCTGTTCCCTCCAGGAGGGAGGATGGAGGAGGGCGGAGTGGTTTTCCCCCATAGCTGTTGTGGGAGGGATGTGAAGAAATCGCCTGACCTTGCAGTGGTGGTGGTTTAAGCTGCTTGAAAGGTGCTTTATGCCTGAGTGGTTGAAAAATGGGCAGCTTTTTCAGGAAGCGTTGGATAGGTGCTTTGGGGGAGTCCCAAGTCACAGGTTCCCTTTCTGGCATCGTGCTGTAACCCCAAAAATCCCCTTTATCCCCTCTGTCCCCAAATCTTCACCCCACACCTGCAAAACAGGCTTATCAATAAAAGTAAAAACTCAAAACTTGTTCCAGTTTTACACCTAGGGCTCGTTTCATGGTTTATTTTCCAGTTCCTTTCACATGGAGCTGGGAGTGCAGATCTGAAGGGGGGGATGGTGCAGTTTGCTGGGGCTCTGTGCTCCCGTGGCTGTGGGGTAACGGGGCTTTGCAGACACAGGGTTCAACTCCTGCCCGTGGATTTGCTCCCTGATCATTGCATCACTGCCGGAGGCTTTTCCTTCCCTGGGCACTGGCTGAGTGTTTGTTTCAGGTATAACCTGGGTGCTGGTTTATCGGACAGACAAATACAAGAGATTAAAGGCTGAAGTGGAAAAGCAGAGCAAGAAACGTGAGTACTCACCAGGGGCTTGTTTCTGTCCTTAATTCTGATCTTCTGCTGGAAGAAGCTCAACCACAAACCTCTTGCCTTGTGTAAATGGAGGACAGCAAGGGATTGGTACTGGCATCCTTTTCTCTGCACATGAGCAGCCAGTGTCTGAAATTAATGTCTGAAATAAATTCAAAGATGCAATTTCTGCCTTTCAGGGGTGAAGAGGAGAATTTGAGGTCTGCAGAAAGAAAGAACTAGGGTTGAATGATGAATACCACGAGGAAAAAGCATTTTATGCAAAGATTAAAAGTGATGATTAATGAGATTAAAAGTGATGATTAATGGTGGGGGATGAGTAAAGACAAAGCCATCATAAAAGGGTCTGAGCAATCAGCTGATGTAAAACCAAATGATCCTAATGTAAACTGGAAGCAGATAGGTTAGGAAATATTATGAAATAAGTCCCAGGTTCATTCCATAAAGAGGAGGTTTGGGAGGGGGTAAACACGGGATGAGGGAAGAAGGGAAAATGGAGCAGAGGGTGAGCAGTCAGAACATGTACATCAAATATTAAGAGAAATGGTAAGCAGGAGGGATAAGTGGACCTGTCTGCATCTGAAGCCAAGCTGCAGAGGAGAAATCCTAACCGTTTAACCTCAGCTGTGTACACCCTACCCAAGTTACAGCAGTGAGAGCCAGCACACGACAGCTGGGGCCAAAACAGAGCTGGTTTTACCTCACAAATATCTCATTGTGGTGTGTGTGCTCTTTAATGCATGAGACAACAATATTATCACATACTGCTCTTACCCAGCTCATTCCAGCCTTCCCCAGGGCAGTTTAAACAGAGGAATTAAAGGATAGTCGTGTTTGTGTCACAGCTCCGACATTAGGGGCTCTTGTCACCACGGCAGGAGCAGATGGGGACTGCAGCTCTGCCTACCTCACTTGAATCCCACCTGTCCTGTGCGTGGGATGGAATTAACCCCAGAAGAGCAAGTTAGAGAAGACCCAGCTGCAGACTTGGTGTCCTCTGGTGTTTGTGCTGTTCCATTCCAAAAGCAGTTAGCAGGGCTTAATCTCTAGGGCTTAATGATTGCTGTAAGAGTTTAATGCTGTTGGCTTTCATAGCCCTCCTGGTATCTAAGCTATCATCTGTGAAGGGAGTGATGTGAGGTTCATGCATCTCAATTAGTTTCTGATCTCCTTGTTTGATTCCCCACCCCCAACAACAACAACAAAAAAGAGGTAAAGCTGAATAAGGAGTCAGTAAAAATTCAGCTTTGCTTTTTTCCCTTCCCCTCTGGTGCTGAGGACAGCTGGCTGACCTGAGGGCTTACAACTTGCCAAGTGGACCACTTGAGCCACACCTTTCATCTGTTATCTAACACATCTGAAACAGGAAAAAACACATTTGAGACCTTTAAGCTCTCCCATGAGAGTGCTAGCGATGCTCAGGATTTGCAAAAACAAAGGGGCTGGGTAGTGTGCTTGAGCAGACATTGTTACTCCTGAATTTCATCCCTTCCTGCCCTCTCCTGCCTCGGGAGAGGCTCAGCGTTGGCTGAGGCTGCTGCAGGGATGGTTCTGGTGAATGTGGGGGTGAATGTACACGGCTGAAGGCTGTCCCTGGCATTGCTGATGTGCTGACGTGGATGTTCCTGTGCTGACAGTCCTGAGGGAATTGGGGCCGGGGGTTCCTCGGAATTGGCATAAGGTTTGATAGCACTGTGTAGGGTTTAGAGCTGGGGGGTTATGGACCAGGGATGGGCTGATGGGCTTTCCCCAGGTGGAACTAGTGTAAGGAAGGTTATGGAGACAGTGTTCTGTGAGCCCTGGGTGCCTTGTGACATCTGACACCTCCCCGGCATTCCCTAGGGACACAAGCTCCCGGTTTTCCTCCCTGCCCACCAGACATCCTCTCATTCTTTGGGAAAAGCGATAGTGTCTCACTCCCTTGCCATGGAGGGATGATGTTGAGGTGACTGGGCTGATGTGATTTTTCTGAGCAGCTGGGACTGACTCACAGGCGTTTCATAAGGCAGCTCTACAAATCCTGGTGTGGCTTGGGAGGTTGGCTGTCTTCTTTTCCTCTGGGCTTTGAAATCAGGGCTGGGAGGTCTGTGCTGAGCTGGTGCTTCACGAGGGAGGGAGCCCCAGCACTCAGGAGTCTGTGGGCTGACAGTGAGCCAAGGCTCTTTGTTGGTAGAGCAGATGTGGTACGTGCAGTTTGCATAAATGCAGACAGTTTAAAGTAAAAAAGGGATGCTCTCTGTTGTTAGACTATGGTCATACTTCATCATCCTTGCTTCCTGGAGACTCCTGTTATAAGTCTTGAATTAAAATGTCTCTTTCTTCCTGGAAAAGCCCTTTTTGCTGTCCCAGAGCCTCCTCTGCAGCTGAGCAGCACATTCACGGTGTTCCCATTTCCCTGTGCTGGCTCTGCTGGCCTGCTCTGGTGGTGGCTGGTGGCAGGTGCTGGGTGCAAGTCTGATTTGGGCTTTTAGTACCTTTGACCTTAGGATTCTGCTTTAAAGTACTGGAAATACTTCAGTGCTAATGAATTGAAGGCTGGAGAGGCTGTGGCTGCCTGCTTGGACAGCATTTCCCCTGAGAATGCCTGCCTGTGAAGAGGGGATGTAGGAGAACACAGACTTCCCTGTATTCTGCTTCCCACTGCAGATAACTGGGAGCAGAGCTTGCCACAAAGCTCTTTTCATCCCACTTGCTGAATCAAAAGCACTGATACTAATGACAAATCAGCAAGGGTCACTTGAGCCAAAATTGTCCCCAGACTGCTCAGTCCACAATGTTATGGGCTCTTGACAGAGTTCAAAATTAACCCTTTAAATATGTTTGTATCTTATCCAGGGGTTTGAATTTTTTTTTGTTATAGTTCTTAAGTGATTGGTGTAATTAGCCCTGGTAGTTGATAATTTATTGATTCTGAACATGTTCTAGTCCTACTTAGCTGCCTTTTGTGCCCCTGTTCTGCAGAGGAATAAAATGTTTTGTTTGGTGTGTGGAAAGGGAGTGGTGGTATCACTGCAGAAATGATGGAGTATCTTTTTGTTTTGCAGTGGAAAAGAAGAAGGAAACGATAACTGAATCAGCAGGCCGACAGCAGAAAAAGAAGATAGGTAAGACTGGTGCCTCAAGAATGGTGGAAAGTTGAGAAACTGATAAAAGTGATTCTCTCTTCCTTCATTTCAGGGCTATTTATTCATTTGCCTTGCTCTTCCAAGGTAGGAGATAGCCAGCCTCCTGATGGTTTTGTTCAAAGGGGTGGATCACTGAGAGGAGCAGCACCTCTTGCTGAGCTCCCTGACTTTTTCTCCCATTTTAGCTGTGATATCCATGCCTGTTACTAACTTCAGCTGTCAAAGGTCTTTGCTGCAGTGCAGGGCAGCCTGCTGGACTCTAATTGTGATTTTTGGGTCTTTTTTTGGGTCTTTTTTTCCCCCCTTCATTTGAACACTTTAGAGCTGAAGATGTTCATGTTAACTGTAACCATACTTAGATTAATTTCAGTTTTGATGAATCAATTTTGGTCAATTTTAGGCAGTGATTTATTTTCCCATTCTTTTTCATTGTCAGGTGAATTCTTTCTGTGTTAGGGTAACTCTTTAAGTACTGAACTAAGCAAGAACGGGGTAAAGAGATGTTTAAAGGTTTTGGGAGATCTGCTATCTGCAGGACTCACAACGTGCAGCAAGGCTCAGTTAAGTTGTTCCAGAGATCGTGGCAGGAACACTTCTGAGAGCTCCTGGGAGTTGGTTTCCTCATTCCTCTGTAACACCAGGTAGCTGGATTAATCATTTGATCTGTACAAAGCTTGGGAATTATAAACACATCTTCAAACAGTTCTTCCTAGGTAGAAAACCTGTTGTCGTTAGATTCCTGAAGGGACAGGAGCCAAAATGCTTCCTCTTGTGCATTTCAGTTCTTAATCTTGACTAATCCCTGCGTGGGATGAACACTGGTGGATAAAGCAACTTTGAAAGTGACCGTATGCAGATAACATTAAATAAAAAAAGTGTGACAATGACTTTTTTCAGGGCACCATCCAAGCTGTGCTTCTAGCAGACAATATTTTACTTGTGCTTGTACTAAACCAATAAACAGTAGAATCTGAGAACTTCAGATGCTCCACCAATTTTTATACACTGAAATAATCTTGTTTTGCAGATGAAAAACAAAGCACAAAGGGACAAAGAGACAAAGATCAGAACTTAGGAAACGACCACTGATTTTGTTTGCTGTGATGCTTTCTGGCCAAGCCTAAGATTCTGACACTGATTTTTTTTTGTCCCTAAGGGCAGGTTAACTTAAGTATTTCATTTGTGTTCAGGCAAAGATGAATTCTTGGTGTTTCTGAAAAATCAGACCCTAAATGTCACACTGGACTTCCAGAAAATGACTCACAGCTGTTAAATGGTTTTGAAAATCTCTGATCTCAGTAACTTACTGGATGTCAAATCATTCTGCAAGATGGGGCATTGTTGTCACAGCAAATCTACTTGTGCTGGAGTTCTTCCAAGTTCTACCATTTTAGTTAACAAAAAGCAAATATTGAGCTGGGGCTCTATGGATAAGTAACAGCTGTGGTACAGACCTGCCTCAGTTGCCATCTGTTCCTTGCACAGAATAAGACAGGAGGTGTGTGGATGATATTACTTGGTTTCATAAGGGATGAATCATGCATGTGCACAAGGAGGCACGGGAAAGTTGCTTGGGGAGGCTTAATGTGGTGTTTCCTACTTAAAAAGCTTTATTTTTAGCTGTAAAATGAACCGATTGTCACATTGTCTAAATCACCTTGGGCACTGCTGGGACAGGACACCTTTAGCATTGCTGTAACCTTGTGTCATTTCAGTTTAAAGAGATGATTTGTTAGCTTAAACCTAGCTACTGCTTTCTGTGTCCATGTGCTTCTGGAAGAAAAGACAGTGACATTCCCAGGAGTCCACACAAGTGCTGGATGGACAGCAAAACTAAAACAAAATAAAAACCCCCAGTCCTGGCAAATCTCTGTCCCTGTACTCACATGGTTTGTGGTCCAGTGAGCAGAGTAAGATGATTTTGGACTCCAGAGAGCTGCTTGTTAACCCAGTCCTCTTTCTCTGTGCCTTTACCCAACTCTAAACTACGCAGCAAAGTGCTTAACAGGCTGTTTATGTGTAATTTGGGCAGATGTAGACCATTTGTATAACTTGGTAGATCACCCAGAACATGTTCATTTTGAACTTGTGGAAATGGGTGAGACAGATCAGATATACTGGGCAGCCAGAGCTGTGTTCTTTCCTCTGTGTAACCTTTAGCCCACCTAAATAGATGCTTACTTATGCAGCAGAGGGGAAAAAACAAGTGTTTGTGCCAAATGTGATTCCTGAAGAGCTGGCCTGTGGTTGCTGAAATGTCCCAGGACACCGCTTTCCACCTGGCTCAGGAAGCAGGTGTCTGGAAGGTTCCTGCCATGGGGGTGGTTTGTAGAGCAAGTGGAAATAGCAGAGAGGGTTCTAAGGAATTGGGTAGGGGTATTGCTGTTGCTTTTCATGACACTGACTGTGAGTCCCTGTGCTTAGCAGGGCTTGGGAGAGAATTGTGGAGCTTCTGAGCTGTGGGCCTCTTGTACTGAAACTTCAGCAGGGATCCCTTGCAATTTCCCTGCTGGATAGCCCTTGGCAGTCCCTCTGCATCCTCCCCTCTCCACTCCTGCTGTTCTTTGGCTGTTCTTCATCACCCACATCCTCACTTCAGCTGCCTGTTGCTTCCCAGGCCTGGCTGCCCCTGTGGATCCTCGGTCTGAGAGGAGCACAAGGCTTGATGGGGCCAAGGGACAGGAAAGGTGACAGAGGGTGGATAATGCTGAGGGCCAGAGCAGCCTTCCAGTGAGGGACATGGAAAATGCCCTCTTGGAAATCTGAGTATCTTTGAAGTCTGTGGTGATTTAAGGACAGACTGAATTTCCAAAATATTTCCTGCAAAGCACAGTTATACACACACTACTGAATTTCATGTAGGAAATCTCTTTCCTCTTTAGAGAATCTCCTAGGTGTGAGAAAGGTGGAAAAATCATTACTAAGCCCAGCAAGATTTTGGTGTTGCTGAGGTGCAGCTCACAGCTCTATGCATGGTTTTCTCTTTTGAGAAAAGGAAATCCTTACTTATTCAATGTATCTATCATAGTGTGCAGCAAATTGATCACTGCTCCCTTTGGCAGAGGGGCACTGTTTTTGTTTCCTGGCAGCAGTGCTCATGCTCCTGTGTAAGTTGGTTGAGTTAGCAAATCTGACATTGGGTGCATTTCTTTCAGAAGTGCTGAATGTGTAATTCCAGCTGCCTCCTCTCTTTGTGCCTGACTTGCTGCATGTTGTGGTGGAGAAGCAGTTGGCTATGGACAGTTTTTCACTTTCTACTGTCTGGCAAAGAGAGCTGGAGTTGATTTTGGAAGTGTTATTTGTTTGGAGAGCCAAAGAGGTTAAGTTTTCCTGGAAATGAAAACACTCTGGTTTCTAGGTTGACATAAGTGATTATAACTGTTGTTTTTGTCTTTCCAGAGAGACAAGAAGAGAAACTGAAGAATAACAACAGGGACTTGTCAATGGTATGACAATTTAAAGCCAGTTCCCAACTGCTGAAGATTTCAGTCAGTTTTCCAACAGAAAGACGTTGTTCAATTGGCAGACAAAGCTGCTTTTCCTCTGGAAAGGTCCTTCTGGATTTTCTCTAATAACTACAGATTTTAGTATGGGCCACAGAGTTACTGCCTCATCTCATGCCAAACCTTAGCTTTTTTTTTTCCCAAACATTAGATTTTCATCTTTGTAAGTCTCCATGATGTTTTTCAAAGTAGAAATAATTCCTGTGGCTTCCCATAACTTTGGTCATTGTAATGATCCCCAGCTGGGAATCCCCCTGGTGGGTTTTATAAGCTTAAGGAAAATACAAAACCAGGCTGTGCAAGGTGACAGGACAATTCCTGAACACTTTTTGGTTTTGTCTCCCTGAAGCAGCACTTCCCATCAGTGGCCCACTCTGCTGCTGCCCTGGTACCCAGTCTCTTTGGGGCTTCTCCAGTCACTTTTACAACCCCTCTGTCTCCTGGGTCATCCTTTTCCGCTGTTGATCTCAGTGATCTGTACAAAGCCTGTTTTTAAGGGTGTGAGCTCATAATACCTCAGTTTTTGGGCCTGTTTTAAGTATCTCTGACCTTTCTGCTTGCAGGTTCGGATGAAATCCATGTTTGCCATCGGCTTCTGCTTCACTGCCTTGATGGGAATGTTCAACTCCATGTAAGTATCAACTTCCTGGATTTTTTTCTGAGATTTTTATGGTGAATGTATTTTCCACCTTCCCTTCATCACTTGAAGAGTTAAGAGTGACACTGTCCAGCCAAGAACCATAAATAAATAAATGGATCCATATTTCATATCAAGATGTGGTGGTTTGGTCGTCACATGCACATTCTGCTCGAGAGGGAACATTGAGTGCTGAACAGCCAAACTGAACAAATTGCATTCAGTCTAGACATGGCTCTGATATCTTTTCTGGGGATGGGAACATCCTGGTTAGGGCAGGTTTGGTGCATGTCAGGCAAACATCTTCAGTCTTCAGCTGCTTTGGCATTGCTGAAATGGTGGGACCAAAGAATGCTCTTGCAAACAAAACTGGGTCAGCTCCCTTCCCCTTGGAAATGAGCTGTAATTGCACAGTTTGTTGTTGCCCTACTTGAGGTAATCAGAGTCCAGATATAAACAGGTCCAGGCACGGGCTCCAAGCTTCATTAGTTTTAAAAGTGACCTGGGATAGGTGTAGTTTGAAAAAAACAAACAAACAAGAAACCCCAGACTGGTTTGCAGGGTTATAGACAGCTTTGTTTCAGATATGCAAATCTGAAAGGCTGTGCTTGGCTTTTAAAACTTGACTCACTTGAAATTATGAACTGTTGGCTGTTAAATCTGAAGATGACATGAATATTGTTAGGATAACCTTTAGGAGGCTGCTTGATATCTGGGCAATATCCTTGCCCTGCAAACAGGAATTTACATTCTTGGGCACCAAAGCCTTTGGCTTCTGTGCTGGCAGTCCCCAGGATACAATCAATTGTTATTTTACTGGAGATCTGTGGGTGGATAAATTGCAAACATGGGGTAGCATAATAACAGAAGTGCCACTGTGTGGATCCTTTATTTATTCAGCTTAGTCAGACTTCAGCACTGAGCATTCTGAGCAGAGCAAAGCAACCCAGCACTGCAGGATTTTAAAATTTGGGTATAGTCTTGAGTCAGTGATGTCTCATTTCACTGCAGCCCTGAGCAGGGCTGGAGGTGCATCATGAGCAACGAGGGGTCTGAAGGGGCATTTGTAGGGGTCATTTGAAACACCCAAGTGCTTGCCTTGCTCTTCAGGTACAGTACAAACACCAGCTCCTGCCCCTGAAGCAAACTGAAAAACAAACTAAAAATGCTTTACCCCACTGTGCCCTCCTAGAGGGGGAAGAGGCAGTTGCTCTGAGTATTCTGTGAGTAACAAGTGCTACAGAACTGTAAGTTTGTTAGGAACTTTAGGAAGGCGTTGATTTAGGTTAAATTCTATATGGCTCCTCCTTCCATATTTATTAACTTAAAAAAATAAAATAAAAAGGTAGAAGAAACCAATAAACTTCTACCAAGTTTACTTGTCTTGGTCCTCTCTTGAGGATTCCTACCCAGAGAGACCACACTACTGAACAAAGAACTGATGTGAATTTGGGTGTATCTTTTATTTAACTGCCTCTTTAGAGGGAATCTGAGCAGCAGGAGTATCCATGGAGACATTGTGGGTGTGGTAGGAAAAGAAGGAAAAGGGTGGCTGACACCTGCAGTGGCTGTGGCCACATTTGCTGCTTTTCCTGTTCTTGAATGAGTGCTGGGAAAAAAGGAGCAGGAGTTGTGTGGAAGCAGCACCCTTTGCACAGGTACATGGCAGATGCTGCTGCTCTGTCTGAGCACTTCACCATTGCCAGCTGCCCCCTAAGCCAAACTGGAAATCACTGGGATGATCAGCAGTACTGGGGCAGCAGGTGGGATGTGGTGGAAGGATGTGGAAGTGTCAGCAAGGCTGGTTTAAACCCAAAGAGCAGAATGCTGTGCCCAGGACAAACAGCTGAGTGACTGTTCTGGCCTAAAAGGTTCACTATGGCAGCGAGATCTGCAGCAGCAGTGGCCTCCAAGCTGCCAGGGATTTCACCTGGGGCAGAAATTACCTCCTGTGTGTCTCAATTTTCTCTTGCCAGGAACTTTTTCATGCAATCACTTCCCTGCCCTACTCTAAGAGTTGTGCATTCCGGTACCTCTTGATAGCTGTGAAACCTGCTGGAATTAAGAGCAAGTACCTCAGGGTGCTGCTGCTGAAGTACTTGTCATTCTCACAGCAGGAATAACGCAGAATTTTAAGCCACTGGGGGATGTTCCAGGGAGATAAACATCCGTTCCGAGCTCTTTTGCCAAAGTGCCTGTGAGATGTAAACAAAGTTGGCGTGTGTTTGAGCCGTGGCTGTGTGAATGCATCTCCACAGGAAAGAAGGCTCATTTAGGATCTCTTGAAACAAGAAACACCTGTTCAAAAATCAGCACATGCAGAGAAAATAACATCCAAATATGCACATGCTGATGAGGCATCATACACATCTACATCAAAAGATTGGGTCGACTGTCTGGCTTGGGAGAAATCTTTGCGAACTGGCCAAAATTCACACTCTGCCTGATGCCCTGGAATGTGGGCCTGGAGGGATTCCAGGAGCAGGACATGCTGCTGGGAATGTGCGGTATCATCCTGCCTCTGCACTGCCTGCATCTCCACAGCTAATGCAGAGGAACTGGGGCTATCAAGGGTTCTGTTGATGGCTCTCTGGTGCATCCTGAGGAGCAGAGCTGCTCCGGGGAAGCAAAAGGTGTCTTTGATTTATGCTCTGGTTTAAAAAGTGCTGCTTTGCTTGAAGCAAAGGGTCTGTCTTGTTGCAGTAACTGCAGTACAGCAGGGTGACAGTCGTTCATCTTTTATTGAAGTGCTGACTGTCTTCTGGGAAGTGATCTGCTAAATCTGACTTAGAAATAAAAGGCACCAGAAAACTGCAAAACACCAAGATTTCACGAACAAGCAGCTTGTCCAGCTGATCACTTAAATCACTAGGAAACACTTGGATTATGGTAAAAGTGTTCCTGAGGGAATCCTGCCCTGTGGGGGGCTTGGAGTGAGAGATGTCTTCATCCTCCTTGGTGTAGTGTATGGAGAGGGACTGGAGAAGAGAGCAAGGCCTTTTGGCCTTGCGTGTGCTCTTACCTGCTCTGGTGGCCTGTTGAAGATGCTCACTTGTTCTTTCTGTATCCAAAAGCTCTTCTGCTGTCTCCAGTGGTGATCCAGTGCTCTCTTTTCCAGATTTGACGGCCGAGTGGTGGCAAAGCTTCCCTTTATCCCCCTCTCGTACATCCAAGGTCTCTCCCACCGCAACCTCCTGGGTGAGGATTACACTGACTGCTCCTTCATCTTCCTCTACATTCTCTGCACCATGTCAATCAGACAGGTGAGTACACCTTCCCTGGAGCAGGGAAAGCATATCCTCATCCAGGAAGAGGAGTATTGCACGCATAATCTTAGATCTGATTGGGGTTTCTGTGTTTGTCTTCATTCCTGTGCCTCATATTCAAAGCAGTTCTAGGTTGGGATCATTAAAACAGTCACTGTCCTGGGTGGGCCTGGAAGACTTGGCTGGAGGCTTGCACCAGGGCTCTGGGGCAGAGTTGGCAGAAATGGGTTCCTGACTTGGGTGATAATTTCATGGATTGCCATACCGAGAGATTGTCTCCATCAGAAGCTGATCTAAATCCTGCTCCCTAGTAATTACAACTTTGACAGCAATGCGTGCATCTTTACAAACAGCAGCATCTTTAGGGGGAACTTCCTGGGTGGCTTGCAGATCTATGAAAGCTTCATCAATCCGTAAAGTTTCTAGAAAAGTGAGGAAAGAGTTAAAGCTGCTTTTTTGGGTTTGTCCTTCCTGTTTTTGCTGGCTGCCTGATTTTTTGCAGAGTCCTAAGAACTGAACCTTTGGTGTCAAGTCTCTGCCAGCATTAGGGACATGACACAGAGAGGGGGTCTGGTATGGAAGCCAAGAGGAGGCTCCACAGACCTCTCCAGCAAAGCTCCATAGTCCCATCTTTTGGAAGAGGAGGAGCATATCAGTGAGGATAAGGGACCTGTTCAGGAGGGTTCACTGGCAGCTCAAGTGGCTGGTGAGGACAAGAGGGCCTTCTCAGTGCAACGAGAAGTCTGTTTTGTTTTCCACTTTCCCCACAGGGTGCTGGGGATAAGTTAATATACTCAGGATGAATGCTGGTGCAGCTAGCTGCAAATTAGCTTCTCTTCTGTATTTATATTTCCCTTTTCTTTGATTCACTTCCTGAATTCTCGCTGCTTTTCTCCTGCTGTGTAATGCCAGGGGTTGGGCTGAGCTTGATGCAGCAGCTCCATAACACAGAGTTCCTCTAGTCACAAAGTGCATGCTGGTGGATGGAATTCTCCACAGCCCTTTGTAGTGGGTGCTTGTGCTGAAATGGATCCCAGTCTGGTCCTGTGCAAAAGCAGACCATGACTTGTAGAATCATTTATGCTGAAAGGATCACCTGGGGTTCATCTGGGCACTCCAAGCAGGCCCAGCTTCACCAGAGGCCAGGCAGGGCCTTCCTCACTGTCTTTGCTGCAAGACAAACTTTCACTTCCCAGTGACTAGAGCAGGGTTTGCTGCTTTGAAAGCACTCAGACATACTGAGCTCTTAGGATCATCTTCCAGAATCCCTGGGATGCTGTGGTCTGATCCTGTTCCTTCAGGCAACCTTGGCTGCTGCTGCTCTGCCTTACCTGTTACATGGAAAGTCCTTTCTTTTCAGTGTTGCAGATGATGATAAGAAACCAAATAGCACCTCCAGCAAGATTTTTCTGCACCCATTCGGTTGATTGGGGAACTCTCTTGCTGAAAAATCCCTCATTTTTTTTGTCCATAAATATAATTCCTGTGGTTAATTGTAATGCTGGGGATTTCCTGATGTTTCATAGGGTGAAATTGGTGGGCAGTATGAACTGAGGGGCAGAAATGCCAAGCTCTTTGCAGTGGGTTGAGCTTTCCATGAAACTTCTGGGAAAAAATTGCCCTTGTGCTTTAGAGTTCCTGCTGATGTCCTTGTGGAGGAGGAGAGTGAGTTTATTGCTTTGGAGAAGGGTGTGAGACTGCAATCTTTACAGTGCTGCCTTACCTACGTGATCATGGTTAACAATTCCTGCACTTCTCCAGCTGTCAGGCAGCTCAGCTGCTTCCTCCTTGCTAGAGAGGGAAGGGCAGGGACACCTCAGTTTGCACAAGAGGTCAGAACTGAAGCTGTGATTGCTGCTGGCATCCTGCTCTTGGTTTTATTGCTATTTGAAAGAACCTAGGTGATAACAGCATTGGGAAGAGGACTTCAGAGCTGTGACAGGCCGGGAGAGAGGGCAGGAAAGTAATTAAGGGCTTAAAATGGTGCCAAAGACCTGCACTTTGTGCTTTCAGTGACCTTGGAGGTGAAGGCTTTGTGATCCTTTGTATTTCACTGCGTGCAGAAGGGGAAATCTTGCAAGGTCGGCTTCAAAACAGGTGCTGGCCCAGGGGAGCACGAGTGGTGTGGGAGTTGGTGTCTGGCTTGATGCTGCTGATACAAGAGGAGGAGTGGAGATGTACCAAAAAATCAGGGAAAAGGCTGTGAACAAACCAAGGAGACTATAGTCCCTCAGTCTTCCCTTAAATCCTGGAGCTGCCTGTGAAACCATCAAAGACAGGGAAGAGAGATGTTCCTGTGGAGCTCAGAGGTAGAGCAGGAACTCGGGTGTGTGTGAAAAAACAGCAACCTGGTGGGAAATGCAGGGGAGTCTGCGGGGGTGGGAGACTGCCTGGGCGGTGATTAAAGTGACATTAGTGGGACAGGCAGGAGCAGCATCAGGGACTCTCTTCATGTGGGGGTGATAAACTCTTCAAACACCGACTGGGAAGCTTGGCTGCCTGTGACCTGGCCAGCATCTCCCAAAATAGTCACCTCGCAGTGAGTAACTTCCTTTGCGCCGTTCCCAGCTCTCCCTGGCACGTAAATCCTGTCCCCTAGTTCCTCCTGCTTTCCTGTTTGGAGAGAGGAGGGTTGCTGGGAGAGGCCTTCCAAGGGTCCTTGAGCTGTTGGGTTTTCAGCTGGGAAAGTCTGCTGCTGGGCTGGGTGGGAGGTGCAGTGTCAGGGTTACATCCTCTGTCGCTGCTCCTGCTTCTGAGCTCGCAGCCTTCACCTGTGCTCTTTGGGAAGAGGGATACGCTGCTGTTCCTGGGGTGTTTGCTGCTCTTCACTTCCTTTTCACACACATCTGAACTCTAGATTAGGCTGCTTCTCACCGAAATCTGTTCCCAGGGGGAAGGGGAGCCAGCAATTATCCCTACTGCCAGGACTGCACTTTCCCACAGAGCCCGGTCTTAGGCCAGGGAGCCACCTGCTGCCTTGTCTGAGGTCCCTTCTGGGTTTGAAGACCAAAGCAGGAGCAGCTCCTGTGCTTCCTGCAGTCATTTGAGGAAAGATCAGAGCTCAGATGAGGGATTTGAATCCCTGGATCTTATTCTTCCCTCCCTACTCCTGAGGGTGATGGTTGTGGTTGTGTTGGAAGTAGACTCTACAGATTTCCTTGTCCAATGCAACCCACAGCAGATGGGACAAGGCTTCTGCTGGACCTTGCCCCATCTTTGGTGTTTCCAGGTGTAGATTTCAGGATTGCTGTCCAGCAAAATGTGCTTTGGAGCTAGTGTGCCGTGCTTTCTGCCTTCCAGAGCAGGGGGGACTGCATGGAAGAGGAACGCTGGACAGTGTCTGTAGTCTGGAATTCAGACAGACAGACAGACTGTCGTCTCCCTTCCTCTTCAAGGAGCTGGAATAAACTTTAGCACCACAGTTCTCCTCTCACTCCCTGCTGAAAGGAACGGGGAGGAGGCAGTGCACTCTTCCGTGGTGCCATGGATCCCTGCTGGATCTCTGCTCGGCAGGAGCCGCTAGGAAGCTGACAGGACACCGGTCCTGCGGGCTGCTGGCTCTGCAGCACCCTCTGGCGTGCTTGGGCTGTCCCTTGGCTGCTCCTTTGCTCCTTTCTGTCTGTGCCTCGATCGAAGAAACACTGAACAGCAAGGAGTTAATGCTCTCATACATACTCAGTTGTTGAACATCAACCAGTGCCTGGTTTATGTATGCCGTGGACTAAACCTGGTGTAATTCCTCTTCATGTGTTCCTTGTGTGTGGGCTGAAACCTTCCTTTTCATCATCTCCAGCTGGAATGAATCCCGATTTTATTTTATTTTATTTTATTTTATTTTATTTTATTTTATTTTATTTTATTTTATTTTATTTTATTTTATTTTATTTTATTTTATTTTATTTTAATTTTTTTAGCTGCTGTGGAATTGCAAAACTATCTGCCTTTTTTTTTTCTTTTTTCTTCTCTCTTTTTTTTTTTTTTTTTAATTTATTCTCCTTCCACGATAAAAAAGTTCAAGAGCTCAGTGACCTTGCTGTCTGACCTATCCTGACAGTTCTTTTGGAGAGGACACTCAGGCTTGAAGAGAATCCTTCCTCCTTTTGTTGTCTCGATAGCCAGCACTCAGGTGGTGACACAGGGAGGACACAGTTGGTTTTTTTCTTTCCCCTGCATCTCAGATATCTCTGTTTTGCCAGCATTGCAAAAGCAGCATCTTGAGCTGGAGTTCCTTACAGTGAAGGATGAAACTGAAAGAACTGATGGCTCTTTGTAGTTGCAATTTAAAAGAAATTTCACAAAAATCAAGAAAAACACTCAAATTTAAATGTTTTGCTGTGATTTTTTTGGCTTACGCCTGTCTCTGCTAATTAATTCTTCCCCTGTCAGTTGTTTTCCACTGAAGCACCCCGCTCGGATGCAGATGAGGTCATTCCCAGTGGTCAGGTTTTGGGGTTTGCTCCATATGTCCTGTTGTCCTGCATGTCGCCAGTGCCCCATTGTTCTGTGTGCAGCACTGGCATTCATGTTAATTCTGGGACTAAGCTCCTGACTTGCCCTTGGCACACGCTCTGGTTGCCATGCTGCTGTCCCAAATTCCAGCTGCATTAGGAGACTCCAGCTCCCCTGCCACCACCAGCAGTGCTTCTGGAATTTGGGAGAACCGAGGGCTGCAGGGGTCTGCCCGGGAGCAGGCCCTGGGAACCTGCCCTGCAGTTAAATTGCAATGGGATTTTATGTAAACAGTGTGTGTAAATGCAGCTGACTGTGGAGTGTGTAGCTAAAAACAGGAAAGAATCCTCTTCCAAAATATGGATTTGGTGTTCAGAGGCTTTTGTCGAGGTGGGGAAGAATGGCCCAGCCATTCTTGTCTGGCTCCATGCTGAGCTGTTTTGAACATAAAGGGAGAGAGGTTCAATATACAGTAGCCACATGGATTAAGGCTGTGTGGGTGAGAACCTGAATCTGTTGAAACAAGTGGGGAGGTTTTACTTGTGCTACTGGAGAGAATCCAGCAGAGGCCACAGAGATGCTTTGGGGTCTGGAACATCTATGCTGAGGAGAGACTACAGGAGCTGGGCCTGTTTAGTTCAAAGAGAAGAAGGAGATCTCATCGTATGAATGTCTCAAAGGTGGGTTTCAAGAGGATGGTGCCAAACTCTTCAGTGGTGCCCAGCAACAGGATGAGGAGCAGTGGCTGTGAACTAAACAAGAAGTTCCACCTCAACGTGAGGAAGAATTCCTTTTCATTGAGGCTGGCAGAGCACTGGAACAGCTGCCCAGGGGGGGTGTGGAGTCTCCCTCTCCTGAGCCATTCCAAACCTACCTGGAGGTGTTCCTGTCACCTGCTCCAGGTGACCCTGCCTTGGCTGGGAGGGGTTGCACTGGATGATTTCCAGAGGTTCCTTCCACCCCCAGCTATTCTGTGAGCAGTGTCAGGATTTCTTCCTCTTCATTTCCCTTGCCTTACCCTGACCTACCTTGCTCTTTGTTGTTGTTCTTGCAGAACATCCAGAAGATGCTGGGCCTTGCTCCTTCCCGGGCTGCCACCAAGCAGGCAGGAGGCTTCCTCGGCCCCCCACCCCAGGCAGGGAAGTTCTCCTGAAGCGCAGCCCTCACGGGAAGCCTGACCAGTGCAACAAGACTGCCTTGGGGAGGAACGAGACGGGATTCTGCGTGAGGCATCACCTGCCCACACACAGGCTATGCAGTACGAAACCATCATCCATTTGGAGTATTCCACCAGCAGTTGTTCGTTCATCCAACCAAGAAACTTCTCTTGGAAGATAACGCGACCTTTGTTTCTGAGTAATAAACGGCATGGGCATGTTAATTTATGTTAACAATGTCTCTTAATTGGGCGACGGGGAGCGGGATCGGCCGCTGGCAGCCGGCACGCCCCGGGCGGGGCGGGCCCTGGCCGTGAAAAGGCGTCTGCGGGAGAGGCGGCGCCTCCGGGCCGCGGCGCCTGACGGGATCCCGCCGATGTTGGCACGGTCCCGGATACCGAGCCTCCTCCTCCTGCCCCGGCTGCGCGCCCTCGCTCCCGGCCTCGCCATGAGCTCCGCCACCGGCACCGTCACCGTGCAGCAGCCCCTCAACTACCGCGCGGGCGCCCGCGTCCAGCCCGCCGACGGCGGGCAGCTGGAGGAGGTGTTCGAGCCGGCCACAGGTACCGGGGGAACCTCTGGGGGCAGCGAGAGCCTCGGTGCCTGCAGGGCCCCGTGTCCTCGGCTCTCCCCAGCCCACCCGGGTGCCGCCGGTGCGGGTGTCCTGCCCGGCCCGGTGCTCCCGAGGCAGCCCCGGTTCTCCTGAGGAGGCCCCGCTGTAGTGGCTTCGCTCTGCCTACAGCGTTTGGCCATCGTCGTTCCTTAGACTGAGATCGGCTCTCACTCTGGCAGACACAAAATGCAGTCTGACTTTGGCAAAACCCCTCGATTTAAATATCTCTGTAATTGTGTAATTGTAGTTATCGGTGTGTGGCTGATATCAGTATCGCTCCCAAGTGTTTAATCGTCCTGAGGAATGTGTAACGAGAATCCTGAAGAGGGGGGTAAAAGTGTAACAAACTCAGCTGCGAAACCCAGGAATTTTGTGGCGACTGGTGGTAATTAGTAACCAGAACAGGACTGTGGAGAATGTCAGCTCTTTTAATTAGGACCAGCTGAATTGCAGCACCTCTTCTATGGCTGATTACAAATCAGTGGGTTTCAGTGGGAAATTCTGTGCCTGCTATAGGTGGCTTGACTGAAGTTTGTGGGGTTTGGTGCAAGATCAGCCATGTTCTGGGCCCCTTTTCTGAGCTTTCCATCTCGTTTATTCGCTGTTATAACCGTGCCCAGGTCGTGTGCTGTGCAAGGTGCCCTGCTCTGGGGAGAAGGAGGTTGATCTGGCTGTGCAGAGCGCAAAAGCCGCCTTTAAAATATGGAGTCAGATGTCGGGCATGGAGCGATGCCGGGTGATGCTGGAGGCTGCCAGAATTATTCGGGTATGTTGAGTTCTGTCTCTGAGCTTCCTTGTGGGTTATTGTGGCTCTTGGGGGCTTCAGCAGGACTTGCAGAGCTCCAGGAGTTGCTCAGGAGTTAAAACTCACCTTTGGCCAGAAGAGACAGGAGGCTGCCTCAGGCAGGGCTTTGCTCTTATCACTGGAGTCAGCATCCCTGCATGCAGCTTTGGTCTTATCACTGGATTCAAGGCCAGTGTGTGCTTTCTCAGCTTAACTCTGTGAGAAAACATAAAGCTGAAGCCACCCATTTGGCATCCTGCAGGGTTTGTGCTTCTTTTAACAGCTCCAAAGATTAAATTTCACTGCACACAGTTTCAAAGCTGAAATTGCATAACCGGCATTGCTGAACTTTTGGCTTGTCGGAGGCTGTTGTTACATGACTGGAATGTGTCCTGGCAATAAGAGAAAGTAGGAGTGCTGGTTTTTATGTCTCAGATAATACACATGGGGGAGGATAACACACATAAGAGAGGTTTAACACAGACTCCTTTCTGAGATAACAGGTTCTTGGGCATCAGAGTTAATCTCCATCAAGGCACAGATCTGTAAGAACACAGACCTTCTCTCCCCAGTGTGTATAAGTCATGAGAAAACTTTTCTTTATGCCAAACTTTTGCTTTTGCCAGACTCCCAGAGCAGGGTAATGTTTCTGCCTGGGAGATGGACTGTTAAAGGATGCTTTCCAGCTGCATTTCTTTGCCCCTCTTCACCAGCCTCTGGTTCTGTCCTAATCTTGCTGTTTGCTCTTCCCAGTTTAGTTCTGCGAATTCTAATCACTGTTTGCCAGCCAGCTTCTAAGTTCATGTTTGTTCATCTTTTAGATAAACAGGGATGTTAAACATGACTGGGCCAGCAGTGAGCCCCAGCAGCTCTTCCTTTGACATTGCCCTGCACTCAGTCACCGTGGGGAAATGGATAAACAGCAGTTGGGAAGGTCCCTTTCAGAGATGACCATTTCTCATGACAGGATCTTGTTTGGGACTTGTGTGCTTGGGAAGCAGCTGTCTCCTTGTGGAGTTCTGCTCCAGGCTTCTCTAACATGTTGTCTCTGTCCTGTGCCTCTCACAGGAGCAGAGAGATGAAATTGCCACCATGGAGACCATCAACAACGGGAAGTCCATCTTTGAAGCCAGAGTGGACATTGACATATCTTGGCAGTGCCTGGAGTATTACGCAGGGCTGGCAGGATCTCTGGCGGGTGAGGACGTTACTGGAGTTTGCTCCTTGCTCCCTGTCACACCTTCCCTGGTAACTCCAATGGCACAAAGCCATCTTTGCTGCTGATTTCTCTGAGAGATGGACCATTCCTTTTCCTGAAGACCTTGGAAGGATTCTGAGAGGTCTCTGCCCAATGCTGCCGTGCTCTGTGGGCACTCACACACCTTCTGTGAGCTTGCTGGGCTAAAACTGTGTCTCTGCTCCCAGGCAAAGCCAGACATGACCCCTGGGGGCTCTGATCAGACAAGAAGGGACTCTGCTCTTTTCTACCTTCTGGCTGTTTCTTTGCAGGTGAACACATCCAGCTGCCCGGGGGATCCTTTGGCTACACTCGGAGAGAACCCCTTGGGGTGTGTGTTGGGATTGGAGCCTGGAATTACCCTTTCCAGATTGCCTGCTGGAAGTCCGGCCCGGCCTTGGCTTGTGGTAATGGAGCCTTTCTGCCCACACTAGTGTCTCTTCAAAGCCAAGTGATCCTCCGGGGGAGAGGGATTGCTGGGATGAAGCCTGCGGTTACCTTGAGTTGTTTAAAGATGAGCAGAATGTTCAGGCTGTTATCTGGCAGAAAGGGAAGGGAAATGGAAGGAGGAACATGCCAGGTGTCAAGAGGTTAGGAGTGCATCCAGAAAAACACTGATGGCTTGGCTTTGTACTAGACAGGGAAGGTCTCTGGAAATGTCTGCAGGGCAAGACCAGCAGCCCCATCTCCCCCAGCCCTCTCCCCAGCAGGAAGAAGCACTGCCACCCTTAGTTGCAGTGATCAGCTGAAAGTGTTTCCTCTGCTCTAGTGGGGAACTTCTGGTATCTGTTGAGACAAACTCACTGTGTGGAGTGGGGATTGTTTTTGTTTCTTCCCTGAAGCAGTTTGGGTGTTAACCCCACCTCGCCTGTAACCTCGCCTGTATCTGGGTTCCCTTAGGCAATGCAATGGTCTTCAAGCCTTCACCCTTCACTCCCATTTCTGTGGTGAGGCTGGCAGAGATCTTCACAGAGGCTGGAGTGCCCAAGGGACTCTTCAACGTGGTGCAGGGTGGGGCTGCCACGGGCCAGCTCCTCTGCCAGCACCCAGATGTGGCCAAAATCTCTTTCACTGGCAGTGTGCCAACTGGCATGAAGGTAAAGGCACCTGAGACAAGGGGTCTGTCATTGATACCTCCCTGAGCTTCTCTGCATGGGGCTCGTAGAGGCTGGGTGTGGGTCAGCATTTTGGGGGCTGAGCAAGGAGCTCACAGCACGGGCAGGGTCATGCTGGGGATCCAGTTAACCTGCTGGGCACAGGCTTGGGAGACAAACCCCTTGGTCAGCTTCACTTGCTTAGCCCCTGGTTGCAGGGAAGTCTCTGAGCTGCTCAGGTGAGTGTTGATGTTGGGAGGAGAGTACATGAGACAGCAGCACTGAAAAAATGTGTTCCTGGCTGCTATAAAGCACTAAAGCTGCATGCAACCTCCTGTTTTTAAGCAAGGGGATAGTTCCTGTGAGTTTCTCACCATCAATTTATTATTCCAAAATTAAACACTTTTGGAAATAAATTCTGAGTTGAAGGAGGGGAAATGTTGTCCTGTGAACGCTCCCTAGGTGCATGTACCTGTGGGCTGCAGTGACAGGTGGCAGCTACAGCTGCCTGCAGCTTACACTGAGCATGAGACTTCCTGCAAATGCCTCCCCAGGTTTTGTTGGTTTTATCTGTAAAAAACAGCCCCCAAACTGTCTGAGGCTGTCCTCAGTCTGAACTCACCACATCTAGGGAACTCAGCTTGCCCTTTGTGCTGCTTCTCTTGTTGGTGAATGGTCCTGCAGGAGCTCTCCCTTTGGATCCTCTCCCCACAGCCTCCCCTTGGCCAGTGGGTCACTTCTCCTTTGTGTCCTTGTTCCCCTCAGATCATGGAGATGGCAGCCAAAGGGATTAAGCCCGTCACCCTGGAGCTGGGGGGCAAATCTCCCCTTATCATCTTCTCAGACGCTGATCTGGAGAATGCTGTGAAGGGAGCCCTCATGGCCAACTTCCTTACTCAGGGCGAGGTGAGTGTCTGGGCAGGAGTGCTCCTCCCCAGGGAGGCGGGGTGGGGCCAGGACTGGGCACTGGGGCCAGCCTGTGACCTCCTGTAAGTGCGGGATGCCCTGATGCTCCCGTCTTGCCACACCTTTCCCAGTGTCAGAAGGGATGTCCTTGCAGGAGCCAGGGCAGGGTGTCCCAGCAGAGTGTGCCTGAGCCACAGGACACGCTTAGCCATGTCCTTCCCAGACATGGAGCCACCCTGGCACCCAGCACCCAGCTCAGCACAGCTGCTGCTGTGCCCTGGGCACCAGCCTGGCACTCACAGGCCAGGAGAAGCTGTGCTGGTGTCCCTGGGGGTGTCAGCAGGTTCCAGCCTGGTGTGCTGAGCCTGAGGACAGGGTTGTGTCCTTCCCAAATCCACAATATCCACCTGTGCTGCAGGTTTTGTGTAATCCAGTTGGCAAATTTGCTCATGGGGTCATTTGTGGGAGTTCAGAAGTCAGCTCAAGGTCTCTGCTGCTGGTGACCTGGTGCGTTTTTGCCACCTGGTGGCATCAGAACCACTGTGTGCAGCAAGGACTGTTCAGTGCAGTCATGGCCCGGGGTAATCTCCTTGTGCTCCTTGTGCCCAGGGACAAGTCAGCTGTTGTAGCAGCTATGGAGGGGCTTTTCCCAGAGCCCCTGGAGCAGGAGCCAAGCAGGGAAGGACTGTGGACTGCTGTGTTTCCTATTCTGAGCTGCCTGTGCTGTGTCCCAGGTGTGCTGCAACGGCACCCGGGTGTTTGTGGAGAGGAAGATCCTGGATACCTTCACAAAGGAGGTGGTGAAACGCACCCAGAAAATCAAAATTGGAGACCCTCTTCTAGAGGACACACGGATGGGAGCCCTCATCAACAAGCCCCATCTGAATCGTGTGCAGGGCTTTATCAAGCAGGCCAAGGAGCAGGTGAGATTGTGATGCTGCCTTGTGGCTGCCCTGAAATGTCAGACAAACACACTGCCAGCTGCCCTCCTGCCCTGTGTCTTCCCAGTTACACTGGGCTTTTTTGGTTGTTTTTGATTTACTCAGTGGACCACTAGATACAGAAGTCTGTGGGATCTCATGGGATGCACCCTGGTGTCCTGAGAGAATTGACTGATGTAGTTGCTGAGCCATTCTCCATAATACTTGAAAAGTCATGGCAGGCAGGTGAAGTCCCAAAACACCCTTTTCAAAAAGGGTGAACAGGAGGAGCCTGGGAATTACAGACCTGTCAGCCTCACCACTGTGACTGTGGGAAGATCGTGGAGCAGATCCTCCTAGAAGTTGTGTTAAGGCACGTGGAGGACAGGGACGTGATTTGAGCCAAGCACAAGGTGCTGCAGCTGGGTCAGAGCAGCCTCTGGTATCAATCCAGGCTGGGGGATGAGCAGATGGAGCAGCCCTGTGAGGAAGGACTTGGGAATGCCAGTGGATGAGAGGCTGGACGTGCCCCAGCCATGTGTGCTGGCACCCAGAAACCCCCAATGTCCTGGGCTGCATCCAAAGCAGTGTGGGCAGCAGGTGAGGGGGAATTTTGCCCCTCTGACCTGCTCTGGTGGGACCCCACTTCAAGCTCTGGAATCCTCAGCACAGGAAAAACACACGAGGAAAGGCTGAGAGAGAGTTGGGGTGGTTTAGCCTGGAGAGGAGAAAGCTCTGGGGATACCTCACTGCAGGATTTCAGTACATAACCAGGGCTTGTAAGAAAGATGGGGACAAACTCTTTAGCAGAGCCTGCTGGGATAGGCCAAGGGCCAGCCAGAGCTGGGCAGGATGGTCCTGGACTTGCCTGCATCCCTTCCTCTCCTGGCTCTTTTCCAGGGGGCAGAGGTGCTGTGTGGTGGGGACCTGTATGTGCCGGATGACCCAAAGCTGAAGAATGGCTACTACATGCGCCCCTGCGTGTTAGGTAGGATCCACCTCAGTCCTGGTACCGTGGATGTTGTGGGATTTCTCCTGAGAAAGCTGAGTTCAGTTTGTAACCTGACTCTGTAATGTCCCCAGCATGGACTGGCACTTGGATGGGAGTCCTAGAGAGAGCTGAGGCTTCCAAGAACTGCATCCAGGGAAATGTGTGCTGTTGGAGGGCCTGACAGGAATGGTGCTGTCGGTGCTTTTGAGATGCAGGGTGTGCCTGGCTGCTCTGCCGTGCTGGGTGCTGTTTCCAAGGCTGTGTGGGTTGCTGAATGCACAGGCTGTGCTGCTGCTCTTCCTCCTGAAGCACTTGTGCTCTGCCACGCTTCCAGGGAACTGTAAGGATGACATGACGTGTGTGAAGGAAGAGATCTTTGGGCCTGTCATGGCCATCCTGCCCTTTGACACGGAGGAGGAGGTTGTGGAGAGAGCCAATGCCACCAAATTTGGCCTGGCAGGTGGTGTCTTCACCAGGTATGGCTGGGCAGTGTTGTGGAATCATTCTGGGGAGGGGAAATACTGCAGTGATTTGTTGCTCCTCTTGCAGTGCCTGGCTTGGTTATCCCCTTCAAGAAAAGCTGAAGCAAGGGATTGTCAAAAGGGAAATCTGTAAATGACTGCACATCTCCCATTGTTTCCTGAAGTGTTGGGTGGGCCTAGCTGTCCCTTGGGTACTTCCCAGCCTGGCTTGGCCTGCTGCCTGCCTTCCTGCACCTCCAGGATGCATCAGGGGCCTGCTGTGCTGCCGTTGGCTACTTGCCTCACTTGCTGGTGTCCTTGAATTGAGTGCACTTGGAGCATCCTTGGGAGTCGGTGCTGCCTCCTCCGAGCAGGCAAAGACAGAGTAGGGTGGGCTGGACTCCAGAAAGCAGTGTGGCCTGCTGGCCTTCCTCCAGAGGGGTGTTGCCTGGCAGGGAAGGACGGGATCCAGCTGAATTGCCTTTTTCCTGCAGGGATATCCAGAAGGCTCACAGGGTAGTGGCAGCTCTCAAGGCTGGGATGTGCTTCATTAACAACTACAACGTCAGCCCTGTGGAGCTGCCTTTTGGAGGATACAAGTCCTCAGGTGAGCTGTGTGACCTCCCCTGGTACAGGGCAGCCCAGGGGCTGCGAGCGGGCACTGCCGGAGCCGTGTCCTCACCACAGCCCTTCCCGCAGGGTTTGGCAGGGAGAACGGCCGCGCCGCCATCGAGTACTACTCGCAGCTGAAGACGGTCTGCGTGGAGATGGGCGATGTGGAGTCCGTGTTCTAGAGGCCCTCAGGCAGCTCTTCCCTGCCACCCAGAGACGTGGATCCTGTACACAGCAATAAAGTACCCTGCAGTTGTCAGTGCCTGGGGGAAGCAGAGCTGGGGCAGCATTTGCCACCCTGCTCCTGCGAGGGGGGTTGTACGCACAGGGCTCAGCTCTGACCTGGCTGGTGGACAATGGGAGCTCCGAGCAGGAGGCACCAATCTGGCTTTGGCAGCAGCTCCTGCGGCCACAGAGGTGTTACCAGAGGCTGGCCAGTGGCCAAGGCCAGGCTTCCCAGGCTGTGTGCCTTGACTCCCATTGCCTTCCACCCTCCATCAGCTTCAGTTCTGGCTTCTTAACAGGTAGGACCCTACTCAGTGCACGTATAAGCTCTTGGACACAATGATTCCCTGTACCTATCCCGATCCTGTCTCTTCTGAAAACACATAAAAGCCTTAAGTGTAGCATTGTTTATTCCCTCTAGACACTTGGTAACCTCAAGTTTTGTTTTTTTCTATCTGTACCTTACTTACAAGTGGGACAAAACATTGTGGGGAGGGTTGGCTGATGCTGCCTGGGCCAGGCATGGCCCTGAGGATCACCTCCACACAAGAGTGGTGGCGAGCTCCAGCACAGAATAGTGAAAGCTATCTCACTTCCTTCCTGTAAACTTTGAAGCAACAGCTTCAATTGTTTGCCTACATCTTTTTTTAGTAATCAAATAAATACTTACTCTGGAACATCTTAGAGTGATGTGTATTGAGGGGTCCGGAAATGGGGCTGCTGCTGTATGGGTTAAATGAGCTGCAAGGTGGCTTTTTGATTACTAAAATCATAAAAGCTAGAAGGAACATCTCTGCCAGACAGACAGATTTCTGTAGTCCCACAAACCCAGAGTAGTTCTAGTATTCTGTAGAGCTTCTTAAGAAAACCCTCTGTAACTTTAGGATGAAAATACAGAACGAACAACTTCCTTTTATTAAGTAAGAAAACAGAAAAACACAGAAAGCCAAGGGTTCTAGAAGACAACAGAAGAACACTCCCTTTAGCAGCTGCAGCTCCACTCGCATCTCCAGCCCAGCTGCTGGAAGGCTGAATAGATGCCTGTGCCCACCAGCCCAAGGAGTGCCACGGAGCTAAAGGAACCTCTCTTTCGTTTTCTGGGATCTGGAAAAAAGGGCAGGATTTGTCAGTTCACTGAAAGACTAGCCCAGCCTGGAGACTGAAGAGAGAGCAGGAAATGCCCAGGGCACAACAGCAGGCAGCAGCTCAGGCATCCCTGCTGGCTCAGAGCTCTTCCCAACAGCAGGAAGAGCGTGCTGCAGTGTTGGCAGCCTGCAGCGCTGCGCCCTTTCTTCCACCTGGCTGGGAGCAGAGTCCTGAGGTCACTGCAGGAGCCCTGAGTCTCCAAGCCCCCTGTGCACGCTGTAGGGTCCTACCTCCTGTATAGTAGCCATAGGCATAGAAGAGTCTCCCAAAGATCCAGATGAGGCCAAGCCCAGTGGCAACTCGCTGCAGAGAAAGGAAAAGCATGAAAGGCTTTAGAGGCTTGAGCAAAGTCATGCAGGCAACGAGTGCTCCATCTCATTTCACCCCTGGCCAGCTAGCGAGCCAGAGCAAGGACCAGGACTGGAGGCAGCTGCTGCTCCAAGCCCTGCTCCACTGCCTCCAGCAGGTGTTCCAAACTTCTACCGTGACTCTTCATTTAGAGCTCACTCCCATGTGGCTCCCATCTGCCAGATGTGCCTATGCTGCTTCCTTCCCTCTTGGAAAAGGAGACTGTCTTCAGGAAAGATCCAATTTGTCTTTTGATGGCAAAGACAGAGCTACTGGATTTGGCCTCTCCCATGTGCCTGCCTCCTCCCAAGTTTTCAGTTAAAAATAATCCAGGCTTTTGTTGACTTCCTTTAGCAGGGCTTGGAAAAACTGGGCTGGAGGGATTCTTCACACTCAGTGACTGGAGGCTGCAAATGCTTTGTCTAAAAGGGCACCTTTAGGGGAAGGAAAGGGCTCTAATAGCTGAAACAGCAGTAATAAGTTTATTACTTGTGATTCTCCTCCAGAAGACCTTCTACAACTACATTTTAAGAAGGGGCACTGCTGTTAAGTGTGATGTGGCTACTGAAGGAGCTGTCTTGGCCTCTGGCCCCCCACCCTGCCCAGATCAGGGAGCCAGAGCAGAGTTCTGCATCACTTACCGGGTGGTAGAGTCCACCAGTGCCCAAAAAGAACAGGAAGGCAGGGTAGATTTCCAGTCTGAGAATAAAAGTGAGGAGGTTGTGTTTGTGCTTGGGTTGTTTACACAGACAAAACTCCAGAAGGGCAGAAACTGCAAACATCCCCTGCCAAGGGTGTTTTGAGCTCATTATGAGTCTCTGTGCTCAGTGCTGTGGCTGAGGAAAGAAGGGAGCTGGGCACACACAGTTTTAGGGGCTTCCTCCCAGCCTGTGCCTCTCTCTCAGGATACTCTTTCCATTTTGTTCCCTAAGCCACTCTAAACATTCCCCAGAAGTCGTGCTTCCCAGCGCTCCTCTGCTGTGCTGTTGCAGCCTGTCCACAGGAGCTAGGTGGACTTTGGCCTCTCCCCAGGGAGCACAACAGCTCAGCACCTTCTGGAAACAAGAGTTCTCACGTCTTGAGATCTACCCATGGAAGCAGATTGGCGGGAGGTGGGGAAAAGGAGATGGCTTCACAGCACCATCCCACGGTTTAAGGCATGGGAAGGAGCCAGCACAGCCTTCCTGCTGAGCACTGCAGGGCTGAGCCTGGATCAAAGCAGTGCAGCAGCACCTCTGGGGCTGTGGGCCCTGCCCCTCAGCCCTGTGCGTTCCAAGGCGTCACTCACGTGTTCTGGTGCGCGCGCTGGATGCAGTTGAAGATGTGCCCGTGTTCAGGGTCTGTGCTGTACATGGTTGGGTACTGCCAAAAAACAGACCAGCAGCAAAGCATCAGCAAGTGTGACCTGCAGCTCCTCTCCCCGGGAGCCCAGGGCTGCCTGGGTGCTTGCAAGACCAACCTGCAGTGGCAGGTTAGAGCCTGTGCCTGCCCTGGGGCCCACAAAACCTGTGTCCAAGGTCACTCTGGAGCTGCTGCCTGACTGCAGAGGCTTCCCCAGGCCTCAAATCCAGCCCTCTGTGCACCACGTGCCCTGGGTACATCTGCTCCAATCCTGACTTGATGCAGCAGGAATGGGATCACCCCAGCAGGCAGCTGGAGCTGTCCTCGTGCCCACCCGTGCTCGTCACTTCCATGAGTGAAATGGTGAAAGAGCAAAGGAGCAGTGGCTTGTGCTAAAGCCAAGCAGCCACTGCAGGCCATGGCCCTGACTCAGCTGTCCCCACCCAGCCCACAGCTCTGCCTGCCTTAAAGGCTCCCCAATGGATGCTGAGGGAAGTCACTTGAAAGACTTGTGAGAGGGCTCCCCCTGAGTCTGAGAAACCCTCCTGTCACTTTAGTGCCACTGTGACTCCTTTCCCCCAGTGCTGCATCAAGGCTTGTTTGCAGGGAAACAGGCCCTAGCAGTTTCTTGCCCATCAGTGCTGCCAAGCTCAAAGCCACATGCTTTCAGCTTGGTGCCAAGCACCTGATGTCCCAAATCCCAAGCTCTCTGGGATTTGGGACAAGCATAAGCTCTGTTATGCTTTCTGGAGAGCCATGGCAGCTCCATGCCTTCTACATCTGCGTGGTGGGGCAGGAAATGTCAGCAAGTCTCCCCAAACTGATCCAAGTGTCACCTAGCTTGTCAGCAGACGGGCTGCAGCCGTGCCCTGCCCTCAGCCCCAGCACTCACCTCCACACGGTACTTCTTGCGGGCCTTGCCCACGTTTATGGCAAGGTGCACGACCAGGAAAAAGCTGGCAGCCCCGGTCAGCATGACATAGCCATATTCCTTGGAGAGAACAGCCATCGTGGTGCTGCCAGAGAAAGGGAGCTGTGAATATTTTGGGGAAGTGCCAACACACGATGCGCGTGCATGGAAGAGTTGCTGAGCTTGGATCCCACGAGCTACCAGCACAAGGGCTGGCTGAAGGAGTTTGTACCTTTTGGAGCCTGCACACGCCAGGAGTTCTCTGCATAGCTCCTGTCAAGCCTTAAAATCACCTAAACATTGGTGAGAAGTGGTGTCTGGAGAACCTTAGTGCAGACAGGGCAGAAACTCACGGGCCTTTCCAGCCCCAGAGCTAGGGGCCACCAAATGAGGTCAGTTTATTTCCAGCCTGTTCCCTAAGAAAGATGTTTCTTCATGCACTGGGAACCAGACCTGTGGAACTCCTTGCCAAGGGACATTGTCAGTGCAGGCAGTTCTCATAAATTCAACAGAAAACCGGGCAAGTTCTGGGAATAAGAGGTAAATTGGGAAGTATAATAGAACCTGGCTCAGAAATCCCCTGAGTTGGAAGGAGCTGGGCTACATCAATGATTAATTTGTACTGCTAAGGTCATCCTTATATAAAATACTAATAAAACTCACCACCACAGCAATGGCAACTGAACTTTTGGGTAAAGCACCACTGGCCAGATGACTGATGCTCAGCCCTGCAGCTCCCAGGGACCCTCTCAGAGTCACAAACTGGTGAACAGCTCCAACAAAACACAGCTACTGGCATTTACCAACATGTGCACCAGCAACCAGGGGACACCAGGGTCTGTGTGGCTTTTGTTTAATGGTTCTGTACTCTCTAATGCAAGGACAGAAGCATGGGGCAGGAGGTGCATCCTGCAGCCTCTGCCATGCTGCCCCACGTTCTACATTCTCACTCTTTCCTGTTCACCAGCCCCCATAAGCCTGCCCTGCTCCACACAGAGCTCCCTCCCAGCTGCCAGAGAGCACAAGGGCCCTTCCCCACAACCATCCTGCACAGCCTCAAACCTCAGACACCTGTCTGGGTGACCTGGAGAACTGCATGACACAGCACAGCAGGAGACAGCAGAGATCTCCTCCAGCACCAGATAATTCCAGATAACTCCAGATAATTCTCCCCATCAAGCCCCAGTTGGTGCCTGTCTCCAGATGGTGTCTCCATGATGTAGTGAGGTTTTGGTGCCTCCTGCACCAACCTACCAGCACAATCTGTCAGTGTGGGGAAAAACAGGCCACCTCAGGGAACTGCTGCAAAGTCTTCCTCTTGCATCCCTCATAAGGGATCTTTGGGGACTAGAGGGTTTTATTTTTCATTTGCAAAGGATTATCATCCATGGAGCAAGGTGAAGACAACAGTTGGCTTTGTCCACAGGAAGTGCGGTTAACAATCATCAGTAAGAATATTAAAACCCTGAAGTAATGAAGAAAAGTCAGCTGCATGCACCTGTAATTAAGGTTAGCACCTGAGAGGTGACACACTAAAAATAGAACATGTAAAGCAGGTTGGTGGTCACACTTCCCCTTCAAATTACAAGGTTGTTGGAGTACTAGGCATTTTATCTTCCAGCACTAAGTTATAATCTGGGGAGCAAAGAACACGGCAAGCATTAAACCGGGTGTGTCATAAAACTGCTTAATCTTACACTCCTGATATCAAAGTGTACCTCAAGCCTTTGCTTTCACAATTCGGAGCCACATAAAGCACTCCAAAGTCGCCAGGACTCCCACGGTTGTTTCCGGATCGTGGTGCCCAGAGGGTTTCAGCAACCTTTGCCCGCAGCTCCAAGGGCTTTGCTGACAGGCACCGTCAAGGTGCACAGGACTCAACTTCTGCCTTTTACTCTGAGATTTTTCCGCTGGAGCTACAGACACGAGATTTTGGAGGGTGACACGGCACAGAGCGGCCTCACGAAAAGGGTCCTTTCCAAGGGTCCTTTCCAACTCTGCCACAACGCTGCAGGTGCTGTGAGGCAGCGCAGGCGTTAAGGCTCTCTGAACGGCCCCACGGTGGATGCGGACTGGGTTACCCGATTTCAGTTTGGCCCCTCGAGCCAGCAGAGCCTTCGCTCGGCCCGCGCTCCGTTCGCCCCCAGGGCCAGGCCCTGCCCAGCCAGGCGGGGCCAGGCAGAGCCCCGCGCCCTGCTCGTCCCACCGCCCCCTTCCCCCGGAGCCTCCCCGGCCTGGGAGACGTCCCCGGCACCTCCTCGGTTTTCCACCGGGACAATCGGAGTTACCTTGCCCTGGCAGCGTCCCCGGCCCGCCGGCCCCGCACTCGCCCTCAGCGCGGCGCAGCAGCCCAGGTGCCTGAGGCGGGGGAGGCGGGGCCGCCCCGCCCCCGCCCCGCCCGCGGGCGCGATCGGTCCGCCCGCTGTGAGGGAGGAGGGGTCGGGCTGTGCCCAGGGAGCTGCCCAGGAAATCTGCCGTGCCCCGCACACAGACAGCCTTGTCCTCACCCCTTCCCCCGTGCCCTTCTGCCATACCCGTTATAGCTAAGAGCTCTCAGCTTTGATTCGCATCTACAGTTTAATGGCCCTAAGTTGGGTAATTCACCCCGTGCTTGCTGAAACCTCCTGGTTTCCCCTGTTGTCTCACCAGACCCTGCAGTGTCGGAGTTGATGTGCTAGGTCATGTAAGCAGATACTTGGCAATGCCCAGCGCTGGTGGTAACAAGGATCTTAAATCTCCCTGTAGATGTAACTCTGACACTTCGGTATGGACACAAAACTCGTTTCCAAGAATATTTGGAGAGTGTGTAAGCGATATTTTTACTTTATAAAACATTCCAGTTTTAGGGTTATGTGACACAAAAGCAGAGCTGGACTTTCCAGTTCTGTGTGGGGGCACAGGCGGTCTGGCTGCACTGCAGGAGCACTGAGGGTTCTTTTGCTGTCACCAGTGTAATGGGAAAGAAAGGAAGAACCAGTGGGATCCTGGGTTCATAAAACTCCTGGTTTTAGTCTCTTTGCCTTTCCACAGCAAGAAATTCTTGGATTCTCTGGGGCTTTAGCAATCCAGTGATTCCCTGGGGCTCCAGCTATGTAGGCTGATCCCAGTAAGCCCTGCTAGGTTTTCTGGCCAGGAAGGGCCTGGTGACCTCCTTGGCTACAGCACAGTACCAGGACCTTTCCTGTATTTCAGTACCTTTTCAAGCCAGTCCTTATGTCCCTGCTGTTCTGTGGTCTCAAGGTAGGATGGAAGTGGAAATGCCTGGCACTGTGCTTACCTCTCACAGCTCCTCAAAATGAATATTTTGCCAGAATCCCAAATCCCAGTGGCAGAAGATTGGGTATAGAACAGCAAGTGAAACTGGAGCACAGATACTTCCTTCTCTTGCAATTTTATTTCACTTAAAAAAAAAAAAAAATCTAGGGTGGGACAACATGGGAAATCAGGCAGGAAGGGCCTGCCTTTGGTTCCCACAATGGGAGTTCAGAAGGGCTGATCCTAAGTGGCTGTGTCTTCCTCCTCCTCCTCCTCTTCCTCCCCCTTTGAGGCATGGGCCTCGTAGATGACAGCACAGACGCCTGCCAGCCAGGCTGCCATGGTGCCAGCAAGGAATATGCAGAAGCCAACGAGGCCCAGAAAGACATAATCCTGCTTGTACAGCTGGGTCAGGCAGCTGAAACGCAGCTGTGCCTCTGCTGCCGGCATCCTCAGGGCACGCAGGCCTGCTGGGGTGTAGCAGGTGATGTTGTCAGCATCTGCAGAGAGATGAGCAGAAGCAGGACTCTCTAGCCTGTATCATAATTTAATGAATAGGAGTCCTGGTGGAAAAGTTATTGCTAAAAGCCTGAAAAATAGCTGCAGACTTCACTCCTCCCCCCCCCCCATATGGCTTGAGTAAAATCTGACAGCCAAACTCGTGCCAAACCTATGCTAAACCCTTGCCAAACCACAACTCCCAGGTTGCCAGAATGTTTTTTGCAGTGTTGGTTCCATAGGATAATATTGCCCGCTGGATTATGCCACTGTGGCAAACTGCTGTCCCTACCCTGCTCATCTCTGCTGATTGAGCACTTTCATCTTCATACAAGAGCACCTGTGCTTGTTGTTGTTTTAAATCTCAAATACCTTCTGAAGTGATACAGCCTAAATTATGCTGGAATAATGAGGCTGCTGTGCATTTGACAACGAGGGTGTTTTGCAGTCAGGCACAGCCTTACCTGCTCTGTGAGGGAAGCAGAGGCAACCCATCAGTGATTCAGTTCCACTGAAATAACAACATACCCTGTCATATTGCAATATCTGCAGTGATAAAACAGATACTGCCTGCTCCCTTTCAAGTTAGTGAAGCATGAATGTGGTGCCTCTCCTTCCTCTGTGGGTTTTGAACCCCACAGACACAGTCACTGTGGTGGGCACAGGCTGGGCACTGCTTGACGGACAGGATGGAAGAGCCTGAGGGAGAGGGAGCCACAGGCTGGGAACTGCTCAGTGCATGGGATGGAATGT